>NC_052326.1:2827010-3461593 GCF_016432855.1 Salvelinus namaycush
CTAGAGCTATTTTTGTAACCCTTCGCCTGTTTTTTCTGGCTTCGGTAAAAAAAGGTCAGAAGTTAGCAGATTCATTCAATTCAAAACAACTATCATTTTGACCACTAAACCAAAGAGTTTGACAAAAATATATTGGATTAAAACTTCCTCTACCTCTCTGCTTGTCAAATGCGGAGAAGGTTTATTCAGTATGGAACTTACGTTACAGCAGTTTTACTAAATGCACTACCATGTGTTTTTTAAACTTTCACAAACAACTGCCGTTTTGACCCCTTTCCCAACATTTTACAGAAAAAATGTTTGCTATATAAAATCTTACCCTACTCTTCTGCTTTTCAAGCACGAAGTCGGAATTCAAATCGGGGCTACCAATCTGTAACTAGAGCTATTTTTGTAACCCTTCGCCTGTTTTTTCTGGCTTCGGTAAAAAAGGTCAGAAGTTTGCAGATTCATTCAATTCAAAACAACTATCATTTTGACCACTAAACCAAAGAGTTTGACAAAAGTATATTGGATTAAAACTTCCTCTACTTCTCTGCTTGTCAAATGCGGAGAAGGTTTATTCAGTATGGAACTTACGTTACAGCAGTTTCACTAAATGCACTACCATGTGTTTTTTAAACTTTCACAAACAACTGCCGTTTTGACCCCTTTCCCAACATTTTACAGAAAACAATGTTTTCTATATAAAATCTACCCCTACTCTTCTGCTTTTCAAGCAACAAGTCGGATTTCAAATCGGGGCTACCAATCTGTAACTAGAGCTATTTTTGTAACCCTTCGCCTGTTTTTTCTGGCTTCGGTAAAAAAGGTCAGAAGTTAGCAGATTCATTCAATTCAAAACAACTATCATTTTGACCACTAAACCAAAGAGTTTGACAAAAATATATTGGATTAAAACTTCCTCTACTTCTCTGCTTGTCAAATGCGGAGAAGGTTTATTCAGTATGGAACTTACGTTACAGCAGTTTTACTAAATGCACTACCATGTGTTTTTTAAACTTTCACAAACAACTGCCGTTTTGACCCCTTTCCCAACATTTTACAGAAAACAATGTTTTCGATATCGAATCTACCCCTACTCTTCTGCTTTTCAAGCAACAAGTCGGATTTCAAATCGGGGCTACCAATCTGTAACTAGAGCTATTTTTGTAACCCATCGCCTGTTTTTCTGGCTTCGGTGAAACATGTCAGAATTTAGCAAATTCATTCAATTCAAAACAACTATCATTTTGACCACTAAACCAAAGAGTTTGACAAAAGTATATTGGATTAAAACTTCCTCTACTTCTCTGCTTGTCAAATGCGGAGAAGGTTTATTCAGTATGGAACTTACGTTACAGCAGTTTTACTAAATGCACTACCATGTGTTTTTTAAACTTTCACAAACAACTGCCGTTTTGACCCCTTTCCCAACATTTTACAGAAAACAATGTTTTCTATATAAAATCTACCCCTACTCTTCTGCTTTTCAAGCAACAAGTCGGATTTCAAATCGGGGCTACCAATCTGTAACTAGAGCTATTTTTGTAACCCTTCGCCTGTTTTTTCTGGCTTCGGTAAAAAAGGTCAGAAGTTAGCAGATTCATTCAATTCAAAACAACTATCATTTTGACCACTAAACCAAAGAGTTTGACAAAAATATATTGGATTAAAACTTCCTCTACTTCTCTGCTTGTCAAATGCGGAGAAGGTTTATTCAGTATGAAACTTACGTTACAGCAGTTTTACTAAATGCACTACCATGTGTTTTTTAAACTTTCACAAACAACTGCCGTTTTGACCCCTTTCCCAACATTTTACAGAAAACAATGTTTTCTATATAAAATCTACCCCTACTCTTCTGCTTTTCAAGCAACAAGTCGGATTTCAAATCGGGGCTACCAATCTGTAACTAGAGCTATTTTTGTAACCCTTCGCCTGTTTTTTCTGGCTTCGGTAAAAAAGGTCAGAAGTTAGCAGATTCATTCAATTCAAAACAACTATCATTTTGACCACTAAACCAAAGAGTTTGACAAAAATATATTGGATTAAAACTTCCTCTACTTCTCTGCTTGTCAAATGCGGAGAAGGTTTATTCAGTATGGAACTTACGTTACAGCAGTTTTACTAAATGCACTACCATGTGTTTTTTAAACTTTCACAAACAACTGCCGTTTTGACCCCTTTCCCAACATTTTACAGAAAACAATGTTTTCTATATCAAATCTACCCCTACTCTTCTGCTTTTCAAGCAACAAGTCGGATTTCAAATCGGGGCTACCAATCTGTAACTAGAGCTATTTTTGTAACCCATCGCCTGTTTTTCTGGCTTCGGTGAAACATGTCAGAATTTAGCAAATTCATTCAATTCAAAACAACTATCATTTTGACCACTAAACCAAAGAGTTTGACAAAAGTATATTGGATTAAAACTTCCTCTACTTCTCTGCTTGTCAAATGCGGAGAAGGTTTATTCAGTATGGAACTTCCGTTACAGCAATTTTACTAAATGCACTACCATGTGTTTTTTAAACTTTCATAAACAACTGCCGTTTTGACCCCTTTCCCAACATTTTACAGAAAACAATGTTTTCTATATAAAATCTACCCCTACTCTTCTGCTTTTCAAGCAACAAGTCGGATTTCAAATCGGGGCTACCAATCTGTAACTAGAGCTATTTTTGTAACCCATCGCCTGTTTTTCTGGCTTCTGTGAAACATGTCAGAATTTAGCAAATTCATTCAATTCAAAACAACTATCATTTTGACCACTAAACCAAAGAGTTTGACAAAAGTATATTGGATTAAAACTTCCTCTACTTCTCTGCTTGTCAAATGCGGAGAAGGTTTATTCAGTATGGAACTTACGTTACAGCAGTTTTACTAAATGCACTACCATGTGTTTTTTAAACTTTCACAAACAACTGCCGTTTTGACCCCTTTCCCAACATTTTACAGAAAACAATGTTTTCTATATAAAATCTACCCCTACTCTTCTGCTTTTCAAGCAACAAGTCGGATTTCAAATCGGGGCTACCAATCTGTAACTAGAGCTATTTTTGTAACCCTTCGCCTGTTTTTCTGGCTTCGGTAAAAAAGGTCAGAAGTTAGCAGATTCATTAAATTCAAAACAACTATCATTTTGACCACTAAACCAAAGAGTTTGACAAAAATATATTGGATTAAAACTTCCTCTACTTCTCTGCTTGTCAAATGCGGAGAAGGTTTATTCAGTATGGAACTTACGTTACAGCAGTTTCACTAAATGCACTACCATGTGTTTTTTAAACTTTCACAAACAACTGCCGTTTTGACCCCTTTCCCAACATTTTACAGAAAACAATGTTTTCTATATAAAATCTACCCCTACTCTTCTGCTTTTCAAGCAACAAGTCGGATTTCAAATCGGGGCTACCAATCTGTAACTAGAGCTATTTTTGTAACCCATCGCCTGTTTTTCTGGCTTCTGTGAAACATGTCAGAATTTAGCAAATTCATTCAATTCAAAACAACTATCATTTTGACCACTAAACCAAAGAGTTTGACAAAAGTATATTGGATTAAAACTTCCTCTACTTCTCTGCTTGTCAAATGCGGAGAAGGTTTATTCAGTATGGAACTTACGTTACAGCAGTTTTACTAAATGCACTACCATGTGTTTTTTAAACTTTCACAAACAACTGCCGTTTTGACCCCTTTCCCAACATTTTACAGAAAACAATGTTTTCTATATAAAATCTACCCCTACTCTTCTGCTTTTCAAGCAACAAGTCGGATTTCAAATCGGGGCTACCAATCTGTAACTAGAGCTATTTTTGTAACCCTTCGCCTGTTTTTTCTGGCTTCGGTAAAAAAGGTCAGAAGTTAGCAGATTCATTCAATTCAAAACAACTATCATTTTGACCACTAAACCAAAGAGTTTGACAAAAATATATTGGATTAAAACTTCCTCTACTTCTCTGCTTGTCAAATGCGGAGAAGGTTTATTCAGTATGAAACTTACGTTACAGCAGTTTTACTAAATGCACTACCATGTGTTTTTTAAACTTTCACAAACAACTGCCGTTTTGACCCTTTTCCCAACATTTTACAGAAAACAATGTTTTCGATATCAAATCTACCCCTACTCTTCTGCTTTTCAAGCAACAAGTCAGATTTCAAATCGGGGCTACCAATCTGTAACTAGAGCTATTTTTGTAACCCTTCGCCTGTTTTTCTGGCTTCGGTAAAAAAGGTCAGAAGTTAGCAGATTCATTCAATTCAAAACAACTATCATTTTGACCACTAAACCAAAGAGTTTGACAAAAATATATTGGATTAAAACTTCCTCTACTTCTCTGCTTGTCAAATGCGGAGAAGGTTTATTCAGTATGGAACTTACGTTACAGCAGTTTCACTAAATGCACTACCATGTGTTTTTTAAACTTTCACAAACAACTGCCGTTTTGACCCCTTTCCCAACATTTTACAGAAAACAATGTTTTCTATATAAAATCTACCCCTACTCTTCTGCTTTTCAAGCAACAAGTCGGATTTCAAATCGGGGCTACCAATCTGTAACTAGAGCTATTTTTGTAACCCTTCGCCTGTTTTTTCTGGCTTCGGTAAAAAAGGTCAGAAGTTAGCAGATTCATTAAATTCAAAACAACTATCATTTTGACCACTAAACCAAAGAGTTTGACAAAAGTATATTGGATTAAAACTTCCTCTACTTCTCTGCTTGTCAAATGCGGAGAAGGTTTATTCAGTATGGAACTTACGTTACAGCAGTTTCACTAAATGCACTACCATGTGTTTTTTAAACTTTCACAAACAACTGCCGTTTTGACCCCTTTCCCAACATTTTACAGAAAACAATGTTTTCTATATAAAATCTACCCCTACTCTTCTGCTTTTCAAGCAACAAGTCGGATTTCAAATCGGGGCTACCAATCTGTAACTAGAGCTATTTTTGTAACCCTTCGCCTGTTTTTTCTGGCTTCAGTAAAAAAGGTCAGAAGTTAGCAGATTCATTCAATTCAAAACAACTATCATTTTGACCACTAAACCAAAGAGTTTGACAAAAATATATTGGATTAAAACTTCCTCTACTTCTCTGCTTGTCAAATGCGGAGAAGGTTTATTCAGTATGGAACTTACGTTACAGCAGTTTTACTAAATGCACTACCATGTGTTTTTTAAACTTTCACAAACAACTGCCGTTTTGACCCCTTTCCCAACATTTTACAGAAAACAATGTTTTCGATATCAAATCTACCCCTACTCTTCTGCTTTTCAAGCAACAAGTCGGATTTCAAATCGGGGCTACCAATCTGTAACTAGAGCTATTTTTGTAACCCATCGCCTGTTTTTCTGGCTTCGGTGAAACATGTCAGAATTTAGCAAATTCATTCAATTCAAAACAACTATCATTTTGACCACTAAACCAAAGAGTTTGACAAAAGTATATTGGATTAAAACTTCCTCTACTTCTCTGCTTGTCAAATGCGGAGAAGGTTTATTCAGTATGGAACTTACGTTACAGCAATTTTACTAAATGCACTACCATGTGTTTTTTAAACTTTCACAAACAACTGCCGTTTTGACCCCTTTCCCAACATTTTACAGAAAAAAATGTTTGCTATATAAAATCTACCCCTACTCTTATGCTTTTCAAGCAACAAGACGGATTTCAAATCGGGGCTACCAATCTGTAACTAGAGCTATTTTTGTAACCCATCGCCTGTTTTTCTGGCTTTGGTAAAACATGTCAGAATTTAGCAGATTCATTCAATTCAAAACAACTATCATTTTGACCACTAAACCAAAGAGTTTGACAAAAGTATATTGTATTAAAAATTCCTCTACTTCTCTGCTTGTCAAATGCGGAGAAGGTTTATTCAGTATGGAACTTACTTTACGGCAGTTTTACTAAATGCACTACCACGTGTTTTTCAAACTTTCCCAAACAAATGCCGTTTTGACCCCTTTCGCAACATTTTACAGAAAAAAATGTCTGTTATATAAAATCTTCCCCTACTTCTGCTTGTCAAATGCAGAAACAGTTTATTCAGTATGGAACTTACCTTACAGCAGTTTTACTAATGCTACCACGTTTTTTTCAAACTTTCATAAACAACTACTGTTTGGACCCCTTTCGCAACATTTTACAGAAAAATAATGCTGTTATATAAAATCTACCGCTTCTTGTCTGCTTTTCAAGTACGAAGTCGGATTTCAAATCGGGGCTACCAATCTGTAACTAGAGCTATTTTTGTAACCCATCGCCTGTCTTTCAGGCTTCGGTAAAACATGTCAGAAGTTAGCAGATTCATTCATTTTCAAACAACTATCATTTTAACCACTAAACCTAAGAGTTAGGCAAAAATATTTTGGTTTAAGTACTTCTTGTACTTCTGCTTGTCAAATGCAGAAACAGTTTATTCAGTGTGGAAATTACGTTACAGCAGTTTTACTAACCCTACCACGTTTTATTCAAACTTTCCCAAACATCTGCTGTTTGGACCCCTTTCGCAACATTTTACAGAAGAAAATATGTGCTATATAAAATCCTCCCCTACTTGTCTGCTTTTCAAGTACGAAGTCAGATGTCAAATCGGGGCTACCAATCTGTAACTAGAGCTATTTTCGTAACCCATCGCCTGTTTTTCTGGCTTCGGTAAAACATGTCAGAAGTTAGCAGATTCATTCGATTCCAAACAACTATCATTTTGACCACTAAACATTAGAGTTAGACAAAAATATTTTTGATTACATCCTTCCTCTACTTCTGCTTGTCAAATGCAGAAACAATTTATTCAGTATGGAACTTATGTTACAGCAGTTTTACTAATGCTACCACGTTTTTTTCAAACATTCCCAAACAACTGCCGTTTTGACCTCTTTCGCAACATTTTAGAGAAAATAATGTCTGCTATATAAAATCTTCCCCTTCTTGTCTGCTCTTCAAGTACGAAGTAGGATTTCAAATCGGGCCTACCAATCTGTAACTAGAGCTATTTTCGTAACCCATCACCTGTCTTTCAAACTTTTTTGTGAAACTGTTTTTTTTTTTTTTTTTTAGGCCTATCCAGGCTGTCGCTATTTCGGGCATTACCTGAGTCACCGTTTTTGTGTCACTAACATGAAGGGGAAAAAATCTTTACTTTTTCGTGAAAATGGTTTTAAAATCTTTTTTTAGACCTATCCGGAATGTCGCTAGTTCGGCATGACCGGAGTCAACGTTTTAGGTCACGAATATGAAGATTTTAAAAATCTGCACCTTTTTCGTGAAAATGGTTTTAAAATCTTTTTTTAGGCCTATCCGGAATGTCGCTAGTTCGGCATGACCGGAGTTACCATTTTTGGGTCAAGAATATGAAGAAGAAAAAAATCTGCACTTTCTCTTGAAAATGGTTTTATCAGCAACCATCACTCCTGTGTTCCAATGGCACGTTGTGTTAGCTAATCCAAGTTTATCATTTTAAAAGGCTAATTGATCATTAGAAAACCCTTTTGCAATTTTGTTTGCACAGCTGAAAACTGTTGTCCTGATTATAGAAGCAACAAAACTGCCCTTCATTAGACAAGTTGAGTATCTGGAGCATCAGCATTTGTGGGTTTGATTGCATGGCCAGAAACAAAGAACTTTCTTCTGAAACTCATCAGTCTTTTCTTGTTCTGAGAAATGAAGTCTATTCCATGCGAGAAATTGCCAAGAAACTGAAGATCTCATACAACGCTGTGTACTACTCCCTTCACAGAACAGCACGAATTGGCTCTAACCAGAATGGGAGGAGGAGTGGGAGGCCCCAGTGAACAACTGAGCAAGAGGACAAGTACATTAGTGTCTCTAGTTTGAGAAACAGACACCTCACAAGTCCTCAACTGGCAGCTTCATTAAATAGTTACCACAAAACACCAGTATCAACGTCAACAGTGAAGGGATTCTGGCCTAATAATCTCTGGAGAGACCTGAAAATAGCTGTGCAGCAACGCTCCCCATCCAACCTGACAGAGCTTGAGAGGATCTGCAGAGAAGAATGGTAGAAACTCCATAAATACAGGTGTGCCACGCTTGTAGCGTCATACCCAAGAAGACTTGATGCTGCCAATGGCGCTTCAACAAACTACTAATTTGATTAGCTCAGTTTCGAAAAGTGTTTATTAAAATAATAATCCAAAATAAAAGATTAGATCTCCTCCAAGAGACCCTCACCGGGATACCGTCTTCTGGGCTCCGGGTCTTGCTGTATCCTGTGGGGATTAAAAACTGAACCCCCTCCTGTTACCTCTGGTACTGTCCCCAACTATACAGGAGTCCTTTCCTTCCCCAATCTCTCCCCTGTGTGCTGCCCTTCTGGTAGCTTTATGGGACTTGTTCAGCTGGTGAGCAATCAGCCTTTGATTACTCACCAATCCCCAATCAGCCCAATTAGTCCTGGCCAGAGAGCCCGTCGAGACCTAGCACATCCAGCAGATGGAGCCATTGCCTTGTGATGTATACTCCGTCTGTCACCAGACCTCGACGTGTCTCCCCCTGGTGGCTGACCTGCTGTACGCCACAGCTGTTACGTAACAAAATATCTAAAAAGTCAAGGGGTCTGAATACTTTCCGAAGGCACTGTAAATGGGAATGTGTCTCATATTTATGAGCTAAGAAGACTGTTTGACATAAACCACAGATAATGACACAAAGACAAGTGAATAATAACAAGCAATAACTTGAATGGAAATGTTGGACATTTTTGGTCAGTATGTGCGAGAATATTTTCCGATTTACAAGATGGACAGATCATACCGGGAGGCCTGCTTCAATGTTCTTACTATTTTTGGCAAAATTGTATTTGTATACTGTAAATGTAAGCTGAGCTTTGACTTAATTGTTTTTCATAACTGTATTGTATGTTAAACTTTTGTGTTCATTGCTGTGCTATTTTGTGTGAATCTGTTAATATTTGTCTACGCTAGTTTTTTGTAGTATTTCTACAGTATGTGAATACAAATTGTTTCTGACTTTTGAGATGATGCACTTCATGAGTACTTAGTATCAGACACAGTAATTGGCCTAAGCTTTATTATACAACTAGGGGAAGGTAAATTGTCACATTGAATTACAGTTGAAACAAGTTACGTTCATGCTGTGTGTCTATGCTGTGCCAGTTATTCCATATTTTGGCACATTTTTTATAGAATAACAGTCAATGTTCGACTGACACTGTGTGTCATTGTCTTTTCTATAGCATTATGCAGCATTAATTAGTCCCATAACTCTTTAACACTAAATTGCTTTGTGACAGTGAGGCCTTCATGATTTTATTTTAACATTTGACAGCTACAGTTGCAACCAAAATATATTGGCGCGCCCTTGCACTTTTTCAATGGAGGTCACTGGAGCAGAATAAACTGTTTTCTCTGATTGAAAGTCTATTATTACATGGTAGGCACATAAACTTACCATAAGTGAGATAATTTACACACAAACTAGAATCACTTGCCTCCAACCAAATAAATGTTATAATTTTAGTCAAGACCAAGTGAAAAATATAAATTTCATGTATTTTTTTAACATATTTTTTGGGGGCGTCCTGTGCAGTTGTAAATTAAAAAAATACACGTGTGAACACCAACGTTTTAGAATAAATTGTGAACTCATGTTAATGGGAGCTGTGCTTATGTATGGAACTTAATCATATTAGGCCTCTTACCCTATTGTGCCAATGCAGTATTCTCTTTACCATCAGTACAGAAGTAGAATATTTGAAAACATAGGCCTATGCAAAACAAGGAGCACTGAATATGTACTGAATGTACAAAACATGAGGAACGCCTGCTCTTCCCGTGACATAGACTAACCAGGTAAATCCAGGTGAAAGCTATGATCCCTTATTAATGTCACTCGTTAAATCCAGGTTGAAGTGCCTTTTGAACGGGGTATGGTAACAGGTGCCAGGCGTACAGGTTTGAGTGTCAAGAACTGCACCGCTGCTGGGTTTTTCATGCTCAACAGTGTCCAGTATGCATCAAGAATGGTCCATCACCCAATGGAGATCAAGTCAACTTGACTTGGAGTCAACATGGGCCAGCATCCCTGTGGGATGCTTTCGACACCTTGTAGAATCCATGCGTGCCCCGACTAATTGATGCTGTTCTGAGGGCAAAAGGGGGTGCAACTCAATATTAAGAATGTTCCTGTTTTGTACACTCAGCATAAGTATGATACTGATTATTGTGAACTGTCTCTTAGTACAGCAAAATTCCAATTGTTTTCTCATAAGTGCACATAGATCTTAATTTGAACTGTAACATTTGAACCTGTCAACAGTATGTCATAGAAATTAGAATTATGTCATGGATGATTTCAGGTATATCTTGCAAGCAGTTCAATTGCAACGGTCATGAGCAATTACAATTACAATCCTAAAGGGTATCACTGAGACAAGGAAAATGCATCTTATCAACGATTGCAATTCCATGTTGGCAGAGCCTTAATTGAGGTGGATGGACTCATGGTAATGGTGGAGCGGAATGAGTGAAATGGTATCAAACACATGGTTTCCATGTGTTTGATGTGATGCCATTCCATTCGCTCCGTTCCAGCTATTATTATGAGCCGTCCTCCGTTCAGCTGCCTCCACTGTTTTTCTCCTGTTCGAGGAAAACACAGTGCCGCCGACGTGGGCCAATGCCGCTCACGACGACTGTGAGCTCTCATTCTCCGTGGCCGACGTGAGTAAAATATTTAAGTGTGTTAACCCTCCGGCCAAGACGGCGTCCCAAGCCGCGTCCTCAGAGTATGTGCAGACCAACTGACTGGAGTGTTTACGAACATAATTAATCTCTGCCTATCACAGTCTGTTGTCCCCACTTGCTTCAAGATGTCCACCATTGTTCCTGTAACCAAGAAAGTGAAGGTAACTGAACTAAATGACTATCGCTCCGTAGCACTCACTACTGTCCTCCTGAAGTTAACCTTTCTAGCGCAGGCATTCCGCTAGCGGAACCCCTCGACAACATTCCGCTGAGAAGGCAGCGCGGGAAATTCAAAAATATTTTTTTGAAATATGTAACTTTCACACATTAATGTTACCACCCACCAGCATGGCATTGTTTATTAATCAGAAACAGCTGCAAAGTTATTCTTTCCAAATGCCAAACACCCACATGGCCACCTGAGCAATGGAGAAAATTAAAATAGGGGGTGCAAACTTTTGTTTTACCAGAAAATAATCATAATCCATTGGATACTTTGTCAATTTTCACTTATATTTAAGCTACTCTGTATTAAAAAATATCTGACCATTTTATAAATGTTATAATTGCATGATATGATAGCATTTTTCAAAGCTGCTCCCCCCATCGCCCCAAGATGAATGTTTTTGACCACTAAAGTTTTACTCCTCTACTTCGGTGTAACATTAGCTAGAAACCACAAGTGTCTATCTAGAAAATTAAACATGCTAGCAGCCTACCTACCAAAGGTTGCACCATGCCCATTACAATGTAGAGAAATGTATATCAGCATATTTTTTTACCAGGTAAGTTGACATTTACAGCAACAACCTGGGGAATAGTTACAGGGTTGAGGGATGAATGAGCCAATTGTAAGCTGGGGATGATTAGGTGACCGTGATGGTATGATGGACAGCTTGGGAATTTAGCCAGGACACCAGGGTTAACACCCCTACTCTTACGATAAGTGCCATGGGATCTTAAGTGACCACAGAGAGTCACGGCACCTGTTTAACGTCCCATCGGCACCATACACAGGTCAATGTCACCAATCACTGCCCTGGGGTTTTGGGATATTTTTTTTAGACCTGAGGAAAGAGTGCCTCCTACTGGCCCTCCAACACCACTTCCAGCAGCATCTGGTCTCCCATCTAGGGACCGACCAGGGCCAACCCTGCTTTGCTTCAGAGCAAACCAGCAGTGGGATGCAGGGTGGAATGCTGCTGGTATATCTTTGAATAGTTATCCATATTACCAGAGCTTCATCTTATTCTTTTGAACTATTTATATGGCGGATTCGTGGCCGCAATTTATGTAAGATAGCAAAACTTTGGATATAGCAATAGATGGTGAAGTCAAAGATCCATCTATGGCAAAGTTTTCCATGAATCAACGATTATGATAAATCCAGCTCCAGAACCAGCCATAAAGCCAGCTGGCTAATCTTTTGAATAAAGTCTAGTAAAAACAGCAACAACAGATAACATTAGCTAGCTAGATAAGGTTAGCAAGATAGCTATATAGCTAGATATGGTTAGCATGCTAGCTAGCTACACCGACAGGTGTCAGTGGCCTGTTTGTTGATGTTTACCAACTCCATGTGGAAATTCACGCACCCAATTCATGAATGTGCATAAGAAGCCTTCATCATTATTGTGAGGCGGAACCTAAATGTGCATTTCCTCTCTAGGACAGGAAATTATGTCGAAATAGTGGCAGCAACTTCTTCTTGTGTGTTCCTTTTAGAGAGTTCAAGACTGAGAGTGTGTGATATGAACAGTGCAGAAATGTAAGCTTTTACCCAGGCTACATTTGAAGTCTCAAGTGTAGCCTGTGAAAAAAGACTTTTTTGGTCTCATTTGCAGTGACTCTCTTTTTCTGAACTCGATTATTTTAGAATCCCTCCCCCCACCCGTTCCCTATTCCTCTGGAGGCACTGGACATAAATCTAGGTTAGAAATCTGTCTTGATCGCTTTTTTTAACTTCACATCTTTGGTTTTGACTATGTGAACCCGAAGCATCTCGGAATTACGGGTTGTAACAAAGAAGTAGTGTTATATGTTCTTTGAAATTAACCAGAGTAACACTATACATGAATTAAGTTGAGTAGTAACACTGTAATTACTATGTAACAAGCGTAACTACACAGGAATAAGAACTAACAATTCTGCAGTTGCTACATCCATTTTTAGACTCATAAATTAATGATATGCACCCATTGATTCTTGAAGAATATAACTTATAAATGCCTTAATGAGCTTAGTTCAATTGGAGTACCCCATCAGAACCTAAAATATATGCTTGTATTACTCCAATGTTTGTAAACAACGTAAATGTAAACACACACGGTATAGCCTAAAAACATGGTTAAAACTATACTTTTGATATCATTGTTTGTCAGCCCCATCCCTCAGCTTTATACTGTAACAGGGGTGGGGATAACGCTTTGTCATTGTTTCAACTGCTGATTACCGCAATAATGTAAAGTGTTACCAAATAGAGTAGGTTTGAATTATACCTAATATACATTTCATTTGACATTTTAATAATTTAGCAGACACTCTTATCCAGAGAGACTTACAGGAGCAATTCGGGTTAACCTCTAACACCTCCCAAACCCGGATCCGGGATCCCCCCCATCAAAAAAGCTGACTAGCATAGCCTAGCCTAAAGCCACAGGGATATCATATAATAAAATGTTCATGAAATCACAAGTCCAAGACACCAAATGAAAGATACACATCTTGTGAATCCAGCCATCATTTCTGATTTTTAAAATGTTTTACAGGGAAGACACAATATGTAAATCTATTAGCTAACCACGTTAGCAAAAGACACTACTTTTCTTACTCCACCATTTTTTTTACTCCATCAGTAGCTATCACAAATTCGGCCAAATAAAGATATAAATAGCCACTAACCAAGAAACAACCTCATCAGATGACAGTCTGATAACATATTTATTGTATAGCATATGTTTTGTTAGAAAAATGTGCATATTTCAGGTATAAATCATAGTTTACCATTGCAGCCACCATCACAACTCGACTAGAATAACTACAGAGAGCAACGTGTATTAACTAATTACTCATCATAAAACATTTCTTAAAAATACACAGCGTACAGCAATTGAAAGACACAGATCTTGTGAATCCAGACAATATTTCAGATTTTCTAAGTGTTTTACAGCGAAAACACAATATAGCGTTATATTAGCTTACCACAATAGCAAACATCACAACCGCATTGATTCAAGCCAAACATAGCGATTACGTATAAACCACCAAAAGATATTAATTTTTTCACTAACCTTCTCAGAATTCTTCAGATGACAGTCCTATAACATCATATTACACAATGCATATAGAGTTTGTTCGAAAATGTGCATATTTAGCGGCACAAATCGTGGTTATACAATGAGAAAAGTAGCAAAGCTGCCCAGAAAATGTCAGGAGAAATCTTTGGAGAGGCACCTATTCTAATCAGTAACTATTCCAAAACTTGACTAAAAAATACAGGTTGGACAGCAATTGAAAGACAAATTAGTTCTTAATGCAATCGCTGGATTACATTTTTAAAATTAACGTTACTTCAAAATACAGCGTGCGATAAAGCAAGGCTACACTGCAAGTAATGGCGTCTTATGCATTTGACTTTTTTCAACAGAACAATGAATTATCAGCATAAATAGTTCTTACTTTTCGATGAACTCTCATCAGAATCTTGGGATAGGTGTCCTTTGTCCAAAAGAATCGTTGCTAGGTTGGAGAACGTCGTCTTCCACGTTGCAATTAGCAGTAAACAATAGCATGAGAGAGCGAGATACCCAACTTCCTACAGCGCCAAGAAAATAAATACCCGAAAATCGCAATATACTGACATAAACTGATATAATTCGGTTCAAAATAACAAGATTATGATGTCTTTAAAGCATATATCGAATAAAAACACAGCCGGAAATGTCTAAGATCTATAACCGATGTTTCCAGAAGAACGTGCCAAGGTCCTCAGTGCGTCAGAGCGAAGGGGAAAAGAACGATACACCTCGTTTCCAATCAATTTATAGACTTTCAGCTCTGCCTAGAGACTCCATTTCAAGACCTTCTATTCGCTGACACCCAGAGGAAGGCGTATGCAGTGCATCTCAACCAATAGAGGACAGGCAATTTAATAAACTGTTCTGGGAACAGCGAGCAGATTTCAGCATTTTCAAATCCCCATAGGAAAATTGCTCTAAGTCCAGTTCTGTTTCACTCACAGACATAATTCAAACGGTTTTAGAAACTAGAGAGTGTTTTCTATCCAATAGTAATAATAATATGCATATTGTACGAGCAAGAATTGAGTACGAGGCAGTTTAATTTGGGAACGACTTTGTACTATGTCGAAATGGCACCCCCCTAGTGGCAAGAAGTTAAGTGCCTTGATCAAGGGCACATCGACAGATTTTTCCCCTAGTTGGCTCTGGGATTTAAACCACTGACCTTTCGGTTACTGGCCCAACGCTCTTAACTGGTAGGCCGCCAATGTATTACTGTATCTCCTACCCCCACTGCACTACTGCCGTTCACATGTACCGTCACCTCAGTGTGCTCCTACCCATAAGCCACTGCAATACATACAGTGCATTTGGAAAGTATTGAGACCCCTTCCCTTTTTCCACAATTTGTAACATTTCAGCCTTACTGTAAAATAAATAAAATAATTGTTTTCCTCCTCAATCTGCACACAATACCCCATAATGACAAAGCGACTGGTCAGGTTTGAGGGAAAGATGAACGTAGCAAAGTACAAAGAGATCCTCAATGAAAACCTGCTTCAGAGTGCTTAAGACCTCAGACTGGGGTGAAGGTTCACCTTCCAATAGGACAACAACCCTAAGCACACAGCCAAGACAACGCAGGAGTGGCTTTGGAACAAGTCTTTGAATGTCCTTGAGTGGCCCAGCCAGAGCCCGGACTTGAACCCAATCGAACATCTCTGGAGAGACATGAAAATAGCTGTGCAGCGAAGCTTCTCATCCAACCTGACAGAGCTTGAGAGAATCTGCAGAGAATAATGGGAGAAACTCCCCAAATACAGGTGTGCCAAGCTTGTAGCATCATATCCAAGAAGACTCGAGGCTGTAATCGCTGCCAAAGGTGCTTCAACAAAGTACTGAGTAAAGGGTCTGAATACTTATGTAAATGTTATTTTTCAGTTATTTTGATTTTTTTGCAAACATTTCTAAAAATCTGATTTTGCTTTGTCATTATGGGGTATTGTGTGTAGATTCATGAGGGGAGGAAAAAACGCTGTAATCCATTTTAGAATAAGGCTGTAACTTAACAAAATGTGGAAAATGTCAAGGGGTCTGAATACTTTCCACATGGACTGTACATAACAACCCACTGGGCACAGACGTCAAATCAAAGTCTACTTTTGATATACATTTGGTTGAGTTGTCAACTAACATGAATTAAATGTGAAATCAACAAAAAAAATGCACCGTCATTGGATTTAGCTTAAAAATTGGGTAAAATTAATCAAGACTTTTTGCAAATCCAATCAGTTTTCTATGTTGTTTCAACTCCATCACATGCATTATTATGTTGAAATGTTGGGAAATGTTTTGCCTGTGGGAACCAAAACATTTATTTGTTAACCAAGTATAGCTATGGCAGCTTAGCAACAGGCAATGCAGGCTTTCCAACTTTCCTGCAGGTGTACGGTCATAACCTCTGGTGTTAAAAGACTGCCCAACAACATGCCTTTGACAGGGAAATAAAGAGTTATGTTGGGCTCAAATACTTTTTTCCAAAACACTCAGGAGGGGGGGTTGGGTGTTAGAAGAATGCAGCTGTCCAGGCCTGTCACTGTCACCATCCCTGAATCTCCCTAGATCGGCGTCACAGGATTGGCAAACCCAAAGTAGCCGCCGTCCTCTGTGTCCCCATGCAGACACTGCAGACAAACAACAGCCTTCACACTTAGTCATCTTCAGCTCTATGCGTAACTCATGGAGTCTGCTCTCTACAAAATGGTCTGTATAAATGAAATAGAATGAATACAAATATAGATGAAGCAATATAATATATCCACTGGTATTTAACACACAACTATGTGATAGTGAGTACGGTACAATGAGTACTTTATGGTACTTACTTACAAGAATTTAACACAATTGCATACTATCTGGTATCAAATGCTTCATAGTTGTGCTTGTTTTAACGTATCCCAAAGAAGCAAAAGGTAAATAATAGTTTATTACAATATAATGACCATTTTACCAAAAATGATGTAAGCTACCTGGATGTATGGATGCCTTAAAATAGTGACATGACCATAAAACGTAATTGTGTTCCACATTAATAAGACATTAACTTTCTCAGACTGACAGCTTGATTTATATTAGCTTAATAATGAATGAGCACGACTCGCATCATTATAACACACATACCCCACTGACTCTCTCTATGTAGCAGAAAGGAAAATATGTATTCTAACAAACAGCAGATTGTGGCCACGGCAATTGTTTTTACAGTAAGAGCATCTACATTACAGACAAACAAAGCATTTTCTCTTATGTAATGGTCTGATGAATTTCTGGACATTTCTATGTTGACAGTTATTTCTGAACCAGTTTTAAATCTTTGTGTGTCTGCTCAGAGGCTATAGGTGAAAGAAGGTATTTTGAGCATGGATGTGCTAGTGGCCCAGTTGTTCCTGTATTTAGTCATCCTGGGATGGTGGATGGCCCATTTCCAACACATTGCCTGTTTCCCTTGTGACTTAGAGCAGGATTATACCACCACGGTTCCTAAGGAGGAATGATTAGCCTGGAAACTGAAAAGGGATACTGTGCCACTCTTCGAGTCTCTAGTTATTGTTGACGTTATTGTTGTGGTTGTACTTCCAATAACTTGCTTACTGTAGGCATTAATTCAATCATTCATTCTTGTTGGGTAGTGGTAATGTATGGCATAAACGAGCTTAAAATAAATGCATTCACATTGAAAGAATGTTATTTACAAGGAAACTGCATCCTGATTGATGAAGCATTAATGTAAATATCCCACATTACACCCAGTTCAAACTTGTGTGTTTGCTGTTGCTTTCTGTGTACATATAGCAATTACCAGGCACTCTTACAGTGCTATATTAGCTTCCCACGGCACATTTAAATATAGCCTCCATTCTCCTCACCTTCCTTTCATGTTTCCAATCTGCTGTCTAGAGGTAATAAAGGTAATATATGAGAGGGGTTACTGTGGGTAAAGAAATAAATCAACTAGATGAGGCCTCTCTTGGGTTGCTACAGTACTCTGCATGCCTGGAAGGGTATCTGTAGGAACCATTTCTGACTGCGCTTTTCATGATAAAATGTTTCCATGTGTATCAAGATTGGTCCACCACCCAAAGGACATCCAGCCAATTTCACACCAATGTGGGAAGCATTGGAGTCAACATTGCAGAGCATGCGCTGTGCAATGCTTTTGACACCTAGTAGAGTCCATGGAACGAACAAATTGAGGAAGTTCTGAGGGCAAAAGGGGGTGGAATACAATATTCCTAATATTTTGTACACTCAGTGCATAATATAATGTGTTGGGATGTTCTCATACAGTACCAGTCAAAAGTTTGGACACACCTACTCATTCCAGAGTAGAGTGTGCAAAGCTGTCATCAAGGCAATTCCTATTTTGAGGAATCTAAAATCTAATATATATTTTGATTTGTTTAACCTCTAATTCCTCCCAATCCTGGATCCGGGAGCACCCCCATCAGTAAAAAAGCTGACTAGCATAGCCTAGCATAGCGTCACAAGTAAATACTAGCATCTAAATATCATTAAATCACAAGTCCAAGACACCAGATGAAAGATACACTTCTTGTGAATCCAGCCATCATTTCTGATTTTTAAAATGTTTTACAGGGAAGACACAATATGTAAATCTATTAGATAACCGCGTTAGCAAAAGACACCACTTTTTTTACTCCACCATTTTTTTCCTGCATAGGTAGCTATCACAAATTCGACCAAATAAAGATATAAATAGCCACTAACCAAGAAACAACTTCATCAGATGACAGTCTGATAACATATTTATTGTATAGCATATGTTTTGTTAGAAAAATGTGCATATTTCAGGTATAAATCATAGTTTACCATTGCAGCCACCATCACAACTCTCACCAAAGCAACTAGAATAACTACAGAGAGCAACGTGAATTACCTAAATACTCATCATAAAACATTTCTGAAAAATACACAGCGTACAGCAAATGAAAGACAAACATCTTGTGAATCCAGCCAATATTTCAGATTTTTTAAGTGTTTTACAGCAAAAACACAATATAGCATTATATTAGCTTACCACAATAGCCAGAAACACAAGCCATTTACCAGCAGCAAAGGTTAGCGATCGTAAGAAACAAGCAAAAGATATATAATTTTTGACTAACCTTCATAAACTTCTTCAGATGACAGTCCTGTAACATCATATTACACAATGCATATAGGGTTTGTTCGAAAATGTGCATATGTAGCGGCACAAATCGTGGTTATACAATGTGATTAGTGGCCAAACTTCAAGCAATCTGTCCGGCGCCATCTTGGAGAGGCACCTAATCTAATCGATAACTAATCATAAACTTGACTAAAAAATACAGGTTGGACAGCATATGAAAGATACATTAGTTCTTAATGCAACCGCTGTGCTAGATTTTTAAAATTAACGTTACTACGCATACAGCGTGCGCTAAAGCGAGACCGCACCGAAATTCATGGCGGAATTATTGTTTAACATTTGTCAACATAAATACGAATTAACAGCATAAAGACTTCTTACTATTTGCTGAGCTTCCATCAGAATCTTGGGCAAGGTGTCCTTTCTCCAGAACAATCGTCTTTTGGTTGAAAGATGTCCTCTTCTCCTGTAGAAATAGCAGCTAATGCTAGCCATGTGCCGGAGAGGTGTCCAACTCGCGATAGCGCGTGACAAAGAAATTCCAGAAAATCGCAATAAACTGATATAAACTGCTATAAGTCGGTTTAAATTAACTACCTTATGAAGTTTTTAAGACAAAAATCAAATTAAATCAGAGCCGGAGATATAGAACTGCTAAAACGAAAGCTTTTCAAGACGCCATGGTGATGTCCCTCCTGCGTCAGGCCCCCCGTTGAAAAGATCGGACCTTCCGTTCCAAGAGCTTTTATAGTGCCCCAGATGGTGCAATCCACTCCATACAAATTCTCACCGCTTACTGACATCTAGAGGAAGGCGTATGCAGTGCATGTAGCCCCATAGCTTACATGGGAATTTATAAACTGACCCTAGAACAGAGACCTCGATTTCAGAAATCTCACTTCCTGACAGGAAGTGTGCTGCAGAATGAGTTCTGTTTCACTCAGAAAAATAATTCAAACGGTTTTAGAAACTAGAGAGTGTTTTCTATCCAATAGTAATAATAATATGCATATTGTACGAGCAAGAATTGAGTACGAGGCAGTTTAATTTGGGAACGAATTTTTACAAAGTCGAAATGGCGCAGGAGTTTTGACAAGAAGTTTTAACACTTGGTTACTACATGATTCAATATGTGTTATTTCATAGTTTTGTTGTCTTCACTATTATTAGAAAATAGTATAAATACAGAAAACCCCTTGAATGAGTAAGGCTATCCAAACTTTTGACTGGTACTGTATTTTGGGGCGGCAGGGTAGCCTAGTGGTTAGAGCATTGGGCTAGTAACCGAAAGGTTGCAAGTTCAAATCCCCGAGCTGACAAGGTACAAATCTGTCGTTCTGCCCCTGAACAAGGCAGTTAACCCACTGTTCCTAGGCTGTCATTGAAAAAAAAAAATAAGAGTTTGTTCTTAACTGACTTGCCTAGTTAAATAAAAAAATAAATAAAAAAAAGGTTAAATGTAAGTCGCTCTGGATAAGAGCGTCTGCTAAATGACTTAAATGTAATGTAAATGTTTTGCACACTAGGTGTAGGCCTACACATGTACACAAAGGTGACCAGAAAATAGTACACACAGATATAAGATTTTACGTTTACCAGAATCACCACCTTGCACAGCAATTTTCGTCTGCACAAAAGATTAATCTCATCCCAAACACAAGTGGGTTATGTGAGTAGATTATGCTTAAATTGGAGAATTTTACATTTTTGAAACACCTGAAACAGCTTTTTCCTGCAATCTCGAGCCATTATCATTAAGTTTAACCCACTAGAGTCAATTGATGCAGCGGTGCGTCAATCTAATTAACATAATAAAGAAAATCCCCACCAAAATCCATGAATTTAATCTAGAGATATCTTATTTTTTTTTGCATAGGATGAGTCTCAATCTATCGCATCTGCTTATGTCGCACTTCTGCATCTGTGGTGAAAGGTGGCAGAGCTAGAGCGGTGTTTGTCAGATCATGAGACATCCTGAAAATCATTCTTCTCGTGAAAATGTCCTTAGCATCCGTCCGGTTTGACCTACAAATTATTATGACCCCTCTATGGGAAGGGGAGACCCTCACGAACAAGATGGTGTTCTCCGTTTTTTGTCCTGGGACTCATGGGTTTGAAAAAATCTATGGAAGATGGCTACCCAAAAAAAGGGTTAAATATGTGTATAAAAAAACGAAATACATTTCCTGAGCTTTCTTATATCTCCTAGATACTCTATAGGACAGACATTTCAAAACCTTGTTTGTTATGATTTATTCTGTGATTGTCTTTTTTGCTATTTATGAATGTGTTACTCAATGCGTTTCTCTGAGCTATAGTAGTAAAAGCTAAAAAAAAATGATATCTACATTTTTTAGACCTAATGTTCAAAATTAAGTAGCTAAATTATCCTTAGTATGAACGTCTTAAAACAATTCCATGTGTCATCTTAGAACTCACAACCCAGGGCTTAGACTTCGAAGAATTCATTCTTTATATCTAAGCGTACCTCTTGAGCTGTCTGTATCCTCCTGATTGGTATATTTTTGGGGGACTAAATATGCTTCTCTGCATTCATTCATTTATTCATTTAGTAATTGCTTGCTTTTCTAGAGTCTGCCAACCTTGCAAGCAGGCATGCCAGCTAAGATAGTTGGACAAGCTAGCTACTCTAACGTGATTGATAGCTTGAAATGTCTTCTTGGTAGCTAGTTATGAGGTTGGGAGATTGGGAATTTATCTGGGTTAGCTAAGCCAACTTCATAAAATTTCTAGGTGGCTAGTAGTATTACAGAGAAACAAAAAAACTAAAATGTCACACAGAAAAACCTCTGAGGGGGCATGAGCCCCGTAATGGCATTATGCTTCTGGATGTTGTGGATAGGATTGAGGTTAAGATATCCCGTTAGCTTCGGTTTCAGTTTGACTGACGCCTGACAGGAGGTGTGGACATGGGGATTGTTGTTTGTAGGGATTGTTGTTTGTATTTTTAAAGTTCAAAATTAAGTGTCATAATTCTAGAGAACTTCTGGAGGTTGAGTTGATTAATCCATATGCCTTCACATGAATAATTGCTTTTATATTTTTATTTCTGCAAATAAATGGGTAAACAACACTCAACCAAAAATTATGGTGCAGACAGTGGTTGTATTTGGCTTGAACTTCTGAATGGAAAAAGCCACTATTGAGTATAAAATGTGTTTGTTTTCATACATGTAAATTCATTTTGGCTCTGTACTGCATGGATGCCAATCTCACTAAACATTTACTATCATATGTGTCAGGTATAAAGAAAGAAGAGAATACAAATCTGTTTTGGACATTTTGGACATTGCATCATTGGCTATATTTCATTTTCCACATCTCTGCATTCTTAGTCAGGCATGCACAAGCCTGTGGGTGCCCAGTCTATTTTTACAACATCTGTTTGAGGACACATGCATCTTGAACAGGTGTTCTCGCCATGTTTGAAGGAATTATTCAAGGTGTCAGGATCATCAACTGAGTCACTGTTTGAATGACTCATTGAAAACACTAGCAGCTTTCTTTTTTTGCCTCATGCAATGCAAGATACACTGTAGTTTGGCTGATGAACACCTTTTCACCTCCCAGGGTGAATCCTTTTGTGGAACATAATGGCACTGTAAGAAGACTGAATAAAGGTTTACGTCAACACCATGCTGATAATATGATAATGAATGATGCTATTTAGTAAATATAACACCTCTGACATTTGGTGGATGTCTCTGTCATCCAGGTTCATTGTGAGTCACCTGATGAGACTGCTTTTTGCGAGTCACCTGATGAGCCAGTTAACAGCATCTTTTATTTCTGAGGCTCCGTATCCATGAGTGCGCAAATTCTCGCCGTATCTCATGAGAATTTGTGACTTGAATAATTTTTCTCATCCCAAGACATAAATAGATACATACATGCCCCAAAAAATTATATTTGCAATGTTACTAAGCAAAAAAAGATGAAAATATAAATATTCACCAAAATGTCAAAACATGATTTTGTCATGAGTTCGGTACAATTTGCTTGATTTTGCGGACCGATGGCTATGGTGTATCGACATTAGCTAGTTAGCTAAGGTTAGCATTCTAGCGACGCTAGTCAGCATTGGCTGCTACATGATAATCAGCTCACGTTAGCTAGCTAACTAGCAGTCCGGTGCCTTTTCTGTTCAAAAGAAAATATCACCTCTTATTTAATGTAAAATGTGGGTAAAAAACAGCCTTTAAATATAAGGACAAAAACAAACGAGAATTCCATGCATTTTTAACACTTTTCTTCAGTGGATGTTGGTGTTTTAAACATGTTCCCAGGTGTTATTCATTTTAAATATTTTAAATATTTCTTCATTATTTTATAGTCCTAGTTAAAATCTCATCACATTAAGAAAATATATATTATTGTATTTATTATTATTGTATTTAACATTTTCTGTGTGTTCCTGATTTCACTTTCCACTCTGTTAGTTTGTAGTAATTCCCTTTAAAAAAACAGCCCGGGCCTCCCGAGTGGCACAGCAGTCTAAGGCACTGCATCTCAGTGCTTGATGCATCACTACAGCCCCGGTTTGATCCCAGGTTGTGTCACAGCCAGCCGTTACCGGGTGACCCATGAGGCAGCGCACAATTGGCTCAGCGTTGCCCGGGTTAGGGGAGCGTTTGGCCGGACGGGATTTCTTTGTCCCATCGTGCTCTAGCGACTCCTTGTGGTGGGCCGGGTGCCTGCAAGCTGACTCCGGTTGTCAGCTGGACGATGTTTCCTCCGATACATTGATGCAGCTGGCTTCCGGGTTAAGTGAGCAGTGTGTCAAGAAGCAGTGTAGCCTCCTGGAGGAAGCTTTGAATTGATCAGCAGCCTAAAGAGTGGTATGAGAAGAGTGCCATCCTCCTGCATCTCAAATCTGCTTATAGCTATTGAACTCTGCCTGCTGGACCCATGGGTTGAGGCAAACTCTGTCATATCTAGGATGTCATGCACTCCACCCCTCCTGCTGCCTGACTGCATAACATAGATTGAAGGGACTTCATCATCCACTTGAGACTAGAAGACAGAACCTCACCCAAAGAGCTGTGCATGTCAGTGTGTGGTTAGACAGCCAAATCCTTAGATTTGGCCAAATAGACAACTAGAACATTCTAGTTCTGGTTAGACAGCTGAAGTTGTACTCTACACAAATTATCTTTAATGGCTAGGTAAGTCTAGGCACACACTCTTTATAAGCACATCAATTTGATATTTACAGCAGGTAATGTTATATCTTTGTAACACAAACACACCCATACGTTTTTATGATGATAAATGTATCTACACTCAAGCAGAGCAATGTTTGTGCAATGTCCACATGTAGCCTACACCCATAGGGGTGTTAGTAGTTCTGGGATTTGTCCCCTGGGAAATATCTAGCAGTGGAGAGAGACAAGACAAGACAAAACTTGCCAGTTATAGAATATTGTGTTGTAGGACAGCTGTGCTGACTGGAGACCATGGGCATTCAACTCACAGTTGATATCTTTTTCACAGTAGCATGTCTTCACATGACGTGATGAAACTTTGAAAGTAAGTTGCCAGCTACTTTTGTAGCAAGGTGTTGTAGAACGAGTGTCTTATGAAACACATTCCAGACACTGGTTCTTGCTATCTTAGCATAAATGTGATTTGACAGAGAAATATCAGCTAGCTAGATAGGCTAGCCGGCTACAGCTATCCCCAAGCTATGCTAGCGAGCTGCTGTCAGCTTGGCTAAACACAAGGTCAGCGCAGGCTTTAGCCAACACATAGCACTGAATTTGCTGACCATCAAGATGGCGAGTCAGGCAGGAGGTGAGAACTTCAAAACTTTTCTCCATAGCAAAGCTAGTTAAGTTTACTTCGCTGTCACTGCTCACTTCTGCCCTTGTTTGTTGTGAATGAATGGCAAAGACACACGCAAGAAACACCCACATCAAACCACACCCCCAACTCCGGTTTGGCTTCAGATAGGCAACTAGCATTTCTTAATGAGCAATATGAAAATCAGGAAGTTCAGCCCCCCTTTAAATACCACAATATATGAGTTTGATGATATCAGTTTACCCTCAAAATACATTTGGAAGTTATGAATACTGAAAAATAGATGGTCATTCAATGTATTCATTTCAGTGTGGAACTTTGTATCCTAGTAATATCTGATAATGCATTATAATCGTCACAGGATCTTTGTGAAGTGTTACCTTAAGCCCTAAAAGAAATCGAACGAAATGGAACCAAACTAAAAGTTACAGCAATTTTAGCCATGGCACAAGTGAAAGGAAGCTCAAATAACAAGAGACAGGTTTGCTCTCTGATGATGGCCGGCTGTGAAATCCTTTAAGTCTGCTGTCATCTTTGACACGGAAGCTGAGAGTAGGGCAGTGTATTGCAGTGAGCACCAGAAAATAATCTCATCCAATTCTACTGACAAAACAAGTTATAAATAACAATGGTGTATATAGTTCAAGGGCACTTTTGTGGGTCAGGTTGCCTTGAATGCCTTCTAATATGCGCAAACTGCTAAGGATAAAAACTCCTGCTAGATGATTTCACCTGTACAATAATAATAGTAATGATACTATTTTAAGCTTAGGACCTTGTCATAATTAGAGTCACTATACACCAATTCATTCACTATTATCAAAACATTTATTTTTATTGACCAACATTTTTTCAGTTACCCAGTCATTACATCCAATTACACTTTGTGGAGATTAAAGGCAGTCCACTTCTAACCTTCTAAAATGGAGCTGTTAACATGTCCATAATATAATCAGTACCAGTGATGGTTAATAACAACAAGCTTGCATTAAAACTTAGGGATAGCCCCCTTTTTTCAATTTTCACCTAAAAATGACATACCCAAATCTACCTGTTTGTAGCTCAGGCCCTGAAGCAAGGATATGAATATTGTTGGTACCATTTGAAAGGAAACACATTGAGGTTTGTGGAAATGTGAATTGAATGTAGGAGATCATAACACAATAGATCTGGTAGAAGAAAATACAAAGAAAAAAACAATAATTTTTTTAATTTATTTTTTACAACCATCTTTGAAATGCAACAGAAAGGTCCCAGATCTAGCCATCACTCTGGTTGTAAATTCTGATGGTGTCCACAAGTTGGAAGCAGTGTATGTGCAACTTTTAGACTGATAACTTGAAGTATGAGCAAGTTACATGACACTTAGTGTGAAGTCACCCAGGTACATTTGGGCAAATCGTGAAGGACACATTTACATTTACATTACATTTTCTGCAAGAATATTGCCAAATCTGTATCTTTGGACTTTGATTTAGGTTTTCCAGTATTAGTAGCCATATTGTAAGTTCAACATTTGCAAAACACCCAGAATTCATAACTACATAACTCCCCATATTCTTGCAATTTTTGTCCAAAAGGAAAGGCTTGATGTCAATCAATCAAGTGAAGACCGCCCGTGTCATCGGCACGCCATGAAGGCGTTGCTCTCTGACCAAATTTGGTGTCCTATAGGATATACTACACTCCTAATGAGTGGGTTAGATTTTCACAGATTCCTTTCTTTGCAAATTGAACGATTGGAAATACAAAATCGATCGTGCATGCTATATGGACCTTTTTAGGATATGAAAAAGGATTTTATCTAACAAAACGACACTTCATGTTATCTCTGGGACCCTTGATAAATCAGAGCAAGATTTCAGAATGTAAGTACACATTTCACCTTCAGAGGTGAATTTATTAAACCTATCGCGGTGAAAAAAGTGTTTTGTTGTTAGGAGCTCTCCTCAAACAATAGTATGGCATTTTTTCACACGGCGCTGCCCCATTGACGGGATGCCTATCCCTAAAAAGTTTTAAGAATGAAGGGTATGATATACCAGACAGTGCAAAGTAAGTGACAACTACAACAAAACGTGACAAAAATGACTTTCAAGAGATAGTTATCCCAAATTACAAGATGATGTAAAAGTTTCCTTACCCAGTTTAGCAGTATATGGACAAAGTACTGTGTTTTTGACAGCTGTTATGGATGGGTGTTATTGTCACGCCCTGGCCTTAATATTATTTGTTTTCTTTATTATTTTAGTTAGGTCAGGGTGTGACATGGGGTATGTGTGTGTTGGGGGGTATTTATATGGTAGAGGTGGTGTTGGTGGTAGTGTATGGGTTTGTGTTGAGTGTATGTATCTAGCTGTGTCTATGGGTGTGTAGTTTTCTAGGAAAGTCTATGGTTGCCTGAATGGGTTCTCAATTAGAGACAGCTGGTTTCGGTTGTCTCTAATTGGGAACCATATTTAAGGCTGCCATAGGCTTTAGCTGTTTGTGGGTCATTGTATTTGTATATGTATATGTCGACGTAAGTAGTTTGTGTGTGCACTTGCGTTTGTAGTTTCACGTTCGTTTGTTGTTTTGTTAGTTTGTCTAAGTGTTACATGTTCATCTTCGTCGTTATAAATTAAAGAAGATGTATTCAAGTCATGTTGCGCCTTGGTCCTCTCATTCATGTCAACACGATCGTGACAGTTATAGTCTCCAAATGCTAACCTCTTAAGCATGTTGTCCAGCAAACCAATGCAAGTCAACATCCCGATATTACAACAGCAATTTTTGCACTTCATGTTCAAATGATCTTAAAGTAACTTTATTGAGCTCACAATCACACTTTGAGTTGAATATGAATTTGGGTGAACTATCTCTTTCACTTTGCCAGTTCACTCCCATCAGATTATCCCAATCGACTTGAGATTCCACCCGGTGACCCGTTGGTTGCTGGCCCATCTCTCCACCTCTTGGCTGCCTGTCACCCCATTTGTATTTGTATTTATTATGGATCCCAATTAGCTGATGCAAAGGCAGTTATACATTTGAAAAACATTATAATGCATTCATAACAGAGATTTCAACATAGTAAGTGTGTGCCCTCAGTCCCCTACTCTACTACCACTGAAAAATAGGGGTAGGGCTGCAGAGAACGGAAGAAGTCCACATTCAGACACACATCACACACATATCTGACCACTCATGGTTCAGATAACTGAGAATCATGTCAAGTGAGAACTAACATTAACTATATGTTCCTGAAAGGAAAGATGATGAAGAAAACTTAGGCTATAAAACTGCTATAATATGAATGGCATGTCTGTAAAAGCTAGCACAGGTAAGTATATAACAGCAAGGGCTATACACTACAGCAGGCATAAGGCCTACTGTAGTCAGACTAAACAGCCTATTGGACTAAACAGCCTATTGGGCTTCTACACATGAAACTCAGTCAAATGTGCTAAACATTACAGTAATGTTGAAATATATACATAATATAATTACAATGAGCACGAGTGATATACAGTACCAGTCAAAAGTTTGGACATACCTACTCATTCCAGGGTTTTTCTTTATTTGTACTATTTTCTACATTGTAGAATAATAGTGAAGACATATCAAAACTATGAAATAACACATTAGGAATCATGTAGTAACCAAAAAAGTGTTAAACAAATGTAAATATATTTTATATTTGAGATTCTTCAAAGCAGCCACCATTTTCCTTGATGACAGCTTTGCACAGTCTTGGCATTCGCTCAACCAGCTTCATGAGGTAGTCACCTGGAATGCATTTCAATTAACAGGTGTGCCTTGTTAAAAGTTAATTTGTCGAATTTCTTTCCTTCTTAAAACTTCTTAGGGCTGCAATCCCGGTAACGGGATCGATATGACAACAGCCAGTGAAAGTGCAGGCCGCCAAATTAAAAAAACAGAAATCTCATAATTAAAATTCCTCAGACATACATGTGTCTTTATACCATTTTAAAGGTAATCTTGTTGTTAATCCCACCAAAGTGTCCGATTTCAAATATGCTTTTCAGCGAATGCACCACAAACGATTATGTTAGGTCACACCAAACCACAATAAGCACAGCCATTTTTCCAGCCAAAGATAGGAGTCACAAAAAGCACAAATAGAGATAAAATGAATCACTAACCTTTGATGATCTTCATCAGATGACACTCATAGGACTTCATGTTACACAATACATGTATGTTTTGTTTGATAAAGTTCATATTTATATTTAAAAAATCTGAGTTTACATTGGCGCGTTACATTCACTAGTTCCAAAAACATCCAGTGATTTTGCATAGCATTGCATAGCCACATAGTTTCAACAGAAATACTCATCATACATGTAGATGATAATACAAGTTATACACATGGAATTATAGATATACCTCTCCTTAATGTAACCGCTGTGTCAGATTTCAAAAAAACTTTACGGAAAAAGCAAACCATGCAATAATCTGAGACAGCGCTCAGAACAATAGTCAAATTAGTCGCCATGTTGGAGTCAACAGAAACCAGAAATTACATGATAAATGTGTCCTTACCTTTGATGATCTTTATCAGAATGCACTCCCAGGAATCCCAGGTCCACAATAAATGCTTGATTTGTTCGATAATGTCCGTTATTTATGTCCAATTAGCTACTTTTGTTTAGCGCGTTTGGTAAACAATTCCAAAGTCACGAAGCGCGTTCCCTAAAAGCTGACGAAATGTCCAAAAGTTCAGTAACAGTCAGTAGAAACATGTCAAACGATGTATTGAATCAATCTTTAGAATGTTGTTAACATAAATCTTGAATAACGTTCCAACCGGAGAATTACATTGACTTCAGATGAGCGATGGAACAGAGCTCCCTCTTATGTGAACACGCATGGTGAAAGCATGGTCAGGTCATGGCAGACTTGACTAATTCCTCTCTCATTCGGCCCCCCTTCACAGTAGAGGCATCAGACAAAGTTCTACAGACTGTTGACATCTAGTGGAAGCCGCAGGATATATCATATCTCGCTGTGTTTGCAATGGGATCTTAGTTGAAAATCGACCAGCCTAATAATTTCCATTTCCTGTTTGGATTTTTTCTCGGGTTTTTGCTTGCCAAATGAGTTCTGTTATATTCACAGACATATATTAGCAACTATGACTGAGGAGCAGGCCGTTTACTCTGGGAAACTCTGTGCACTTGTGTTGTGACAAGATAGGGGTGGTATACAGAAGATAGTCCTACTTGGTAAATGACTAAGTCCATATTATGGCAAGAACAGCTCAAATAAGCAAAGAGAAATGGCAGTCCATCATTACTTTAAGACATGAAGGTCAGTCAATCTGGAACACTTCAAGAACTATGAAAGTTTCTTCAAGTGCAGTCGCAAAAACCATCAAGCGCTATGATGAAACTGGCTCTCATGAGGACCGCCACAGGAAAGGAAGACCCAGAGTTCCCGCCCCCCCCCCCCCCCCCCCGGCACTTGAGGGCGCCAGACTGCCCTGCATCACGCACTCCTGTCATCCATTACGCACACCTGCCTTCACTCGTCACGCACATCAGCGATATTGGACACACCTGGACTCACTCATCACCTGTTATTATCTCCTCTATATTTGTCAGTTGCCCAGCTCTGTTCTCCGCTTCTGCATTGATTGTCTTTTGTTTGTGTTACCTGTTTGCTGACGCTGTTCCTGTCTCATTCCATGTCTGTTGTTTATTAAATGTTTTACTCCCCGTACCTGCTTCGTCTCTCCAGCGTCATCCCTGTGACAGAATGCAGAAGCCATCACAGGAAGCATCGGGGAGTACTGGCGTTCCAGTTGGTATGGTCGGCTCTGGGTCGCCACCGATGGAAACAAGGGTGCCTAGCCAGCTCGTCGGGCTTTCACGCCCTAGCTGGCTCGAGAGGTTTCCTTGCCCGGTTGGCTCGGATGGCGCCCATCCCACGTCGGGCCTCAGCCGGATCGTCAGTTCTTGTTCGCCCAGCCGGTCCAGAATTTTTTCTTGTTTGTTTTTGTTTTGTTGTTGACGTCAGGGTGGATTCCGCCGCCGATGGAACCGGGGGTGCCTAAGCCAGCCCTTCAGGCTTTCACGCCCTTGCTGGCTCAAGAGGTTTCCTTGCCTCGGTTGGCTCGGCGGCTTCCCATCCCACGTCACACTCCACCGGATCTTCGGGCTCCCTCTCTGCAGCGGGATCGACAGGCGTCTTGCCTCAGCCGGATCGTAGGGCTTCCATGCCTCAGCCGGCTCGCCAGGCTCTCACGCTCCTGCCGGTTCGTTGGGCTTCCACGCCCCAACCGGCTTGCCCAGCGCCCATGTCTCGGCCGGTTCGCCCAGGTGGACGCCGGGTGGCGCCCCTAGAGGGAGGGGTACTGTCACATCTGCTCCACTTGAGGGTGCCAGGCTGCCCTGCATCACGCACTCCTATCATCCATTACGCACACCTGCCCTCCCTAGTCACGCACATTAGCAATATTGGACTCACCTGGACTCACTTATCACCTGTTATTACCTCCCCTATATTTGTCAAATCAAATCAAATGTATTTGTCACATACACATGGTTAGCAGATGTTAATGCGAGTGTAGCGAAATGCTTGTGCTTCTAGTTCCGACCATGCAGTAATATCTAACAAGTAATATAACCTAACAATTTCAGAACAACTACCTTATACACACAAGTGTAAAGGAATGAATGCCCGAACGGCATAAGCAAGATGCAGTAGATGGTATAGAGTACAGTATATACATATGAGAAGAGTAATGTAGGGTATGAAGACATTATATAAAGTGGCATTGTTTAAAGTGGCTAGTGAAACATTTAATTACATCAAGATGGCAAGATGCAGTAGATGGTATAGCGTACAGTATATACATATGATATGAGCAATGTAGGGTATGTAAGCATTATATAAAGTGGCTGGTGATAAATTGATTACATCAATTTTTCCATTATTAAAGTGGCTAGAGTTGAGTCAGTATGTTGGCAGCAGCCACTCAATGTTAGTGATGGCTGTTTAACAGTCTAATGGCCTTGAGATAGAAGCTGTTTTTCAGTCTCTCGGTCCCCGCTTTGATGCACCTGTACTGACCTCGCCTTCTGGATGATAGCGGGGTGAACAGGCAGTGACTCGGGTGGTTGTTGTCCTTGATGATCTTTTTGGCCTTCCTGTGACATCGGGTGGTGAAGGTGTCCTGGAGGGCAGGTAGTTTGCACCCGGTGATGCGTTGTGCAGACCTCACTACCCTCTGGAGAGCCTTACGGTTATGGCCGGAGCAGCTGCCGTACCAGGCGGTGATACAGCCCGACAGGATGCTCTCGATTGTGCGTCTGTAAAAGTTTGTGAGTGTTCTTGGTGACAAGCTGAATTTCTTCAGCCTCCTGAGGTTGAAGAGGCACTGCTGCGCCTTCTTCACCACACTGTCTGTGTGGGTGGATCATTTCAGTTTGTCCGTGATGTGTACGCCGAGGAACTTAAAACTTTCCACCCTCTCCACTACTGTCCCGTCAATGTAGATAGGGGTCTGCTCCCTCTGCTGTTTCCTGAAGTCCACGATCATCTCCTTTGTTTTGTTGACATTGAGTGTGAGGTTATTTTCTTGACACCACACTCCGAGGGCCCTCACCTCCTCCCTGTAGGCCGTCTCGTCGTTGTTGGTAATCAAGCCTACCACTGTAGTGCCGTCTGCAAACTTGATGATTGAGTTGGAGGCGTGCATGGCCATGCAGTTGTGGGTGAACAGGGAGTACAGGAGAAGGCTGAGACGCACCCTTGTGGGGACCCAGTGTTGAGGATCAGCGGGGTGGAGATGTTGTTACCTACCCTCACCACCTGGGGGTGGCCCGTCAGGAAGTCCAGGACCCAGTTGCACAGGGCGGGGTCGAGACCCAGGGTCTCGAGCTTAATGACGAGTTTGGAGGGTACTATGGTGTTAAATGCTGAGCTGTAATCGATGAACAGCATTCTGACATAGGTATTCCCCTTGTCCAGATGGGTTAGGGCAGTGTGCAGTGTGATGGCGATTGCTTCGTCTGTGGACCTATTGGGGCAGTAAGCAAATTGGAGTGGGTCTCGGGTGTCAGGTAGGGTGGAGGTGATATGGTCCTTGACTAGTCTCTCAAAGCACTTCATGATGACGGAAGTGAGTGCTACAGGGCAGTAGTCATTTAGCTCAGTTACCTTAGCTTTCTTGGGAACAGGAGCAATGTTGGCCCTCTTGAAGCATGTGGGAACAGCAGACTGGGATAAGGATTGATTGAATATGTCTGTAAACACACCAGCCAGCTGGTCTGCGCATGCTCTGAGGACGCGGCCGGGGATGCCGTCTGGGCCTGCAACCTTGCGAGGGTTAACACGTTTAAATGTTTTACTCACGTTGGCTACAGTGAAGGAGAGCCCGCAGGTTTAAGTAGCGGGCCGTGTCAGTGGCACTGTATTGTCCTCAAAGCGAGCAAAAAAGTTGTTTAGGATGTCTGGGAGCAAGGCATCATGGTCCGCGACGGGGCTGGTTTTTCTTTTGTAGTCCGTGATTGACACATACCTCTCATGTCTGAGCCGTTGAATTTCGACTCCACTTTGTCTCTATACTGATGCTTAGCTTGTTTGATTGCCTTGCGCAGGGAATAGCTACACTGTTTGTATTCGGTTATGTTTCCGGTCACCTTGCCCTGATTAACTTCTTGAGAATATAGGGGGCGCAGTTTCGCATTAGCATAAATTGCTCTCCAGATTAAACTGCCTAGTACTCAATTCTTGCTCGTACAATATGCATATTATTGTTATTATTGGATAGAAAACACTCTCTAGTTTCTATAGCCGTTTGAATTATGTCTCTGAGTGGAACAGAACTCATTCTACAGCACTTTTCCTGACAGGGAGTGAGATTTCAGAAATCTTGGCCTCTGTTCCCAGGTCAGTTTTAATGTCCCTGTAAATGCTATGAGGATACAAACACTGCCCACGCCTTCCTCTAGATGTCAGTAAGAGGTGACAATTTGAATGGAGTCGATTGCGCAATCAGGGCCTGTATAAAAGACCACAAGGCGGAAGTAGCTTTCTTTTCTTCCTGCGCCTGACGCACGATGGACGTCGGGACTGGCCTCCTTCCAAGCTATGGTTTAGGCACTTCTATATCGCCGGTCATGTTTTTACTCGTTATAGGTGTTAAAAACATCATAAGGTAGTTAATTTAAACCGTTTTATAGCAATTTATATCCGTTTAGTGCGATTTTGAGGCATTTCTTTGTGACGCACTTTGAAGCGCTGGGCACGTTTCCAGTACCGGTCGAACGTTAGTGGCCATTTCGACGGGACAAGAGGACATCTTTCGACCAAAAGACGATTAGACCCGAGAAAGGATACATTGCCCAAGATTCTGATGGAAGAACAGCTCATAGTAAGAACTATTTATGATGATAAATCGCTGTTCTGTTGAAAAATGTTAAACGCATATATCGCCATTTTGTTTTGTGTAGCTTCGCTTTGGCGGACCCGGTATTGCACAGTAAGGATAATTTTAGAAATGTAATTCAGCGATTGCATTAAGAACTAATTTGTCTTTCGATTCCTGTCAACCCTGTATTTTTTAGTCAAGTTTATGATTAGTTATCGATTAGACTAGATCACTCTCAAAGATGGCGCCCGACATTTTCAGACCAGTTTGGCTACTATTCTCATTGTATAACCACGATTTTTGTGGCTAAATATGCACATTTTCGAACAAACTCTATATGTATGTTGTAATATGATGTTACAGGAGTGTCATCGGAAGAATTCTGAGAAGGTTAGTGAAAAAATTAATATATTTTGGCGATGATAACGATATCGCTCTCTTTGGCTTGAATCAATGCTCGGGTAACGTTTGCATATGTGGTATGCTAATATAACGATTTATTGTGTTTTCGCTGTAAAACACTTAGAAAATCTGAAATATTGTCTGAATTCACAAGATCTGTGTCTTTCCATTGCTATGCGCTGTGTATTTTTAAGAAATGTTTTATGATGAGTAAATTGGTAATACACGTTGCTCTCTGTAGTAATTCTAGTCGCTTTGGGGAGATTTGTGATGGTGGCTGCAATGGCAAACTATGATTTATACCTGAAATATGCAAATTTTTCTAACAAAACCTATGCTATACAATAAATATGTTATCAGACTATCATCTGATGAAGTTTTTTCTTGGTTAGTGGCTATTTATATCTTTATTTGGTCGAATTGGTGATAGCACCTGATGGAGTAAGAAACTGATGGAGTTAGAAAAGTGGTGTCTTTTGCTAACGTGGTTAGCTAATAGATTTACATATTTTGTCTTCCCTGTAAAACATTTAAAAAATCTGAAATGGTGGCTTTATTCACAAGATCTGTATCTTTCATTTGGTGTCTTGGACTTGTGATTTAATGATATTTAGATGCTACTATTTAATTGTGACGCTATGCTAGCGATGCTAATCAGTGTGGGGGGGGTGGGGGGTGCTCCCGGATCCGGGTTTCTGAGTCGCTAGAAGTTAAAAGCAGTGGTTCGCGCTTTCAGTTTTGCCCGAATGTTGCCATCAATCCACTGTTTCTGGTTGGGGAATGTTTTAATAGACGCTGTGGGTACAACATCACCAATGCACTTGCTAATAAACTCGCTCACCGAATTAGCGTATTCGTCAATGTTGTTGTTCGACGTTATGCGGAACATATCCCAGTCCACGTGATCGAAGCAATCTTGAAGCATGGAATTCGATTGGTCGGATCAGCGTTGAACAGACCTGAGCGCGGGTGCTTCCTGTTTTAGTTTCTGTCTATAGGCTGTGAGCAACAAAATGGAGTCGTGGTCAGCTTTTCCGAAGGGATGGCGGGGGAGGGCCTTATATGCGTCGCGGAAGTTAGAATAACAGTGATCTAGGGTTGTCCCAGTCCTGGTAGAACAATCGATATGCTGATGGAATTTGGGGAGCCTTGTTTTCAGATTAGCCTTGTTAAAATCCCCAGCTACAATAAATGCAGCCTCAGGATATGTGGTTTCCAGTTTACATAGAGTCGAATGAAGTTCTTTCAGGGCCGTCGATGTGTCTGCTTGGGGGAATATACACGACTGTGATTATGATCGAAGAGAATTCTCTTGGTAGATAATGCGGTCGGCATTTAATTGTGAGGAATTCTAAGTCAGGGGAACAAAAGGACTTGAGTTCATGTATGTTGTTATGCTCACACCACGTCTCGTTAATCATAATGCATACACCCCCGCCCTTCTTCTTACCAGAGAGATGCTTGTTTCTGTCGGCGCGATGCGTGAAGAAACCAGGTGGCTGTACCGACTCAGATAGCGTGTCTCGAGTGAGCCATGTTTCCGTGAAACAAAGAACGTTACAGTCTCTGATGTCTCTCTGGAATGCTACCCTTGCTCGGATTTCGTCTACATTGTTCTCAAGAGACTGGACATTGGCGAGTAGTATGCTCGGGAGCGGTGCGCGATGTGCCCGTCTACGGAGCCTGACCAGAAGACCGCTCCTTCTGCCCCTTCTACGGCGCCGTTGTTTTGGGTCGCAGGCTGGGATCCGATCCATTGTCCTGGGTGGTAGGCTAAACAGAGGATCCGCTTCGGGAAAGTCGTATTCCTGGTCGTAATGTTGGTGAGTTGACGTTGCTCTTATATCCAATAGTTCCTCCCGACTGTATGTAATAAAACCTAAGATTTTCTGGGGTAGCATTGTAAGAAATAACACATAAAAAAACAAAATACTGCATAGTTTCCTAGGAACGCGAAGCGAGGCGGCCGTCTCTGTCAGTTCCCCAGCTCTGTTCCCCCCTTCTGCATTGATTGTCTTTTGTTTGTGTTACCTGTTTGCTGACGCTGTTCCTGTCTCATTCCATGTTCGTTATTTATTACATGTTTTACTCCCCGTACTTGATTCGTCTCTCCAGCGTCATTCCTTGTGACAGATACGTTCATTGGAGTTACCAGCCTCGGAATTTGCAGCCCAAATAAATGCTTCAGAGTTCAAGTAACAGACACATCTCTCTATACCACCCCTACCTTGCCAAGGCAGCAGCTACTATTCCTGTGGTCCGGCAAAATTAAGGCAGTTATACAATTTAAAAAACATTACAATACATTCATTACAGTATGTTTGTGTTACTTCACAGTCCCCGCTGTTCCTTAAGGTGTATTTTTACCTGCTTTTTAAATCTGATTAAACTGCTTGCATCAGTTACCTGAAGTGGAATAGAGTTCCATGTAGTCATGGCTCTATGTAGTACTGTGCGCCTCCCATATTCTGTTCTGGACTTGGGGACTGTGAAGAGACCTCTGGTGACATGTCTTGTGGGGTATGCATGGGTGTCCGAGCTGTGTGCTAGTATTTTAAACAGCCAGCTCGGTACCTTCAGCTTGTCAACACGTCTTACAAAAACAAGTAATGAGGAAGTCATTTGAGCCATGAGAGACTGACATGCATGTCATTAATGTTAGCTCTCCGTGTACTTTTAAGGGACAGTCGTGCTGCCCTGTTCTGAGCCAACTGCAATTTTCCCAAGTCCCTCTTTGTGGCACCTTAATAGATGACTGAACAGTAATCCGGGTGCGACACAAGCAGGGCCTGTAGGACCTGTCTTGTTGATAGTGTTGTTCAGAAGGTAGAGCAGCGCTTTATTATGGACAGACTTCTCCCCATCTTAGCTACTGTTGTATCAATGTGTTTTGACCATGACAGTTTACAATCCAGGGTTATTCCAAGCAGTTTAGTCACCTCAACTTGCTCAATTTCCACATTATTCATTACAAGATGTAGTCGAGGTTTAGGGTTTAGTGAATGATTTGTCTCAAATACAATGCTTTTAGTTTTGGAAAGATTTAGGACTTTTTCCTTGCTACCCATCCCGAAACTAACAGCAGCTCTTTGTTAAGTGTTGCAGTCATTTCAGTCGCTGTAGTAGCTGACTTGTATAGTGTTGAGTCATCCGCATACATAGACACACTGGCCTTACTCAAAGCCAGTGACATGTCGTTAGTAAAGATTGAAAAAAGCAAGTGGTCTAAACAGCTACCCTGGGGAATTCCTGCTTCTACCTGGATTATGTTTGAGAGCCTTCCATTAAAGAACACCCTCCGTGTTCTGTTAGACAAGTAACTCTTTATCCACATTATAGCAGGAGCAACCAGACGCTGCACTTTACACATTTATGAAATTCCTTATTCCAATTACTAACTTTACGCCCCGTAAAGCCATAACCCATATGTTTTTCCAGCAGCAGACTATGGTCGATAATGTCAAAAGCTGTACTGAAGTCTAGCAAGACAGCCCCCACAATCATTTTATCATAATTTTCTCTCAGTCAATCATCAGTCATTTGTGTATGTGCCGTGCTTGTTGAGTGTCCTTCCCTATATGCTTGTTGAAAGTTGGTTGTCAATTTGTTTACTGTTGTCAATTTGTTTACTAGCATTGTATCTGGTCAAACACCATTTTTTCCATAAGTTTACTAAGGGTTGGTAACAGGCTGATTGGGCGGCTATTTGAGCCAGTAAGGGGTGGCTTTACTATTCTTGGGTAGCGGAATGACTTTAGCTTCCCTCCAGGCCTGAGGGCAAACACTTTCTAGTAGGCTTAAATTGAAGATGGCAATATCATCCGCTATTATCCTCAGTAATTTTCCATACAGATTGTTAGACCCCGGTGGCTTGTCATTGTTGATAGACAACAATAATTGTTTCACCTCTTCCACACTGACTTTACGGAATTCAAGAGTACAATTCTTGTCTTTCATAATTTGTTCAGATATACTTGGATGTGTAGTGTTAGCGTTTGTTGCTGGCATGGTATCACTAAGTGTCACGTTCTGACCTTAGTTCCTTTTTTATGTCTTTATTTTAGTTTGGTCAGGGCGTGAATTGGGGTGGGCATTCTAGGTTTTGTAGTCTAGGTTTTGTATTTCTGTGTTTGACCTGGTATGGTTCTCAATCAGAGGCAGCTGTCGATCGTTGTCTCTGATTGAGAATCATACTTAGGTAGCCTGTTTTCCCACTATGGGTTGTGGGTAGTTGTTTTCTGTGTCTGTGTTTTTCCATACAGAATTGTTTCAGTCTCGTTCATTCTCTTTTGTTGTTTTGTCATTCAGTGTTCATGTTCAGTTGGATTTCATTAAAATGGACACTTACCACGCTGCACATTGGTCCGATCTTTCATACTCGTCATCAGACGAGGACGAGTACCGTTACACTAAGTTTGTTTATCTTGCCAATGAAAAAGTCATTAAAGTAGTTGGCAATATCAGTGGGTTTTGTGATAAATGAGCCATCTGATTCAATGAATGATGGAGCCGACTTCGCTTTTTCCCCAAAAATATAATTTAATGTGCTCCAAAGCTTTTTGCTATCATTCTTTTTATCATTTATCTTTGTTTCAAAGTATAGTTTCTTGTTATTTAGCTTCGTCACATGATTTCTTAATTTGCAGTACGTTTGCCAATCAGTTGGGCTGCCAGACTTATTTGCCATACCTTTTGCCTCATCCCTCTCACCCATACAATTTTTTAATTCCTCATCAATCCAAGGGGATTTAACTTCTCTGCGCTATGAATCCCGTTAGCGGGATCACTTTCCTAAACAACCGCTAGAATTGCAGGGCGCCAAATTCAAAAATATTACATTTTTTTTTTATAATCATGCAATCACAAGTGAAATATACCAAAACACAGCTTAGCTTGTTGTTAATCCACCTATCGTGTCAGATTTTGAAAATATGCTTTGCATGATTGTATGCCCCAAATATTAAACATTTTGTTGGTGTCAAGAATTCTATGTAATAATTTTTGCTGAAAAGTACAAAGTCTTGAATCTAGCGTTGTTTTAGATATCAACTCGTACCATGGAATTGGTACATAAAAAATCTCTTCCCAACTATTTTGCAATCTGTATGGCACAGCTGTCAACATCCAGGTCCTCAAATGAAACTGGTATATTTTCCCATTTATGCTATTTTTATTCCTCTGCCAGTTTTGATCCTTTAAATTGGGCAGACAGACCAGTTCCCTACCTCCTCCCGCTGCCACCTGCCTCCTCCATTTTTGGGGTAATGCTATAATAAATTGGTTGTAATCTTGGTTTTAGCAGACCTTCCCATTCAATTCTGATTGAAAGACATAACTCTACCATTCCAATTTACAATATCATTTAAAACTTCTTATGGCTGCGATCCCGTTAACGGGATCGATATGACAACAGCCAGTGAAAGTGCAGGGCGCCAAATTCAAAAAACAGAAATCTCATAATTAAAATTCCTCAAACATACAAGTATCTTATACCATTTAAAAGGTCATCTTATTGTTAATCCCACCACAGTGTCCGATTTCAAAAAGGCTTTACAGCGAAGCACCACAAACGATTATGTTAGGTCACTGCCAAATCACAGAAAAACACAGCCATTTTTCCAGCCAAAGACAGGAGTCACAAAAAGCAGAAATAGAGATCAAACTAATCACTAACCTTTGATGATCTTCATCAGATGACACTCATAGGACTTCATGTTACACAATACATGTATGTTTTGTTTGGTAAAGTTCATATTTATATAAAAAAAATCTCAGTTTACATTGGCGCGTTATGTTCAGTAGTTCCAAAATCATCCGGTGATTTGCAGAGAGCCACATCAATTTCCCGAAATGCTCATAATAAACGTTGATCAAAGATACATGTGTTATACATGGAATTTTAGATCCACTTCTCCATGTGTAACTCTGTGTTGTTGTATGTGTCGAACTGCTTTGCTTTATCTTGGCCAGGTCGCAATTGTAAATGAGAACTTGTTCTCAACTTGCCTACCTGGTTAAATAAAGGTGAAATAAAAAAATATATAAAAAATATAAAAATAAAACGCAACCGCTGTGTCAGATTTCAAAAAAGCTTTACGGAAAAATCCAACCATGCAATAATCTGAGGTCGGCGCTAAGAGCCCAATCAAGACAAAAAGATATCTGCCATATTGTGCAGTCAGCAGAAGTCAGAAATAACATTATAAATATTCACTTACCTTTGATGATCTTCATCAGAATGCACTCCCAGGAATCCCAGTTCCACAATAAATGTTTGATTTCTTCGATAATGTCTGTCATTTATGTCCAAATAGCTACTTTTCTGGTAAACAAATCAAAACTCACGAAGCGCGTTCACTAGTTGCAGACGAAATGTCAAAAAGTTCCGTTACAGTCCGTAGAAACATGTCAAACGATGTATAGAATCAATCTTTAGGAGGTTTTAAACATAAATCTTCAATAATAGTAACGTTCGTTCTCACTCGTCTGAGGAGGAACAAGGATCGGACCAATATGCAGCGAGGTATGATGACATAATGATTTATTTACAGAAAGACGGAGACGGAAAAACTTTTAAACAAACTACAAAACAATAAACGACGTTAACAGACCTGAACTTGTGAACATAAAACAATGAACGCACGAACAGGAAAGAACGGACGAAACGAAACAGTACCGTGTGGTGCAACAGACACAGACACAGCAACAATCACCCACAAACAAACGGTGTGAACAGCCTACCTTAATATGGTTCTCAATCAGAGGAACCGTCAAACACCTGCCCCTGATTGAGAACCATATAAGGCTAAATAACAATGAACCTAAACATAGAAACAAATAACATAGACTGCCCACCCAGCTCACGTCCTGACCAACTTAACAAAGCTAAACAAAAGGAAAATAAGGTCAGGAACGTGACAATAATGTTCCAACTGGAGAATTTCTTTGTCTTCAGAAAAAGCAAATGGAACGGAAGCTACCTCTCATGTGAATGCGCGTGACCAACTCCTGGCACTCTGCCAGACCTCTGACTCAATCCCCTCTCATTCAGCCCCCCTTTACAGTAGAAGCCTCAAACATGCCTTAGGAAGTGCAACATGACTAATATCCCACTGTATCTTCAATAGGGGCTGAGTTGAAAATTGACCAACCTCAGATTTCCCACTTCCTGTTTGGATTTTTTTTTAGGTTTTTGCCTGCCATATGAGTTCTGTTATACTCACAGACATCATTCAAACTGTTTTAGAAACTTCAGAATGTTTTCTATCCAAATATACTAATAATATGCATATATTAGCAACTGGGACTGAGGAGCAGGCAGTTTACTCTGAGCACCTCTGGGCACCTTATTCATCCAAGCTACTCAATACTGCCCCCAGCCATAAGAAGTTAAAAACAAAATACCCTTTTCAAACATCTTTCCCACAAATACAGGTATTTTATCAACGAGCACAGTTGAGTTCAGCCATAATATTTGTTGTAATATTTATTGTATCTTTTTAGGGGGATGAAATTGAAATTGTAGCCAGCTCTGCAACGCTTGTTTGAAAAAGAGAGATACTTTAAAAAATATATAATTTTCAATTATTCGAAATGAGACATGTCAATCTGCACAAAGGCAAAAGGGCAATTTTTAAACAATGGATGAGCTTTTCTAACCCACTTGAGAAACATTTAGGGTTCAAGTAAAATATTTGAATAAGTGAAGCTTTTAGCGAGATGTTTAGTGCTTTTATATTTAATAATCTCAACCCACCCAATTCATATTCATTATATATCTTGTCTGGCTTTAGCGTCCCAGATAAAGCAAAATATTATTTGCTCATATGATTTGAAAAGTAGGCAGTGCCATAAGTAAGTGAGTAAACTGAGATATGACTAAGGAGTTAATAAGGGCAATTTTTCCATAAATAGACAGGTATTTACCTCTCCATGGTTGCAGGATCTTGTCTATTTTTACAAGTTTTCTACTGAAATTCATTGTGGAGAGCGCATGTACATATCTTGTGATATGAATACCAAGTATGTCAACTTCACCGTCAGCCCATTTTATAGGTAAATTGCAGGGTAATGTAATTTTTTTTTTTTATAAAGATCCAATACGTAATATTGTACACTTATCGTAATTAGATTTTAGTCCAGAGAGTTATCTAGATCTTGAATGAGACATTTCAGGGATCTAGCTTGCAGACTTAATATAAAACTTGAGTCATTGGCATACATGGACACCTTTGTTTTTAAGCCTTGGATTTATAATCCTCGAATGTTGCAATTTAATCAGATTTTAATAGCTAGCATTTCAATGGCCATAACAAATAGATATGATGACAGTGGACAACCTTGTTTTACTCCTCTTGACAATTCAAAACTGTCTGAGATGTAGCCGCTATGTTGTAAATTACTATTGTAGCTGGAAACGACAGATTTTTTATGGAATATCTACAGCTCAAGTCAAAAGTTTACATACACCTTAGCCAACTACATTTAAACTCAGTTTTTCACAATTCCTGAAATTTAAGCCTAGTAAAAATTCAGTGTCTTAGGTCAGTTAGGTTCAGCACTCTATTTTAAGAATGGGAAATGTCAGAATAATAGTAGAAAGTATAATTATTTCAGTTTTCACATTCATAGTGGGTCAGAAGTTTACATGCACTCAATTAGTATTTGGTAGCATTACCTTTAAATTGTTTAACCTGGGTCAACCTTTTCGGGTAGCCATCCACAACCTTCCCACAATAAGTTGGGTGAATTTTGGCCCATTCCTCCTGACAGAGGTGGTGTAACTGAGACAGGTGTGTAGGCCTCCTTATTTGCACACGCTTTTTCAGTTCTGCCCACACATTTTCTATAGGTTTGAGGTCAGGGCTTTGTGATGGCCACTCCAATACCTTGACTTTGTTGTCCTTAACTTCTCTAGGGTATGTGGGACGGTAGCGTCCCACCTCGTCAACAGCCAGTGAAACTGCAGGGCGCCAAATTCAAAACAACAGAAATCCCATAATTTAAATTCCTCAAACATACAAGTATTTTACACCATTTTAGAGATACACTTGTTGTAAATCCAGCCAAAGTGTCCGATTTCAAAAAGGCTTTACGACGAAAGCACACCAAACGATTATGTTAGGTATGAGCCAAGTCACAGAAAAAGACAGCCATTTTTCCAGCCAAAGAGAGCAGTAACAAAAAGCAGAAATAGAGATAAAATGAATCAATAACCTTTGATGATCTTCATCAGATGACACTCATAGGACTTCATGTTACACAATACATGTATGTTTTGTTCGGTAAAGTTCATATTTATATAAAAGAAATCTGAGTTTAGACGGGACGCTACTGTCTCACTTGGCAAAAAGCCTGAGAAAATGCAGAGCACCAAATTAAAATTAATTACTATGAAAATTACTATAAAATCAAACTTTCATTACATCACACATGAAAGATACCAAATTAAATCTACACTGGTTGTGAATCCAGCCAACATGTCAGAATTCAAATAGGCTTTTCGGCGAAAGCATACGATGCTATTATCTGAGGATAGCACCATTGTAATCAAAGAGAGATACGCATATTTCAACCCTGCAGGCGCGACACAAAACACATAAATAAAATTATAATTCATGCCTTACCTTTGACGAGCTTCTGTTGTTGGCACTCCAAAATGTCCCATAAACATCACAAATGGTCCTTTTGTTCGATTAATTCCGTCGATATATATCCACAATGTCAATTTATTTGGCGCGTTTGATCCAGAAAAACACAGGTTCCAACTTGCTCAAACGTGACGAAAAATATCTCAAAGGTTACCTGTAAACTTTGCCAAAAAATGTCAAACTACTTTTGTAATACAACTTTAGGTATTTTTTTACGTTAATAATCAATCAAATTGAAGACGGCATGATCTGTGTTCAATACCGGAGGAAAACAATGTGTAGCATGCTTTCTGGTCTCGCGCCTCTAACAAACAGGACACGTCGAGTGACTCGACTTCAAGATGGCCGTACTTCTTCATTACACAAAGGAATAACCTCAACCAATTTCTCAGGACTGTTGACATCCAGTGGAAGCCGTAGGAACTGCAAGCAGGTCGCTTAGAAATCTGGTTTCCCAATGAAACTTCATTGAAAAGAGAGTGACCTCAACAACAACAAAAAAATCGGAATGGTTTGTCCTCTGAGTTTCGCCTGCTAAATAAGTTCTGTTATACTCACAGACATGATTCAAACAGTTTTAGAAACTTCAGAGTGTTTTCTATCCAAATCTACTAACAATATGCATATATTATCTTCTGGGGATGAGTAGCTGGCAGTTGAATTTGGGTATGCTTTTCATCCAAACGTGAAAATGCTGCCCACTACCCTAGAGAAGTTAAGCCATTTTGCCACAACTTTGGAAGTATGCTTGGGGTCATTGTCCATTTGACAGACCCATTTGCGACCAAGCTATAACATCCTGACTGATGTCTTGAGATGTTGCTTCAACATATCCACATAATGTCCCTGCCTCATGATGCCATCTATTTTGTGACATGCACCAGTCCCTCCTACAGCAAAACATCCCCACAACATGATGCTGCCACCCCCGTGCTTCACTGTTGGGATGGTGTTCTTCGGCTTGCAAGTCTCCCCCTTTTTCCTCCAAACATAAACATGGTCATTATGGCCAAACAGTTCTATTTCTGTTTCGTCAGACGAGAGGACATTACAATATTTTTCCCAATAGTCTGGCTTTTTTATGGAGGTTTTGGAGCAGTGGCTTCTTCCTTGCTGAGAGGCCTTTCAGGTTGTGTCGATATAGGACTCGTTTTACTGTAGATATAGATACTTTTGTACCTGTTTCCTCCAGCATCTTCACAAGGTCCATTGCTGTTGTTCTGGGATTGAGTTGCTTTTTTCGCATCAAAGTACGTTCATCTCTAGGAGACAGAACTCCTTCCTGGCCGGCATGACCGCTGCGTGGGTCCCATGGTGTTTATACTTGCGTACTATTGTTTGTACAGATGAACGTGGTACCGTCAGGCGTTTGGAAATTGCTCCAAAGGATGAACCAGACTTGTGGAGGTCTACAATTTTTTTCTGAGGTCTTGGCTGATTTCTTTAGATTTTTTCCCATGATGTCAAGGAAAGATGCACTGAGTTTGAAGGTAGGCCTTGAAATACATCCACAGGTACACCTCCAATGGACTCAAATTATGTCAATTAGCCTATCAGAAGCTTCTAAAGCCATAACATAATTTTCTGGAATTTTCCAAGCTGTTTAAAGGCACAGTCAACTTTGTGTATGTAAACTTCTGACCCACTGGAATTGTGATACAGTGAATTATAAGTGAAATAATCTGTCTGTAAACAATTGCTGGAAAAATTACATGTGTCATGCACAAAGTAGATGCCCTAACCGACTTGCCAAAACTATAGTTTGTTAACAAGACATTTGTGGAGTGGTTGAAAAACGAGTTTTAATGACTCCAACCTAAGTGTATGTAAACTTTCGACTTCAACTGTATATCGGAAAAATACATGTATTTTTAGCATTAATGATTGTGAATTTTGTCTTTATTTATCAGGCCTAAGGATTGATAAAATAATTGCTGTATTTTTTGTAAAATGTAGTTTTAATTTCTGTCATTCAATATTATTATTTTTTTATTGTACAATGATTTTCTGATTTAATGTCTTCAGTTTTTGTTGGAAAGAATAGGTTAATCAGACTTCTTAACATAATGAGTAATCCAGGAATGTTGAGTTAATTGACACAAGAAAACTTGATAAAATAGCAACTCTGCAGATGGAAACGACTACAACAAATGGCTAAATTACTTCCGGACACTAAGGGTCTACGGAGCTCCTCTTCCTCCTCACAACTCTATAGGGTGACCGTGACTGTGGGAAACACTGTTGCATTTAAACTTTAGATCAACGGTTACTTGGTGTGCAAAACTTGATAAAAGATGTTTGCAATGGGAAGTAGCCAGCTAATAGTAGTACATTTTAATTTGCAAATGTTAAATGGTTGTGTTGTTTTATTGTTATGAATGGGGCCTACTGGCTTATTATGTCCAAGTGAATGGGATGCTTTTATTCTTTTGCTGTTTTTCTATCGGCTGTTGTACACTGAACAAAAATATGAATGCAACATGTAAAGTGTTGGTCTCATGTTTCATGAGCTGAAATAATAGATCCACATCCAGCTTTTTCACCTGTGGGATCATCTGAAACTGTGGGTTTGCACAAGCAAAGAATTTCTGCACAAACTTTCAGAAATTGTCTCAGGGAAGCTCATCGCGTCCTCACCAGGGTCTTGACCTGACTGCAGTTCAGCATCATAACCGTCTTCAGTGGGCAAATGCTCACCTTCGATGGCCACTGGCATGCTGGAGAAGTGTGCTTTTCACGGATGAATCCGGGTTCAACTGTACCGGACAGATGGATTTGTGTGTGCGAGCGGTTTGCTGTCACCGTTGTGAATAGAGTGCCACATGGTGGCGGTGGGGTTAGATTATTGGCAACCATAAGCTACGGAAAACAAACACAATTGCATTTTATCGATGGAAAGTTAAATGCACAGAGATACCGAGACGAGATCCTGAGGCCAATTGTCATGCCATTCATCCACCACCATCACCTCATGTTTCAGCATGATAATGCACAGCCCTATGTCGCAAGGATCTGTACACAATTCCTGGAATCTGAAAATGTCCCAGTTCTTCCATGGTCTGCATACTCCCCAGACATGTCACCCATTGAGCATGTTTGGGATGCTCTGGATCGGCTTGTACGACAGCGTGTTCCAGTTCCCGCTAATATCCAGCAACTCTGCACAGCCGTTGAAGAAGAGTGGGACGATATTCCACAGGCCACAATCAACCACCTGATCAACTCTATGAGAAGGAGATGTGTCGCACTGCATAAGGCAAATGGTGGTCACACCAGATACTGACCGGTTTTCTGATCCACGTCCCTACCTTTTTTTAAGGTATCTGTATCATATCTGTATCATATCAGATGCATATCCCAGTCATGTCAAACCCATTGAATAGGGCCTAATTAATTTATTTCAATTGACTGATTTCCTTATATAACTGTAACTCAGTAAAATATTTTAAATTGCTGCATGTTGCGTTTTATATTTTTGTTCAGGGTAGGCCTATGCTTTATATAAAGTGTGCTCTCCTACATAGAGTGTGCAGGTATTATGGTCGCTGTCCTTTCAGTACCACAAGCCTAGATGCCACATCCTTTTAAGTGTCACTGATTGTTTTCACTATTGGTGATAGTGTGATAGTAAGGGTGTGGGCTACCATAAATTGGGTGCACAGTGTAGTTGTTGTTGCTTGTCGCATTATTCTCTGCCACTACTGTTATGTCTCTGTGCGAGTGGCAGCCCTAAGTGCGGCTCAGGCATTTTTCATTCATGATGTCATTAAAAAGCACTGCCTCTCCTGCATTAGAGCTAAATGCTGTATATTGTCAGGTGCATAAAGTGATGCTATTATTCCGTTTTTTGTCTAGATTTTAGGGGAAGATTTTTTTTTGTACTAAAGGCCTAGGTCCAATAGCCACGGTTCACCACTGGGATTAACTGGTTGTTAAAACAACTAAATTGAGAAGATATCATTATGTTGTGTTTTGGTGATTAAATCAATGTTCTCATGGTATTTCACAGTAAAAATATGTTTTGGATTAATAGTTGTGTGGTGAAAGATGTCTCCAAATAAATGTAATGCACAATAAAATGTTTTTAATGTAAGACTTGCTGCGTTACAAGTGTTACCAGTTTGGAGCTTTGTATTAAAAGTTTAGAAAATTCCACACATACTTGGAAATAGCACCAAAGTGATTGACAAAAACTGTAGTATAATTAAGCAATAAGGCCCGAGGAGGTGTGGTATATGGACAATATTTTCAATAGCTAAGGGCTGTTCTTAGCACGACACAACGCAGAGTGCCTGAATACAGCCCTTAGCCATGGTATATTGGCCATATACCACAAACACTCGAGGTGCCTATTTGCTATTATAAACTGGTTACCAACGTAATTAGAGCAGTAAAAATAAATGTTTTGTTATACCTGTGATACACGGTCTGATATACCACGGCTGTCATCTAATCAGCATTTAGGGCTCAAACCACCCAGTTAATAATGAATAATAGCATACATTGGACTGGATAAATGCTACTTTTTGAAAACAATTGATAACTATCCAGAAAAATGTACATTTGTCTTGTTGTATATTTGTATTTGCTAAGGCAGAAACTATTCTTCCTGGAGTCCGTCAAAATGAAGGCAGTTATACAATTTTAAAAACATTACAATACATTCATAACATATTTCACAACACACCAAGTGTGTGCCCTCAGGCCCCTACTCCACTACCACATATCTACAACACAAAATCCATGTGTACATGTGTATAGTAAGTATGTTATCATGTGTGTGAATGCATGTGACTGTGTCTATGTTTGTGTTGCTACACAGTCCCTGCTTTTCCTTAAGGTGTATTTTTATCTGTTTTTTAAATCTGATTCTACTGCTTGCATCAGTTACCTGATGTGGAATAGAGTTCCATATAGTCATGGCTCTATGTAGTACTGTGTGCATCCCATAGTCTGTTCTGGACTTGGGGACTGTGAAGAGACCTCTGGTGGCATGTCTTGTGGGGTATGCATGGGTGTTGTTAGTGTACACACAGCCAATAAGGACTCCTTGTCATGAACTATTCAAGCCCATATTTCCCATACTTTGTTTTCTTCAAAACTCATTGAAACCAATTTTTTATATGCATACTAGATGACTGATAGGGGGCGCTGTGTTGAAGCCATCGTGACTCCATCTTGGCACTCCACCACCGTGGTAAAAAAAATATTTGGGAAGCTATAAAAAATCCATTAATAATGTCTACGTTCGTTTTTGCCACATTTATTATATTACAGATACCTTAATTAACGCAACTTTTCAATTATATAATGTGAGTTAAACATCAACATAAATGTATATTTATATATATAAATATCCTTACGGTAATATACACTTAAATGCATGTAATTTTGTCCTTCAAATATTTAATTGAAATACTGTAGAATTCCATTAATTCCTATGGTGGACTGCTCCTACTAGGGAGTGCCAATTTGCATACATCATTGCTTGAGATATGATAAGAGGACAACAGAAGGCTGTTTCGACTTAATACACACTTCAAAGGAAATATGTGTCAGTCTATTGTCAGAGAGTAAGAGGAGCCAGCATATCTTAATAACTGATGCTAAAATCTGTTGAAGTACAACACACACCACCACTCTTCATCCATTCACAGATAAACCAAAATGAGCAGGCAAGGCTGGCTGTATTGTGAACACCAATCAGTTTATTTCTGTTTTGCAGTGCATACAGAACACATACAAGGCACTTGTGTGGAAGATTATGAAATAATATGAATCAAAAGGAAAATAATATAGACTGGTGGATTTAAAAAAAATCTTCACCACATGCCTTATGTCTGAATAACGTCTCAGTGAGGAAGACGAGCAATGCTTATTAAAAAAAAACCTGAGTCAATCTAAATTGCACAATAAAAAAAAGCTCCATCAAAATATGTCGGTTTTAGCTAGGGCTAAGATTTTTTGCAGGTGATGCATCTCAATCCACCACATTTCCTTTTCAGGTATTATATAATTGATATGTATATAGATATATCTAGTGTAATTGTTGCATATTGATGGGTTCGTGCAGGTCTCATCTGCGAAAGAGACCGTGTTCTCAGCATGACTCCCTGCTTAAATAAATGTTAAATAAAATAAAAATACAAATAGGCAGAGGTTTGGTCTTTCTCATCTGCGATGGAAGGGGGCAGAGCCACAGCGGTGTTTGTCAGACCACAAAAACGTCTGAAGCATCCGAACGGTTTGGGCTACAAACTTATATGACCCCACCATTGAAAGCTAAGACTCTCACAAACACGTTTTTGCTCTATGACTCCCACAAGCCTCACAAGACTCGTCTGAGGGCAACCCGGTATTAATTGTAATATGGAAGTACTTTAGTGCCAAAAAAAGGGGTTAAAAGGCGGGTGTGGGATTTCAATAATTTCCTGAGCTTTCTTATATCTCGGCTATAGGACAGACACTTCAAAAAATACTTCCTTTTGATGTATTATTTGACTATGTGTATTGCCATGTATGAATATGTAATTCAATGCGTTTCTATGAGCTAATAGCAGTAAGGCCAAATTAAATTTTTCATCAAATAATAATAAAACATAATAATTTGATACCTACAGGTGTCCTATAATTCTAAATCAAATAGGTAAATTATCCTTGCTATGACCATCTTAATAAAACAATTCCATATGTTAGCTTAGTAGAAAGCTTAGAGATAAGACACCACTTTTATAATTGTAATCATGTTGATGTCATCTCCATGGTTTGTGGTGAGAGAGAAAAATTCCTCCATGGAGGCCCAATCTGTTCTCTCGCAGTCATACACTGCCAGGTTTTTTCCCTGTGTCCACGTTTAAGCTTGGCCGCCTTCTGTGGAGGATATTTTTACAACCATGCAAGGAACAAACAAGTAACAAGATCTCAATTCTGGCTCCCTTGAAGTGTACGGCAATGACTCAATAATTCCATATTAAACTAATTTAAATGAAAGGACATGTGTGAAATGTGTTGTGAGAAATACATACAAATGGCAGTTTGATAAAGGTGTTGAAACCAAATCATCTTTATTGCTCAATGAAAATCTTCCATTGATACGACCCAGATGATTGAAATATCCATTTATGGCTGTGAGTTTAGAAATATTAGAAATCCTTTCAAAGCCTGTTATACTTTTCATATGAGTGTTCCACCTTCATGTCAGCGTTCATGTTAGTGCAAAATGTATCATCATAGGCACACTTATTTAGTGAGCAAATTTGTGTGTACCAAAGATTTATTTTTCAAGCAGACCTCATCAGAATTCATACACTGTTGATTTCATTTGATTTTTTTCTACTATCTTTGTTTCTGACACAAGTGGAATTTTTACAAATAACAAACACACAAAGGATATTGCACCAATATAATTATATTTTTGGTTGCTGCGACAGAACTACGGTATGTTTGATGGCCAGACAAAGCGGGCGTCCTTTTAGACCTGTGTGTGTCTCCCCAAAATAACCCAGCTCAAGTTCTCTGGCCAGACCCATGCATCAATCAGCAGTAGCCTCGCATGCACCTCCAACAGGCTCGCTCCAAAATAGAACAACACAGCGAACTGTCAAGCTATATGCAACATTGCATGAAAATAAATTATAGCATGACCCAAAAGTATTGATATCACCATTTTAGCAGATGCTCATTATCCAAGACAATTAGTAGTTACGTAACACATATCCTCTATCAATGTGGGTTAAGCAGGAATATGCCTTTGAAATAGAAATACAGCATTTATAAATCTAGCAACAAAAAAAAGAATGATGTATTATATTTGTGTGAGCGATTACTTTGTAGATCAGACACTCAAACGTAAGGATTGTTAGAGGTTTGTTTCATCATGTATTTTTGTGTATATGCATACGAGGGCAGAACCCTTGTAGACTGTCATTACTGCAGAGAGTGACCACCTGTTGCCCGGCTCTCTTGAGGGGAAATTCCACCAATGTTTTTGCGTCATGGTAGGCATCCATGTACGTAGCAAAAAATGTCACACGTTTGGCCTGTGACTGCTCTCCACGACAGTTTATTTAAAGCGGAGCAAAGGCAGCGAAAGATTATTTCAACTCACTCACTCACTGACTTTCCCTACAACATCAACACAATATCTTGCAAGCACGGTCAAGCAGGAGCCATAATGAGTACCAGCCAGGAGGATAGACCCTTTGTTAGGGCTGTGAGGAAGATCAAATGTGCCGCCATGGTCCACAGTCTTGCCAAGAGCTGGCAGGGCTGGGCCAACGAGAACGTGGTCAAACAAGAGACCATACCCTCCGGGTGGATGCCCACCTCCATCATTGAGGACGAAGAAAGGGAGAAGCAGAACGAGACAAAAATCCTAGTCAAGACACGTGTGGTCGAGGCGGACACCGACAGCGGCAGTCTGATCCGAACGGGTGAGGTGACCAAGAGCCACATGCCAAAGTACAGTGAGTACAGCACTGACCTGGTATGCTCAATCAAGGACAAGATCCAGATGGCACCTGAGGATGCCAACAAGCCCTTCCTGGGCAACGAGTCACCCACCCGGAGACGCCTGGGTGTGAGAGCTCAGGTACATCTGGGTAGTCAGGAGCGGAAGATGGGCTCCCGTAGCAGCAGCCTGGACACAGAGGACAGCGGGTTGGGGGAGGAGGCCGGACTCAGCGACAACAGCGACCAGAGTGACCTGAACCAGCTGAAGAAACAGATCAATAGGCCCAAGGTACAGTACCATTATTTTATTGGACCTTCATTTTGTGAGGCCATTCATAAAAGTACTAAATACACAAATCAATGCAATACAGTAGACACACTTCAAAGGTAAACCCTCTTTTGTTTCTCAACAATCTTGCATGGGGGATATAATTTAACATCAGAATAAAAATATTGATTTCATATTGGCAAAGTGAACAAGAAATGTGGTTGGCTGAAGAAAGGTACAACTCTAAAGTAAATTAAATAATTAGTATTGCTTTTTTTGCACCATCACTAGTATCAATTCAACAAAACCACTGACTGCGCTTTTCAGATATTGGAATATCATCCAAAGACCTATTAGCAATCATGTAGGTGCACATTAGGATGTGTAAGTTTTGTAGATCATGGTTGGACTTGGGTAAAAATGTATGGGAGGGGAGTTCCCAAATCACAGGGTGATTTCCCCCCAAATCTACCCTCTTAATTCCACAATGTTTGCCCTACCTATTTTCATGCCTAAACATACTGTTCTATTGCAGCTGCAGCCATTCTACCTGGTGATGTTCAGGAGACAATAAACAGGAGCAAACATTCACAGAGGCTGAGTTGAACTTAAAATATCTTTGCCTTTGTTATTGTGATATTGGGGAATGGACTTTGGTTCATATTGTCTGGCCTTCAAGAAAATACACAGGTTTATAGGTATTGTATCTTCAAACTGTAGAGTTTTTAGCAACTGAACAAGACCAATGAGCCCAATTCACCCTAGCAAAGAGTTGCATAACTTGGAGGAATATAAGTCCTTAAAAAGGCATGAAAATGTATTGTAAAACTCCTATCCTGGAAAATACAGTAAATAAATAAATAAAGTCACACATGCCTTCCCCCTGACCTTCAGGGATAATTACGAGGTCCTGATATCCTTGGTCAGGCGCAAGATTTATAATGGTGTTCGTCACATTACTAATTTGGCTCTGGACGTGTAAGGCTTGGGCCTCAGGTTTCACAATATGCATTCTCCACAGTTTAAATGACTCTGTTGTGGAAGATTCGCCTGCCAGGGACCTCTTTGGAAATGCCAAAGCAAGGATCCCTTACACTGTGTTATATTTTAATGGTGTGGCAAAATGTAGATTTCCGCCTAAATAGACATACCAAAAATGTATATTTTTTAATGAGATGGTCATAAACAATAACTAGTAATGCTGCATAGTTATAGAAAGGTCTGTAACTCACCTTTCTGGTAAAAAATATTATAAATTGATGAGATGTACTCAGTTTTGAGGACACAAGCTTAAGTACATTGTACAAATAATATGAAAATATTTGTAATATTCATGTACAGTTGAAGTCGGAAGTTTACATACACTTAGGTTGGAGTCATTAAAACTCGTTTTTCAACATCTCCACAAATTTCTTGTTAACAAACTATAGTTTGGCAAGTTGGTTAGGACATCTACTTTGTACATGACACAAGTAATTGTATACAGACAGATTATTTCACTTATAATTCACTGTATCACAATTCCAGTGGGTCAGAAGTTTACATACACAAAGTTGACTGTGCATTTAAACAGCTTGGGAAATTCCAGAAAATTATGTCATGGTTTAGAAGCTTCTGATAGGCTAATTGACATAATTTGAGTCCATTGGAGGTGTACCTGTGGATGTAATTCAAGGTCTACCTTCAAACTCAGTGCCTCTTTGCTTGACATCATGGGAAAATCTAAATAAATCAGCCAAGACCTCAGAAAAAAAATTGTAGACCTCCACAAGTTTGGTTCATCCTTGGGAGCAATTTCCAAACACCTGAAGGTACCACGTTCATCTGTACAAACAATAGTACGCAAGTATAAACACCATGGGACCACACAGCCGTCATACCGCTCAGGAATGAGACGTGTTCTCTCTCCTAGAGATGAACGTACTTTGGTGCGAAATGTGCAAATCAATTCCAGAACATCAGCAAAGGACCTTGTGAAGATGCTGGAGGAAACAGGTACAAAGTATCTATATCCACAGTAAAATGAGTCATATATCGACACAACCTGAAAGGCCGCTCAGCAAGGAAGAAGCCACTGCTCCACAACCTCCATAAAAAAGCCAGACTACGGTTTGCAATTGCACATTGGGAAAAATATTGTAATTTTTGGCGAAATGTCCTCTCGTCTGATGAAAGAAAATAGAACTGTTTGGCCATAATGACCAACGTTATGTTTGGAGGAAAAAGGGGGAGGCTTGCAAGCCAAAGAACACCATCCCAACCGTGAAGCACAGGGGTGGCAGCATCATGTTGTGGGGGTGTTTTGCTGTAGGAGGGACTGGTGCACTTCACAAAATAGATGGCCTCATGAGGAAAGAAAATTATGTGGATATATTGAAGCAACATCTCAAGACATCAGTCAGGAAGTTAAATTCACCCAACTTATTGTGGGAAGCTTGTGGAAGGCTACCTGTAACGGCTTTCTTCCTGGGATGAAGGAGAGGACCAAAATGCAGCGCAGTTAGTGTTCAACATGTTTAATTAAACAATAAACGATGAACATTAACAAACATTACAAAACAACAAACGTGAAAGCCGAGACAGTCCTATCTGGTGCAGAACATAAACACAGAGACAGGAAACAACCACCCACAATCCCCAACACAAAACAAGCCACCTAATATATGATTCTCAATCAGGGACAACGATTGACAGCTGTCTCTGATTGAGAACCATATCAGGCTGAACATAGAAACAGACGAACTAGACACACAACATAGAATTCCCACCCAGCTCACGTCCTGACCAACACTAAACAAGCAAAACACATAAGAACTCTGGTCAGGACGTTATAGTACCCCCCCCTGAGGTGCGGACTCCGAACGCACCCCTAAAACTCAAGGGGAGGGTCTGGGTGGGCATCTGTCCGCAGTGGCGGCTCCGGCGGTGGACGAGGACACCACTCCACCACTGTCTTTGTCCCCCTCCTTAGCGTTCTTTGAGTGGCGACCCTCGCCCACGACCTTGGCCTAAGAATCCTCCCCAAGGCCCCCACATGATTTAGGAGGTAGCTCAGGACAGAGAGGTAGCTCAGGACAGAGAGGTAGCTCAGGACAGAGAGGTAGCTCAGGACAGAGAGGTAGCTCAGGACAGAGAGGTAGTTCAGGACAGAGGGGCAACTCCGGACAGAGAGACAGCTCAGGACGAATGGCAGCTCCGGACTGAATGGCAGCTCCGGACTGAGTGGCAGCTCCGGACTGGGTGGCAGCTCCGGACTGGGTGGCAGCTCCGGACTGGGTGGCAGCTCATGACTGGAGGGCAGCTCATGACTGGAGGGCAGCTCATGACTGGAGGGCAGCTCATGACTGGAGGGCAGCTCATGACTGTAGGGCAGCTCATGACTGTAGGGCAGCTCATGACTGTAGGGCAGCTCATGACTGGAGGGTAGCTCATGACTGGAGGGCAGCTCATGGCTGGAGGGCAGCTCATGACTGGAGGGCAGCTCATGACTATAGGGCAGCTCATGACTGGAGGGCAGCTCATGACTATAGGGCAGCTCATGACTATAGGGCAGCTCATGACTATAGGGCAGCTCATGACTATAGGGCAGCTCATGACTGTAGGGCAGCTCATGACTGTAGGGCAGCTCTGGCAGCTCCTGACTGGCTGGCGGCTCTGGCAGCTCCTGACTGTCTGGCGTCTCTGGCAGCTCCTGACTGGCTGGCGTCTCTGGCAGCTCCTGACTGGCTGGCGTCTCTGGCAGCTCCTGACTGGCTGGCGTCTCTGGCAGCTCCTGACTGGCTGGCGGCTCTGGCAGCTCCTGACTGGCTGGCGGCTCTGGCAGCTCCTGACTGGCTGGCGGCTCTGGCAGCTCCTGACTGGCTGGCGGCTCTGGCAGCTCCTGACTGACGGACGACTCAGATGGCTCGTGGCAGACGGATGACTCAGATGGCGCTGGGCAGACAGATGGCTCAGATGGCGCTAGGCAGACGGATGGCTCAGACGGCGCTGGGCAGACGGATGGCTCAGATGGCGCTGGGCAGACGGATGGCTCAGACGGCGCTGGGCAGACGGATGGCTCAGACGGCGCTGGGCAGACGGATGGCTCAGACGGCGCTGGGCAGACGGATGGCTCAGACGGCGCTGGGCAGACGGATGGCTCAGATGGTGCTGGGCAGGCAGGCAGTGCAGGCAGCTCAGACGGCGCTGGGCAGACGAGCAGTGCAGGCGGCGTTGAGCAGACGAGCAGCGCAGGCAGTTCAGACGGCGCTGGGCAGGCAGGCAGCTCAGACGGCGCTGGACAGACGAGCAGTGCAGGCGGCGTTGAGCAGACGAGCAGTGCAGGCAGTTCAGACGGCGCTGGGCAGGCAGGCAGTGCAGGCAGCTCAGACGGCGCTGGGCAGACGAGCAGTGCAGGCAGTTCAGACGGCGCTGGGCAGGCAGGCAGCTCAGACGGCGCTGGACAGACGAGCAGTGCAGGCGGCGTTGGGCAGACGGCCGACTCTGACCTGCTGAGGCGCACAGTAGGCCTGGTGCGTGGTGCCGGAACTGATGGTACCGGACTGGAGACACGCACCTCAAGGCTAGTGCGGGGAGCAGGAACAGGGCACACTGGACTCTCGATGCGCACTATAGGCCTGGTGCGTGGTACCGGCACTGGTGGTACCGGGCTGAGGGCACGCACCTCAGGGCGAGTGCGGGGAGAAGGCACAGTGCGTACAGGGCTCTGGAGACGCACAGGAGGCTTGGTGCGTGGTGCCGGAACTGGAGGTACTGGACTGGAGACACGCACCACAGGGAGAGTGCGTGGAGGAGGAACAGGGCTCTGGAGACGCACTGGAAGCCTGGTGTAGGCACTGGTGGTACTGGGCTGGAGCGGGAAGGTAGCGCCGGATATACCGGACCGTGCAGGCGTACTGGCTCCCTTGAGCACTGAGCCTGCCCAACCTTACCTGGTTGCATGCTCCCCGTAGCCCGTCCAGTGCGGGGAGGTGGAATAACCCGCACTGGGCTGTGTTGGCGAACCGGGGACACCATGCGTAAGGCTGGTGCCATGTACACCGGCCCGAGGAGACGTACTGGAGGCCAGATATGTAGAGCCGGCTTCATGGCACTTGGCTCAATGCTCACTCTAGCCCGGCTAGTGCGGGGAGGTGGAATAACCCGCACCGGGCTATGAACACGTACAGGAGACACCATGCGCTCTACTGCGTAACACGGTGTCTGCCCGTACTCTCGCTCTCCACGGTAAGCCCGGGAAGTTGGCGCAGGTCTCCTACCTGACTTCGCCACACTCCCCTTTAGCCCCCCCCCCCCCCCAAGAAATTTTTGGGTGAGCCTCTCGGGCTTCCAGCCGCTCTGCCTTGCTAGCGCCTCATAATGCCGCCTCTCCGCTTTAGATGCCTCCAGCTCCGCTTTTGGGCGGCGACACTCCTCTGGCTCTGCCCAGGGTCCTTCTCCGTCCAGAATCTCCTCCCATGTCCATTCCTCCTTGAACCACTGCTGCTGTCGCTGCTGCCCGTTAACCCGCTGCTTGATCCGGGTTTGGTGGGTGGTTCTGTAACGGCTTTCTTCCTGGGATGAAGGAGAGGACCAAAATGCAGCGCAGTTAGTGTTCAACATGTTTAATTAAACAATAAACGATGAACATTAACAAACATTACAAAACAACAAACGTGAAAGCCGAGACAGTCCTATCTGGTGCAGAACATAAACACAGAGACAGGAAACAACCACCCACAATCCCCAACACAAAACAAGCCACCTATATATGATTCTCAATCAGGGACAACGATTGACAGCTGTCTCTGATTGAGAACCATATCAGGCTGAACATAGAAACAGACGAACTAGACACACAACATAGAATTCCCACCCAGCTCACGTCCTGACCAACACTAAACAAGCAAAACACATAAGAACTCTGGTCAGGACGTTACACTACCCGAAACATTTGACCCAAGTTAAACAATTTAAAGGCAATGCTACCAAATACTAATTGAGTGTATGTAAACTTCTGACCCACTGGGAATGTGATGAAATAAATAAAAGCTGAAATATCATTATCTCTACTATTATTCTGACATTTCACATTCTTAAAATAAAGTGGTGATCCTAACTGACCTAATACAGGGAATTTTTTACCAGGATTAAATGTCCGTAATTGTGAAAAACTGAGTATAAATCTATTTGGCTAGGGTGTATGTAAACTTCCGACTTCAACTGTATGTGGGGGAAGAGGGCTTTCAATTATTGAAATGCTTTCTAAATATACTATACTATAAATATATAAACAACTTATTTTAACATTTTACTTTTCTTATAACTGTTAAATAATAATTATCATATTTAGTGACAATACAAATTTGGCCCCATTTCGTATGATGACCGAGCATTTTCTACCAAGTGTCCTCAAATGTCTGCAGACTTATAAGTTCAGTTTTACATAGAAAGTGATTTCATCCCTCTGTGACCACGAGTAGGTGCTCGTGTTTCAATTCTACAAAATTATTCCGTACTTTTTCATGTTGAGAGCTGGATTCGCTCGACTTTCCCTTTTAACATGCTGTCTCCCAGGCTGGGCTACGTTGCTCAGAGGCAGATGAAATCTTTGTCTGGATAGGCCAGAAAATGTGACACGTCACTCCCTATGCAAATGTCAGGTGTGAAACCTGACACTTCACGTCAGCTCAGCTGACACAGTGGGAGCGGAAAGCAGACAGATGGGGCTTTCTGGCACTATAAGGCACTGGACCCTGCGACATTCACATAGCGCTTTGTACACCAAAATGTCAATCGGAGCCGGTTCAGAACCATTCAAAGTCCCTTAAATAGGGGACTTAACATTTAAGAAAGAAGTGGGGATACTAATCAACATAAATATGAGCCAGTTTCCTGGACTAAAAAGTTCTGGAGATTCTCCATTGAGCATTAAATGGAGAATCTCCATTGAGCATGTTTTTTGGTCAAGAATTAGGCGTAGCCCTTTCCTGCAGTCATTGACCAAATGCTCCCTCTTTGGTGTCGTGGGTGCAATGTTATTCATATTTTTCATCATTTCATAATTAATCAAGATTATAAATAAAAAAACTGACGAAAATCCGGTGTTTCTATGTCAAACAGTTTTGTTATAACCTGCAGTAAAAGGTTAATATGGGTCCTGTGTCATTAATACATTGGAAAACTTGTAGTGTTTGTCGTGAATTTAGTAGTGTTAGTCGTGTAACTTTTCACTGTGTTATTGTAATTTTACTTTCTGTGACAATCCACTGAAGAGATTGCCAATGCAAATAAACCCACTTCATAATCTGAGCTAATCTGACATGCCTTCCTATTCTGCAGATTAGAGTCACCACCATGGGTGACATCAAGAGCAGGTGGCAGCAGTGGTCCCAGCAGCACGTAGAGGGTCAGAAGCTCAACCCCTTCAGTGAGGAGTTTGACTATGAGCATGCCATGGCCCAGCGGTTGCAGAAGGGTGATGAAGGCTACGGACGCCCCAAAGAGGGATCCAAGACGGCCATGCGTGGCGACCGAGCCCAGAAACATGTGTACAAAGAGATGGAGGAGTTGTGCTGGATCGTCAAGGACATGGGCCTCAAGGACAAGAACGGCAAATCCTACATCACTTTCGGCAGGCTGTTTGACCGCTATGTCAAAATCTCGGACAAAGTGGTGGGCATAGTTTTGCGCTGCCGTAAACACAAAATGCTTGACTTTGAGGGAGAGATGCTGTGGAAAGGCCAGGATGACCATGTCGTCATTACTCTGAGAGATGTGAAAGAAGACTGAACCTGCAGATGAGCTAGACTTTGACCTACACCTCTCTCCTCACATTTTACCTAGACCCACAAGTGCCTTTCATATTCTGACCAGCCACAGTTCAGGAGTAGATGTCTTTAGCATTCTAACCATGATAACCACTGGTCATGAGTTCAACCTCAGTAGGATATTCTAAACACGCTGCAGGCCATTACAAAAAAATTATGTGACAAAAGAAAGTGAGAAAAAATGTGGTTTGTGGACACAATAGTGATGCATGGGTTGACTCAAAACCCGCAGTCCATGCGGTTATAAAAGAGAAAACAATACATTAAAAAAAACATAAATGTATAACTCTTGTGAAATGTATATCTATAGGCTACACTGAGTTTTTTCTTTAATTATTTTTTAAGCTATCTGGCATTAGTGTGTAAGCCTAAGCTTAACTGTTCGTGCTCCAAATAGCCTACCCTCCATTCGCCAAATGCTTTTGGTAACGGGCAGAAAGAGTTCATGTTGATCCATTGATTAAATAAGAGAAACGTTTGCGAAAATGAAGAGTTGAAAATAAAGAAGTGGTAAAAAAATTGGTGAAGTGGTTAAAGAGGATGAAAGCTGTGTTACTGTATGTCTGATGATTGTGAGGCGCTGTACAAATTTGACAGTCACAAGACAGGGACTTAAAAAAGGCCTATGGCACATCATGGGAACTGTAGCCTACTGTTCAGCTGGGTTAAATGGTAACTGAAATCTGGATACTGACTGTAGGTCTATAACCTCTGCTAGCGGTTAGGAGCATTGGGCCAGTAACCGAAAGGTCGCAGATTCATATCCCAGAATAGACTAGGTGAAAAATCTGCCGATGTGTCCTTGAGCAAGGCACTTAATCCTAATTGCTCCAGGGTCGCCATCAATAATGGCTGATCCCTGGCTCTGACCCCACTCTCAGGTGGAGTAGGATACGCAAAAAACAAATGTCCAATTCACAAGTGTGAAATAGGAAAAATGCAAGTGTACATTTTGATTTCTTTCTTTCAGCATCTTGAAAGAATGTGAATGTGCCGTTAGTGACCGACCTTCTGTAGAGGTGCTATCTTTACCAGCATCATAAAAGCTGATGGTATTTCAACCACATAAAATGTGGCTCCAAGCAGAACTGAAATCTTATCAGTGTCAAATGACCAAATCTTATTTGGTCATTTTCACAGCTTTCTATTTCCTTACGAGCGTGCAATGGCTAAGAACATACTTCCATTTTATTGCATTTTCTAGATTGTAGCCTTCATTCTATCGATGTATTACATTATTCTTGTCACGCCCTGATCTGTTTCACCTGTTCTTGTGATTGTCTCCACCTCCTCCAGGTGTCGCTTATTTTTCCTAGTGTATTTATCCCTGTGTTTCCTGTCTCTCTGTGCCAGTTTGTCTTGTATGTTTTCAAGTCAACCAGCGTGTTTTTCCCATGTTCCTGTTCTCCATTCTCTTTTTCTAGTCTTCCCGGTTTTGACCCTTGCCTGTTTTTTCTGGACTCAGTACCCGCCTGCCTGACCCTTCTGCCTGCCCTGACATCGAGCCTGTCTGCCACTCTTTACCTCTTGGACTCAGAATTTGTTTTTGACCATTTGCCTATCCACGACCATTCTCTTGCCTACTCCTTTTGGATGAAATAAACAACAAAGACTCTAACCATCTGCCTCCTGTGTCTGCATCTGGGTCTCGCCTTGCGCCCTTATTGTACGAACTGGCCATGACAGACCCAGCAGACTTGGACCAGCTCCGCATCGCTGTCTCCCTGCAGGGAGCCACTATTGGGAGAAGTGAGGAGCTATTACAGGACCTTCTGGAAGGGCTCCGTTCCTTGACGGAACGCCACGACCAAGGGTTTAAGGAGATTATGGAGCAAATCAGGGAGTTAGCTCAGAGGCTGCCTGCCACCTCTTAGAAACCCCAACCACCCAGCAATGTTTTTCCTAGTAGTGGTGAGCTTGATCAGCCTACCCCGGCTCCCCGAGAACCTATTACCTCCTCCGGAGCAATATTCTGGGGATCCTGGTACCTGCCAGGGTTTTTTTTCTCAGTGCTCTCTTATTTTTGAGCTACAGCCATCTTCGTTTCCTTCAGACCGATCTAACTGATCTATGTTATAACGCTAATGTCGGGAAGGGCGCTCTCCTGGGCTACGGCAGTTAGGGAGCAACAATCCGCCATTTGTTGTCATCTGGAAGATTTCATGGCATAAGTGAAGAAGGTATTTGATTCTCCGGTATCCGGGAGAGAGGCAGCCAGTAAACTTCTGGAATTACGTCAAAACTCCCATAGTGTGGCAGACTACGCAGTTGATTTTCGCACATTGGCCGCCAAGAGTGCCTGGAATCCGGAGTCTCTTTTCGATACTTTTCTTCGCGGATTATCTGAGGTGGTAAAAGATGAGTTAGCTGCTCGGGAACTACCAGTGGACCTTGACTCGTTCATCGCCCTCACCATTAGAATTGATTGACGCCTAAGGGAACGCAGGAGTGAGAGGACGTCTGGTCTCGGGCACACTCGTTCATCCGCAGTGGCTCGCTCACCTCCGAGGGAACCCAGAAGTCTCCGAGGATGTTTTCCAAGAGGATCCGAAGCCACCCGAGCTCCGTCGAGAATCATCGATGACGGGCGAATCGGATACACCAGAACCTATACAACTGGGAATAGCTAGATTATTGCCTAGGGAATGTTCACATAGGCTAAGCTCCAACAGTTGTCTGTATTGCGGTGCTGCGGGGCATTTCATTGCTACCTGTCCAGTGAGGAGACCTAGATCATTAGTAGGTACAAGTACTCTGGTGAGTCAGACTGGGAACTCCCTAATTTCTATTACCCATACCCTTTTGCTGTTATTCTGCTGTGGGGAGACCAGTCAAAGTCTTTTCAGGTGCACTTTGACTGTGGGGCTTATGAGAGTTTCATGGACGCTACCCTGGTATCTGAACTAGGTATTCCCACTCAACCCCTTTCCGTTCCCATGGATGCCAGAGCACTGGACGGCCATTCCATTGGCAGAGTCACGCACCGCACAGTTCCCATGACTGCGGATTTCTGGCAATGAGTCAATACAGCTGCTTCTCTTTGAGTCTCCTCACATCCCTGTTGTTTTGGGATTTTCTTGGCTCCAGAAGCACAATCCCAGTATTGATTGGACCACGGGTTCAATCCTGGTTTGGAGTCCGTTCTGTCACTCACACTGCCTAAACGTGGTGCAGCCTTCCCCTAAACGTCTGCCTGCTGGATTAAGTTCGGCCTCGGATCTCTCTGCCGTTCCCACAGAGTATCATGACCTCCGGGAGGTTTTTAGTAAGGCTCGTACTACCTCTCTTCCTCCACATCGTCATTACGATTGTGAGATTGACCTCCTCCTGTGCACCACACCGCCTCGAGGCCGGATTTATTCCCTGTCTGGCCCTGAGACCAAGGCCATGGAAGAGTACATTGATAACTCTCTGGAGGCTGGAAGCGTTCGCCCTTCGGCCTCTCCTGCCGGCGCAGGGTTCTTCTTTGTGGGAAAGAAAGACAAGACCCTGCATCCATGTATTGACTACCGGGGTCTCAATGACATCACGGTCAAGAACCGGTACCCGCTACCATTCCTCTCCTCGGCTTTCGAACATCTCCAGTGGGTAACCATTTTTTCTAAACTGGATCTCTGGAATGCCTACCACCTTGTTCGGATTAGCGAAAGAGACGAGTGGAAGACTAATTTCAATACAGCAAGTGGACACTATGAATACCTGGTCATGCCGTTTGGACTTACTAACGCTCCTACTGTCTTCCAGGCTCTGGTTAACGATGTGCTCCGCGACATGTTGCATTGGTTTGTTTTTGCATACCTTGATGACATCCTGGTTTTCTCCCGTTCTGCCCAGGAACACATTCTCCTTGTGCGACAAGTTCTTCAGTGCCTTCTGGAGAACCAGTTGTTTGTTAACCTGTCTGGCACCAGTGGGACTGTAGCGTCCCACCTGACCAACATCCGGTGAATGTGCAGGGCGCCAAAATCAAACAACAGAAATTTCATAATTAAAATTCCTCAAACATACAAGTATTATACACCATTTTAAAGATAAACGTCTTGTTAATCCAGCCACAGTGTCTGATTTCAAAAAGGCTTTACGGCAAAAGCACACCATGCGATTATGTTAGATCAGCGCCTAGCCACAGAAAACCATACAGCCATTTTCCAACCAAGGAGAGGTGTCACAATAGACAGAAATGATCTTCACCGGATGGTACTCCCAGGACTCCATGTTAGACAATAAATGTGTGTTTTGTTCGATAAAGTTCATCTTTATGTCCAAATACCTCCTTTTTGTTCATGCGTTTAGTCCAGTATTCCAAATACACAAGGCGCGGGCTTTAAGTCCAGACAAAAAATCTAAAAAGTTCCATTACAGGTTGTAGAAACATGTCAAACGATGTATAGAATCAATCTTTAGGATGTTTTTATCATAAATCATCAATAATATTCCAACCGGACAATTCCTTTGTCTTTATAAATGAAAGGGAACGGAGCACGGCTGCGCACATGACTAAACTCAAGGCTTTCAGCCAGACCACTGGTTCAAATAGCTCTTATTCGCTCCCCTTTCACAATAGAAGCCTGAAACAACGTTCTAAAGACTGTTGACATCTAGTGGAAGCATTACGAAGTGCAATCTGACTCCATTTACACTGTATATTGGATAGGCAATCACTTGAAAAACTACAAACCTCAGATTTGCCACTTCCTGGTTGGATTCTTCTCAGGTTTTTGCCTGCCATATGAGTTCTAATATACTCACAGACATCATTCAAACAGTTTTAGAAACTTCAGAGTGTTTTCTATCCAAATATACTAATAATATGCATATCCTAGTCTCTGGGCCTGAGTAGCAGGCAGTTTACTCTGGGCACGCTTTATAACCGGACGTGAAAATACTGCCAACCTACCCCAACGAAGTTAAAAACTTCTTAGGGATAGGCGTCAATGGGACAGTTGTAAATCATGCGGCGCCTTTTGTCACCATCGCAGATTTTAGAGAAACAACAAATGTCGGTACATATAAGTGTCTTATATCGGCTGAAAGCTTACATTCTTGTTAATATAACTGCACTGTCCAATTTACAGTAGCTATTACTGCCCAAAAAATGCTATGCTATTGTTTGAGGAGAGCTCCTAACAACAAAACACTTTTTCCACCGCGTTAGGTTTGATAAATTCACCTCTGAAGGTGAAATGTGTACTTACATTCTGAAATCTTGCTCTGATTTATCATCTGAAGGGTCCCAGAGATAACATGAAGTGTTGTTTTGTTAGATGAAATCTTTTTTTATATCCTGAAAAGGTCCATATAGCATGCACGAGCAATTTTGTATTTCCACTCATTCAATTTGCAAGGAAAGGAGTCTGTGAAAACCCTAAATGTTGTTTCAACCAGTCAAATCACATTCGTATTTAGGTTGTTTTTTTCTTTGTATTTTCTTCTACCAGATATATTGTGTTATATTCTCCCACATTCAATTCACATACCTCAATGTTCTTCCTTTGAAATGGTACCAACATTATTCATATCCTTGCTTCGGGGCCTGAGCTACAAGCAGATAGATTTGGGTATGTCATTTTTGTCATCGCTAAGAAGTTTTAAAGCGGAGAAGAGCAAGTTCCACCGCTCCACAATCACTTTTCCGGGATACATCATTTTTTTTAAATGTACCTTTATTTAACTAGGCAAATCAGTAAAGAACAAATTCTTATTTTCAGTGACAGCCTAGGAACAGTGGGTTAATTGCCTTGTTCAGGGGCGGAACAACAGATGTTTACCTTGTCAGCTTGGGGATTCGATCTTGCAACCTTCCAGTTATTAGTCCAACGCTCTAACCACTAGGCTACCTGCCACCCCAAAATCATCTCTAAAGGGAATGTTCAGATGGATCCGGAAAAAGGGAGAGCATGGTGGATTGGTTCCAACCCACGTATAGGGTGCAGCTACAGCGGTTTCTGGGGTTTTCTAGTTTTTACCGCCGTTTCATTCGGGGCTACAGCAACCTGGCTGCTCCCCTCTCTGCACTCACCTCTCCCACAGTACTGTTCACATGGTCCCCAGCAGCAAACAAGGCTTTTGTGGATTTGTAGCAACGATTCAGCCCTGCCACCATTCTCATCCATCCGGATCTGACCCGTCAGTTTGTGGTGGAGTTTGACGCTTCTGACGTGGGAGTAGGAGCCGTTCTTTCTCAGCGATCCGTCCAGGACCAAAAGCTTCATCCCTGTGCCTTCATGTCACATCGTCTCAACTCGACGGAGAGGAACTATGACGTTGGAAACCGGGAACTCCTAGCAGGAAATATGGCCCTGGAGGAGTGGAGGCATTGGCTGGAAGGGGCGGAACATCCATTTTTGGTTTGGACTGACCACAAGAATTTGGAATATCTCCGCACAACCAAGCGCCTTAATTAACCTGTCTAGGACACACGTTCCGCTAGCGGAACCCCCCCACATTCCACTGAAAAGGCAGCGCGGGAAATTCAAAAATATTTTTTTGAAATATTTAACTTTCACACATTAACAAGTCCAATACAGCAAATGAAAGATAAACATCTTGTGAATCCAGCCAACATTTCCGATTTTTTAAATGTTTTACAGCGAAAAGACAACATATATTTATGTTACCTCACCACCAAATCCAAAAAAGCACAGACATTTTTTCACAGCAAAGATAGCATTCACAAAACCCACAAATAGAGATAAAATGAATCACTAACCTTTGAACATCTTCATCAGATGAGTCATATGACATCATGTATATATATATATAAAAAGAATCTCAGTTTACATTGGCGCGTTACGTGCAGTAATGTTTTGATTCCAAAACATCCGGTGATTTTGCAGAAATACTCATAATAAACATTGATAAAAGACGCAAGTGTTATTCACAGAATTAAAGATAAACTTATCCTCTATGCAACCGCTGTGTCAGATTTCAAAATAAACTTTACGGAAAAATAATAATCTGAGAACGGCGCTCAGAGCACAATCCAGCCAAAGAAATAGTCGCCATTTTGGCGTCAACAGAAGCTACAAAAACACTATAAATATGCACTTACCTTCGAATAACTTCATCAGAAGGCACTCCCAGGATTCCCAGTTCGACAATAAATGACTGATTTGTTCCATAAAGTTCCATAAAGCCCATCATTTAGCCACTTGTTGTTAGCATGTTCAGCCCAGTAATCCATTTTCATGACGCACGAGCAATCCCTCCAGACAAAAACTCAAAAAGTTCCGTTGCAGGTCGTAGAAACAAGTCAAATGATGTATGCAATCCATATTTAGTATGTGTTTAACTTTTTATGGCTGCAGGGGCAGTATTGAGTAGCTCTGATTAAAGGTGCCCATTTCAAACGGCCTCGTACTCAATTCTTGCTCGTACAATATGCATATTATTATTACTATTGGATAGAAAACACTCTCTAGTTTCTAAAACCGTTTGAATTATATCTGTGAGTCAAACAGAACTCATTTGGCACAAACTTCCTGACCAGGAAGTGGAAAGTCTGAAATCGATGCTCTGTTCTACTTCCTGCCTATACATGGGCATGATACGTAAGAGTCTACGTGCACTTCATAGACCTTCCCCTGGATGTCAAGAGGCTGTGAGAGAAGAAATTTAGTGTTTATCTTGGTCTGAAGTTGAATACAAGCTCTTTGTATGACGTGTCCCTCATTTCCGGTACTCTGGGGAGTGCGAGGTGGACAGTGGGATTGCCTTCTGTTTAGCTGCCGTTATGGACGACTACTATCTCCGGCTTTGATTTTATTTGATACATGTGACCATATCATCGTAAAGTATGTTTTTTTCAATATAGTTTAATCAGATTATTGAAATTTTTTCGGGAGTTTTGCCGTGTTCCGTTCTCTGACTTTGTTGACGATGGAGAGATCCGTGCCACTTGGCTAGTGCGCGTGCTAAATCAAGAGGGAAAGTTGCCGTTCTAAATCCAAACAACGATTGTTCTGGACAAAGGACACCTTGTCCAACATTCTGATGAAAGATCAGCAAAAGTAAGAAACATTTTATGATGCTATTTCATATATCTGTCGTACATGTGAACTAGTCGTGGGCGCCCAACGTTTGGGTACTCTAGCTATACCGAAGCTGCATATCGTAATGAAGTTATTTTTAGAATTCTAACACTGCGATTTCATTAAGAACTAATGGATCTATCATTTCCTATACAACATGTATTTTTTAGTTATGTTTATGAATTGCTATTTGGTCAGAATATGTGTGTCAGAAAAAGTGTCAGGAAAAATCCGGACGTAGTGGGAAAAAGTAGCTAAGTTAGCACAATGTGTAACCATTGATTTCAGCTCTAAATATGCACATTTTCGAACAAAACATAAGTGTATGTATAACCTGATGTTATAGGACTGTCATCTGAGGAAGAAAATCAAGGTTAGTCAAAAATTATATATCTTTTGCTTGTTTGTTACGATCGCTTACTTTTGCTACTGGGAAATTGCTTGTGTTTTTGGCTATTGTGGTAAGCTAATATAACGCTATATTGTGTTTTCGCTGTAAAACACTTGATAAATCGGAAATATTGGCTGGAATCACAAGATGCCTGTCTTTCAATTGCTGTACACTATGTATTTTTCAGAAATGTTTTATGATGAGTATTTAGTTATTTGGCGTTGGTGTCTGTAATTATTCTGTCTGCTTTCGGTGCAATTTCTGATTGTAGCTGCAATGTAAACTATGATTTATACCTGAAATATGCACATTTTTCGAACAAAACATAGATTTATTGAATAACATGTTATAAGACTGTCATCTGATGAAGTTGTTTGTTGGTTAGTTTGGTTGGTTCTTGGTTAGTTAGGTTGGCTTTGTGCATGCTACCTGTGCTGTGAAAAATGTCTGTCCTTTTTTGTATTTGGTGGTGAGCTAACATAAATATACGTGGTGTTTTCGCTGTAAAACATTTTAAAAATTGGACATGTTGGCTGGATTCACAAGATGTGTACCTTTCATATGCTGTATTGGACTTGTTAATGTGTGAAAGTTAAATATTTAAAAAATATATATTTTGAATTTCGCGCCCTGCACTTGAGCTGGCTGTTGTCATAAGTGTACCGACGTCGGGCTTGCAGCCATAAGAAGTTTTAACATTAATCATCAATAAGGATCCAACCGGAGAATTTCATTGTCTGAAGAAAGAGCATTGGAACGAGAGCACTCTCTCTCGCTCGCGCGCAAAATGAGACTGAGAATTTCTGAAGACCACTCAGTAAAATAGCTCCTATGAGCCCCTCCTTTATAGTAAAATCATATAACCAAAATCTAAAGACGGTGACATCTAGTGGAAGCCCTAGGAAGTGTTTTCTCATCCATAACTATAAGGGGTATCATTTGGCACTGTTTTGAAAATCGAGTTCTCACTTCCTGTTTGGATATCTTCTCAGGTTTTTGTCTGCCAAATGAGTTCTGTTATACTTACAGACATAATTCAAACAGTTTTAGAAACTTCAGAGTGTTTTCTATACAATAGTAATAATAATATGCATGTATTACCTTCTGGGGTAGAGTAGGAGGAAATTCCGTTTGGGCACGCAATTTGTTCGAAATGCTGCCCCCTGTCCCGATGAAGTTTTAACTCTAGGCAGGCCCGGTGGGCTCTGTTATTCATTAGGTTTAATTTCACCTTCTCCTACCACCCAGGGTCCAAAAATGTGAAGCCCGACACCCTTTCCCACCTGTACAGTTCCACTGCCACACCCTTGGAATCAGACACCATCCTCCCTGCCTCATGTTTGGCGGCTGTGGTTGTCTGGGATATTGAGGCTCTGGTTCGCAAAGCACAACGTTCCCAGCTGGACCCTGGGGAAGGTCCGGCTAACCGGATGTTCGTTCCTGATTCAGTCCAGTCCCAAGTCCTGAAATGGGCTCACTCCTCCAGGCTTACCTGTCATCCTGGTTCTCGTCATACCCTGGCTTTCCTTCGACCGCGCTGCTGGTGGCCCACCATGGCTCCTGATGTCTCGGCCTTCGTCACCGCATGCATGGTGTGTGCTCAAAGAAAGACTCTGCAGTAAGCTCCGTCTGGTCACCTTCAGCACATTTCCTGTTCCTCATCGCCCCTGGTTCCATATTTCCCTGGATTTTGTCACTGGGCTTCCTCCGTCAGATGGCAACACCACCATCATGACAGTGTTTGACAGGTTCTCCAAGGCCGCCCATTTCATCCCTCTTCCTAAATTACCTTCCGCCAAGGAGACGGCCCAGCTCATGGTGCAGCACGTCTTCCGAATCCATGGACTCCAGGTCGACATTGTCTCAGATCGGGGTCCTCAGTTTTCGTCTCGATTCTGGAAAGCACCCTTATCGGGTCATCGGCCAGCCTGTCCTCCGTGTTTTATCCCCAGTCCAACGGCCAGTCGGTGCGAGCTGATCAAGATATGGATATGGCACTCCAGTGTCTTGTTGCCAGTAACCCCACCACCTGGAGTCCGCAACTGGTCTGGGTGGAATATGCCAGGAACACTCTCCCCTGCTCGGCTACTGGACTATCCCCCTTCGAATGCTCCATGGGATATCAGCCCCCGCTCTTCCCAGAGCAAGAAGCGGAGGTCAACCCACCTTCAGCCTAGATGTTCGTCCGTCGCTGTCGGCATACCTGGAAAAGAGATCCGGCGGCTCTTCTCAAGACAACCTCCAGGTGTCGTCGACAAGCAGTGGCTCCTCACTGTCGGGCAGAGGGTATGGTTATCCACTCAGGACCTACCCCTACTGGTAGAATCCCATAAACTTTCCCCCCGTTTCATTGGTCCTTTCCTCATTTCTAGAGTCATTAATCCCACTGCTGTCCATCTGCTGTTGCCCCGTACCCTCCGTGTTCACCCTACTTTTCATGTGTCCAGGATTAAGCTCTTGTCTCACAGCCCTCTGACATCCGTTTCTAGGCCCATCCCTCCCCCCGGGTCATCGATGGCCAGCCGGCGTATAAGGTGAGACGCCTCCTGAGGGTTCGACCACGGGGCAGGGGTTTCCAGTACCTGGTTGGCTGGGAGGGTTATGGTCCGGAGGAGAGGTGCTGGGTTCCTGCTAAAGACATCCTGGACCCGGCCCTCATCGCCGATTTTCACCGCCAACACCCTGGTCAGCCAGGTATGCGCCCAGGTAGGACGCCAGGTGGCGTCCCTAGAGGAGGGGGGGGGGGGGGGGGGGGTAAGGGGGGGTACTGTCACGCCCTGATCTGTTTCACCTGTTCTTGTGATTGTCTCCACCTCCTCCAGGTGTCGCTTATTTTCCCTAGTGTATTTATCCCTGTGTTTCCTGTCTCTCTGTGCCAGTGTGTCTTGTATGTTTTCAAGTCAACCAGCGTGTTTTTCCTGTGCTCCTGTTCTCCATTCTCTTTTTCTAGTCTTCCCGGTTTTGACCCTTGCTTGTTTTTTCTGGACTTCGTACCTGCCTCCCTGACCCTTCTGCCTGCCCTGACATCGAGCCTGTCTTCCACTCTTTACCTCTTTGACTCAGAATCTGGTTTTTACCTTTTGCCTGTCCACGGCCATTCCCTTACCTACTCCTTTTGGATGAAATAAACAACAAAGACTCTAACCATCTGCCTGCTGTGTCTGCATCTGGAACTCGCCTTGTGCCCTTATAATTCTGGTCCACAAAGGTTAATTTTGTCTTCTAAGGCAACATATTATAACAGGAGAGATGCTGCATGTATCTAGTTACAGACAAGTTGACTAACAAATAGTCAAAAAATCGTTCTGCCGTCTCTGACTGTAGCCTACAGCGCATTTTCAATATTTCCTGGTTAGAGTCAGGTGCGGTCAGATTTTCACTTCGTCACATATAGTTGGGTGGTTGCGGAGGTTTATTAGCAAATGCGGGCGGGTGCAGGTGAACAAACAGCTGACACCACTAGAACACACGCTTGAACAAGTCACATCTGAAAAATGTCACGTGGATATTTTGTTTACATGAGTAAGATATGGTTTTCCGAGGTTTCACATGGATTTTCACATGTACATTTGTTCATACATGTACATTTGTTTGTACACAAATAATCCTTTGCAAAATGTTAACTATGCAAGCCATTGGCAAATGGATACAGTTCTTCATCATGCAACAATGATAGCCATTGAACATGAGTAGAAAAATCAAGGGAAAGTCAAGTCTGAAATTTCAAAGTGGAAATTACAAACTTCAGAAGCCTTTTTAATCCTTAAATACGCTACAAGTAAAAAAATTCCTGCATTGCATGAAAGTGCTCCTGCAACATGGTGATCAAATTAAGATCCTACATCTGTATTGGACATGAGTAAAGGACACTTGTGGTGTTCCACAAGCTAACAGTGGTGGTTGCAGTTCCTGAGTTTCGATTACCATTTATGCTAGAAGCTGGTTTTAAATAGAGCCTAACGATGCTCTATTAGATAAGGGAGGCAATCTTGAGTATGCTGAACATGATATGCTAAACATTTAAAACAGTATAAGATCATGTTACTGGAACGTACAATAAGCTATCAGCAATCAGTGTAGTTTTTTCATTCCATGATTGAAATATGATATTCAAGAAACAGCTCACATCTTTATATTGACAGGGATAGTTGATTAACGTGAACATTTATTTCAAAATTAAAGCATGTAAGTCTTCTTACAGAAAGTCAATTTGTACATTTCCAGATTTGTATACAGTGATACAGGTTATTTATTTGTTTGTTCTTGACTGTATTATATTTCCCCCAAACAGCTGTATTTATAATGAAAATATTTTTCTGTTATTGGAAATATGTTTTTGGTGGGGAAATGTTGATTTTCCTCTCTTTGATCATCTTTGACTTGTGGGTGACTGGTCTTTGGTTGTGAGCCAAAAGCCCCTTTATGTAAGAATTGTGTGTGTGTGTGTGTGTGTGTGTGTGTGTGTGTGTGTGTGTGTGTGTGTGTGTGTGTGTGTGTGTGTGTGTGTGTGTGTGTGTGTGTGTGTGTGTGTGTGTGTGTGTGTGTGTGTGTGCGTGGGTGGGTGCATGTCTCTATGTACATACAGTACCAGTCAAAAGTTTGGACACGCCTACTCATTCCAAGGGTTGAACTTTATTTTTACTATTTTCTACATTGTAGAATAATAGTGAAGACATCAAAACTATGAAATAACACATATGGAATCAAGTAGTAACCAAAAAAGTGTTAAACAAATCAAAATATATTTTATATTTGAGATTGTTCCAATAGCCACCCTTTGCCTTGATGACAGCTTTGCACACTCTTGGTATTCTCTCAACCAACTTCATGAGGTCACCTGGAATGAATTTCAATTAACAGGTATGCCTTGTGAAATGTTTTTCCTAAATGTGTTTGAGCCAATCAGTTTTGTTGTGACAAGATAGGGGTGGTATACTGAAGATAGCCCTATTTGTCCATATTATGGCAAGAACAGCTCAAATAAGCAAAGACAAATGATAGTCCATCATTACTTTAAGGCATGAAGGTCAGTCAATCCGGAAAATTTCAAGAACTAATATTTTGTCAAGTGCAGTCGCAAAAATCATCAAGCACTATGATGAAACTGGCTCTCATGAAGACTGCCACAAGAACGGAAGACCCAGATTTACCTCTGCTGCAGAGGATAAGTTCGTTAGAGTTACCAGCCTCAGAAAGTGCAGCCCAAATAAATGCTTCACAGAGTTCAAGCAACAGACACATCTCAACATCAACTGTGCAGAGGAGACTGCATGAATCAGGCCTTCATGGTCAAATTGCTGCAAAGAAACCACTACTAAAGTACACCAAAAAGAAGAGACCTTCTTAGGCCAAGAAACACGAGCAATGGACATTAGACCGGTGGAAATCTGTCCTTTGGTCTGATGAGTCCAGATTTTAGGGTTTGGGTTCCAACCGCCATGTCTTTGTGAGATGCAGAGTAGGTGAACGGATTATCTCCTTATGTTTGGTTCCCACCGTGCAGCATGGAGGAGGAGGTGTGATGGTGTGGGGGTGCTTTGCTGGTGACACTGTCGGTGATTTATTTCGAATTCCAGGCACACTTAACCAGCATGGCTACCACGGCATTCTGCAGCGATACGCCATCCCATCTGGTTTGCGCTTAGTGGGACTGTCATTTGTTTTTCAACAGGACAATGACCCAACACACCTCCAGGCTGTGTAAGGGCTATTTGACCAAGAAGAAGAGTGATGGAGAGCTGCATCAGATGACCTGGCCTCCACAATCACCTGATCTCAACCCAATTTAGATGGTTTGGGATGAGTTGGACCGCAGAGTGAAGGAAAAGCAACCAACAAATGCTCAGCATATATGGGAACTCCTTCCAGACTGTTTGAAAAGCATTCCAGGTGAAGCTGGTTGGGGGAATGCCAAGCGTGTGCAAAGCTGTCATAAAGAGGACGCTACTTTGAAGATCTAAAATATGAAATATATTTTGATTTGTTAAACACTTTTTTGGTTACTACATGATTTCATATGTGTTATTTCATAGTTTTGATTTCTTCACCATTATTCAACAATGTAGAAAATAGAACAAATAAAGAAAAACCCTTGAATGAGTAGGTGTGTCCAAACTTTTGACTGGTACTCTATATGAGGTGTGTATAGTCAGGTGTGTGGATGAGTGTGACCTTACTGTACTACACACTAATCTAATCAGAGGAAGTTGAAGCGGATCATAAAAGAGAGGGAGAGCCCAGAGGCTGCCAGACACAAGCAGAAGTCTGTTGTGTTGACCTTCGGAGGTCTATTCAAACAATTCAAACAAATCAATTCAAAAAGTAAGTTACTCCAAAGTAATTCCAGCATCCAAACTGCACTGTGCACTCGCGGCATTTGATTTACTGTATGTAACAGCTCAAAAAGTGTAATGACATTCAGCAATTGTCTTTGGGTTTACACTCTTGTAGCCTGAAATAATTGATGTGTCTTGCTGACAAAAGGATATTTTTTGTTGAAAGAAAAGTTGGGACACCTGAAGAGGGGCTGAGATACAGTACTGGGATGACATGTGCAGCCACATGGAATTCATTTTTTAAAACCATGACACAGAGTAATGTGCACTCTGCAAAGGACAACCAACAACCAGGCTGTGCTCTGTCTATGACCGCCATGGAGTGCCCTATACAGTCTACAAATGCTGTAGGTAACTTTATTCCACGGCCAAGACACTGAAAATGCAGAAAATATGACTTTAGGCTAGGTTGCATTGTTTACATAATCCGTTCATAAATAATTAACATTACTGTATCGGTATAGATTTTATTGCTTACCATAATCTGTTGATTTCATGTTGTCTGTCAAAGATACACACAGCAATGTTCACAACATGTTGTTACAAATAGGACTAAACGATTTTATTGACAGTTGGAATAGAATAATAATTCACCAAATTGTGCATTACTCAACAATTAGTTTGAAAGAATTTCAAATATTCATGTTATAAATTATTGTGAATAAACCAAGGATCCACATGCTTAACAGCATCAGAAAGGATGTGCTCCCCATTTCATCCCACACCTCTGCACAAGAAAATGATATGCTCTGGGTCTAGTTGAAACACACCCATGTATTTTATGAACATAAAACAGTGCTTTCCTCTTTTAAATACCCAAACCCGCATAGCAACAGAGACGCCAACATGGGGCAAATGAAACTGTGAAAAAATAAGCATTGGACAAAATTGAATTCAAAATAAGTTGAGACATGGGAGAAAAAAAAACTGTTCACATTTTCACACTTTTTTTGCTCCTTGAATTACATTTTAGGATTGTTAAGTCATCTGGTATGATTCTTGTGTTTTTAAGGCCTCTACTTGCATCACAATTGATGGTAATGAATTTAGATGTGCATGACAGATACGAGTAAAACAAAAGGGATAGGGATTCTGATGACAGCATATTTTTGTGTTTTTGACATTCTCCACCATTTAACCATATTGAAACATCTCATTAAAACAAACTCAAAGTCACACACCACTGCATCAGACCCATGAATTAAACTGTTGGATAGGCGATATCATACCTCTAAGGCTGAGATATATGAAACAACCACAAGTTAAATTTGAAATCGGGTTGCACTTGTAAGTAGTTACATGGTTAATATTTTGAGCATTCTTCAAACATTTCCTACAACACCAATGTGTTTCATTCAATCATAACATTTATTTTTTATTATAACACAGTTGGTCAATTTTACAATAAACCATGTTCCTTTCATTTTGGAAATCCAAAATGGTACACTGAAGTACTAAAGTAGGTGAATGACAACCATGCAATGTCAATATTATTTGATTTGATTGATTTTTCATATAGCTACTCTAAATTGATTTTGAAAGTAATGGTATAAGGAACAGAAGCCTGGGAGGTATTGTCTTTAATTGATAAAGGTTATTCCTCAAACTAAAACCTTCCATCAGTTTTAAAATGGAGATAGATTATTTAATGCCATGTGTATCTTTCAGTTTACATGGTACTAAATAATATCAGTTATTTTTGAAAACATAGATTTTTCCCAAAAGGTTTGTTTTACATATAAAAAGAAAATACTTTGGCACAAAGAAATAACAAATACAAAAACATTCCAGTTAAGATAAGTAGATTGATTTGATCTATACATTTGATCAAAATATTTTTTTTCATGTGTGAAATTTACAAAATACAATCGTACAGTACAATGCACTTTTTACAAATGTTTTAAATCCTTAACTAGTTTTTCCAATATTCTTTAATAATATGGCATCTTTCTTTTCATGTCTATTCTATATAACATGTTCAGGCTAGTAAAGGTTCAATCCAAATGTTTTCTTTTTTGATTGTAAACTTGTTACAATGTGGTAAATGAGTTTTCTGGTCAGACTGTGAGTGAAACTGATTCTCATACTATCACCAACTCTGTTTAATCTTGTCCTATTGTACCACCCTAATGATGTAGCATTTGTCAGTTCAAACACATGCATACACTTATACACTCACACACATATGCGTGTGTGTGTGTGTGTGCGTGCGTGCGTGCGTGCGTGCGTGCGTGCGTGCGTGCGTGCGTGCGTGCGTGCGTGCGTGCGTGCGTGCGTGCGTGTATAAGTGTATGCATATGTTTGAACTGACAAATGCATGCATACATACATACAGTACATACATACTTTACACAGGTGCTAAACTTATTGTCTACACTGGATTGCATATAAATTACTTACAGGTTGTATTAGCTTAATTATAGTCTTAGCCTTATACATCACACTTCGAGGGACAAAACATGGAGGTTTGTTGTGGATTGTTGTGGATGGGTGCTGCTACTTATTGCTTTACAAAATGAAGATATTGGTTGGAAAAATACATGTTTCAAAACAGTAAGTCTTAGTATCATATTCCTGTACCAGTGCTACCTGCTCTAGTGAGCTCTAATCTTTACCACTTTGATGCTGTGCCTACAATTTAATGTTCATCTTAAGACTTGAATTTAGTCTTCAAGTTAATTCAGCATTTTCAAAATGTTGTCTCCATATTATATATATATTTTTTTACTTTTCATAAAAATGTTGACTTAATACATTATACACAACATGTAGGCTCATTCTAGCTAGATCCAGGTGTTCTGTATAGTACTTAAACGGACCAAATACACTTGTTTCTTAATATTTAATACAGCTATTCTGTTTTCGACAGTAGCACATAAGTCAGAATTGCAATAATCTTCATAAATCTGAATTTAACTGCTACATGTTAAGGACAATACACAATGTTCCAGCGAATGGTTAAAAGCCGTGGGTGTCCATCCTATCCCCTCTGACCAGAACATTGGCCATAATCTTCTGTTTATTTCCCGACCATTCTACGTTGAACCACTTTTAACTGTTCGTTGGCACTCTGTGTGTTTTGTCGTTTAGCTCCTCAATCAATGTACAATTTAGTTTTAACCAACTTGTGCTGTTTCACATTCCCTTGTAATATCTCATGCTTACTATTATTATTTTGTGATAAGCTAATACGGTATTCTGTCATGCAGATGCTACCACCTATTGCTACAACCTTACTATGCTACCAAGTTCTGCATCTCTGCCCTTTGAACATGAATCAAATAAATCAAAAAACACACTTTGGCTCACTCAAGACTAACATTCATTAAAAAAAACATCTATAATAAAGTGGCCAAATAAAATACATGTTATTTTCATTACCCTACAGCTCTACAATTTTCTGTAAATTCATTTGATTTAATTATATATCTGTCATATTTCCTCTCAGACCTTTGTTGATGATGAAAAAATATATTTCAAGCTTTCCTCACTGCTTCACTTGTGGAGTTGTGTTAATCACTACCTGCTTTGACAGTGTCATAATGATGATTGTAATTTAAAAAAGGGCAGCTCTAACTGAAGCTTCAGTGCCTCTGTCACGAGCTGTAATCAGATGTTTCCGTTCCAAAATTACCCTTTTGAACAATGGCACAAGCCACAAAGTCAAGACACTTACTGGTAAATTGGCACAGTTGAAACTGTTAGAATATTAGCCAAGCTTCAAAGACAATCTTAAATCTATTCAAACAACACTTAAGCTCAATTTAAATTTGAATTCTCAGCTTGGCTTATTTTATTGTAGAGATAATCTGCTTCCCTTGGTGGTAGATGTCTAGAACTTGTGTTGGCTTGTTTGCTTCTGTACCAGCTACATTATAACCATGATATTGCACATTCCCCTCTGTGTTGCAACCTTCAGCTTCAGACCCAATGGCTGCCACCAGAACACAGGAATGAAACCTCCCCAGAGGAGGTTTGCAAACCTCTCTCTTGCTCCCATGACACGCATTGACATATTATCTGGGGCCATGTAAAAAAAAAAACAGCCCAAGTCAAGAGTAAGAATAAGGAAATCCTATTCTCAAAGTCTTTCTAGACCTATGGTGCCCCCTTTATCTGCTGTTTTCTTCTGAAAAACAGTGCAAGGCCAGTGTCACTAACCATCTCAGAGCAGTACACTACGGTCAGTATATGTCCCTCTGAAGGGGTAGTGCATTTCTTTTGGGTGGCACACCAAGGGAAGGGTGTGTTCAAAAAGAGCCAGTAAGCAAAGTTCTTAAGAGCGCTCAAAGGATGGGCCCACGGTGCTCTCCAAGGACAGTTGGGAAGAGTGCCGGATCAACGGTGCCATTGTGGGGTCCACCATGGACGAGGTGGGGAAAAGCTTGTACCAGCCAATCACCATGCTCGTCAAATCCAGCTCCTCCAATAAGATGCGGGCGACACCCATGAAACATTTACGATCCATGCGTCCGTAGTTTCCCCAAACAATCACCTGTTGGAGAAATAAAATGGGAATGTCAGTGAGACAAACAGAGATGCTATTTACTGCAGGACAAAATAATCAATGACCATAATTGATTTCCTCTGGGACTCAGTAGACAAATCACCTCTACTAATTTCTCTCAATCTTTGGAATGAAAGATTGTTTCCCTGCCTCGGCATCCATTACAAATATGGTTCCTCCTCAACCTCAGGTTTCCAGAGGACATTTTGCAGAGGGGCTGGGTTCTGTTTAAGCCTTTTAATGCTTGTTATGACAGAAAGGAGTAAATGTTCTCCTCTGAAAATGTTATTTCAGATGAATGTTCAACATCCCCTTTCCTCTCTAATACCAGAAAACCAGGCAGTTTATCCCTGTGTTCCCATGCCAAGTCTCCTAGAGGCAGAAATGTGTCTGAACAGAATGATAAGGAGGGAGGTGCAAAGATCTAATTATGCAGTGATAGGACACCAAATCATTGCTGGGATTATTCACAAGCTGTCGAGTAAACAGTGACTGTTTTGAAAGGCTATTAACCTCTCTGTTCTGTTCTAACTGCTAGGGCATGACTTTAGTTAGCCATATCCATGCAGAGCCCCTTTGTGGCTTCAATAGAGAAACTAAACTTGGGATATATAGAGCCTGGCTCAAATGGATAAGGCTATCAAAATATGAAAATAGGGCAGTCACTATACTTTATTCTTTCTTTGGCACAGTCACTAATGTATGTCGGTGGAGTAAACTCAGCATGCCTTCAGTCCTTCCATTGTGCTTGTTCTCATAGCCGAGTGGGCCAGCCTGATCCCATACTAATAGAAACCGATTTTGTGTGTCTGTACGGCCACAGGTGTGTGTGTGAGAAGTAAACAGGAAGAAGGTGGACTTGTATATCAGGCTTCCTGGAGCAATCGTACAAATGAGCACTTTCCATCATCTGATTGCACCTTTGGGGCAAGGAATTTGTTCCACTGGTAATGGTAGATGGTAGATGACTCTACACTTATAGATATACTTTACATGATGTTGTCTTTACATCTTCATAGGCTAGTCTACATAATTAGAAAACAACACTAGTTAACATTAGCCCGGTGTCCTGCATTTGAGGTTTTCGTCAACAGGAGTAAATATTCAGAGATATCTTTGATTGCCGCAGTCACTGCCGTTGTAATTATCGTAGAGACTGCCAGGGCCATGTTCATTGGGCACCAAGCGGAAGAAAACAGATGGAAAAGGGGAAAACTACCTGGACCTGGATGCTCATGATCATTTTCTGTTTCAAAACATTTTTAAACGTTTTCAAATGCGTGCCCTTATGAACATGAAACTGATGAACATCTACGTATATGGAGTGAATGGTGACTAAAGTCTGTTTTAACTTACCTGAACGACTTTCGCCTGTGGACTCTCCGAGAACACCAGCACTTGGTTATACAGAGGGTCCAGGGATTTCCTAACTGACTTTGTCTTCTTTTTTGCAACACAGATCCCCTTTTCAAGTAGGTACACTTTAATGTAAGCCGCTGGCAACAAGAGAAGACAGGTATTATTGCATTGTGTGTCTCTAGGGAACGCATAATACCTCAAAGCAATCAGATCACACAGATACGCTTTTCATCCCCCATTTCAGATTACAAGATTAAAGATTAGACTTTGACATCTTGAAATCTACCATGAGGAACAAGGTTTACAGTGTCTCAAAAATTGTTTTGTTTCTTCCCCCACTGTAGCAATATATGGTTTGTTTTGAGTACTGATTGGATATCATCTCCCAGAGAGCTAAAGGGATTAGATGATGGTTGCAGCTCCTTGCTCACCTGGAGGTCCTTTGGATCCAGGTTTCTGTGTGAGTCCTCTGGCCTGCACAATCTCCACCTCCAAACCACCATTTCGCTCCAGCAGGCCTATTTCAACATCACCTGGATAATTATAAACATATCTATGACTATAGTCACTCACACTCACAAACTTTACTACTATTGAATGTTGGCTGTATGGTTCATACACATTACATCATTTTAATGCATTTCCTAACTCATGAAACCACAGAAATCTTTTTACTTTAAGACAAACAATATATATTTTGAGCATGTGGTGAGGTGTGGCCCCTTCTGTCCATTACTGCACAATATATCTGTCCAGTTAAATAAAGGTTAAATAAATAAATCAAATCAAATCAAATTTAAGGGACCTCTTTTGGCTCCAGAGCTTACTCAAGCACAGCGTTTAGTAACTCTCACCCAATGATGTTGTGGCTAATGTCTGTCGCCCAACAAACTGTGCAGGGCCCATCCCATCTAGGAAGTCACTGAATTGGGCGTCAGAGGCAAGGCACATCCCACTGTAATTTAGACTGGCAAAAAGGAGAAAGAAAAATAAATGGGAGAAACTGTTAGCTTTGCTTCTCTAAAGAGCAATCCTAGTTAGGCTTTATTTAATAATGCTTGGTTTTACAGCTCTCTGCCAGGTAGTTATGTAGGAATTACATAGTTAAAGCAGTAATTACCTAATAATTGTATAGGAATTACATTTTGGTTTCTTTGAGATTCAGTGAAACAACTTTTGTTGAATTCTTAGTAAATACTTTGTAAATAAAAGATAAGTATGAGTAACCACCAGTGTTACCCTTTATTTTACAAATTGTTACCATTTATTTTACAGTACTGTTTCAGTAAGAATTTGCTTGGTGTTTATTAAAGACCTCTTACGGATCAGACCTTTTTTTCAATTTTTGCCTAAAATGACATACCCAAATCTAACTGCCTGTAGCTCAGGACCTGAAGCAAGGATATGCATATTCTTACCACCATTTGAAAATAACCACTTTGAAGTTTGTGGAATTGTGAAATTAATGTAGGAGAGTATAACACATTAGATCTGGTAAAAGATAATACAAAAAATATCTCTGGGACCCACAGGATGACAAATAAGAGCAAGATTACTGAATGTAAGTACATTATTTACCTTCAGAGGTGAATGTATCAAACCAGTTGCCGTGATAACAGTTTTTTGTTGTTGTGTACTCTCCTCAAACAATAGCATGTTATGTTTTCACTGTAATAGCTACTGTAAATTGGACAGTGCAGTTAGCTTAACAATAATTGAAGCTTCCTGCCCATATAAGACATGTCTATGTCCTGGGAAATGTTCTTGTTACTTACAAGGTCATGCTAATCACATTAGCGCACATTAGCTCAACCGTCCTGGTGGAGGGACACCGATCCCGTAGAGGTTAAGACATCTACTTTGTGCATGACACAAGTCATTTTTCCAACAATTGTTTACAGACAGATTATTTCACTAAAATTCACTGTATCACAATTCCAGTGGGTCAGAAGTTTACACACACTAAGTTGACTGTGCCTTTAAACAGCTTGGAAAATTCCAGAAATTATGTCATGGCTTTAGAAGCTTCTGATAGGCTAATTGACATAATTTGAGTCAATCGGAGGTGTACCTGTGGATGTATTTCAAGGCCTACCTTCAAACTCAGTGCCTCTTTGCTTGACATCATGGGAAAATCAAAAGAAATGAGCCAAGCCCTCTGAAAAAAATTCTAGACCTCCACAAGTCTGGTTCATCCTTGGGAGCAATTTCCAAACGCCTGACGGTACCACGTTCATCTGTACAAACAATAGTACGCAAGTATAAACACCATGGGACCACGCAGCCATCATACCGCTCAGGAAGGAGACGCGTTCTGTCTCCTAGAGATGAATGTACTCTGGTGCGAAAAGTGCAAAACAATCCCAGAACAACAGCAAAGGACCTTGTGAAGATGCTGGAGGAAACGGGTATAAAAGTATCTATTTCCACAGTAAAACGAGATCTATATCGACATAACCTGAAAGGCCGCTCAGCAAGGAAGAAGCCGCTGCTCGAAAACTGACATAAAAAAGCCAGACTACGGTTTGCGATTGCACATGAGGACAAAGATTGTAATTTTTGGCGAAATGTCCTCTCGTCTGACGAAACAAAAATAGAACTGTTTGGCCATAATGACCATCGTTATGTTTGGAGGAAAAAGGGTGAGGCTTGCAAGCCAAAGAACACCATCCCAACCGTGAAGCACGGGGGTGGCAGCATCATGCTGTGGGGGTGCTTTGCTGCAGGAGGGAATGGTGCACTTCACAAAATAGATGGCATCATGAGGGAGGGAAATTATGTGGATATATTGAAGCAACATCTCAAGACATCAGTCAGGAAGTTAAAGCTTGGGTGCAAATGGGTCTTCCAAATGGACAATGACCCCAAGCATACTTTCAAAGCTGTGGCAAAATGGCTAAAGGACAACAAAGTCAAGGTATTGGAGTGGCCATCACAAAGCCCTGATCTCAATCCCATAGAAAATTTGTGGGCAGAACTGAAAAAGCGTGTGCGAGCAAGGAGGGCTACAAACCTGACTCAGTTACACCAGCTCTGTCAGGAGGAATGGGCCAAAATACACCCAACTTATTGTGGAAAGGTTGTGGAAATCTACCTGAAACGTTTGACCCAAGTTAAACAATTTAAAAGCAATGCTACCAAATACTAATTGAGTGTATGTAAACTTCTGACCCACTGGGAATGTGATGAAAGAAATAAAAGCTGAAATAAATCATTCTCTGTACTATTATTCTGACATTTCACATTCTTAAAATAAAGTGGTGATCCTAACTGACCTAAGACAGGGAATGTTTACTAAGATTAAATGTCAGGAATTGTGAAAAACTGAGTTTAAATGTATTTGGCTAAGGTGTATGTAAACTTCCGACTTCAACTGTAAAATGTCTGTTAAAAAGCATATGATAATTAGCTTTGAATAAAATGACTATATTTTTCCTTCTTCACCCCCCCTCACTCAACCACAGCGATTGGAGAGGCACCTGAGCTCTTATACTCAGCTCATCCCCTTTTCCTTTGTATTTTATTCCGTCAGAGAGAAAATGCTGCCAAAAATCACACATCAAGTAATTCCCTTAATTCTGCCTCCAGGCTGGTGGTTTAGCTGCTCCTCAGTGCTGGCCTGCCGCCAGAGGACCACTCTGTGCTGCTTCCTGCCATAGACAGGCCGCCCAAACTCCAGCCTCATTGTCAGACACCATTAAGCCAAAGCTGCCGCTATTATATAAGAGCACTGAGTTCCACTGCACCAATACAGTGGCAGTTCTCTATCGAATGTTTAATTGACATGAACCCACAGGGGTTTGCCTTGAATATTGGAGGGGGTAAGGCTGATGTTGTGTTGAAGGGAGGTGTATGAGGAGGGCATTTGTTATCGCTTTACTAGGGGTGGCCATTGCTATGTTTAGATGTTGTCATTGAATAACTCAGCCCATTACAGGACATGGCAACTAACATACTGTAATAAAGTGTAATGCAGTGTGTGTTGTTGTGGCTCCCAGGTCAGTGTTACAGACTGCTGACATTGTGACTGCATATACAATTATTGTTCTAGGTTCACAAGTGCATTTGATTTTACTGTGGTATTTACATTTCACTATATGTACACCTTTGCAGCTTTGAAATCTATTAAAACATGTACCATCCCAAACATTGGTACCCAGTTTGTTTTTGTTGAAGTACCAGAAATGTGATGAATTGTTACCACTTAATGAGTTGGACGCAAAGGATATAATTTTGCCCCCAGACAAGGCCCAAATCCCCGTCATTCACATGAAGAAAATAAGAAAATACAGGGGGAGGAGATCAGGGTGCTTTGTGAGAATTCGTCGGCGAGTGGGTAACCGCCTCTACCATCCGTTCTATTATCCAACGTGCAATCACTGGAGAATAAACTGGATGAGCTCCATTCGAGACTATCCTACTGTCATGACATTACAATCATTCATCTGATGACTGTTATTTATTTTATCAACTAACTATGTTTAATTGATGCTCTATTCAATTAAACATAAACACACATACACACATGGTATAGGTTATCGATTACTAACGTGATACAATGAAAACAGGTCCCTAGTGGACTAACAAAAGCATGACCGTTTGCTTACACAAAGGGAAACGAGGGGTAGGTAAGGAGAGGGAGAGACAAAGTGAGTCAACCTATTGTACATACACCACCGTTCAAAAGTTTGGGGTCACTTAGAAACGTACTTGTTTTTGTAAGAAAAGCACATTTCTTGTCCATTAAAATAACATCAAATTGATCAAAAATACAGTGTAGACATTGTTAATGTTGTAAATGACTATTGTATCTGGAAACGGCAGATTTGTAATGGAATATCTACACAGGCGTACAGAGGCCCACTATCAGCAACCATTACTCATGTGGTCATCACTCATAGCGATCATACACTGTTTACCAGGGGGCAGGGCTACCGACGTTAAGGCTAATCTGAAGATGGTGCTGGCTAAAGCTAAAACTGGTGAGTGTAGAGAGTATAGAGATATTGTTATCCACGTCGGCACCAACGATGTTAGGATGAAACAGTCAGAGGTCACCAAGCGCAACATAGCTTCAGCGTGTAAATCAGCTAGAAAGATGTGTCGGCATCGAGTAATTGTCTCTGGCCCCCTCCCAGTTAGGGGGAGTGATGAGCTCTACAGCAGAGTCTCACAACTCAATCACTGGTTGAAAACTGTTTTCTGCCCCTCCCAAAAGATAGAATTTGTAGATAATTGGCGCTCTTTCTGGGACTCACCCACAAACAGGACCAAGCCTGACCTGCTGAGGAGTGACGGACTCCATCCTAGCTGGAGGGGTGCTCTCATCTTATCTACCAACATAGACAGGGCTCTAACTCCTCTAGCTCCACAATGAAATAGGGTGCAGGCCAGGCAGCAGGCTGTTAGCCAACCTGCCAGCTTAGTGGAGTCTGCCACTAGCATAGTCAGTGTAGTCAGCTCAGCTATCCCCATTGAGTCTGTGCCTCGACCTAGGTTGGGCAAAACTAAACATGGCGGTGTTCGCCTTAGCAATCTCAATAGGATAAAGACCTCCTCCATTCCTGCCATTATTGAAAGAGATCGTGATACCTCACATCTCAACATAGGGCTACTTAATGTTAGATCCCTCACTTCAAAGGCAGTTATAGTCAATGAACTAATCACTGATCATAATCTTGATGTGATTAGCCTGACTGAAACATGGCTTAAGCCTGATGAATTTACTGTGTTACATGAGGCCTCTCCTCCTGGTTACACTAGTGACCATATCCCCTGGGCATCCCGCAAAGGCTGAGGTGTTGCTAACATTTACAATAGAAAAATGACTGCGTTTTCGTCTTTTGAGCTTCTAGTCATGAAATCTATGCAGCCTACTCAATCACTTTTTATAGCTACTGTTTACAGGCCTCCTGGGCCATATACAGCGTTCCTCACTGAGTTCCCTGAATTCCTATCGGACCTTGTAGTCATAGCAGATAATATTCTAATTTTTGGTGATTTTAATATTCATATGGAAAAGTCCACAGACCCACTCCAAAAGGCTTTTGGAGCCATCATCGACTCAGTGGGTTTTGTCCAACATGTCTCTGGACCTACTCACTTGCACAGTCATACTCTGGACCTAGTTTTGTCCCATGGAATAAATGTTGTAGATCTTAATGTTTTTCCTCATAATCCTGGACTATCGGACCACCATTTTATTACGTTTGCAATCGCAACAAATAATCTGCTCAGACCCCAACCAAGGAGCATGAAAAGTCGTGCTATAAATTCTCAGACAACACAAAGATTCCTTGATGCCCTTCCAGACTCCTTCTGCCTACCCAAGGACGTCAGAGGACAAAAATCAGCCACCTAACTGAGGAACTCAATTTAACCTTGCGCAATACCCTAGATGCAGTTGCACCTCTAAAAACTAAAAACATTTGTCATAAGAAACTAGCTCCCTGGTATACAGAAAATACCCGAGCTCTGAAGCAAGCTTCCAGAAAATTGGAACGGAAATGGCGCCACACAAAACTGGAAGTCTTCCGACTAGCTTGGAAAGACAGTACCGTGCAGTATCGAAGAGCCCTCACTGCTGCTCGATCATCCTACTTTTCCAACTTAATTGAGGAAAATAAGAACAATCCAAAATGTATTTTTGATACTGTTGCAAAGCTAACTAAAAAGCAGCATTCCCCAAGTGAGGATGGCTTTCACTTCAGCAGTAATAAATTCATGAACTTCTTTGAGGAAAAGATCATGATCATTAGAAAGCAAATTACGGACTCCTCTTTAAATCTGCGTATTCCTCCAAAGCTTAGCTCTCCTGAGTCTGCACAACTCTGCCAGGACCTAGGATCAAGAGAGACACTTAAGTGTTTTAATACTATATCTCTTGACACAATGATGAAAATAATCATGGCCTCTAAACCTTCAAGCTGCATACTGGATCCTAAATCCAACTAAACTACTGAAAGAGTTGCTTCATGTGCTTGGCCCTCCTATGTTGAACATAATAAACGGCTCTCTATCCACCGGATGTGTACCAAACTCACTAAAAGTGGCAGTAATAAAGCCTCTCTTGAAAAAGCCAAACCTTGACCCAGAAAATATAAAAAACTATCGGCCTATATCGAATCTTCCATTCCTCTCAAAAATGTTAGAAAAAGCTGTTGCGCAGCAACTCACTGCCTTTCTGAAGACAAACAATGTATACGAAATGCTTCAGTCTGGTTTTAGACCCCATCATAGCACTGAGACTGCACTTGTGAAGGTGGTAAATGACCTTTTAATGGCGTCAGACCGAGGCTCTGCATCTGTCCTCGTGCTACTAGACCTTAGTGCTGCCTTTGATACCATCGATCACCACATTCTTTTGGAGAGACTGGAAACCCAAATTGGTCTACACGGACAAGTTCTGGCCTGGTTTAGACCTTATCTGTCGGAAAGATATCAGTTTGTCTCTGTGAATGGTTTGTCCTCTGACAAATCAACTGTACATTTCGGTGTTCCTCAAGGTTCCAATTTAGGACCACTATTGTTTTCACTATATATTTTACCTCTTGGGGATGTCATTAGAAAACATAATGTTAACTTTCACTGCTATGCGGATGACACACAGCTGTACATTTCAATGAAACATGGTGAAGCCCCAAAATTGCCCTCGCTAGAAGCCTGTGTTTCAGACATAAGGAAGTGGATGGCTGAAAACTTTCTACTTTTAAACCCGGACAAAACAGAGATGCTTGTTCTAGGTCCAAAGAAACAAAGAGATCTTCTGTTAAATCTGACAATTAATCTTGATGGTTGTAAAGTTGTCTCAAATAAAACTGTGAAGAACCTCGGCGTTACTCTGGACCCTGATCTCTCTTTTGACGAACATATCAAGACTGTTTCAAGGACAGCTTTTTTCCATCTACGTAACATTGCAAAAATCAGAAACTTTCTGTCCAAAAATGATGCAGAAAAATTAATCCATGCTTTTGTTACTTCTAGGTTAGACTACTGCAATGCTCTACTTTCCGGCTACCCGGATAAAGCACTAAATAAACTTCAGTTAGTGCTAAATACGGCTGCTAGAATCCTGACTAGAACCAAGAAATTTGATCATATTACTCCAGTGCTAGCTTCCCTACACTGTCTTCCTGTTAAGGCAAGGGCTGATTTCAAGGTTTTACTGTTAACCTATAAAGCGTTACATGGGCTTGCTCCTACCTATCTTTCCGAGTTGGTCCTGCCGTACATACCTACACGTACGCTACGGTCACAAGACGCAGGCCTCCTAATTGTCCCTAGAATTTCTAAGCAAACAGCTGGAGGCAGGGCTTTCTCCTATAGATCTCAATTTTTATGGAATGGTCTGCCTACCCATGTGAGAGACGCAGACTCGGTCTCAACCTTTAAGTCTTTACTGAAGACTTATCTCTTCAGTAGGTCATATGATTGAGTGTAGTCTGGCCTAGGAGTGTGAAGGTGAACGGAAAGGCTCTGGAGCAACGAACCGCCCTTGCTGTCTCTGCCTGGCCGGTTCCCCTCTCTCCACTGGGATTCTCTACCTCTAACCCTATTACAGGGGCTGAGTCACTGGCTTACTGGTGCTCTTTCATGCCGTCCCTAGGAGGGGTGCGTCACTTGAGTGGGTTGAGTTACTGACATGATCTTCCTGTCTGGGTTGGCGCCCCCCCTTGGTTTGTGCTGTGGTGGAGATCTTTGTGGGCTATACTCGGCCTTGTCTCAGGATTGTAAGTTGGTGGTTGAAGATATCCCTCTAGTGGTGCGGGGGCTGTGCTTTGGCAAAGTGGGTGGGGTTATATCCTTCCTGTTTGGCCCTGTCCGGGGGTATCATCGGATGGGGCCACAGTGTCTCCTGACCCCTCCTGTCTCAGCCTCCAGTATTTATGCTGCAGTAGTTTATGTGTCGGGGGGCTGGGGTTAGTTGGTTATATCTGGAGTACTTCTCCTGTCTTATCCGGTGTCCTGTGTGAATTTAAGTATGCTCTCTCTAATTCTCTCCTTCTCTCTTTCTTTCTCTCTCTTGGAGGACCTGAGCCCTAGGACCATGCGTCAGGACTACCGGGCATGATGACTCCTTGCTGTCCCCAGTCCACCTGGCCTTGCTGCTGGTCCATTTTCAACTGTTCTGCCTGCGGCTATGGAACCCTGACCTGTCCACCGGACGTGCTACCTGTCCCAGACCTGCTGTTTTCAACTCTCTAGAGACCGCAGGAGCGGTAGAGATACTCTTAATGATCGGCTATGAAAAGCCAACTGACATTTACTCCTGATTATTATTTGACCATGCTGGTCATTTATGAACATTTGAACATCTTGGCCATGTTCTGTTATAATCTCCACCCGGCACAGCCAGAAGAGGACTGGCCACCCCTCATAGCCTGGTTCCTCTCTAGGTTTCTTCCTAGGTTTTGGCCTTTCTAGGGAGTTTTTCCTAGCCACCGTGCTTCTACACCTGCATTGCTAGCTGTTTGGGGTTTTAGGCTGGGTTTCTGTACAGCACTTCGAGATATTAGCTAATGTACGAAGGGCTATATAAAATAAACTTGATTTGATTTGATTCCAATGGCACGTTGTGTTAGCTAATCCAAGTTTAGCATTTTAAAAGGCAAATTGATCATTAGAAAGCCCTTTTGCAATTATATTAGCACAGCTGAAAACTGTTGTTCTGGCCTTCTTAAGACTAGTTGAGTATCTGGAGCATGGGATAGATAAAGGCTCAAAATGGCCAGAAACAAAGAACTTTCTTCTGAAACTCATCAGTCTATTCTTGTTCTGAGAAATGAAGGCTATTCCATGTGAGAAATTGCCAAGAAACTGAAGATCTGGTACAACGCTGTGTACTACTCCCTTCACAGAACAGTGCAAACTGGCTCTAACCAGAAATGAAAGAGGGTTGGGAGGCCCCAGTGCAAAACTGAGCAAGAGGACAAGTACATTAGAGTGCCTAGTTTGAGAAACAGACGCCTCACAAATCCTCAACTGCCAGCTTCATTAAATAGTACCTGCAAAACACCAGTCTCAACGTCAACAGTGAAGAGGTGACTCCGGGATGCTGCCCTTCTAGGCAGCATTGCAAAGAAAAAGCTATATCTCAGACAGGCCAATATAAATAAAAGATTGAGATGGGCAAAAGAACACAGACACTGGACTTAGGAACTCTGCCTAGAAGGCCAGCATCCTGGAGTCTTCACTGTCTTCACTGTTTTGAGATATTGAGAGTACCTCATGTTAAGCTGTAGACCACACTATCTACCAAGAGATTTTTCACCAGTGGTGTAAAGTACTTACGTTTTTTGGGGTATCTGCACATTAATTTACTATTTATATTTTTGGAAACTTTTACTTTACCTTCACTACATTCCTAAAGACAATAATGCACTTTTTACTCCATACATTTTCCCTGACACCCAAAGTACTCGTTACATTTTGACAATAGTCCAATTCACACACTTATAAAGAGAACATCCCTGGTCGTCCCTACGGCCTCTGATCTGGCAGACGCACTATACACAAATGCTTCGTTTGTGAATTATGTCTGAGTGTTGGAGTGTGCCCCTGGCTAACCATCAATAATAAAAAGCAAGAAAATTGTGCTGTCTGGTTTGCTTAATATAAGGAACATTTACTTTAGATACTTAAGTACATTTTAGTAATTCCATTTACTTTTGATAATTAAGTATATTTAAAATCATATACTTTTAGACTTTTACTCAAGTAATATTTTACTGGGTGACTTTCTCTTTTACTTGAGTCATTTTCTATTAAGTTTTTTAAAACTTTTACTAAAGTATGACAATTGAATAATTTTTCCACCACTGGTTTTCATCTATATTTTTTGTAGCCGTCTATTTACCACCACAAACTGGGACTAAGACCGCACTCAGCGAGTTGTATAAGGCCATAAACAAACAAGAAAATTCTCATCCAGAAGCGGCGCTCCTAGTGTAGAGTGTTTAACACAAAATCTGGGGAGGGGTCAACTGAGTTTAAGACTGCATCATCTGCATATAAATGTATAAAAGAGCTTCCTACTGCCTGAGCTATGTAAATTGAGAAGAGCGTGGGCCTAGGATCGAGCCTTGAGGTATGTAGATGTTCTGACATTATACACTGCACTCTTTGAGAGAGGTCAAATCAAATCAAATCACATTTTATTTGTCACATACACATGGTTAGCAGATGTTAATGCGAGTGTAGCGAAATGCTTGTGCTTCTAGTTCCGACAATGCAGTAATAACCAACGAGTAATCTAACCTAACAATTCCACAACTACTACCTTATACACACAAGTGTAGGTGTAGGTGTTCGCAAACCAGGCCAAAGACCCCTCAGAGACACCAATACTCCTTGTTCGGCACACAATAATGGAATGGTCTACAGTATCAAAATCTTTGGCCAAGTCATTAAAAATAGCAGCAAAACATTGCTTAGAATAAAGGGCAATGGTGACATCATTGAGGACATTTAAGGTTGCAGTGACACATCCATAACCTGAGCAGAAACCAGATTGCATACCAGAGAGAATACTATAGACATAAAAAAAGCCAGTCAGTTGATTATTGAAAAGTTTTTCCAACATTTTTGATAAACAGGGCAAAATAGAAATAGGCCTATAACAGTTAGGATCAGCTTGATCTCCCCCTTTAAATAAAGGACGAACAGTGACTGCCTTCCAAGCAATGGGAACCCCCCAGAGAGAAGAGCCAGGTTAAGAAGGTCAGAGATAGGCTTGGCGATTATAGGGGCAGCAACCTTAAAGAGGAAAGGGTCTAAACCATCTGACCCAGATGTTTTTTGGGGGGTCAAGTTTAAGGAGCTCCTTTAGCACCTCGGACTCAGTGACCGCCTGCAGGGAGAAACTTTGTAGCGGAGCAGGGGAAAAAGAGGGAGGAGCATCGGGGTTTGTCACATTAGAAGAGTGGGAGATGAGGAAATGTTGGACAGGCAAGGGGGCATGGCTGAGTAAAATAGGAATCCTGACAATGAAGTGGTGATTTAAAAGCTCAGCCATGTGCTTCATGTCAGTAACAACAACATCATCAACTTTAAGGGACATGGGCAGCTATAAGGAGGAGGGTTTATTCTCCAGGTCTTCTACTGTTTTCCAGAACTTCTTTGGATTAGACCCCCAGAGAGAGAACTGCTCCTTAAAGTCACTAACTTTGGCCTTCCGGATAGCCCAAGTGCACTTATTTCTCATTTGCTTGAACGAGAGCCAGTCAGACTGAGTATGCGTGTGCCGAGCATTTCGAGAATTTGCAATTCTTGAGGTGGAGTAACTCTGCAAGAACACGGTCGAACCAAGGGCTGAAGCTGTTTTTAATTCTCATGTTCTTTATGGGGGTGTGTTTGTTAACAATATCACTGAAAATATCCAAAAATAATTTACAGAGGCTAGGTCATGAAGGAAGGCTTGCTCATTTAAAAAACATTGCAAGCGTCTGGGACAAATCAGGACAGGTCGTTTCAGCCATTATGAACACAGGCTGTAAAACAGTGATCACTAAGGTCATTACAGAAAATACCAGACTGATACCTATCAGGATTATTTGTGAGGATAACATCGAGGAGAGTAGCCTTTTCTTGGTGTTTGGAGTCGTACCTTGGTATTAATCTGAGAAAGATTTAGGGAGTCCCATTGCTTTAGGACTTGGTCAGGTGGTTTAAGCATGTCCCGGTGTAGGTTACCTAGCAGGACAAATTCAGGCATAGTGTAAGGGGCCAGGAGAGAGCTTAGGGCAGGTAGGGTACAGGCCGGTGCTGATGGAGGACAATAACACCCAGCAACATCAACAAAGAGCTTTTTTAAAGTTTAATGCTTAAAACCAACAAATCAAATTGTTTCGGGACAGACTTGAAGAGTCTGAAGGAGACAACTGAGCACTGAAGGTGATCCTTGGTAAAGATTGCCACTCCCCCACCTTTGGAAGATCTGTCTTGCCGAAAAAGGTTATAACCAGAAAGGTTTAACATCAGTATTCAAAACACTCTTTCTTAATAACCACGTCTCAGTAATGATCAACACATCTGGATTGTAGCTGTGAACCCACACTTTCAATTTATCCATTTTAGGTAATAAGCTTCTAGTGTTAACGTGCAGAAAACCCAGGGTTTTACGAGAGCAGAAATTAGTGAAACAGATATCAGAGCACGAATCAGAATTGAAGTTAGCAACAGAAGATGAGGCCAGGGTGTACTTGCACATTTCCAGATATCATCAACAGTAATACAATCAATGCACGGCAGAGGACAGGGAGAGCTCTGCAGTGTTGATTTATGACATTTGAATGTGCATTAGATGGCAACAAGATCATATTATACAGCAATTTCATCAGGTAACATGAATACAAAGCTGGCGAGAGGTGGATAGAAGAGGCCAAGAGTCCGTGTAACCAATATAGAGTCACCGGCTCTGACGCTCGTCGGATATGGCAGGACTTGCAAACTATAACGGACTACAAAGGGAAATCCAGCCATGAGCTGCCCAGTGACGCGAGCCTACCAGACGGGCTAAATGCCTTTTTTGCTCACTTCGAGGCAAGCAACACTGAAGCATGCATGAGAGCACCAGCTGTTGTGATCACACACGACTGTGTGATCACGCTCTCTGTAGTTGATGTGAGCAAGAACATTCACAACAACGCAGGACCAGAGGGATTACCAGCACGTGTACTCAGAGCATGCGTGGACCAATTGGCAAGTGTCTTCCCTGACATTTTCAACCTCTCCCTGACCGAGTCTGTAATACCTACATGTTTCAAGCAGACCACCATATTCCCTGTGCCCAAGGAAGTGAAGGTAACCTGTCTAAATGACTACCGCCCCGTAGCACTCACGTCGGTAGCCATGAAGTACTTTGAAAGGCTGGGCTTGCCTCACATCAACACCATCATCCCAGAAACCCTAGACCCACTACAATTCGCAAACCGCGCCAACAGTTCCACAGATGATGCAATCTCAATCGCACTCCACACTGCCCTTTCCCAGATGCTGGACTTCCTGGTGGGCCGCCCCCAGGTGGTAAGGGTAGGCAACAACACATCTGCCATGCTTATCCTCAACACGGGGGCCTCTCAGGGTGCGTGCTTAGTCCCCTCCTGTACTCCCTGTTCACCCACGACTGCATGGCCAAGCACGACTCCAAAACCATCATTAAGTTTGCAGACGACACAACGGTGGTAGGCCTGATCATCGACAACGACGAGACAGCCTCGTTGTCAGAGACCTGGCAGTGTGGTGCCAGGTTAACAACCTCCGATGAGACAGCCTCGGAGGTCAGAGACCTGGCAGTGTGGTGCCAGGATAACAACCTCCCTTAACGTGAGCAAGACAAAGATGATGATCATGAACTACAGGAAAAGGAAGACCAAACACGCCCCCATTGACATCAACGGTGCTGTAGTAGAGCAGGCCGAGAGTTTCAAGTTCCTTGGTGTCCACATCACCAACAAACTATCATGGTCCAAACACATCAAGAAAGTCATGAAGAGGGCACAACAAAACCATCACAAATGTTTACAGATGCACAATTGAAAGCATCCTGTTGGGCTGTATCACCGCCTGGTACGGCAAATGCACCGCCCACAACCGCAAGGCTCTCCAGGGGGTAGTGCAGTCTGCCCAACGCATTACCGGAGGCAAGCTAGGACACCTACAGCACCCGATGTCACAGGTAGGCCAAAAAGATCATCAAGGACATTAACCACCCGAGCCACTGCCTGTTCACCCGCTATCATCCAGAAGGCGAGGTCAGTACAGGTGCATCAAAGCTGGGACCGAGAAACTGAAAAACAGCTTTTATCTCAAGGCCAACAGACTGTTAAACTTCCATCACTAGCACATTAAAGGCTGATCCCTATAGGCATATACTAGGAATTACTGGCCACTTTAAGGAATTGGAACAGTAGTCACTTTAATAATGTTTATATATCTGGCATGACACATCTCATATGTATATACTGTATTCTATACTATTCTACGGTATCTTAGTCACTTAATAATGTTTACATATCTTGCATTGCTCATCTCAAATGTGTATACTGTATTCTATACTATTCTACGGTATCTTTGTCACTTAATGTTTACATATCTGGCAATACTCATCTCATGTGCATATACTGTTTTCTATACTATTCTATGGTATCTCATTCACCTAATAATGTTTACATAACTTGCATTACTCATCTCATATGTATATACTGTTTTCTATACCATTCTACTGTATCTTAGTCCGTTCTGCTCTGACATCGCTCATCCATATGTATATAGTCTTAATTCATTCCCACTTAGATTTGTGTGTATTGGGTATATGTTGTGTAATTTGTTAGATATTACTTGTTAGATATTACTGCACTGTCGGCGCTAGAAGCACAAGCATTTCGCTACACCCGCAATAACATCTGCTAATCACGTGTATGTGACCAATAACATTTGATATGATTAGATCAGATTTTTCCACCTCAGGAGACTGAAAAGATTTGGCATGGGTCCCCAGATCCTCAAAAAGTTATACAGCCGCACCATCAAGAGCATCCTGACTGGTTGCATTCACCGCCTGGTATGGCGGTGAGTAAGCATTTCATGGTGGTCTACACTTGTTGCATTCGGCGCATGTGACAAGTAAATGTGATTTGATTTGAATTATGGCCTTGATTATGATGAAGCAGCTTGACAGGAGGTTGGTGGCACCTTAATTGGGGAGAACGGACTTGTGGTAATTGCTGGAGCAGAATCAGTCTAGTGGTATCAAATACATCAAACATTGTTTCCATGTGTTTGATGGTATTCCATTTCCTCCGTTCCAGCCATTATTATGAGCCGTCCTCCCCTCAGTAGCCGGCTATATAGCGGCTATATGACTGAGCTGATTAATGATTAATTTCTACTCATTAGCGGGTAATCCAGGACTCACTTTCTATAATTAGGAACGCTGTAGTTACTTATTGTTAGATAATAGGGACATTTTGATGGTACATGTGTCCAATTAATTCAGTACAAACAATTAAAGCCACAATCTGTCATTTCAACTGCCACAATGTTTAGTAAGTAGAGGGATGGGGGTGTGGTAATGTAACCACTCTCAAATTGATTGCTATGGGTCACTGAGTATAAATCATAACCTGATAGTACAAAGATGTAATGTGCCTTCAAAAAGAAAGTAAAATGTTCCACATTTTGTTGTGTTACAAATTGGGATTAAAATGGATAACTTTTTTTAAATATATTTTTTTTTACAATCTATACAAAATACTCTAATGTCAAAGTGGAAGAAAATAAACTATTAATGAAAAATAAAACACTAATATATCTTCATTAGATAAGTTTTCAACCCCCTGAGTCATTACATATTAGAATCACCTTTGGCATTAGAGCTGTAAGTCTTTTGGAGTAAGTGTCTAAGAGCTTTGCACACCTGGATTGTACAATATTTGCCCAATATTGTTTTTTAAACTCTTTAAGCTCTGTCAAGTTGGTTGTTGATCATTGCCCAGACAGCCATTTTCAAGTCTTGCCATAGATGTTCAAGCCGCTTTAAGTCAAAACTGTAACTAGGCCACTCAGGAACATTCAATGTCGTCTTAGTAAGCAACTCCAGTCTATATTTGGCCTTGAGTATTAGGTTAAAGTCCTGCTGAAGGTGGATTTGTCTCCCAGTGTTTGTTGGAAAGCAGACTGAAACAGGTTGTCCTCTAGGATTTTGCCTGTGCTTAACTCTATTCTGTTTATTTTTATGGTTAAAAAAAAAACATAGACCTTGCCGATGATGAGCATATCCATAGCATGATGCAACCACCACTATGTTTGAAAATATGAAAAGTAATATTCATTGATGTGTTGGATTTGACCCAAACATAATGCGTTGTACTCAGTACAAAAAGTAAATTTCTTTGCGACTTTTTTTGCAGGATTACTTTAGTGCTTTGTTGCAAACATATGCATGTTTTGGAATATTTTTTATTTTGTACAGTCTTCCTTCTTTCACTCTGTCTTTGTGGAGTAACTACAATGTTCTTGATCCATCCTCAGTTTTCTCCTATCACAGCCATTAAACTCTGTAACTGTTTTAAAATCACCATTCGGTCTCATGGTGAAATCCCTGAGCAGTTTCTTTCCTCTCCGGCAACTGAGTTAGGAACGACACCTGTATCTTTGTAGTGACTGGGTGTAATGAAACACCTTCCAAAGCGTAATTAATAACTCCACCATGCTCAAAGGGATATTCAGTGTCTGTTTTTTACCCATCTACCAATAGATGCCCTTCTTTGCGATGCATTGGAAAACCTCCTTGGTCTGTGTGAATTTTTTCAAAAATCTAAATTTCACTTTGACATTGTGGGTTATTGTGTGTAGATCAGTGGCACAAAATCAAAATTGAATACATTTTAAATTCAGGCTGTAGCAAAAAAATGTGGAGAAAAAAAATTAAGGTGTGTGAATACTTTCGGAAGGCACTTTCTGAATATTCAAATGAAAACAAAAACACTAGAACAAGCAACCCCCCCCCCTCCCCCCACCCCTGTACCGACCTTGTTCATTGAGCTGAACATAGGTGCTGAAGACGCATAATGAATTTCCTCCCTGTGTTAAAGTTATGACCTCGATTCCTCGTTTTTTTCCCCTTCTCTCTGGTTCTTCGCTGATCTATTTTTAAAGCACTTCAGGGACAGTCCAAACCAGCTGCCACACATTTGGACAGGCAGTCTTGGGAGATTTCTCACCCTATCTCATCTATCTTCTGCCATCACTCTCGACTCAGGTTCCCTGTTTCTTTATCAAATGTGCTTGAAGAAACACGGCCATTCTGGGTAATGAGCGGGATAACAAAATACAGACTGACCCAATAACTATTTTGCTCTCTGTTGCTATTATGCATTACATCCTGTTCCACTGAAATTAAAGTTTTACTCTTGATAAATGAAAATGATTACCCCTATGTCCCTAATGTACCGTATATTCTAATAGGCAATGTATGAACACAAAATATATTATAATTTGACTAACAGGTCTATTTTCATGCATTAATAATGATCCGGTGCCCATTACCTTATTAAAATACACATGCTCAATCATCATGCTTCATTACTTTGCCAGCTGAAATATGCAGAGGTACACTACATGACCAAAATTATGTGGAAACCTGCTCGTCAAACATCTCATTGCAAAATCATGGGCATTAAAATGGAGTTGATCCCCCTTTACTGCTATAACAGCCTCCACTCTTCTGGGAAGGCTTTCCACTAGATGTTGGAACATTGCTGCGGGGACTTGCTTCCATTGAGCCGCAAGAGCATTAGTGAGGTTAGGCACTGATGTTGGGCGATTAGGCCTGGCTCGCAGTCTGCATTCCAATTCATTCCAAAAGTGTTCGATGGAGTTGAGGTCAGGGCTCTGTGCACACCAGTCAAGTTCTTCCACACCGGTCTCGACAAACCATTTCTGTATGGACCTTGCTTTGTGCACAGGGGCATTGTCATGCTGAAACAGGAAAGGGCCTTCCCCAAACTGTTGCCACAAAGTTGGAAGCATAGAATCGTCTAGAATGTCATTGATGCTGTAGCTTTAAGATTTCTCTTCACTGGAACTAAGGAGCCTGAACCATGAAAAACAGCCCCAGACCAGTATTTGTCCTCCACCAAACTTTACAGTCGCACTATTAATTTGTTCTGTGAGCTTGTGTGGCCTACCACTTCGCAGCTGAGACATTGTTTCTCCTAGATGTTTCCACTTCACAATAACAGCACTTACAGTTGCCCGGGGCAGCTCTAGCAGGGCAGAAATGACTTTTTGGAAAGGTGGTATCCTATGACGGTGCCACGTTTAAAGTCAATGAGCTCTTCAGTAAGGCCATTCTACTGCCAATGTTTGTCTATGGAGATTGACTGGCTGTGTGCTCGATTTTATACACCTGTCATCAACAGGTGTGGCTGAAATTAATGAATCCACTCATTTGAAGGGGTGTCCACATACTCAATCACATTTTAGACTTCCATGTTTGTTTGTTGTGACAAAAATTAGGTCAACATATTTCAGCGACACTGAAACAAATACTATGGTCAAATCCTGCAATGTTTATCTAATGTTGTACGTCAGGCATGGGTATGTTTTGGGATTATGTACATATTTTTGAGAAAACGAGAGCCAACCTCACGCAACCTATGGTATATAAAATAGCTTTTGAAATTAGATTGGGTGAGTTGACTGAGAATACATTCTCATTTGCAACAACGACCTGGGGAAGGTTACAAGACATAGGCTTAGTTACATACAAGATCTAAGCAAGCAAAAAAACACAACACAATACAAAATAAAAAAATCTTAAGATCTAATCATAGAAATATAAAAAACAAACGCATTATTCCTTAAAAAGGTCCTCACATAGCTGTCTGACTGCATCAGAGGCACCAATTCATGACATTTAAACCATTCCACAAGCAACGTGCAAAATAGATAAAGACAGATTTACCCAACTCTGTCGAGATCGAAGGAACCTCTAGAGTTTACCGTTCCTGAGATCTTGTCTGATAGCTTGTATCTCTATAGGTTACCAGAGAAGTCAGGTAGGGTGGTAGTTTACACAAGAGGGCTTTATAGACAAAAAGAGCTCAATGCATAGATCTGCGAGACTTCGAATAGGGCCAGCCTACTTTCTCATACAGAGTACATTGATGTGTGCTGAACCTACAGCCCGTAATGAAGCATTATGCACTATTATATACAGTGTCCAGTGGCTTCAATACGGTGGCAGCTGCATTTATATAAATTATATTGCCATAGTCTAAAATCGGAATGAATATCGACTGAATTATTTGTTTTCTGCTATTTACCGTAAGGTACAGTCTATTCCTGTAAAAGAAGCCAATTTTTATACTTAACTTTTTAACAACTCATCAACATGTGTTTTGAATGAAAGCCTATTGTCAATCGGGATGCCCAGATATTTATACTTCGTTTAACTTGCATTAAACACTAACTTCAGTTCAACAAAGGCCCTCTGCAGGGCAATAAAGACAGACTGAAAGATCCGAAAGAGCCTGGTCAGCCGTGGGGGCAATAGCATACACAAAAGTATCGTCTGCATACAGGTGAAGGTTGAACGCTTTTACAGATGAACCAATATTGTTCATATAAATCGTGAAAAGAACCAACCAAGACTTTAACCTTGTGGGACACCTTCTGTTATGTCCACAAAACACGATTTAACACCATCAGTAAATACACGGTGTTCTGTCCTATGAATAATTTTCAAACCAGAAACATGCAGCCTGGTTCAGGCCAATTATTGGAAGTCTCTGAATAAGTGATGAGTGACCCACAGTGTTGAAAGCCTTAGACAGGTCAATAAAAAGGGCCGCACAATGTTTCTTCCTATCCAAACAATTAAAAACGTAATTTAGCAGAAGCAGATATGGTGGTGTACATTTAGAATACATCTTATGGTTAAAAAGGATCTAAGTTGAGTATTTACCAAGGATTCTAAAATGTTTGCTAGGGAAAAGGGCTGGTAATTATTTTGGTCACAAGGGTCACCACTTATGTGAAGGGGTATATGTGCTGCCTTCCAGACCGTGGGGATGATACCAGAAGTAATCGTAAGGGTACAAATATGTGTTAAAGATTCTGCAATCAGAGCAGCAGAAAGCTGCAGCAAGAAGGGATCACGTAAATCTGCCTCAGTTTTTACATCAATCTTCAGCAAGGCATATAGCACATGACAAGTAGAAAGTTGTTGAAATGAAAACAAAGATTCACCAGAAGTTGCCTGATCCTCCATCAAGCCAACCGGGGGCTGGGAGAGGGAGGAGCCATCTACTGACTGACCAGGGTCAGCTAAACCAACATTTCTTTCAAATTAAAATTGTACTGATATAAAATCATGATTAAAAGCATCACTTATTTAATTTTTCCCAGTAATGATGCCAGAGTCTGACAGAATTTGCTTAGGCAGGGAAGGAGGGGAATTCCCACGCTTCATTGCATTTACTGTTTTAAAAAATTTGGACGGATCACTAACAGTCAGAAATAGAACCTAGAAAGTAGCTGGATTCAGCTTTCTAAATTGAGGAAGTACATTTATTTCTCAATTGTCTGAAAAGCTGCCAATCGGCTAACAAGTCTCTTTTTTTGTCTTTGCTCAGGCCTGATTTCTCATCATAATGAGATCTGAAAGTTCTATAGAGAATCATGTATTAGCTATATTTGTTACTCTAAGGTGTTTAAAGGGGGCGTTTGTCTCCCTGAGATATAGAAAGAGATGAGAAAATACCTGCTATAAACAAGTAACCAGAAATTCAAACTTTTCGGGAATAGTGACACTTAGGGAACATGATGCTACAAGAGTCAATTTCCCATACAGTACCAGTCAAACGTTTGGACACACCTACTCATTCAAGGGTTTTACTTTGTTTTTACTATTTTCTACATTGTAGAATAATAGTGAAGGCATCAAACTATGAAATAACACATATGGAATCATGTATTAACCAAAAAAAGTGTTAAACAAATGTATTTTTGATTCTTCAAAGTTTTGCATTGACAGCTTTGCACACTCTTGGCATTCTCTCAACCAGCTTCACCTGGAATGCTTTTCCAACAGTTTTGAAAGAGTTCCCTCTTATGTTGGCTGCTTTTCCTTCAATCTGCGGGTCCAACTCATCCCAAACCATCTCAATTGAGTCCTCATCTGAACCGGAGCAGAGGAGGATAGTCTTGGTCCCGTGTGGCTCAGTCCCGTGTGGCTCAGTTGGTAGAGCATGGCGCTTGCAACGCCAGGGTTGTGGGTTCAATTCCCACGGGGGGACCAGGGTTCAATTCCCATGGGGGGACCAGGATGAATATGTATGAACTTTCCAATTTGTAAGTCGCTCTGGATAAGAGCGTCTGCTAAATGACTTAAATGTAAATGTATTGTTTGGATTGTATAATGCACTAAGAAATTGCACCCATTTCTTTACCTTTCAAGCATGAACTTTCAGAGAGAAAACCAAATCAAGGTAATAGCCCATTTTTCCCCCGCCGGTCGGCCCCAAGTCTTTCGACGGCTTGTTTATGTAAAGATGTTATGTATTCTGTTCATGAGATCCAATAAAATATGGTGAACCATCCTCTGTGCCAAAAAAGTAATCCCGACTGTTCAATTCCCTGTAATCCAGCTTCAATGAGGTTGATTTCCCTCCCTGATGCTGTTTCCCCTGTCGGAGTGGCCGCAGATGTTACATAACACTACAGTGTGCATGCAGTGGTCATCCCTGGTCCTTTGATGATGGCTCACTTTGCAGAGTACAGAGCTGGCTCACGTTTAGTAGTGCCTGGTAGGCGGCTGTCAAGAAGGGAAACTTCCATAGAGGAAAGAAATACTGTATTTTCCTCTTACTCGTAATAAAATGAAAGCAAAAAAGGGCACCGATAATGCCACCCTTTTTTCACTTCTTTGATGTAATGTGTGTAAGCATTGTTCTTTTAATAACACCACAGGACTAGGACGCTGTTACACCAGCTACCATCGGTGCTCGTCTGAGCCAGCCAATCCACATGTTTTGTGTGGTATACATCAAAATCACACTGCACCTATCCACATTACATTCCCTATGCTTTTGAAAAAGAACAGCAACATTGGATACACAAAGGCTTAGCAGAGGCCGTTTGCATTCTGACTCTGGATTAGTACTTGTAAGTGCAAATAACTTGTATTGAAATCACACAGTCGGTTCACAACAATTCTTCAGGAATATTTATATTATAATGCCATAAGCCACAACATTTTGGACAGATCTCCTTCAACGATTTGTTTATGTTTTCTTAATTTTAGGCATGAAAGAAGAAAATCATCCAGTGACATGACACTTTATGTTCTGCTTGTTTGTATTTTTATTTATTTTCAAATTGTTTTTGGGATGTTTGTAAATCGGAGCAACCATGATGTCACAATGTAGGCCTGAAATCCAGAACCTGTTTTGTGCTGACATTTCACTCCTCTTACCCCGTGTCATTGCCAAATAGTCTGGCCTTTCTGCAATCTCAACGTTCAATATGCAGCTGGATTTTGTGCACGATCCCTGATTGGTTGTTAAACATAACATAAATAATTCCATGACAATCACTGCACCAAATACCCTAGTTTCAGTCTCCTAACTAGTCTTTCACCTCTGAAGACTAGATACTTCTATGCCAACTTTGGTGTTTTATCTCTGAACACTCAAAGCTTGTTTCTCCACCGACTGTTGGTGGGGAAGTATGGGGTATTAACAACGTTCAGTGGAGACTAGAGATCCTGACCGCCAATGTGTCTAGGCTGAGACATGCCATGTACTGTAGATATCACCACATTCACACCTGACCATTGTTACGGCCCCCATCTCCCTTTATGGTCACAGCCCCCCACCTCTCCCTTTAATGCCCCCCACCACCACCATACACTAATTCTGTCATCAATTCAAGGAAAAGTCACGTGTTTACTATTTAAACATTTAAACATGCTTTTTTTTGGTCAAAAACGAAGAACAAGTGTTCAAAAGTCAGATGATAAAATACAGCATCTTTAATTAAATAAACATTTCAAAAAAATAAGTGTACAAGGAAAGCCAAGAAAAAAATGATCCCAAACCCCCTTCCAAAAAAAGAAGTAATGAAATAACAAATAACTGTCAGCTCATAATGGTGCAATACACATTTATAATAAAAATGCACAATATTAAGACATTTCTCAAAAAAACAATAAGGAGTAAATAGTAAAAAGGGTAATGTTCTGTGTGTGTGTGTGGTGTATACATATATATATATATATATTTAAAAAAAAATATATATATATATATATATTAGTTTGGATACACCTATTCATTCAAGGGTTTTCCTTTATTTTTACTATTTTCTAATTGTGTAGATACCAAACTATGAAATAACACATATGGAATCATTTAGTGACCAAAAAAGTGTTTCCAAATTCGCCTACAGTTTCCAAATTGACCTACAATTTAATTAGGAGCTATGTTTTTCATTTTTGAATGTTGGATGCTTGGGAATATTAAAATTGTAATGTGAGTTCCGCAACCTACAAGACAGGTTGGTTGAGGGATGAGTGGTGACGCTCATGAGGAGTGACGCCACCTGTCGGAAGACAATGCTATTCTCCTCGTTCATTAATGATATGTTTATATTGGAATATTGCAGAAAGGCCAGTCTATTTGGCATGACAACGAGTGGCAAAGGGTGAAATGATAGCGGAAACAAATTGGTACCCAGGCTAGGCCTTTCTCGGCCAATTTGGAAACTGTAGAATGATTTCCCAAAGTCATATCTGCTTCTATTCCATTATGCGCTGTAATTTAAATGCTTCATAATGGATGCATCATAATACTTTTGGTAAAAACCTCAATGATCAAACTATCGCAGGTGTTGGAGGTATAATGTGTCCACTCCCAAATCAACAACTGCATTTCATGGCCTATAGCTGCTCTGTTTTACCCTCTAATCCTTACTAATAAAGCAAGGTTCAAAATATAGACATCAAACGTGAGCTAGTAGATTAGTCAGCCCACACTGGGGAGAGGGAAGTTTGACACATTGCATTTCCAAGAGAAAGACAGTGCCATGATTCCACAGGAATTATGGGAGTTTTTTCAATGCTCCGGAGTTGAGCTTATCAGCGGCATATCCAGACACCAAAAAGCTGAACAGATAAACAGATTTTTGAGGAGGGGGGAATTGCATTGAATCAAATGATTAATTACCAATGATTTACCGCCCGTAAGGGAGGGTGCCACTAGTAACAATATACTTCACTATACTATACTTCACCTCACTTAGCAGATGGTTTTATCTAGAGGGACGTACAGTACAGTAAATGCATACACTTTAAGTATGTTTATGTGATTTGTGCTGGAGTGGACCCACAAGCTTGGCTTTGTTAGCGCCACACGCATACTAACTGATCCACACAGAACCACTGTGAATCAGTGGGCGCCCCAAGTGCTAATGGTGCTAGTTATGTTTCTGTACTCACTTGCCCTCTGAGCCGTAGCTGTTCATGCTGTCTTCAATGGACTCGTGGCTGGCCTGGCGTACAGTGCGGCTGGGCATCTCTACAGCCAGTCCCGTCTCAGTGCTCCTTTGGATCCCCTTTAGCCTTCTACCCTCAGCATCTACAATTCACACAGGGAATAGACATGTTTGGTAAACAGAGGTAACACTTTACTGGCTAACTCTAGAGGTCCCGTTGATCTCTAGAGAATTAAGTAAATCTGCATTCAGTTTTTTGGCGCCCCGTAAATGGAATGATCTGCGGAGCTCTCTGCACCTTGACACTCTGGTGCATCTAGGGCAGTTCAAGCTATTAATGAAGTACCTCATTGTTAAGGAATGTGTTTGTTTCTTAAAGGTCAACTGCCCCTTAGAACCAATCTCTCTGGTTTTAAACAGCCAATGTGGCATTGACATGAGTCAGAAACATTCATTATAGTGTAAAAATGTACTACAACGTGTAAATAGGATCATTTTGTTCATACAGTCAGCCTCGTCCAAAACAGATTTTGGTAACCGACTTACCTGAGGGTTTGGTTTGGATTACAATTATGTCATCAATTTATGCTCCCTTTTGCCTATTAATATGTGGTGGCACCGTGTTTTCTGGGAAAAGCCTGGGAGATTTCGATTTGCATGGCCGCAGAGCTCTCCTTAGGAGGACCAATGGAATGGTTGAAATGGAGCAAACCCCGCCCACCCAGCTTGATTTGCAATGCACATATTGATCGGGAAATAGCTACTCTAGTGAAAATGGGCTTCCGTAAAGTTCAACAATCAGATGGCCAGGATATGGATTACATCCAACGCTAGATACAAGTTCTGCAGGCTGTCAACCGTCAAACTTGAGACTATACGTGGTGTTGTTGGTGATGGTCAGTTGGTTACGCATGTCTTGTGGGGTATGCATGGGTGTCTGAGCTGTGTGCTAGTAGTTTAAAAAGACACCTCGGTACATTCAGCATGTCAACACTTCTTACAAAAACAAGTAGCGATGAAGTCAACCTCTCCTCCACTTTGAGCCATGAGAGATTTACATGCACATTATTAATGTTAGCTCTCCGTGTACATTTAAGGGCCAGCCATGCTGCCCTGTTCTGAGCCAATTGTAATTTTCCACGGTGACTCTTTGTGGCACCTGACCACCCACGACTGATGGTGTGACAAAACTAAGGCCTGTAGGACCTGCCTTGTTGATAGTGTTGTAAAAAGGCAGAGCAGCGCTTCATCATGAACAAACTTCTCCCCATTTTAGCTACTGTTGTATCAACATGTTTTGACTATGATAGTTCCAGGGTTACTCCAAGCAGTTTAGTCACCTCAACTTGCTCAATTTTCATATTATTTATTACAAGATTTAGTGTTGAGTCATCTGCATACATAGACACACTGGCTTTCTCAAAGTTAGTGGCGTGTCATTAGTAAAGATTGAAATTAGTTAAGACCTGGATTATGTTGGAGAGGCTTCTATAAAGAACAACCTCTCTTTATCCACAATATAGCAGGGGGTGTAAAGCCTAACACATACGTTTTCCCAGCAGCAGACTATGAACGATAATGTCAAAACCCACACTGAAGTCGAACAAAACAGCTCCCACAATATTTTTATCATCAATTTCTCTCAGCTAATCATCAGTAATTTGTGTAAGTGCTGTGCTTGTTGAATGCCTTTCCTATAAGCGTGCTGAAAGTCTGTTGTCTGTTGTCTATTTTTAGTTGAATCCTGGAATTTAAACAATAGCAGATGCTATATAGGCCTAAATAGCAATATTGATGATATATGATTGAAAAAGTATGGTTACATTTAATTTGCTCTGTTAAATCTAACCTTTGGAATGACTTCGATAGCAACGGTAAATCTATTAAATGGAGATCTCTCAACAATCAATCTCAGGATTGCACATTGATAATAGTCAGTTATAAATATGAAAGCTAAGCAGTGCTGGGCTTGGTTAAAACCCTGGACGGGAGACCAAGGGGATAGCTATAGACAGATCAGCTCTCCAGTAGAAGGTGCAGCCCAGCCTATTGTTTTCTTGCTTATAGTGGATATTATGTTGAAGATCTGTTGTTTCAAAGGTACAAATTCAACTTATTTTATACTAGGCTATATCAATAATAGGATAATGTTTGCTCCACATACTAGGTCATGAATCACATCCTTGATTTAGCCTCCAACTGCAAACACACTAGCAACATTTAAAAACAGGGCTTTGATTTTTCAAAAGGCAGTATTCCTTAACTCAGAGGGAGCATTTTTCCAAATGGAGTTGTTGATGTACAGCAGTGCAAAACTTTCATTTGGAAATCTACAGAATGCCAGAACTGTTGTACAACAAGTGCCAACCACACAGCCACATTATTTACAGTAAAGGCTCTGCCTGCTAAATGTCATTCATTATATTATGAGACCTCTGTGAACTGGAACAATTCATAGTTATTCCTGTCCACCTGTCCACCAATGCACAACAATGAATTAAGATATAATGTCAAGGTAATAATAATTTGGCTACCTTGTCCTTGTGCAAAGTACTATAGCAAGTTATAGAGACAAAGGTAGATGTTTTTTTCTATTTCCAATTCTCAGTAAATACAGCACATATAATCAGATGTTCACAGTAGTAGCCTCGCCTACCTAACATTTCTCATTCTAAGCAAGATACACTTTTTTATGGAGTGCTCCAACAGGCTTGATAAAAAGTCTTTGACATCATCAATCTATTATTAAGGACAGGAAAATGTCCAATTTTTACAGCCTGATGGAGCAGACAGAGTGCAATATCAGTTTCAGGTCATCCTAGTCTATGCCTCCATGTTAACTTTGTACTGTGCCATTGTCTCACAGCCATGCAGTACAGTCCTGAACACTATAAACACCTTGCCCAAAGATACAGAGAATTGGTCCATAGTCTTCTGTGCAATAATCATACTATTGAGATTTGATCATTTGCTGCGTGTAAAATAACTGTGATATCTGTACATGGCCCAGTCTTACATAGCAACTCCAGTAGAGGGTGTCAGGGATTAGGTTTTTAATATTGCTCAGATGTGACCCAGAACATTGCTATTTTCATGCTGTTCACTGGGAAATTAAACATAGGCATATTGGGGTTACTCAAAGACTGGTTTCAAATAATTGTGCATTGATACGCATCCTGTCTGCAGGTAACCGAATTCCACTCATTAAGAATGGGAATACAATCATGTTCAGCATTCAAATGCTGAATCTTAGACACATTTTATATACTACCTGTTCATGCTGTCTGAAACCATATCAACCCGAGTGTATTATATAAAAGCAATGAGCAGCATGCTGTCCTAACAACTTCTCTAAAGCTATGTCTGAAAAAGGACATTCCGCAACAAGAATTACGAAAAGGATGTTGTTGCTATGGGAGACCACACCAAAGACATTCTGGAAGTGTGTCCCGTGGCTTTGAAAATGTTTTAACCCTGTTAACATTTTAGAGAAGGATCATTATGTCTTACTTATATTCTCTTAGAGTGTAACACTATTTCACCTTTCCAGCAAGATCCAGCTGAACAATAGTGTTATGCACAGCAGGTAGGACTATAATGGTTCTTGCAAGGTTGAGACAGATGTACAGTACAAATGGAATAAGAATTCATATACCATAGAAAGGGACAATAAACGTTCAATAAACCCTGAACACAGAGACCTGTTCTGTTGCAAATAGTATAATAAATGACTTGCCATTAAAAACAGTGCTGTAACCTGAAGTAAAATACACAGGCTCATTGATTTCTCATCATAAAAAACATTATTGGTACAATTTTATATGTGCTCTAGTCTATGAACATTAAATTATCTGGCAACAGCTCTGTTGGACAGTCCTGCAATCAGCATGTCAATTGCACACTCCCTTAAAAGTTTAAATATCTGTGGCATTGTGTTTTGTGACAAAACTGCACATTTTAGAGTGTCCTTTTATGGTCCCCAGCACAAGGTGCACCTCTGTAGTGATCATGCTGTATAATCAGCTTCTTGATATGCCACACCTGTCAGGATGATGGATTATCTTGGCAAAGGAGAAATGCTCACTAACAGGGATATAAACAAATTTGTGCACAGAATTTGAGAGAAATTCCTGGGATCTTTTATTTCAGCTCATGAAACATGGGACCAACACTTTACATTTAGTGTTTATATTTTTGTTTAGTATAGCAGTAATATAACACATTGATCATGTATACCGTATTTAAATACATTTCCATTCTCTGTAACAAATATACACTAAAAAACAGACTCAGAAAGCAATGCATTTTCAGCTGATTACCTTGTTTTGTCATTTCAACATAGGTTTGTTTTCAAGCATCTGCTTTTTTTTTTTTTACATGAAAAGAGACTTTGTCTTTACTTAGAGGCCTCTAGGAAACCACCAATCTACAATGTTTGCGTATGAAGACAAGAATCGGGACCGTATGACACACATACCTTCCCATCAATGTGAACCAGATTGATAACTTTGGTGTCCAGTCTAATGTAGCACATGCACAAGTAGGTCTCATTACAGAGGTCCCTCGTGTGGGGATATAAATGAAATAGAGCACATTGATTAAGTTGGCTGAATTCATTTAGCACATAAATTTGAAACAGGGAAAGGGAGAGAAGGGGTATTTTTAAAGCACCTGCTGATCACTTTGCTTATTAAATGGTTCACAAGATAGCAGTAGCGGTACATGGGTAAAATCACTGCTGTGAAGCCAAGCCAAGCCTATGTTGTGATAATTGCATTGTTTGCTCTTTAACCCATTCGTTCATACGCCACCATGATATACAATAAGGCCAAGACAAGAAAAAGACAACAGTCACACAGTGGCGGTTTTGTGTTTCATTACAAAACCCGGAGAGCAACATCTGTCCAGTGAAGTCCACAAAGCAAATATCGCATGGTCGAGCAACTTAATGTTTTCGACAGTTTACTAAACACCTACTGATTTAGAACAACGGAGTTACTGCAAGTCAGCACAAAGAACACTGCCGCAGCTATTCCAGCACCATTTCAACTTAAAAATCATCAAATCAACAAGGCTTTATATGCTTAATTTAATACAGTGAAAACAAACTTAAAGATACTGAAAACTATTTAGTCCAATCAATGTTCCTAAATATTATGTGGCTGTCCATGGTACTGATTTACCTGTGTGTGTATGTGTGTGTGTGTGTGTGTGTGTGTGTGTGTGTGTGTGTGTGTGTGTGTGTGTGTGTGTGTGTGTGTGTGTGTGTGTGTGTGTGTGTGTGTGTGTGTGTGTGTGTGTGTGTGTGTGTGTGTGTGTGTGTAGACTACTTGTAGACTAGTTGAACACCAATGCCATCCTCCTCACTTTCAGGTTGGCAAAACGGTCTATGGCTCTGTCATACAGTACACTTTTAGTTTTTGTTGTCATAGGCTACCTAGCTTAAATGCTTGCAAGCCTAACTTCCTCGCATGGGAAACAATGAACCAGCTAAGTTAGCTAGCTAGTTAACATGAGCCTAGGTAGGCTACATCTAGGCTACATATTGAACATATCGTCTCAGGCCAGTGGCACAATATATGATTCAGGCACTTGTGAATTGAAGGAAAATTATCCAAACAGTCTTTTGTCTGCAATGTATTTTTCGTTATGTGTCGGACCCCAGTAAGACTAGCAGTCACTAATAAGGATCCTAATAAAAACATATAAAATATATACATTATTTTATCATCTTTACTTTTTATTTGTCAAATATTTGGGGATATTTGGGGCTTTCCTTGGCATCCTTGAACACACGTCACTGCAAAACAGGCACAGGCCTTGTAAATGCCTGTGGTGTGATAATCCCATTGATTGAAGAAATACATTCTAGTTTTTTAAGTTGACGAAACTGAAAATTGTATTTCTTATCTTCAAAATCTCATGCATCAGAAACAACATGTTTTATCACTATCTCTATCAACATCTGTATCTGCTTCTCCTCCCATAGAGAATGGCTTGCGAAAGGGATATTTTCTAATGTTTTAATATAATTAAATGTACCATTCCTATCACCTGGGGTGTTATCGATCCCAAACCCCAGTCGTCAATGCTCTTTTTAATTCTGATCATTGATTGGGCCATCATATAGCACGTCATTACTCACTCTGCCATTAATGAACCATTAAGCAGGTGATGGATTGGTGGTGCCTGTAACTCATCAATCCCTAATGATTTCAAGGAATGGTCTGCCAGAGATAAGGGTATTGCTGTAGACCACTCTGCCTCTGGGGTGTCTTCTGTGTTAGATGGTTTGATCAGATGACCCAGGTCATGAGGTTTGAAAGTCACTGAACAGAATATGCAATCCTACATCTGATGAAGGATATACACAGGGTTTCAGATGTCTGTGATGAAACAGACTCTGATCCTTTGTTGGGAACTCATCCATACACAATATTACAATTTCCCAACCTGTGCAACTCTATTTTGTTGTAACTTGTCTGACTTGATATAGTCATGCTGGTCAATGGCATCTAAATCAAATACCACAAGTAATAACATCCCATAATACACTAGAAATGAAACTTGACATTGATGTGGAGGATACAGATGCCCTAATAACAATGCTGCAGTAAGGCCAATGGGTTTGGAATGGGCTCATTGTGTTAAGCCCTAAGTAGTCCCATTTTGCAAAGCCGATAAGAGCATGTTATGTAAATGCCTAAAACAAAACAAGCAGCCATCCTAATAGACATCCAAGAGAAACATATGATTTAGGTCTGTCACACAATCCTGGGCCACATTCAGTAGGCAAACGTGGAACATTGCAGATAGAAATGTCATGAATAGGGCCAATATGATTCCTCATTCCACATGTAAGAGAGGCATGTTTGTTCTACATCATATATTTATATCTGAATGTTCCACAGCTCCTGTTATAGGCTAGCTCCGAATGGGGAGGTGTAGCTGTAGCACACATTTGCTTAAAGGTCAGATCAGTGCTTGTTCTGTACAGACCTTGCTTTCATAGAACACATGTTTGTGCATATCCACAGCACTGTATTAGCAGGAACAAAGCACGCAAAGAAAGGAGGACGAGGTGGAGGGGTTGAGGCAGGCAAGCTGCATGAATGGGCTTTACATGGCCAACAAGAGAACATCAATAGATTGCTAACAGGGTTACTTCATCTCATCTATCTCATTTTTGTGTAAATCAAATATGGATTTGCCATTTTTAGAGGATTGCTCTAGGATGAAATCTCATACATAGTGACAGATTATATAAATCATGGAGGGATTATACACTTGATAAAGCCTAAAAAAGTCACATTGCCACTGAGTAACTTCAGATACACATATTTTTTAATTCAAAGTCCATTAGGTGCTAAGGGATATTTACCCCCTACACACACATGACAACTTGACAACTTTAATTCCTCATTGTTTAATACAATGCAGACTGCAAGTGCATGGGTATGGGAACTACATTTCTCGAGACACTCTCTCTCTCTCGTTCTCTCTATTTCTCTCTCTCTCTCAGTCTCAATAATATTTTGAGAGGCAGCATCAAACCAGGCTTGACAGTGAGGGACTGGTAAGAAGCATAGGAAGTTCTGAGATTTTTTTCAATAGATCCCAGTTCCTCTCCTGGAGGCGCTAGAAAACAGGCTTGGCATATAGATCCTCAGTAGTGCGTCAATACGAGTGATAAACACAAACATTTGAAGCAAAAGATGATACTTTAAATACATTGGGAGAAGGTTGTGCGGTGGGTTGGATCTGAAGACACATTTCTTACATGTAGTCCATTATGGGACCCTATGAACACAGCTTAGACACTGACCTTGTGAAAGGTAATAGATACTTGACCTTTGAGGTATTGGTTGAGCTGAGGACCCAATAGAGAGGTATGCAGTCATGCATGCACTTAGCCATCCACCACACTTTGGCCTCATCCAGCAGCAACCCCAACAGCCAGATGAAACCCGACTGTGTGATTTGAGTCAAGTGCAACAGGGCGTGAACTCACAACCTTTCGCACCGTAACATAACATACCCAAGAAGCACCATCAATATCACTGACCCCGAAAAGCCAAGGCATTTCTGTTACCGCAACAACAGTACTTCTAGGTGTCATGAAGGCAGTAGTGATGCACTTAGCTATCTGCTCCATAACCAGAGGCGCCTGAGCAATGGAGCCAATGGAGCAGCTGCACTTCCACTTTCAAAATAAGAGTGCAAATGTATTGTTTTGCAGATTATCATACTCCATTGGGAAATCTGTCATTTTTTTATATTTGTAATGTTTTGAGCTATTCTGTAATACTATAGATATGACAATTTTATATATGATATAAAAATGTACAGATTCCATTTTGCACCCCCTCCCCCAATGGACTCAAGATGAATGGTTTTGAGCACTGGAAAGTTTTGCTTCCCTCCTGTGTGCCACTGTTTTAGTTTAGTTAGAAAGGGGTGGCAGGTAGCCTACTGGTTAGAACGTTGAGCAAGTCACCAAAAAGTTGCTAGGCCGAATCCCCGAGATGACAAGGTAAAAATCTGCCGTTCTGCCCATGAACAAGGTTTTTAACCCACTGTTCCTAGGCCGTCATTGTAAATAAGAATTTGTTCTTAACTGACTTGCCTGGTTAAAAAAAAAGCACTGGTTGCACCACTGGTATTTAAAATGAAAAGGCACCTGCAAAATAAAATGGTTTATACATTTTTTTGTGCTGTTGTTACATTTTTATTGATGGTGTTGGTCCAATGGTGCTGTTACATATAATTTGAGCTGCGTGCACCACCAGCAAATTCATTGTATCGTTTCATTTTGCCTGTTAGAACCAGACAGACTCTGACTCTGAGTAGCCTTCCATCAGCCTATCAAAGGTTGCACCTGAGCAGAAAACTGCCTGTCCGGTAGCTCGCAGGCTGTCAATGAGTAGCTCGCAAGTAGATAGTGATATTAGGCCTAATATTACATAATTAAATCAGTTAAATAATTTTCCTCCCAAGCTGTTTACAGGTATTTAACAGCATTCTGCATTTTTGCCATCTACTGATGATTATTTTCATGATTTTCATGATTATGATGTTTCTTCAGCATTTGTTAACAGATATGTAGCCTACTCACGGTGGTTATTGTTCAAGAGGCCACTATTAAACAGAACGACAATTTAACAATCATTTGAAAATCATTGATAGTAGCCTTGTCCTGCAGGGACTATTCAAACCAGTTTGTTCTCTCTTAAAAAGGCAAGATTCGCAATGTAGGCTACAGTAGAATGATTTTTGTAAAAAAGGTGTGGTTTTAAGAACCAAAATGCAATTAAGTTATGAATGTTCTTTGTTTTTAGTCATCAAATTTGGCCTACACAATAACAAAATATGCAAGCTGTATATGATTAGCTTGTGAAGACATGTTTTAGTATGAAGTAGCTTTAATGAAACAAAAGGTTGGAGAACCCTGCTCTAGCCCAAACTGTTCAAATATGACCCATATTACCGGAGCAACATTTTATTATTTCTATTGCAGATTCATGGGCCGCAAGTTATGGATATTTATATAGTTGCCCCAAAAAATGCTAATTGGATAATAAAAAACGTATAATATCTTTGCAATATTATTTTTATGTGAACATAATCAATTACCAAATTTAAATGCAAAACCACAGTTTGCATTTTCAAGTTGACAGTTCTTGTTCAATGCCCTCACATGTTACACTGCCTTATTTAGAAAGAAAATTGTTAAAAGATAAATCAGTCACATTTGTAATTGTACTGCATTATTGTGACTGCATTATTTGTGACAAAAAAAAGATGACAACTTAATGTACAATTTAAAAAAGTTTTTTCTTAACCTACCATGGACAACATTCTAATTCAAATCCATTTTGGGTAAAACAATATTATTCCTCCCATTTACTATTTAATTTTTTCAATGGCATGCATTATCCTGGCCACATTCTTAATAGTTTGGCCTGTCATAGATCACTGTAAGTGGGATTCTCAGGGGAGGACCAGGATATTTGTGAGAGTCACAGAGTTGGTAGGGTGTCAGACCTGTCAATCGATCACTATGGGTGAGATATTCAGGGAAGGGTGTAGATTAGTAACCTAGTCAAAACACTTTTTCAATATAATTTTTTTGTGGAAAAATCTAAGAAATATTGTTGTGCTCTGTTCATAAATATGGATTCCCCCTGTTAACCCTTTACACTCATGGAAATTGTGCTAAATAAAAATGTTTCTTACAGAAGAAATATGAAATGCATATAGAAAAGATGGCGCTGACAGAGAGGGCTGCCTCGCTTTTAGTCCTTAGGAAACTTTGCAGCATTTTGTTTTTTTATGTATTACAAGCATTTCGCTACACTCACAATAACATCTGCTAACCATGTGTATGTGACCAATAAAATTTGATTTGAAGCATAACCATGGTAGCTATTGAAAGGGAACAGTTTCGAGATTATGGGGACACAACAGTTCACCTGACACAAGACTGAATCCAAACATTGCGCTGTTGATTTGATGTGCATTTCACATTTACTGTACTTTTGTTGGTAGCGAAATCTAAAAGTACTCTGGATACATTTAGTAATATGATAAGAATGTTCCTGGAAAATGTGGGGTAGGTGCAACATAAGACCAAAACATTTCAAGGGGTTGAGTAAGAGGACTAACTGGGGTCTTCAAGTGGCCACACACCTCTCCAATGTGTGTACAGTTCTTAAGTTCCTAAGTAATCCTAGCTGTACCGTTGAGGACATAGAGCAAGCACACGTGTAGCTGTTCTGTTTGGAACACAAGCCTGCATCCCTGCCCTCACACAATTACTGCTGTTGTTTACACAATCCAAAAACGGTCCATGATATATTGCAGTCTGGGTCAGGTGGGCGTAATTTGAAAGGCTTCTATATTGTCAACATGACTATCTGAGTTATAAAATACGATAATAAAGTGATATTAAGGCTTTCACAATTCAATTAATGAAAACAGAAAGGAGTCATGGATGCATTTAGGTGCGTGTGCCATGGCAAATTTTCTTCATAATAGTGATCATAAACGTTGAGTTTTATGATATGGAAATGTGAAGTGCACATCTGGACTCACGGGTGTTTGGCTTGCTTGTGTGACATCAAAGCAGTATTTATTATAATTCTCAACGTCTCATCTTTCGAAATACATGGGGCCCTCTTAATTTATGGCATTTCCCTCACTCAGACAATAAACATTTGCAGAAGTTGCTCAAATAGCGGGAGGGATGGGGGCAACTTCTTGTCATGCGAGGTGCTCAAGTTCAGAATGGCTGTCAGTCAAAACCCATACAGTGTTGTGAAGTGCAGAGCCAGAGCTCTTAACCATGACAAGGTAACTGGGAATATGGCTGAATACAAACAGTGTAGTTATTCCCTCCGTAAGGCAATCAAACAGGCAAAACGTCAGTACAGAGACAAAGTGGAGTCGCAATTCAACGGCTCAGACACAAGGGTCTACAGACAATCACGGACTACCAAGGGAAAACCAGCCATGTCGCGGACACCGATGTCTTGCTTGCGGACAAGCTAAACACCTTCTTTGCCCGCTTTGAGGATAACACAGTGCCAACAACGTGGCACTGTGGGCTTTCCTTCTCCGTGACCGACAATTAAGCGTGTTAACCCTTGCAAAGTTGCCAGCCCAGACGGCATCCCTTGCGGCGTCCTCAGAGCATGCACAGACCAGCTGGCTGGAGTGTTTACGGACAAATTCAATCTCTCCCTATCCCAGTCTGCTGTCCACGCTTCAAAACGTCCACCATTGTTCCTGTACCCAAGAAAGCAAAGATAACTGATCTAAATGACTATTGCCCCGTAGCACTCGCTTCGGTCATCATGAAGTGCTTTGAGAGGCTAGTTAAGGTTCATATAACCTCTATCATATCACCTCTACCTTACCTGACACCCTAGACCCATTTCAATTTGCATACCGCCCCAATAGATCCACAGACGATGCAATCGCCATCGCACTGCACACTGCCTTATCTCATCTGGACAAGAGGAATACCTACAGTATGCAAGAATGCTGTGCATTGACTAGAGCTCAGCATTCAAGACCATAGTACCCTCCAAGCTCATCATTAAGCTCAGGGCCCTGGGTCTTAACCCGCCCTGTGCAACTGGGTCCTGGACTTCCTGACGGGCCGCCCCCAGGTGATGAAGGTAGGAAACAACACCTCCACTTCGCTGATCCTCAACACAGGGACTCCACAAGGGTGCGTGCTCAACCCCCTCCTGTACTCCCTGTTCACCCATGACTGCGTGGCCATACACGCCTCCAACTCAATCATCAAGTTTGCAGACGACACAACAGCAGTAGGCCTGATTACCAACAATGACGAGACAGCCTACAGGGAGGAGGTGAGGGCCCTGGGAGAGTGGTGCCAGGAAAATAACATCTCACTCAATGTCAACTAAACAAAGAAGCTGATCATGGAGTTCAGGAAACAGCAGAGGGAGCACGCCCCTATCCACATCGACAGGACCGCAGTGGAGAAGGTGGAAAGCTTCAAGTTCCTCGGCGTACACATCACTGACAATCTGAAATGGTCCACCCACACAGACAGTGTGGTGATGAAGTCGCAACAGCGCCTCTTCAACCTCAGGAGGCTGAAGAAATTTGGCTTGGCCCCTAAAACCCTCACAAACCTTTACAGATGCACAATTCAGAGCATCCTGTTGGGCTGTATCACCGCATGGTACGGCAACTGCACCGCCCGCAACCCCAGGGCTCTCCAGAGGGTGGTGCAGTCTGCCAAACGCATCACCAGAGGCAAACTACCTGCCCTCCAGGACACCTACAGCACCCGATGACACTGGAAGGCCAAAAAGATCAAGGACATCAACCACCCGAGCCACGGCCTGTTCACCCATTATAATCCAGAAAGTGAGGTCAGTACGGGTGCATCAAAGCTGGGACCAAGAGACTGAAAAACAGCTTCCATCTCAAGGCCATCAGACTGTTAAATAGCCATCACTAGCCGGCTTCCACCTGGTTACGCAACCGTGCACCTTAGAGGCTGCTGCCCTATATACTTGAAATCACTGGCCACTTTAATAATGGAACACTAGTCACTTTAATAATAACTTTAATAACATACTGCTCTGCTCATCTCATATGTATATACTGTATTCTATGCTACTGTATTTTAGTCAATGCTACTCTGACATTGCTCAATCTAATATTGATATATTTCTTAATTCCATTATTTTACTTTTAGATGTGTGTGTATTGTTGTGAATTGTTAGATATTACTGCACTGTTGGAGCTAGGATCACAAGCATTTCTCTACACCCACAATAACATCTGCTTAATCTGTGTATGTGACCAATCAAATTTTATTTGATGTATAGCATGTTACTGTACAGCTTCTGCATTCCAATTTAGGCATTTATCAGTGCCCAAATCTGCCATTTTCAACCCGTATACTGGAACGAGTCTAAAGGGTTAAGAAAAACAGTGTAGAAAAAACATTTAAAATGCAAAAATAGTCTGGGTGCACCACCAAGCGTTTTCACAACCACTTTCAGACAGTCAGGCGCCCATGTGCAAAACACGATGTTAATAATGTTAGTACTGTTACAACATTTTTAAGCCCACCCTTAAGGAAATCAACTCTACTAACACTGAAAAACGATGCAATGCAAAATATCACAGGAATCGGTAGATATAATGTACAGTATGTTCTTCAATGGATTGCCTCTTTTCACCACTGACTAGACCTACTTTTCTGCAAATAAACTTTTTATTGGTGACTTTTCTGGGTTGTTTCTCCAACATGGCCACCAAGGGAACCTTTTTTCCTCCATGTTCTAGCCCTGTCTAAAACATAGACCTGACTGATTGAACAACATAAAATGTTCAGTTTCCTCTGGATATAACTGATGTGTAATTAATAGCTTTGTCATTACCTGCACATTTATAGATCACCAGAACCAATACAACAGTCGTTTCATTTTTTCATAAATGTGTGTTGTTTCTATATTGTGCACAATTTCTCCTCTTAGAAATTGATTTATGTTAGGTATTAGTAGGAGGGTGCCCTGGGGTTATTTCCTTAATTAGTCCAATGTTGTTGGTTTTTGCTGTTGTTTCATCCAATGTTCTGTTAGAAACGTCACAGCGTTCTTCAACTCCTGTTTTAGGTTAGTTTGTAGATATTTAGAAATGCTGTTTACTTTTCTGTCAAACCAAATTTGACAGATTTGGTGGATTTAGAAGCATCCCTCATCCATATGAAATGGCTTATAGTACTGCATCTATATGACAGTATCAAATATTATGAAACAGGATTCTTTCTATGACCTTTTAATTTCCTCCGTCACTCTGTTTTTATTTGTTCCCCATTTTCCTCACTTTTGGCATTAAAATGCTGCTCGTAACAATTGGGCCCCAAATATAATCCCAAATACAGTATATTCATATTTATTCACTTCTTCCCCTGGCTGAGACATGGTGACAGGGGTCAGCGATGGTTTTCAAGCTGTAATCAAGGCTGAGTGCCAGTACATGTCTCAACAGGCAATAATCCTCCCCTCTGGCTCCCAGCACCACTAGGTCCGCTACACTATAGCCACAGCAATGCATTCTGCCAGCATTAGCTTCACAGTAGCATCACTACCATATGCTCACCTGCTGCATTCTATTCCGGTGATTCTTACAGTACACGCAAGAAAATGACCATGATGAAAAGTCTATGTCTGCTGTCTGACAAGATTAAGTCTAATGAGATGCGAGTTATGGAAAGCTGATGAGATCCTGAGATAGAGATACATATAATACATGTAGGCTACATACGTAGATCAGTGACCATGGGTTTTAACTATACATGAAAGGATTCAATCATATAATAAAACGTCTGCCGTTTAATTGCGTGTAATGACATACTAGCATGGACGGGCTGATGATGAAATCCAGAGATTTCTATCTGTGATAGATCTGTGACAACGGGCTGCTGTGTGTGACTCTTCTGACTGTACGTAGAGCTAGAGCTTGACGGGGAGGTGCAGTCTGATGTGCTGTTCCTGTTGGCGGTGAGGTTTAGCTGGGGAGATGTGATGTCTGGCCTGGTAGTACTTTGTCTCACATGCAGATCCCCACAGGCTGACAGTCAGAGAGGGGAGAGGATATGGAGACATATACAGATACTGTATACCTGTACAATGCCTTCAGAAAGAATTTACACCCCTTGACACATTTTGTTGTGTCTTTAAAATGGAAAAAATGTAGATTTTGTGTCATCAAAACATCAAAGTGGAATTATGTTAGATTTTTTGGGGGAAAATTAATATAAAAGGAAAAGCTGAAATGTATTCAACCCCTTTGTTATGGCAAGCCTAAATAAATTCAGGAGTAAAAATGTGCTTAACAAGTCACATAATAAGTTGTGTGGACTCAATCTCAATAATAGTGTTTAACATGATTTTTGAATTCATCTCTGTATCCCACACATACAATTATCTGTAAGGTCCCTCAGTCAAGCAATGAGTTTCAAACACAGATTCAACCTCAAAGACCACAGAGGTTTTTAAATTCCTCGTAAGGATAAAAAATAGCAATTTAATAAATGTTGAATCCAGGCTGTAACAGAACAAAATGTGGAAAAAGTCAAGGCGTATGAATACCTTCTGAAGGCACTGCATACAGTGAAAGAGAGGGGGAGGTAGAGACATAAAACCGGGGAGATTATGGAGATTGAGATATACAATGAAAGAGAATGGGAGAGAAGGAGATGGAGACAGTGAAAGAGAGGGGGAGATGGAGAGTGAAAGAGGGGGAGATGGAGTCATGGGGGAGATGGAGAAAGTGAAAGAGAGGGGGAGATGGAGACAGTGAAAAAGAGGGGGAGACGGCGACAATGAAAGAGAGGGGAGATGGAGACAGAACACACACAGTAAAAGAGAGGGGAAGATGGAGACATACACAGCGAAAAGAGAGGAGAGATGAGATAAAATAGCGACAGTAGTGATCTCACAATCAATTCTCTCTACCTTCACACTTTTGGCTGGCAATGTGCACCAGGGAGAGTCCAAATCAGCCTAAATATAATGACAGCGATAGATTGAATGAGAAGTGAAATGATGAGGGCATATTTGTGGCTCAACTCAACAGAGGAGAAATTAACCTGTAATCAGTGGGTGTTGAACTTGAGAAGTGTAGTTTGTCAAATCGCAAAGGAATTAGCATTTCAATTGCGCATTCAGACACAGACCTACTACTCTCTTTTCCATGCGTCCGTCTGATTACAGTAGTTAAAGTAGCCAAATTTTGTGTGTGTGTTGGCAGCAGTCATGGGAATAGTTGGGCTTATGCATCCAGCCATTTATAATGAGATTGGGGTGGATAAATAATTTCTCAGTCAGAGAGAGATTGAATTTCTTTGTGCTCAAAGCACCACATTAAAATGGCAGTTCTAATATTTGCAATGCATCAAGTTGGATGACACCTATAATATTCCTTTTGGAGCTGTTAACAGTCACCCATCAGCCATTTGCAAATGTATTACACACTTACATGGTGGCAACATTTGATCAGAAGCTATGTTCACTATACATCAAAATATCTGCCAAAATGGTTTATTAGACATGCAAACCACCACTAAACCATAAGACTCACAAATACACTTGAATTGAGTTCAAGAGAGGGATACCGACATGCATAACCATGCTCCTCTCACAAACTTTCACAACCTTGTCTACCAACCTGTCACAACAACTATGAACTACTACGAGAAGCCCACGAGCAGCGAAGATGGAAATGATGGAAGTAGTGAATGAGGAGGCCCGTGGAGGCTGCTGCTAGCACCTTTAGGCTGCTTACCGACATCGTCCTCATCAAAAGAGTTCATGCAGGGGAAGTAGATGGCCAGGGCCTCGAAGGAGGCCGACAGGCTGATCCGACTCTGCGAGCGCTCCATGTAGAGCCCAGGTGTTGGTGCTGGCTCAGCCGGCTTGGCCATCCTCGCCTGGGCATTCTTCACGCGGAGCACGGCACGCGGCGTCTTGACAGACTTTCACAGACCCACCAGAAGAGAGAAAAATCCCCAAATCACCTCTTTCTCTCCCCAAATGTCACTCTCTCTCTGCACTGGAAGGCCACCGTATATCCGGCCGTATAGATAGGCTTCTCTCCAAAGTTGATAGGTTTCCACAACTTTTGTTTGGTCAGACTGGGGTGTCCTGGTGTGTTGTGGGAGTGTCTGCTCCGAGGGTAGTCGCTGAGGAGAGGAACAATGCTGTCCTAGAATGAGAAAATAGAATAATTCTGGGGAGAATTGAAAGGAAAAACAGACTCTCAGTTCAGTGGAGTCTGTTGTTTTGTTGAAGAGAAGGTATATTCCTACGTAGCATGCTCTATTGATGTAGCTTCACCCAGGGTAGGGTTCTCCTGTGCACTGCAATGGCGTCGGTGTCTGTCTGGTTGCTCTGGGTGATAAAGATCGGAGGAGAGAGGCTTTTACTATTTCAACAGCTTGTGCTTGACTCAGTTCATTCACTGGTAAGTCCTTTGTGGAGAAAGAGAGGGGAGGAGAGAGAGCAGGCTGTTGCTGGGATTTTGCGGATCAGCCAATAGGAAAGCCGATGTGGGAAACTGGGTGTGGTTTAGTGCTGTCAGCAGAACTCCCCCGGCACAATGGGGCTGCGCAAGTTTATTACATCCCCTATCCATCTTTCGCTCTCACTGGCTCTCTTTTTTTCTCTCTCTCTCTCATCTGTCTTTCTCTCTCTCACTCACCTTCTCTCTCTCTCTTTTCTGGACTTCCATTTGTGTCTCCTTCTCTCTCTCTTGCTCTGTCTCTCCTCTTTCTCTCTGTTACTATTTTTTAGTACCTCTATCTCCATCCGTCATTGTTCAGCCCAGTGTTGCTCAACCACCTCCATGTCAACATTCAAACACCGCGCCTTCACTTTCAAAATGTTTGCTCCGCCGAATAGCATACCACATCCAATCATCCGCCTAGCGTTGGCTCTTCCAGCAGCAGCCTAACGTGTCACATGTACAGTACATTTGGAAAGTATTCAGACCCCTTGACTTTTTCCACATTGTTACGTTGCAGCCTTATTCTAAAATTGATAAATAAAACAATTTCTTCATCAATCTACACACAACACCCCATAATGACAAAGCGAAAACAGAAAAACCTTATTTACATAAGTATTCAGACCCCTTGCTATGAGACTCAAAATTGAGCTCAGGTACACCCTGTTTCCATTGATCATCCTTGAGATGTTTCTACAACTTGATTGGAGTCCACCTGCGGTAAATTCAATTTATTGGACATGATTTGGAAAGGCACACACCTGTCCATATAAGGTCCCACAGTTGACAGTGCATGTCAGAGCAAAAACCAAGCCATGCGGTTGATGGAATTGTCCGGAGAGCTCTGACATGATTTTGTTGAGGCACAGATCTGGGGAATGGCAACAAAACATTTCTCAGCATTGAAGGTCCCCAAGAACACTGTGGCCTCCATCATTCTTAAATGGAAGAAGTTTGGAACCACCAAGACTCTTCCTAGAGCTGGCCGCCCAGCCCAACTGAGCAATCGGGGGAGAAGGGCCTTGGTCAAGGAGGTGACCAAGAACCTGATGGTCACTCTGACAGAGCTCCAGAGTTCGTGTGTGGGGATGGGAGAACCTTCCAGATGGACAATCATTTCTGCAGCACTCCACCAATCAGGCCTTTAAGCCACTCCTCAGTAAAAGGCACATGACAGCCCATTTGGAATTTGCCAAAAAGCGCCTAAAGGACTCTCAGACTATGAGAAACAAGATTCTCTGGTCTGATTAAACCAATATTAATATTTTTGGCCTGAATGCCAAGCGTCACATCTGGAGGAAACCTGACATCATCCCTACGGTGAAGCATGGTGCTGGCAGCATCATGCTATGGGGATGTTTTTCAGAGGCAGGAACTGGGAGACTAGTCAGGATCGAGGGAAAGATGAAGGGAGCAAAGTACAGAGAGTTCCTTGATTAAAACCTGCTAGGACTGTCTGGGAGTGGTCTGAATGGGGAGGGGAAAACATAAAATTTGCTGTTTTTGACAGAGAGGTTAGGAACTCTTTCTTATTGGTCTATTAACTTATTTAATAGATCAATAGACCAGTCTTTTCAAACAGCTCTATACTAAAATTGTATTTTAGTGTGTAAATATACACTGAGTGTTCAAAACAGTAAGGACACCTTCTCTTTCCATAACATACACTGACCAGGTGAATCCAGGTGAAAGCTATGATAGCTAATTGATTTGTAATTTGTTATATCCACTTCAATCAGTTTACTGTAGATGAAGGCGAGGAGGCTTTTTAAGCCTTGAGACCATTGAGACATGGATTGTGTGTGCCATTCAGTGTGTGAATAGGTAAAACAAAATATTTAAGTGCCTTTTAATGGGGTATGGTGGCAGATGCCAGGCGCACCTGTTTGTGTCAAGAACTACAACGCTGCTGGGTTACTCACGCTCAACAGTTTCCTGTGTGTATCAAACACAGCAGGGGTTCAGACTGTGGAACCCAGTTCCTACATTTAAATATAAAAATCGATTTTATCACACAAAACTATGCTACATTTTATCTCTGTGACCCTCAGGATGACAAATCAGAACAAGATTACTGAATGTAAGTACATTATTTACCTTCAGATGGGATTGTATCAAACCAGTTGCCATGATAAAAGTGTTTAGTGCACTCTCCTCAAACAATAGCATGGTATTCTTTTTACTGTAATAGCTACTGGAAACTTCAGTTAGATTAACACGAGCTTTTAACGACTGAGGTTGTGATATGACAGTTTGTGGGCAACTGATGAGCAAATGACCATCTGTGAAGTCCAGGGGAAAATGGGTTCATATTGACATACCTTGCATAATGGAGAAGATCTGATATCCTTCTTTCCAAAGTCCCAAAATACTTTATTTTCAAGGGGAGCCATATACTTAACAAAGATTTGATTTTGACACGGATGCTGGCTCATTTTGTGTCCCATTTTGACCAACTACTGTCTGACGCCAGCATCTGCAGTGCAGTTGTGCTATGGCACAGTGTCACTCATACCAATGCAGAATCCAATTAAAGGATTAGGTGAACATTGTGTCCGTTCACTGGCAAATCCTCCAAACAGATTTTTCTGTAGTAACAGCAGACCAGGAGCATTTGGATTACTCCTGGCCTATGTACCTGGTTACCAGCAGGTCCCTTTCATCCTCCCAATGAAATTTCAATGGGACTCCATAGAGCGAGTGGAGTAGAGGAAACTCAGCTAAGATTTACAATGTGCAGGTCCATTGTCTGATCCAAGTCTTTAAGGGCCTCTCCAAAACCACAGAATGCTCAGTTCATCAGCCAACACTGCCCCTGTTTAGCCTGTGGGGATTATGCAATGAAATGTTTGTTATTTCCAAGTAATCCCGACTCTGTCGGTATTAACATTCCAACTGTTATATGTACGTAAAGCAGTTCAACAGTTTTTTTTGCAACCTTGGGAAATGGTAACCTGCAGGCTTACTGCAATGTTTGGTTCAGTACACGATTGTTATTGTGTATGTACAGTGTAGTATGTTAAAAAAGTGCCATTTTGGGTGGCACAACACGATGCGATTGGCTACATGCAATTTTCAAATTCCTCTAACATTGCAAGACAGTCAAGTAAGTTTTGATACAAGTTGCAAAATGCAAGGAATTTACTGTAGAACATCTGCATTTCCATTGGGGACAACATTTAGGGTAACACATGAACGGTAACAAATAGAGCAGGGCAACTGTAGGCTAGCATTTCAATAGGATCTTGCAAACTCACTTAGATTCTTGACATTTGGCCCAAACGTGAAATTGGATACGTCAAAACTGGCACAAATGTGAAATTGCGAGGCTGTCAAATGTTTGTGCACGAAAGAGGATGCAAGATCCTCAAATAAGGTTAGGCAAAACCCCCTAAATGGCTAAGTTATGGTACTCTTAAACCTGCAAGCCAGGTTTCTAGAAAACAAATCTGCTACAACAAGGTGCTCGGCCACCCTCTCACGGACGAACTGCCTCTTCGTGTCCCTACAATACGTAAAACGACCTTAAAACATCTAAAAACGCAGTTTAAAGTTCAGAGACTAGGATTTGCATTGGCCTGCGCAATTGTTATTCAAGGGGGACCACATCAACACAAACGCTAGTTACACCATCTACATTTTTTAAGGTTTAGTTTATTGTCATGGTCAACAACATGGTCAACAACATCGGGCTAAGAGCTGCATTATTATTTTTTGCCCATGCTACAAACGGCTATATCGGTCTGCTAATAATTCGAGTAATATTTTTTTTCATTATTATTATTAAAACATTTCAGTGGGTGCTGCAGCATGCTCAGCATCCCTACTTCCCGCGGCTATTTATTTGATTTTATTTCACCTTTATTTAACCAGGTAGGCTAGTTGAGAACAAGTTCTCATTTGCAACTGCGACCTGGCCAAGATAAACGCATAGCAATTCGACACATACAACGACACAGAGTTACACATGGAATAAACAAAACATAGTCAATAATACAGTAGAACAAAAGAAAACAAAGTCTATATACAGTGAGTGCAAATGAGGTAAGATAAGGGAGTTAAAGCAATAAATAGGCCATGGTGGCGAAGTAATTACAATATAGCAATTAAACACTGGAATGGTAGATGTGCAGAAGATGAATGTGCAGGTAGAGATACTGGGGTGCAAAGGAGCAAGATAAATAAATAAATACAGTATGAGGATGAGGTAGGTAGATAGATGGGCTGTTTACAGATGGGCTATGTACAGGTGCAGTGATCTGTGAGCTGCTCTGATAGCTGGCGCTTAAAGCTAGTGAGGAAGATATGAGTCTCTAGCTTCAGAGATTTTTGCAGTTCGTTCCAGTCATTGGCAGCAGAGAACTGGAAGGAAAGACGACCAAAGGAGGAATTGGCTTTGGGGGTGACCAGTGAGATATACCTGCTGGAGCGCGTGCTACGAGTGGGTGCTGCTATGCAAGGCACTTTATACAGCAGCACACTTTACCATACGCAGCATTTACTGTGAATGCAATATCTGCAAACATTGTGGAAAAGGGTGACTGCACTTCCTGATTTGGCCTCGTTTTAGATTTGGTTCATTAAGAAATTCTAGCGGCCATGACTGAATTCAAACGTGAGTTGGTTTTGGGGTGTGGTCTGATGTGGGTGTCTCGTGTGTGTGTTCGCACGTGGGAAGAGTTAGCCCAATTATTTTGCCAATTAGCTTTAGCCGGCTGGTATGCGTACGTGGCAAAGTTGGCCTATCTCCGGGGCTAGTTAGGGACCATCAATAAATTATTAATTTAATTTATTCATTTTACCTTTATTTAACTAGGAAAGTCACAATGTAAATGAGACAATATTTTCATGTTGCACACCTTTTTGTTTTCTCATTAATAAACGCTTTCAATATTTGTATATGAATTTCTACAATTTATAGATGGTTTGATGTTTTTAAGTCATTGAAATTTGGAGCTATTGTAATTTTGACATGTTGTCCCATGAACATTAGTTCCAACCTTCATTTAAATTGTGACATACTCATGTATTTTTTTAAATTGTATTTAACCTTATTTAATTAGGCAAGTCACAATTAAGAATAAATTCTTATTTACAATGACGGCTTACCCCATTCAAACCCTAACAGCGCTGGGCCAATTATGCGCCGTCCTATGGGAATCACGGCCAGTTGTGATAAAGCCTGGAATTTAACCAGGGTCTGTAGTGACGTCTCTAGCACTGAGATGCAGTGCCTTAGACTGCTGCACCACTCGGGAGCCCTATAAAAACTAATCTCAGACGAGACTAACTTTAATGACCAAAATGATCCTATTAACACTTTGTAGTAAATAGTTACAATAGAATGAATGTTTCTGACTCATATTGATGAGCCTATACATTTTCTAAACGACAAGTTTGTCTTTAGGGGCAGTTGCTCTTTAAAAGGTGCAATGTTGACTGTCTAGTGCACTGCTCCAGAATGTTCCTTAGATTGAATCCCGGCCTTGATAAATTACACTGAGTGACGACTGTGTGATTAATTAAATGTAAAATAATAACAAAAAGGCTAGTATGCACCAGAGGAGGCTGGTGTGAGGAGCTAGATGAGGACAGGCTCATTGTAATGGCTGGAATGGAATTAATAGAACTTGTGGTTTCCATGTTTGATGTTTTTGATACCGTTCCATTTAATTCAATTTCAACCATTACAATGCGCAAGTCCTCCTATAGCTCCTCCCGCCAGCCTCCTCTGGTATGCACCATACTTCGCCCCCTGCAGGTAACAACGTCCTGAAATTAATTCATTGAGAGAGTAGTGTTTGTCCTTCTTTAAGGACGAGCCTTCAGTGGTTTATTGTTCAAATGCCAGGCATGTTTGACATTTTGGCTAGGCAGTTACGTTGTTTTTTTATGTTGGTTCTCGCTGTGCTCAGTGACTCAGCCATGGTTACAGGCCTCAGGTAAATTCTACCCAGTATTCTTCCTCTAGATGCTGTTTGACATCTGAGACAGGCTTTAATTCTGGAATCATAGCTGACTCTGCTCTGTCACAGTAGCTGCAAAAGAACCCTGTCATTGTTGCATAAATCCTCCAGCCGACTTGTGCTGGGTGTCACCTGTGTACAAAAATGAATGGCATCATATAATATTCCACTACTCTTTAATAACTTTTTCATTAGTAAATGCTGTCCATGTGCGTGTTTGTATTTCTAAGCATCCTTTCATTCTTGGAAGGGTTTCTATTTATTTTTGGTAAATTATGTGAATAATACTTATGTAACAGCTACTGGCATTCACAACCATTACTAAATCAAGGAGTACTTAATCCGGAACTACTGGTTTGCCCCGATTTTGAATATTCTAATTTGTTGTTTTAGAATATCTGCTGTTGGTGAGACATGCAGAGCTTTATGGGGGGCAAAGTTGTAATCATATTTCTGTGGCGCCATTTCTCAGGGATGTTTTACCTGTCCTGTTTAGTATGGCAATTAACACTGTCAGGGACGAGTCACATTTCAATAATGTCATTGAAATGTGAAAATCATAGATCATTCATTGACAGGACAGTTGTAGACCACTCCACAATACCCAGAGAAAGCAAGCAGCCACAGACATCCTGTATTTTCTAAGCTACATTTTTTAAACTGAAGTCTGCCCATACTGTAAAGAGCTCTGTAGAAAACCATTTTGGACCTCAGTGAACTTATAGTCTCTGTTGCATCAACAATAGCTTAAGTAAAACCCTGCTAATGTCCAAGCCACAGGAGAATCGTACTTGCCGACGCAGTACTCATCACAAATCTCACAATAGACAAGATTAGAACATAGATACACAGAGTCCTTTAATCTAACCACCATGTTTCAGTCTAGTCAGTCCTTTCATGTGACCAGTGTTGCACCTCTTGCCAAATGGAGACATAATTTTGGCAACTCCATTGAATCATTTGGGAAGTTGTCCAAGAGTGAACAGCACCAATAATTAGAAAGTACAGTATGTACAGTGTACTCCTGCCCCACACTCTCAATCAACAGAGCAGCCCATGAGGGTATTGAGATTATGGTGTCTACTAAAAGTAGTGCAATAAATAGAGAATAGGGTGTTATTTGGGACACAGTATCTATCTCCTGGTGGTTAGGTGAAGGAAAAAAGGGTGAATGTGGAAGGAGGGGTGGTACATAATCAAATCATGATAGATCAGTGGTTTAAGGACCAGTCGCACAAAACTAGCATCTCTGGTCATTCCTGCAAGAATCTGCCTCAAATGAATGGCTTCACAGCAGTGCCTCTGCTCGAGAGTATGTGACTCGACTGCATAGGCTCCAGTGCAGTGGTGGTGGGAAAAGTAACCAGGTGTCATACTTGAGTAAAAGTATAGATACTTATTTAACTTTCTATTAAGGTGAAAATCACCCAGTAAAATACTTGAGTAAGTTTAATTTTTTTGGGTTCTAAATATACTCAAGTATAAAAAGTAAATGTAATTACTAAAATATACTTAAGTATCAAAAGTAAAAATAATTTAAAATTCCTTATATTATGCAACCCAGATGGCACCAATTTCTTGTTTTGGAAATGTACGTATATCCAGGAGCACACTCCAACACTGAGACATAATTGACAAACGATGCATTTGTGTTTTGTGAGTCAGAGGCAGTAGGGATGACCACGTGTTCTCCTGATAAGTGCGTGAATTGGACGATTTTCCTGTCCAGCTAAGCATTAAATATGTAACAAATACTTTTGTGTGTCAGCAAAAAGTACATTATTTTTTGGGGGAATGTAGTGAAATATGTAGTGAAATATGTAGTGAAATAAATGTAAAAGTTGTCAAAACTAAAGTACAACTACCCCAAAAAAAGTACATTAAAGTATTTTCACTTAAGTACTTTACCCCACTGCTCCAGTATGCACTCCTCTTCAGTTTACCTGGCTCTACCTCAGCACTGAAAACAAAAATGCATTTTATGACAGCAGCCCATATGTATTTAGTTTCAATTGGGATGATAATATGCAATTTGCATTGTTGTATTTTGATTACTGCATTATGACCTTTTTTTTTTCTTCATATACAGTACCAGTTAAAAGGATGGATACACCTACTCATTCAAGGGTTTTTCTTTACTTTTACTATTTTCTACATTGTAGAATAATAGTGAAGACATCCAAACTATGAAATAACACACGGAATCATGTAGTAACCAACAAAGTGTTAAACAAGTAAAAATATATGTTTGCCTTGATGACAGCTTTGAACACTCTTGGCATTCTCTCAACCAGCTTTATGAGGTAGTCACCTGGAATGCATTTAAATAAACAGGTATGCCTTGTTAAAAGTACATTTGTGGCATTTCTTTCCTTCTTAATGCGTTTGAGCCAATCAGTGTCAAGGCTCGGGAGAAGACCCAGATGCAGACAGTTGAGGTATCAAAAGTTTATTACAAAAACAGAGGGGCAAGCAAACAACAGGTCAAGGGCAGGCAGAGGTCAGTAGTTCAGAGCAGAGTCCAAAAGGTACAGAATGGCAGGCAGGCTTAGGGCAGGCAGAGGTCAGTAATCCAGGGTGGTGTTACAAGGTACACCTGGCGTCCTACCTGGGCGCATACCTGGTTGACCAGGGTGCCAGCGTTGGAACTCAGCGATGAGGCCTGGGTCCAGGATGTCCATAACCCTGGCCATAACCCTGCCAGTCAACCAGGTACTGGAATCCCCTGCCCCGCGGTCGAACCTTCAGGTGGCGCTTCACCGTGAACGACGGTTGGCCATCGATGAGACGGGGAAGAGGGGGGGGGCCTAGAAACGGGAGAGAAAGGGTTGTGAGACATAGGTTAAATCCTAGACACGTGAAAAGTGGGATGTATGCAGAGGGTACGGGGCAAAAGAAGACGAACAGCAGAGGGACTAATAACTTGAGATGGGGAAAGGGGTGATAAAACGAGGGGAAAGTTTGCGGGACTCCACCCCGAGGTGCAGGTCTCGAGTGGACAGCCATACCCTCTGCCCAAGACGATACCAGGGAGCTGGGGTCCGGTGGCGGTCCTCTTGTCATTGATACCTGCAGGTGGTCTTGAGATAGGCCTGCCCGGGCTCTCTTCCAGGTACGGCAACAGCGGCGGACAAACATCTGGGCCGAGGGTATGCCAACCTCTTCTTCTTGCTCCGGGAAGAGCGGGGACTGATATCCCAGGGAACACTCGAAAGGCGAGAGCCCAGTGGCAGAGCAGGAGAGTGAGTTGCGGGTGTATTTAACCCACACGAGTTACTGGCTCCAAGTGGTGAGTTGGCGGAGACAAGGCAGCAAAGAGTCATCTCCAGGTCTTGATTGGCTCGCTTCGACTGGCCATTGGACTGAGGATGTTACCCGTAGGACAGGTTGGCCGACAACCCAATGAACATGCAGAACGTCTTCCAGTACCGGGACGAGAACTGAGGACCCGGTCAGAGACCATGTCCACCGGGAGTCCATGGATCCGGAAGGCATGCTGCACCATGAGCTGGGCCATCTCTTTGGCAGAGAGTAGCTTGGGGAGGAGAATGAGGTGGACGGCTTTGGAAAACCGGTCCACTACTGTCAGGATGGCAGTGTTGCCATCAGACAGGGGAAGACCTGTGACGAAGTCCAGGGATATACGAGACCAGGGATGGTGAGGGACAGGCAGTTTACTCTGGGCACGCTTTTCATCCAAACGTGAAAATGCTGCCCCCTATCCCAAAGAAGTTAACCAGCAAAGCTACCAAAGCATTCTGCAGCGATACACCATCCCATCTGGTTTTCCGTTAGTGGGACTATCATTTGTTTTTCAACAGGACAATGACCCAACACACCTCCAGGCTGTGTAAGGGCTATTTGACCAAGAGGGAGTGTGAGGGAGTGCTGCATCAGATGACTTGGCCTCCACAATCACCCAACCTCAACCCAATTGAGATGGTTTGGGATGAGTTGAACTGCAGAGTGAAGGAAAAGCAGCCAACAAGTGCTTAGCATATGTGGGAACTCCTTCAAGACTGTTGGAAAAGAATTCCAGGTGAATCTGGTTGAGAGAATGTCAAGAGTGTGCAAAGTTGTCAAGGCAAACTGTGGCTACTTTGAAGAATCTCAAATATAAAACATTTTTTGGTTACTACATGATTCCATGTGTTATTTCATAGTTTTGATGTCTATACTATTATTCCACAATGTAGAAAACAGCAAAAATAAAGAAAAACCCTTGAATGAGTAGTGTATAAAATTGAAATATCACATTTACATAAGTATTCAGACTCTTTACTCAGTACTTTGTTGAAGCACTTTTGGCAGCGATTACAGACTTGAGTCATCTTGATTATAACGCTACAAGCTTGGCACACCTGGATTTGGAGAGTTTCTCAAATTCTTCTCTGCAGACCAACAAGCTCTGTCGGGTTGGATGGGGAGCGTCACGGCACAGTTATTTTCAGGTCTCTCCAGAGATGTTCGATCGGGTTCAAGTCCGGGCTTTGGCTGGGCCACTCAATGACAGAGACTTTACCCAAAGCCACTCCTGTGATGTCTTGGCTGTGTGCTTAGAGTCATTGTCATGTTGGGAAGTGAACCATCACCGCATTCTGAGGTCCTGAGCACTCTGGAGCAGGTTTTATTCAAGGATCTCTCTGTACTTTGCTCCGTTCATCTTTCTCTCGATCCTGACTGGTCTCTCAGTTCCTGCTGCTAAAAAGCATCCCCACAGCATGATGCTGACACCACCATGCTTCACCGTAGGGATGGTGCCAGGTTTCCTCCAGACATGACGCTTGGCATTCAGGCCAAAGAATTCAATCTTGGTTTCATCAGACCAGAGAATCTTGTTTTTCATGTCTGAGAGTCCTTTAGGTGCCTTTTGGCAAACTCCAAGCGGGCTGTCATGTTCCTTTTACTGAAGAGTGGCTTCTGTCTGGCCAGTGTACAATAAAGGATCTTGGTCACCTCCCTGACCAAGGTCCTTCTCCTCCGATTGCTCAGTTTGGCCGGGCGGCCGGCTCTAGGAAAAGTCTTGGTGGATCCAAACTTCTTCCATTTAAGAATGACGGAGGCCACTGTGTTCTTGGGACCTTCAATGCTGCAGAAATGTTTTGTTACCCTTCCCCAGATCTGTGCCTTGACACAATCCTGTCTCAGAGGTCTATGGACAAATCCTTCAACCTCTTGGCTTGTCAACTGCATTGCATGCACTGTGGGACCTTATTTCGGCAGGTGTCTGCCTTTCCAAATCATGTCCAATCAATTGTATTTACCACAGGTGGACTTCAGTCAAGTTGTAGAAACATCTCAAGGATTGTCAATGGAAACAGGATGCACCTGAGCTCAAGTTTGAGTCTCGTAGCAAAGGGTCTGAATACTTATGTAAATAAGGCATTTCTGTTTGGGTTTATTTGGTTTGTTCATTGAAACTATCACTACAGTATGGTACCATCTGGTACCACATAGTTAGTTAAATTAGGATTATAAAATAACTTACCTCATACTGATACCAAATGTTATGTAGTGCAGCTTGTTACAGTGAATCCCAAATGAACTGAAACACAATTGTTTGGTAAATATTACAACCTCTTAATAAACACCAGGTAAAATGGGACAATAAAATAACACATAACCCGTATTTCTCCCACTAATTTAGAATACCATACATCCCATTGTATTATAACTGAAGGGTGAGCCTTTACAGTATTTCTGAACCTATGTTTATGCTGTGTCCTCCTCCTTGGGGATACACCATGATTAATTCTGCACATTTGTAGCATCACTCAAGCAGCTTGTGTATCGACAGCATGACATGGCATAGAGAGCACACGACACCATTCATTTTTTTCTCCATTGTGGCCATCCAAACATCACTGGGCTCCTTCACCCCAACAATGAGAGACATGGCGAGGGGAGGTGTCTTCGCAAAGTAATTAAACACATTCACGCATTCAAACATGACCCTTTGCAGCAGTGGTCCTACATTATGTTAAAACATATTGTTCTTTGTTGTGACTGTCAACTACAGAACTGCCACACTGTGTGGTAGACCTGGATTCAATGGAACCATTAGAATATTGGCACAAGTGCAAACTTCGCCCATCTGGCACCACAGGCAGGCTAAAGCAAATGCTAAAAGTATTTGTAAGATTTCAAATAGTATTTGAACCCAGGTCTTCTGTGTAGCATACTGTATAGTCTCTAAGCTGTTCTCTCAATGCTTGTTAGCTGCTGAGGTTTTGAGATTCGGTCATAATGTACCATAAATCATATTTGAGTCATTTGTGTTTACTTGTTCCAGCTGCAATAAAGGTTGTTAGCTGCATTGTTCGGTTTTGGGGACTGTTGGAAGCCTATGAGCAAGGGAACGGGTTCGTATTTTTGCATGCACGTGATTAGAGCAGCTTCTGTGCAGCCCTCCTCTGTAGCAGGTTGACGTTTACTGTCATGAATCTTGCCATGAAGTCCGAACTGAGCGATTTCCGCTTGCTGGACCAGCTGCAAAATCAAAATTTGCTATATCGTAAAAACGTATGAAAACTTAAAAATGTGCTTTTTGGTCTTAAAATGTAAGGTTAGGGTTAGGCATTAGGGTTAGAAGGGTGGTTAAGGTTTGGGTTAAGCTTAAAATCAGATTTTATGAATTTGTGGCTATGCCAGCTGGTGACCACCCTGCAGAGCTGCTTCCAGGGTAAGATTCATTACAATAAATGCCAACCTGCTCCTCAGTAGAACAGGACCTGTATGACATTGATTTGCCTTTGACAGCTGCTCTCTCCACGGTAGCCCCCTCCTCCTATTCTCCCTCTCCTTCCTGGTCCAGGGAGGTAGCTGCAGGCAGCTGCTCCATTCCATGTCTGACATAGCCTGGTCTCATAGACATAGACATAGCAAACATTAATCTAGGACACTGAAATTGGTATGATACAGTGCCTTCAGTATTCATACCCCTTGACCTATTTCACATTTTGTTGTGTTTACAAGACAGAATTCAAAATGGATTAAATAAAAACATTTTTTAGCCATCTACATAATGACAAAGTGAAAACATGTTTTTAGACATTTTTGCTAATTTACTGTATTCAGGATTGGCCTGAGGGATGCACTCCTGTTGGACTGGAAAACATAGAGACCTTTGGTCAGTGGTGGGGCTTTTTCAATGCCGTAGCAACATCTTTATCTGGACAGAAAATGCATTGTTTATAACACAAACCCACCTTGGATAAGTGGTCCCTCAACACTCAATCCTCATGCCTCATTGTTTGTTCTTGTTTCCCAATTAACAGCTACTTCTCTGATGGGTGGGTCTTGGAGATGTACAAGTGCACAGCAAGTCTGAACCAGCACATTACTATATCAACGCAGATGAGGTGGGATGAATCTCAGGTTGTTGGTTTTTTCCATCTTTTAGTCGAGCATTTACCCTCTCAACATGGATCTTGTTTCTCGCAATGTCTTTCATGAGATGCATCTCACTCTCTGTGAACCTTCTGTGTTTCAGGAATGGAAGAATATTCACAGTGACTCCTGCAGGCATCAAGCTCTGGAACAACAAGCCTTTGTATGCCAACATCATGTCTCCAGACGTGGAGATTATCTCAAACCTCAACTTCTGGACAAAGGCTTTGTATGACAGAGATCCTTGATACAGATCACTGCAGTATGTTATCACCACATTAGGTGCAACTCTCAGGAGTAGTTTGAAGGAGTGCATTGAACAGTAGGTTCTCTTCTGCAGACTTGGAGTAGCAACTTCTATGTCATTACAGTTCATGATCATCATGCAGTTTCTGCTGGACCCCTGAAAAGACGCAGGCAGGCACGTTTGGTTCTTCTTCCGACTTAGAACAATCTTCATGATGCTAATTAAACTAAGCTTGTGGATCACGTGAATGAAAGTGATGGTAACATTGCTGACAGTGCTTGCACTACAACGGAATAGTTGAGCCAGGTGCAAGATGGCGTAGCTGTGACGCAACTTCATAAGTGCCATGAACACTTGATCCTCAAATGACAGCATCTCAACCCTCCACTTGGCAAAGTAGGCAACGCAGTCCTTCCAAGTTATTGTCTGGAAATCCTGTTTCCATCCTAAATACTAGCTGTGATGCTGAACACCTCTTGTGGGTATACAGCTGATTCTCCTGTAGAACCTTCAACTGTGCTAACAGTTCAACTGTCACTAGAGACACCCTGGTTCGATTCCAGGCTGTATCACAACCGGCCGAGTCCCATACGGCGGCGCACAATTGGCCCAGCAGCTTCCGAGTTTGGCCGGTGTAGTCCGTCATTGTAAATGAGAATTTGTTCTTAACGGTCTTGCCTAGTTAAATAAAGGTTCAATTTGTAACAATTGAATTTATTTGTATTCTGCCATGGTGGATGTGCCACCTTTTCTGGTAAATACAGGGCCATTTCTCTTCCCCACCGGAAAATGGCAGCTGCAGATCCGAGTGTTGTCACTGTGTTTCTGGTCCACCCGTCTGAAAGACCAAAAAAATTAACATTTTACTAGATAGCTAGGTTGATTACTATAGATTACTAAAGACTTGAATATATTAACTGTAAAATGGACTGGGCCATGATTTCTACCAGCCCGGGCAAAATTCAGGTCCTAAATCTGTGGCATGCAATGTTTGTTAAGGAAGATTTCATTGCTGTGTCAGGCTAGTTTAGCAGCTTGTCTACTAGCCCAGTCTGAAAAGTGCTAGCCTTGGGTTAGGTTAATTTCCATCCCTGCTGACATTTCTAACAGACTTCACAGGTCATTTGATTAGTCATGTACAACAGATTCACTAGTGGAACAAAACCCTTTCTGTGCTTTGTATGGGGAAAACAAAAAGTATTTTGTGAGCTAGCAAGCCAGAGAGTTAATCTTAGCTCACCCATTCGTGTAGTCACACTTTTCCATGTGGTGACATGCCAGCTAATGTTAGCCCACCTGTGCAGGGATATTTAGCTAATGTTTACTAGCTAGTTACGTTAGCTCATCGTTCGTTTAGTCAGACTTTTCCCCATGGTGACATGTTAGCTAGTCCACCAGAGCAGGGATATTTAACGCTAGCTAGTTAGCGCTAATTACTCATGTTAGGCACATTCGCTAGCATGTCATCGCCTGTCGGGAAAGTCTGACTACACCACAGTGAGATGCAGTTCAACGTCAGCTAGCTAACGTTAGCTAATGTAGCCAACTAGCTAACCAAGGTGCTTAACTAGATAGCCCACCAGGTGATATTTAGCTAGCTAGCTAGAAACATTAGCTCACCATTGATGTAACGTTAGTCAGACTTTTCTAAGTGGTGGCATGCTAGCTAACCAACTAACGTAACGTTATCCTTGCCATGGTGCCAGCCTAACGTTAACTAGCAAGTCTGACGACACGAACAGTGAGTTAACGTTAACTAGCTAGCTAAATATCCCTTCTCTGGTGGGCTAATACTAGCTAGCATATTACCACATGAAAAAGTATAACTACACAGACCGTGAGCTAAGGTCAACTAACTGGCTAGCTCACTAAAGACTTACAACAGTCATTATGCTGACTTTCTTTTTACTTGTAATGAAGGTAACATGCATTGTACACGTAAGTACCTAGCTAACCACAGATATTTGACCTAACCAAAATAACTTGTTAGCAGCTAGAAAACATGGCGTACCTTTAACACATGGCTCCAACGATGCATCCCGATTACAGAGGTCGGAAAACGATAATATCGGAGTAACGTTAGTGGTTACCATCCGTGCTTCTGATCGACGGACGGACTGACCTAAGGTTGGTTAGTTAGTTACAAAGGCCAGTGTAATTCCCAAAATTCTAGTAATAAAAAAATGCTAAGGTAGCTAATTGGAAAGATGCCAAACAACAATAGACAATTTCAATCATGTAAATGAGAAACTACAAAAAGGCTATAATATCTACTTGGTACTTGCTAGATTCCTTGCTACTTGTTGCTGAGAGTTTGCGTCAAGAAATTGAGTTTTTTCCAACACTGCCTTGAGTGATGACGTCAAAGCTTGCGACAGGATGTGTAGTTCTGTATGATAGCCACATTAGTGGCTAATTAGCATTTCATTTTGGGGGGGTAATTACAGGCAAATATATTGATAAAAGTTACCTTGTCAGAGAGAGATTTTTGCGGTTATCAAAATGTCACGCTAGGGTAAGCCTACACGGAACACAGACCTTATATGAAGTAGTTCTAAAATCCCCTGTGGAAAAACGATTGGACCCATTTCCGGGTATTACCGCCAGGTTTTATGGGTATGAGTCATACTGTGGTACTCAATTGCAAATAGGATGCATGTTTTAGAATATTTTTATTCTGTACAGGCTTCCTTCTTTTCACTCTGTCATTTAGGTTAGTATTGTGGAGTGTTATTGTTATTGAGCCATCCTCAGTTTTCTCCTACGACAGCCATTTAAACTTCTTAGGGCTGAGATCCTGTTAACGGGATGATATGACAACAGCCAGTGAAAGTGCAGGGTGCCAAATTCAAAACAACAGAAATCCCATAATTAAAATTCCTCAAACATACAAGTATTTCACACCATTTTAAAGATACACTTCTTGTTAATCCCACCACAGTGCCCAATTTCAAATAGGCTTTACGGCGAAAGCACCACAAACAATTATGTTAGGTCAGAGCCAAGTCACAGAAAAACAGCCATTTTTCCAGCCAAAGAGAGGAGTCACAAAAAGCAGAAATAGAGATAGAAATAATCACTAACCTTTGATGATCTTCATCAGATGACATTCATAGGACTTCATGTTACACAATACATGTATGTTTTGTTCGATAAAGTTCATATTTATATAAAAAAATCTCAGGATACATTGGCGCGTTATGTTCAGTAGTTCCAAAAACATCTGGTGATTTTGCAGAGAGCCACATCAATTTACAGAAATAGTCATCATAAATGTTGATGAAAATACAAGTGTTATACATGGAACTTTAGATACACTTCTCCTTAATGCAACCGCTGTGTCAGATTTCAAAAAAGCTTTAAGGAAAAAGCAAACCATGCAATCATCTGAGTACGGCGCTCAGAGACCAAACAAGCCAAAAAGATATCCACCATATTGTGCAGTCAACAGAAGTCAGAAATAACATTATAAATATTCACTTACCTTTGATGATCTTCATCAGAATGCACTCTCAGGAATCCCAGTTCCACAATAAATGTTTGTTTTGTTCGATAATGTCCATCATTTATGTCAAAATAGCTACTTTTGTTAGCGCGTTTGGTAAACAAATCCAAACTCACGAAGCGCGTTCACTAGGAGCAGACGAAATGTCAAAAGTTCCGTTACAGTCCCTAGAAACATGTCAAATGAAGTATCGAATCAATCTTTAGGATGTTTTTAACATAAATCTTCAATAATGTTCAAACTGGAGAATTCCTTTGTCTGTAGAAAAGCAATGGAACAGAGCTCGCTCTCAAGCGTCACGAGCTCAAGGCATTCTGCCAGACCTCTGACTCATTCCCCTCTCATTCGCCTCCACTTCCCAGTAGAAGCATCAAACAATGTTCTAAAGACTGTTGACATCTAGTGGAAGCCTTAGGAAGTGCAACATGACGAATATCCCACTGTATAGGATATTGAATAGGGTATGAGTTGAAAAACGACCAACCTCAGATTTCCCACTTCCTGGTTGGATTTCTTCTCAGGTTTTTGCCTGCCATATGAGTTCTGTTATACTCATAGACATCATTCAAACAGTTTTAGAAACGTCAGAGTGTTTTCTATCCAAATATACTAATAATATGCATATATTAGCAACTGGGACTGAGTAGCAGGCAGTTTACTCTGGGCACCTCTGGGAACCAAGCTACTCAATAATGTCCCCAGCCATAACTCACAGCCATTAAACTGTTTTAAAGTCAGCATTGGCTTCATTGTGAAATCCCTGAGTGGTTACCTTTCTCTCCGGCAACTGAGTTAGGAAGGATGCCTGTATTTTTGAAGTGACTGGATGTATTGATACACCATCCAAAGAGTAATTCTTAACTTCACCACGCTCAAAGGGATATTCAAATAATGCTTTGTTTTTTACCCATGTACCAATAAGTGCCCTTCTTTGCGAGGCATTGGAAAACCTCCCTGGTCTTTGTGGTTGAATCTGTGTTTAAAATTCACTGTTCGACTGAGGGACCTTACAGAAAATTGTCTGTGCGGGGTACAGAGATGAGGTAGACATAAAAAAATTATGTTAAACACTATTATTGCATACAGAGTGAATCAACGCAACTTATTATGTGACTCCGGAATTATTTAGGCTTTCCATAACAAAGGGGTTTAATACTTATTCACTGAAGGCATTTCGGCTTTTTATATTTTTATTAATTTGTTTAAAAAAAAATCTAAAAACATAATTCCACTTTGACGTCATAAGGTATTGTGTGTAGCCCAGTGACCGACACAAAATCTCAATTTAATCAATTTTAAATACAGGCTCTAACACAACAAAATGTGGAAAAGGTCAAGGCGTGTGAATAATTTCTGAAGGCACTGTATGTTATGTTTGGTATGCTTTTGTAAGACAGAAGGTTACTTAAGGCAAAAATGAAAGGAAGGGGCTGGATCGATGTTGGTTGGGGTGGGTGGACATATAGCGTTATCTAATTACCAGCTTTGCAACTACTTAATTTCAAACGAGTACAAACTTAACTGAACAGAGACAGAATACAATATGGAATTTTATTGAATAGTTTGGGGCTGTCTTTGTCTCCGAGGAATGCTGGGCAGCTGGCATCAAACCGTTTTGTGTTGTAGATATATGGTAGTAGATAAGTGGCCGGAAGGCACACACTTAATGTGTTGTGAAATCCATTGTGAAATGTATTGTAATGTTTTTAAAATGTTATATAACTGCCTTAATTTTGTTGGACCCAAGAATGAGTACATTCATAGCCAGTTGAGAAGAGCTCATGGCTGGAAATGCCTGGAACAGCTGAATTCCCTTCTCGGCCAGGATGCCCCACTTACTTAATGGCGATTCTCTAACATCTTCTCAGGGAACCTAGTCGTGGAGGAATTACCTGAGAGTGTTTGTAGATCGATCATTGGAACAAGGGACGTAGATTCTCCCTCAGGGGAGACACGCCTTCTGACATGACTTAAACAACACAGAAACATACCATTGTTGAAAGACTGTTGCTGTGTACTCCCGAGTGGCGCAGTGGTGTCACTACAGCCTGAGATTCGACACAACCGGCTGTGACCGGGAGTCTCATAGGGCAGCGCACAATTGGCCCAGTGTTGTCCGGGGTTAGGGAAGGGTTTGGCCGGGGGCGCTTTACTTGGCTCATCGCACTCTAGCGACTCTTTGTGGCGGGCAGGGCGCCTGCAGGCTGACTTTCGTCAGTTGTTGACTGAATGTACTCTTCCTGGGATCCACCAACAAACACATTGGTGCAGCTGGCTTCCGGGTTAAGCGTGTGTGTGTTAAATTGACATAAAAATACTCCCCTAGATGTATGCCCATTGGTTGAAAGAAAGGAAAGTGATTATTACACGAGTGAGCCCATAGGTTAATCAGCAAGCGTCGTGGCTAATAGTGACGCTATGCTGATGAAGTAACATTATGACCAGTGGTGTAAAGTACTTTTTGAATTTTTTGGAGTATCTGTACTTATCTTTTACTATTCATATTTTTGACAAATTTTACTTTTACTTCACTACATTCCTAAAGAAAATTATGTACTTTTGACACCATACATTTCCCTGACACCCAAAAGTACTTGTTATATTTTGAATGCTTAGCAGGACAGGAAAATGGTCTAATTCACACACTTATCAAGAGAGCATTCCTGGTTAATCCCTACTGCCCCTGATCTGGCGAACTCACTAAGCACATGCTTCATTTTAAATTATGTCTGAGAGTTGGAGCGTGCCCCTGGCTATCGGTAAATAAATAAATACTAGAAAATGCTTAAAATAAGGAATTCAAAATGATTTATACTTCTATTTTACTTTTGATACTTTAGTACATTTTAGCAATTACATTTACTTTTGATACTTAAGTATATTTAAAACCAAATACTTTTAGAATTGTATTCAAGTAGTATTTAACTGGGCACTTGAGTCATTTTCAATGAATGTATCTTTACTTTTACTCAAGTATAGCAATTGGGTACTTTTCCTACCACTGATTATGACACTACCATAGATACCTGCTATGCTTATGAGGTAACATAACATAACCCTATAAATACCTTCTATGCTGATGAGTGAGATAGGAAGCGATGTGAATTATGTGTTTACTAGATGATGAAAAAAGTGACGAGCCATTCAGACCAGCCTTTCTGATTGAACTTTCGTAAACGACATATTCTTTAGCTACTTTGCAACTACTTAGCATGTTAGCGAACCCTCTAACCTAACTCTTAACCCTAACCTTAACCCTTGGGTTGTCTTAAGGGTAAAAAATTACCCTCAATGTTTAACAGCAGAGAAAACCGCCTAAATTATATTTTTTCAACTTGAAATGTGATGACTTTTCCTAGAGTGACTCCAACATTAGAAAAAGTGAAACATCGCTGTAAAAAAAAGCTGTACACCACCAGGGTACAAAGATTGACCCGGCAGTTAGAAAATAATTTACGCACCACAAAAAACACAAAGACACACACACAATGAGAAATTGAGAATATGTGTGCTACTGATTGAACTCAGCCAGCAGCTCCTGAAGAGGAAGAACACCATGGTTGACACAGTTAGAAAGAACAAGCCTGAGCTGCCCTCTGCACTCCTCGCAGCAAGGGGGAGAGAGGCCTTCTCATCAAAGTTTGCCTTCACCCCCACCACCACTCTAGTTTCTTACCTCCCAAAGAGGAACAAGAATGTGGTCCTCCTGAGCACACTGCACAAAACAGCTGAGATCAGTGATCGTGAGGACAGGAAGCCAGCCATCATCCTGGACTACAACCACAACAAAGGAGGCGTGGACAACCTGGACAAGGTGATTGGAACTTACAGATGCAGGAGGATGACTGCCCACTCGTCCCTGGTCATCTTCCATAACATCATTGATGTGTCCTCATACAATGCCTTCATGATATGGAACAAGATCAACCCTACCTGGATCCCTGATAAGCGGAACAAGAGGAGGGTGTTCCTGGAGCAGCTGGGAAAGGATTTGTAACCCCACACATTCAAAGAAGGGAGCACCTCCTTGGCACAGCAGCCTCTGCAGCGCTTGTGAAAGCTGTTCAGTTGGCTGAATTTTGTCCTGATCCACCTGAGGCTGCAGCTGGGGCAGGCAAGAGGAGGAGATGCCAATTCTGTCTCCCAAAGAAGGACTGTAAAACAAATACAATGTGCTGTACATGTGAGATATACATCTGCAAGTCCATGCACACACACTTGCATACTGTCCTAGATGTGCTAATTAGAGTTGATTGATTTATGTTCTTCACGTTTTTGTTTTGTATCTATGATCTTATTTTATTCTTATTGTTGTTGTTTATACACCTTGTGGGTGGGGGCAATGGTTAAAAAAATGGGAGAAGACTAGTATTTGTAGTAGAAGTCAAACGATTAATCGGAATGGCCGATTAATCGGGGCCGATTTCAAGTTTTCATAACAATCGGAAATCGGTATTTTTGGGCACCGATTTGCCGATTTAAAAAAATAAAAATTTACTAGGCAAGTCAGTTAAGAACACATTCTTATTTTCAATGACGGCCTAGGAACGTTTTGCCTCGTTTAGGGGCAGAACGACAGATTTTTAACCTTGTCAGCTCGGGGGATCCAATCTTGCATTGATTACATTGCACTCCACGAGGAGCCTGCCTGTTAGCGAATGCAGTAAGCTAAGGTAAGTTGCTAGCTAGCATTAAACTTATCTTATAAAAAACAATCAATCAATGACTGTCATTGATCCAATGTGTACTTAACCATAAACATCAATGCCTTTCTTAAAATCAATACACAAGTATATATTTTTAAACCTGCATATTTAGCTAAAAGAAATCCAGGTTAGCAGGCAATATTAACCAGGTGAAATTGTGTCATTTCTCTTGCTTTCATTGCACGCAGAGTCAGGGTATATGCAACAGTTTGGGTCGCCTGGCTCTTTGCGAACTAATTTGCCAGAACTTTACGTAATTATGACAACATTGAAGGTTGTGCAATGTAACAGGAATATTTAGACTCATGGATGCCACCCGTTAGATAAAATATGGAATGGAATAAACGTTTTGTTTTCGAGGTGATAGTTTCCGGATTAGTCAAATGTATATGGTTTAGAGAGAAATAGTCGACGCGTTATAATTCCTGTAATAACTTGCGGCTGAATTTGAAAGGGGTTCCTTCGTTATTTTACCGTTCATGTCTTCCATAGAGAATGTCTTGATCTACTTCAAATAAGGTCTGTGTTTCGTGCAGGCTTAAACCGCCTCGACGTTTTGATACCCGTTTAAATCTCACTAGGATAAGGTAACGTTTGTCAACATATTTTCATAAATCCACTCTACAATTTTTTTTATCTTCGCTTATATTTAGCCAATATTGATCAGAGTTACCTTGTCCTATGGATATCTACACAGTTATAAGATTGGCACGGTGATGTAAGCCTACACGAAACACAGACCTTATTTTAAGTGAATCTAAAAATATCCTATGGAACAAATGAAGGAACCGCTTTTCAGATTTTGATAGGTGTCATGGGAATTATGACTCGCACTTTGGTTGTCAATTCTTACCATGCCCATTATTAAAATAGGATTTCCTGCATATAGAAATTAAAGTTTTTGTTTTCAACATTCATCACAGGTAACTTAAACTCTATTTTTATTCAAACAGTTGAGAGTATTTGTCTCTTAAGCAGACTCTTCAGTATCATTGTCACTTCAGAGCTGTGTGCGTGTGTGTATTTATGTATTATATTAAATTAAAATAAAAGTGTTCATTCAGTATTGTTGCAATTGTCATTATTACAAAAATGTGTGTGTGTGTATGATATATATATATATATATTTTTTTTTTTTTAATGTTTTTTTAAATAAATCGGCCGATTAATCGGTATTGGCTTTTTTGTCCTCCAATAATCGGTATCGGTATCGGCATTGAAAAATCATAATCGGTCGACCTCTAATTTGTAGTTCCTCATTGTACAGTAAATAAGAATATCACTATGTTGCCAATAAAGTTCAAGATTGTTATTGTTTCCCTTCAATTAAATGCATTCCAAACTACTTTCTGCACATTTCTTCTACTTTCTTAGGCTATACAAGTGCTATCTCTTGCTAAAAAAAAATGTTTTACACCTATGCAGTGCCTTTAGCAATAATAATAAACCTGTACTTTAGTAAAGAAAACAATTATGATAGGTGTGTTGTGATGAATGACAGGTTGTTTCTTCATGCAAAATAGATTTGGGGTTTAAAATTCAATTAAGCTGCTTTATTTTAGGGGTTTAGTGAAAGAGGGTAATTTTTTACTCTTAGGACAAGGGGAGTATACAGAATGTTAAGACTACACAACGGTTAACCCTAATGTTAGCGTTAGCCACCTAGCTAAAGTTAGCCACAACAAATTGGAATTCGTAACATATCATATGTGTTGAAAATTCGTAACATTTTGTAATAATTGTCATTTGTAGTATATCATACGAATTCTAATTTCTAACATATCAAATTAAATGGATGATGGACATCCACAAATGAATACATACCATATGAAATGTAACATATCATACTAAATAGAGGGAGCAGTGTTGTATTACTCAAGACAAGTCTCGGCCTCTAGTCTGGTCTCGAAACCACATTTCGAGTGTGTGGGTCTTGTCTTGGTGTCTGATACATTTGTACTCGGTCTTGACTCGGTCTCAGACAGTGAGGACTCATCATTTCTTCCCGAAACGGAGTTAAAAAACTCATAATTATCAGCTTCCATTCAGTCAGCTCATAAAACCGTTCCACCAAGCCAAATACATTCACTCCTTTCTTGAAACATTAATATCTTAAACCTCTTGAGCCTATGGGGGCGCCATTTCGACTTTGTAAAAATGAGTTCCCAAATTAAACTGCCTCGTACTCAATTCTTGCTTGTACAATATGCATATTATTATTACTATTGGATAGAAAACACTCTCTAGTTTCTAAAACCGTTTGAATTATTTCTCTGAGTGAAACAGAACTCATTCTGCAGCACATTTCCTGTCAGGGAGTGAGATTTCAGAAATCGAGGTCCCTGTTCTGAGGTCAGTTTATAAGTCCCCATGTAAGCCATCGGGCTACATGCACTGCATACGTCTTCCTCTAGATGTCAGTAAGCGGTGAGAATTTGAATGGAGTGGATTGCGCAATCTGGGACCTTATATAAGACCGTGGAACGGAAGTACCGTCCTTTTCAACGGTGCGCCTGGCGCAAGAAGACATCACAATGGCGTCCTGCAAACGCTTTCGTTTTAGTAGTTCTATATCTCCGGTCATGTTTTTATTCGTTATAGGTGTTAAAGACATCATAAGGTAGTTCATTTAAACCGACTTATAGCAGTTTATAGCAGTTTATTGCGATTTTCTGGGATTTCTTTGTCATGCGCTTTCACAAGTTGGACACTTCTCCAGTGGGTGGCTATCGTTAGCTGCTATTTCGACAGGAGAAGAGGACATCTTTCAACCAAAAGACGATTGTTCTGGAGAAAGGACACCTTGCCCAAGATTCTGATGGAAGCTCAGCTAATAGTAAGCAGTCTTTATGCTGTTAATTCGTACTTATGTTGACAAATGTCAAATAATAATTCCGCCATGAATTATGGTGCGGTCTCGCTTTAGCGCACGCTGTATTGCGCAGTAACGTTAATTTTAAAAATCTAACACAGCGATTGCATTAAGAACTAATTTATCTTTCATTTGCTGTCCAACTTGTATTTTTTAGTCTAGTTTATGAATAGTTTTCGATTAGAATAGGTGCCTCTCCAAGATGGCGCCGGACAGATTGCTTGACGTTTTGGCCACTAATCACATTGTATAACCACGATTTGTGCCGCTAAATATGCACATTTTCGAACAAACTCTATATGCATTGTGTAATATGATGTTATAGGACTGTCATCTGAAGAATTCTGAGAAGGTTAGTGAAAAAATTAATATCTTTTGGTGGTTTATACGTTATCGCTATGTTTGGCTTGAATCAATGCTGTTGTGATGTTTGCTATTGTGGTAAGCTAATATAACGCTATATTGTGTTTTCGCTGTAAAACACTTAGAAAATCTGAAATATTGTCTGGATTCACAAGATCTGTGTCTTTCAATTGCTGTACGCTGTGTATTTTTAAGAAATGTTTTATGATGAGTAATTAGGTAATACACGTTGCTCTCTGTAGTTATTCTAGTCGCTTTGGTGAGAGTTGTGATGGTGGCTGCAATGGTAAACTATGATTTATACCTGAAATATGCACATTTTCCAACAAAACATATGCTATACAATAAATATGTTATCAGACTGTCATCTGATGAAGTTGTGTCTTGGTTAGTGGCTATTTATATCTTTATTTGGTCGAATTTGTGATAGCTACTGATGGAGTAAAAAACTGGTGGAGTAAAAAAAGTGGTGTCTTTTGCTAACGTGGTTAGCTAATAGATTTACATATTGTGTCTTCCCTGTAAAACATTTTAAAAATCAGAAATGATGGCTGGATTCACAAGATGTGTATCTTTCATCTGGTGTCTTGGACTTGTGATTTAATGATATTTAGATGCTAGTATTTACTTGTGACGCTATGCTAGGCTATGCTAGTCAGCTTTTTTACTGATGGGGGTGCTCCCGGATCCGGGTTTGGGAGGAATTAGAGGTTAACAGCCTTTATATCTATTATAGACATGTTTGCGCAGTGGCGAACCTATAGGCCTTTAGTGTGTGACAGATTCGTGATTCTGAAAGGACAGCAACCGAAATACCAGCGCACTGATGTAGGAGAGTGCACTTTTTGTAAAACACAAAGGGCCTGTGGTGTAGAGGAGGGTATATGCATGTACTATAAGCTGTATACCCACCTTTGTCCTGTGGGAATTGCTTATACTCACTTCTTAATCCCTACTGATGCGTATCAAAGTAGTGTAGTGGAGGTATACGACTTTTTAATTATGTAGTACAATAGAGAAATCACAATCGCAAAGTTTGAGTGGAATATCGTCTGCAAGCAGCAAGTGTGTGCAGCTCTCAATTAGTTTTAACATTGGTTTCAAATTATGATATCTACAAGTAAATGCCAACTAAGGCAACAATGGGTATGCAAACCAGGTAGTCAGAGTTTAGTCAGAAGTGTTGGCTAGTAGGTATTTTGTGATGCGCAATTGTCATCATGTGCTGTTTGCTTCAGCGGAGTAGACATGGTTGTATTTTTCTATTTCATTTTATTGTGTGGAAACTCATAAGGAGAACTCGTAAAAAACCATAGGAAAACACAGTTTGGGAACTTTGGGACAAAATGAGAGTATACCCAGTTCTCCAGGCACTACTACACCACTACATCAGGCAAGACAGCAGTCACACACAGCATGATGTGAAAGGATAAGCAGTCCATAAACTCTGACATAATAAGCCAGTAGGTCCCAATCATAGAATAGAAAAACACAACTGCATTTCCCAATTGAAATGTACAAATATTACTTCCCATTGCCAAAAACATTTCACGTTTAGAACACAAAGTAACCGGTGACCTAAAGTTTAGGTGCAGATATCAAACAAACAGACAATCATTAATATCATCAAAATTCAAATTCCCAGTTTAAGCTACAAAACCAACTTCATAAGAGGTTTTAAAAATAGGTTCTATATGTCTCAACGTTCTAGGACGTACACTTAAGCATTGTTGGCAGAATAGATGGATAAAGTTCAATGCATGATTATTATAATTCACCAATACATTTCTTGGTAGATATTGCTATCAGGTTGTAAATCACAGCTGGCCTGGTACATTGTTTGCTGCCATTCGGGATGCACTGTTTTAGTTTCAATGACTCAACATTTTGGACAAAAATGGACGAATGTAAGCCTGGGAATGTCAATACAATCAAACTAGCAAGGGCAATGATCACAAGTCAGTCATAATGTGGCTAATAGGGAAGCGTATCTATTTATGTAACAAGCTAAAAACACAGAGCCTAACATTAGCTAGAAACTGCTAGGAGGATGTTATGTCATGCCATTGGAGGAGTGGGTGAGTGAGTGAGTGACTTTTTCCCCTCATATTGTTTTTTGGTGGCTATACACAGCTAGAGATGCTGGTGTCATTTGGTTAGCTAGCAAAAACTTGAATGATTGCAATACATTAGCATTTCTATTGCGTTCACAAATTCATTCTGATTATCTACTCCGATTTCAGAGCACTCTCGTCTGAGTGTGCAAGAGCGCAGAACAACTGATGAATTTACGAATGCACAACACCTGCTGATCGGTGTCAGAAACGTAGGCAAAAAAAAAACGCTCTAGATAACATGTAAACACCCTAACCAGCTCTGCTACGGCAAGTCAAATAGTTGGAGTGAGGTGTTCTCTCATTTGTGTCTGGAAGTAGCTAGCAAGCTAGCTTCTTATGGCTGAAGGGGCAGTATTGAGTAGCTTGGATGAAAGGTGCCCATATCAAACGGCCTGCTCCTCAGTCATAGTTGCTAATATTTGCATATTATTATTAGTATTGGATAGAAAACACTCTAAAGTTTCTAAAACTGTTTGAATTATGTCTGTGAGATTAACAGAACTCATATTGGCAGGCAAAATCCTGAGTTGAAATCAAAACAGGAAGTCAGAAATCTGAGCTTGTCTGTATACACCAGAGTCCCTTAAGAAATCCAATTGAGTTATGAATGATGTTGCACTGCCTAGGGGTTCCACTAGATGTCAACCATCAATATAAATTCCAATGAGACTTCTATGATGTTGTGGGAGAGAATGAGAGCAGAATCAGTCAGGTGTCCATCAAGCAGCCATTTCCTGATCATGCCTTTTCTTCATGCAAGACACTGACGTTCCATTGCTCACGCAGACAAGAACGAATACTCCGGTTGGAACTTTATTGAAGCTATATGTTAAAAAATCCTAATGATTGATTCAGTACTTAGTTTGAAATGTTTCTTCGACCGGTAATATCACATTTTGAAGTTTTTGTCCGATATAACGCTGACCAGAATTAGCGTTTGGATATGTAAACCAGACGCGCTAACAAAATAAGGTATTTGGACATAAATAACGGAACAAAACGAACAAAACAAACATTTATTGTGGACCTGGGATTCCTGGTGTGCTTTCTGATCTAGATCATCAAAGGTAATGGAATATTTATCATGTATTTTATTGTTTATAGTGACGCCATCTTTGCAGCTGTGGTATGCTGTTTTTGAGCGCCGTCTCAGATTATAGCGTGCAATTCTTTTTCCGTAAAGTTTTTTTGAAATCTGACATAGCGGTTGCATTAAGGAGAGGTATATCTATAATTCAATGTGTATAACTTGTATTATCATCTATATTTATGATGAGTATTTCTGTTGAAACGATGGGCTATGCAAAGTCACTTGATGTTTTTGCATTTAGTGAATCTTGTAGCCTCAATGTAAACTCAGATTTTTTGATATAAATATGAATTTAATCAAACAAAACATGCATGTATTGTGTAACATGAAGTCCTATGAGTGTCATCTGATGAAAATAATCGAAGGTTAGTGATTCATTTTATCTCTATTCTGGTTTTTGTGAAGCTATCTTTAGCTGGGAAAAATGGCTGTGATTATTGTGGTTTTGTGGTGACCTAACATAATCGTTTGTAGTGCTTTCGCTGAAAAGCCTATTTGAAATCGGACACTTTGGTGGGATTAACAACAAGATTACCTTTAAAATGATATAAGACACATGAATGTCTGAGGAATTTTAATTATGAGATTTCTGGTTTTTGAATTTGGCGCCCTGCACTTGGACTGGCTGTTGTCATATCGGTCCCGTTACCGGGACTGCAGCCAGTTAGCTTGGATGCTTGGTTGGGACAAGCATGCCTTGGCAGGCAAGCTGCAGAAGGACGAGGAGGCTACAATTAACCATCTTTTATCAATGCAATTTTGACGGCCAACAAGCTGAAAAGGTTGAGAGGGTTTATCTAATGTTCCCTTGTTAGATTTGAGCTAATATTGCTCTGGCTAGCATAAGTTGTTGATCTTGTTGTTGTTGATGTGTATAACTGAGGGAGAGAGTGTAACGAGTGCGCTGAGAGTCGAGAAGCAAGTTCAGGGATTGAGTGTTTTAATAAATAAAATAAACAATGAACACGAAACACAAACAACGCACCGACATGAAAACAGAGTCAATAACACCTGAGGAAAGAACCAAGGGGAGTGACAGATATGGGGAAGATAATCAAGGAGGGTGAGTTTCTTTTTTTTTTTTTTCACCTTTATTTAACCAGGTAGGCTAGTTGAGAACAAGTTCTCATTTACAACTGCGACCTGGCCAAGATAAAGCAAAGCACACAAACAACAACACAGTTACACATGGAATAAACAAGCGCACGTCAATAGAACAATAGAAAAAAAGAAAGTCTATATACAGTGTATGCAAATGGCGTGAGGAGGTAAGGCAATAAATAGGCCATAGTAGCAAGTAATTACAATTTAGCAAATTAACACTTGAATGATAGATGTGCAGATGATGATGTGCAAGTAGAAATACTGGTGTGCAAAAGAGCACAAAAGTAAATAAAAACAATATGGGGACGAGGTAGGTAGCTACTTACAGATGGGCTATGTACAGCTGCAGCGATCGGTGAGTGTCATGAGGTGCAGGTGCGCAAGACGATGGTTGCAGGTTTGCGGGATAATCAGCAGCCTGACGACCTAGAGCCCGGAGAGGCAGTATATGTGACAGAGAGGCTACCTTATCTGGTTTCAGAGCTGGTCATGGGTGTACCTCAGCCACGCTCAAGGTCCTAAACGACATCTTAACTGCCATCGATAAGAAACAATACTGTGCAGCCGTATTCATTGACCTGGCCAAGGCTTTCGACTCTGTCAATCACCACATCCTCATCGGCAGACTCGACAGCCTTGGTTTCTCAAATGATTGCCTCGCCTGGTTCACCAACTACTTCTCTGATAGAGTTCAGTGTGTCAAATCGGAGGGTCTGTTGTCCGGGCTTCTGGCAGTCTCTATGGGGGTGTCACAGGGTTCAATTCTTGGACCGACTCTCTTCTCTGTATACATCAATGATGTCGCTCTTGCTGCTGGTGAGTCTCTGATCCACCTCTACGCAGACGACACCATTCTGTATACTTCTGGCCCTTCTTTGGACACTGTGTTAACAACCCTCCAGGCGAGCTTCAATGCCATACAACTCTCCTTCCGTGGCCTCCAATTGCTCTTAAATACGAGTAAAACTAAATGCATGCTCTTCAACCGATCGCTGCCTGCACCTGCCTGCCTGTCCAACATTACTACTCTGGACGGCTCTGACTTAGAATATGTGGACAACTACAAATACCTAGGTGTCTGGTTAGACTGTAAACTCTCCTTCCAGACTCACATCAAACATCTCCAATCCAAAGTTAAATCTAGAATTGGCTTCCTATTCTGCAACAAAGCATCCTTCACTCATGCTGCCAAACATACCCTTGTAAAACTGACCATCCTACCAATCCTCGACTTCGGTGATGTCATTTACAAAATAGCCTCCAATACCCTACTCAATAAATTGGATGCAGTCTATCACAGTGCCATCCGTTTTGTCACCAAAGCCCCATATACTACCCACCACTGCGACCTGTACGCTCTCGTTGGCTGGCCCTCGCTTCATACTCGTCGCCAAACCCACTGGCTCCAGGTCATCTACAAGACCCTGCTAGGTAAAGTCCCCCCTTATCTCAGCTCGCTGGTCACCATAGCAGCACCCACCTGTAGCACACGCTCCAGCAGGTATATCTCTCTGGTCACCCCCAAAACCAATTCTTCCTTTGGCCGCCTCTCCTTCCAGTTCTCTGCTGCCAATGACTGGAACGAACTACAAAAATCTCTGAAACTGGAATCACTTATCTCCCTCACTAGCTTTAAGCACCAGCTGTCAGAGCAGCTCACAGATTACTGCACCTGTACATAGCCCATCTATAATTTAGCCCAAACAACTACCTCTTTCCCTACTGTATTTATTTATTTATTTTGCTCCTTTGCACCCCATTATTTCTATCTCTACTTTGCACATTCTTCCACTGCAAATCTACCATGCCAGTGTTTTACTTGCTATATTGTATCTACTTTGCCACCATGGCCTTTTTTTTGCCTTCACCTCCCTTATCTCACCTCACTTGCTCACATTGTATATAGACTTATTTTTCTACTGTATTATTGACTGTATGCTTTGTTTTACTCCATGTGTAACTCTGTGTTGTTGTATGTGTCGAACTGCTTTGCTTTATCTTGGCCAGGTCGCAATTGTAAATGAGAACTTGTTCTCAACTTGCCTACCTGGTTAAATAAAGGTGAAATAAAAAATTAATGAAATAAACCTTTTCGTGGTTGTTTGATCAATAGGACTGTAAAGTTCCCAAATGAAAGTGGTGTTTGTGTTTACATATTTGCAGAAATCCATTCAGGTGTATTTTGTGGCTTTTGGCGAATGCGTTCTAACGATCTAAAGTCGGTGTTGTTACTGCCTGTAAACACACAGTCCAGTTCCAAGTGAAAGATGGCAGGCCCGAATGTCAAATGGCTTGTTTGTATAAGGGTCTACTGTAGCTATGATTGGCTGTAGCGCACTTGTCTGTGTAGACTCAGGTCCTGGACAAGACAGATGTTTTTATTTGGTTTTATTTCCTGCAGTGTCTATTAATTTTCCAAACGCACAGTCACTTTCCCACTCTATATTGCTATAGAATGTTCACAAATGCGTTAGTATACGTACTTCCAAAACATTCTAAGAATTTATGAAAATTACCATATCTACTGTAAGTTGTCGCTTGTCAGAATTGTTTCATATTCTTTGTGGGGGTGTATATGAACAGATTTCATGTTGCTAAAATGCTGTCAGTTCCACTTTAAATGCAACAATGTTTCATACACATACTGTAAGTTATTTTCAAAGAGAAGGCTAACAACAGCAAGCGCAATGTAATAAAAAACACAGTTTCACTCACCAGATGATGATCATTTGAAACTTAACTTCTTGTTGAAAGTTATTCTTGAAAGGAAAAGGGAGAAGCTAAGAAATTAGCAACAACATCCTCTTTGATAACATTTGCTGCAGCCGTTGCAAACTAGCCGACGACAAAGGCAGAAGTTTCCATAATTTTTTGTAAAAACGGTCCTACTCATTAAGTCAAAATGTGATTGGTTGATTCCACTGTCACTCCAAAATGTTGCCCTAATACAGTTGAATGGCAGATGCCTTTATCTAGCTTCTGATGGCCTACAGTAGCCAATGGCTGACTTAGCTAGCTAGATTTATCTCCCCAGAGACCAGCAAAAATAAATCCTGCTTGCATCTTTTTTTCTCTTCAGTGTTATTCCTTTCCTTTTCAATAAAAACTGAAGAGATTAAATCAGAACATCATTGAAAATAATAATATAATTATCTCATTCTGTCTGTTATTCCATTGTATTATAATCATTATTTTATATATACTTAGTCTTTCTCTGAAAGCCTAGAAGGCCAATTATTCCCCACTGTGTTTGTTTTACTAATAATTTGTAGAGTGGCTCTATTTTCCTTCAGCATGCATTTTTTTCAATATTCTGAATGTCTAAAAATCCATATGTTTTTCTGAAATATGAACACAGAAATACTGGACATTTTGAACTCTTATAATGGTGGTGATTTTTCTGGTCTCGGTCTTGACTTGGTCTCGCCCCCCCCCCCCCGGTCTTGGTCTTGACTCGGACTCAGTTTCCTCCGGTCTTGGTCTTGAATCAGTCCCGCTTTAGATGGTTTCGAACACAACACTGAGAGGGAGAGTAACTATGTTACTAACATTTACTATGTTACATCTACCCCTGATTCCAGGTTGCCTGATGTAGAGTAATTAGCACCATGCTCGCTCTGTCCCTCTCTCTATCTTTCTCTCTCTCTCCCCCACTCTCTGTTTCTCATCTGAAACATGCACTGTATCAGCCTGACCTAGAAACAAGGGACGAGTTTCTTGCTGCATCGACAAGAGCTTGGGAAAATATTTATCTTGGTGCTTGGTGCTCCCAGCATTCAAACTCAGATACATGTAATATGTACATCAATTTCATGACGGTCTGCGTGTGCAAGCTTTTCTTTGACAGAGTGAATCTCTACAGGCCTGTCACTCCCACTACTGATAAACAATATGTATTTGATTTCACATACTGTATGATTTATGTCCTATGCTGAATTTACTATATACTCTGTGTGAACAGGGCTGATTATTTCTTTGTGTATTATAATAATAACCAACCAGACATGAGGAGAGTTTGCATTAATAGTGCAAGGGAATATAATCAGCACCATCAATTCAAAATTTTCACCAGACAGTTTGACATTGCCCATGATGTGACAGAGACAAATTGTGCTGAAAATCACTGCAACCTTTCCTTGCGGGGACACAGTCATTTACAAAAATGTTGTTGTGAAATGTAATTTGTTTCAACACCTGGAGTGAGTGATCTGAAAATGTTAAGATATCGCAAAACAAACATTGCTCTAAACCCTTGACAATAGGGGACAATGGGACTTGACACAGACAGAACACTTAATAGTTGATCGCTGTATCCGGTCTCTCGTTCATGATACTATTTAACTTGCTCTGCCTCTGTTCTCCTATAATGTCATATTGCGAATCCAAGGACACAGATGTCCACTGACTGTTCAATTTACTGCAGGGATCTGGGTAAGGCTCATGGAGAAATTTTGCAGACAGCTGTTTTTCCCTCCCTAGGCTGAGTACCTGGAGAGAGAGAATCACATTTGCCAGGGAATTGCATGCTCCAGCACACTTGCCATAATGTGGTTCAGAGGCAGGGGCAGGCAATTGCCTTAGACCTTTCACAACATATTGTAAAGAGGGGGTGGGGGGGCCTGACATTTTATATAGGTAAGCAGTGACACTATTGCAGCGACATATTTGGTATTTATTAGGATCCCCATTAGCCGCTGCAAAAGCATCAGCTACACTTCCTGAGGTCCACATGAAACATGACATAATAGATAGTACAGAGCATTATTAGTCAAGGACTGAAATACATACATTTAAAACATCACAGATAGCCTACATATCAGTACATACACACAATGTCTAGGTCTAATACATAGTGCAGTGCAAATTACAATACAATATATACAGTATAAAATGGCTGTCTCTTCACAGTCCCATTTGTGCAGTAAGGTGTTCTTTTATCTGTTTTTTTAAAACTGGTTTTATTGCTAGCTTGAGATACCTGGGGTGGCAGAATTCCATATAGTCATGACTCTATTTTATACTATGCCTTTCCCAGGCTCTGTTCTGGACCTGGGAACTGTGAAGAGACCTCTGGTTGCATGTCTTATGTTGTACAGATGAGTGTCCGAACTGTGTGCCAACTGCTTGAACAGGAGGTTCGGTACCTTCAAACACAAGCATTTGCAAAGGTTATTGCAACCAAGTTTTTTAAAAACATTTGAGCCACTAAAATTGGGGGGCTATGTATAAAAATGGTTGTAATGCCTACACGGTTCATACAATAATTTTGACAAAACCGTTAACTTAAAGATGAAAGTCTACACTTAAAGCACATCTTGATTGTTTCCTTTCAAATCCATTGTGGTGGCTTACAGAGCCAAAATGATGCCAATTGTGTCACTGTCCAAATACTTATGGACCTGACTGTATACATATTCAGCCCCCTTGACTTTCTCCACATTTTCTGACATTACAGCCTTATTCAAACATGTATTAAATTGTTGTTTTCCCTCATCAGTCTACACACAATACCCTATGATAACAAAGAAAAAACAGATTTTTATTTATTTTTGCTCATATATAAAGAAACTAAAATATTACATTTACATAAGTATTCAGACACTTTACTCAGTACTTTGTTGAAACACCTTTGGCAGCGATTACAAACTTGTTTTCGCTTTGTCATTATGGGTTATTTTGTGTAGATTGATGAGAACCTTTTTTTTTAATAAGGCTGTAATGTAACAAAATGTTTGAAAAAGTCAAGGGGTCTGAATACTTTCCGAATGCACTGTATGTATACATATTTTTTTTTTATAAAATGTTTTTATTTAGATAGGGTTTAATATTGCAGACACATTGTGGCTTCCATCAATGTAATTGTCTGTATCATTTCCTATACCCCATATGTTATTTATAAATATATTTTCACCTTACTACCACCCCTGATTGGAGAAAACTAATTGACAACAACACTTAGGTTTCATTTATATTTTACAATAGTTACATTTTGTTTGTTTTTAGTCCAGGTAAATGTTGCAATTCTTCATCCATTCCTTAATTAACCTGCAACCAAAAACAAGCTACATATGGACAATACCAGAACAAATGATCTAATAATTCTGTCTCTTCGCAGCAGAATCTGCAGAGCTGGGATGGTTGTATCCCCCATATATATAACATTCTATTGGTTGCAGAAATTGTGTATAATAATTTAAATTGAAAAACTCAAGTTGTGAATACAAGTGTCGTTTTCTGTATCAGTTCATAAACCATGTGCCATGGAATCGGTACATCGAAAATCTCTTCCCAACTATTTTACAATCTATATGGCACAGCTGACAATTTTTTGGCTGTCAACTTGTAAAGTTTTTTATTTAACACAATTTTCATTAACCAATTTTGGTCTTTAATGCCAGGCCGAAAGACAAGTTCCTTACTTCCTACCCCTTCCACTTGCCTCTTCCATTTTTGTGGTAATGCTGTAATTAGTTGCTTGTAATTTTGGATAGAGCAGACATTTCCATATATTTATGTTAGCTGCATGTGTGACATAACTCCTTCATTAGAACAGTGAGCCATCGTATTCATGCATAAAATAACAAATAATGAAAGAAAAGCATTGCAAGTTTGAATTTTGTAAAGTAAGTGTGGGAGAGTTGGACAAATGATTGTTATTGATCAATAATGGCAAACCTCCTGGCATTGAATATTTAGATGGAAAGCTACTGAGGATGGTAGCTGACTCTATAGTCAATCATATATGTAATATCTTTAATCTGAGCCTAGAGGAAAGTCTTTGTACTCAGGCCTGGATGGAAGCCAAAGTTAGTTCGCTACCCAAGAGTGGTAAAGCGGCCTTTACTGATTCTAACATTATACATGCAGTGGGGCAAAAAAGTCTTTAGTCAGCCACCAATTGTGCAAGTTCTCCCACTTAAAAAGATGAGAGAGGCCTGTAATTTTCATCATAGGTACACTTCAACTATGACAGACAAAATGAGAAAAAAAAATCCAGAAAATCACATTGTAGGATTTTTTATTTATTTATTTGCAAATTATGGTGGAAAATAAGTATTTGGTCAATAACAAAAGTTTATCTCTGACTAAATACTTTTTTGCCCCACTGTATAAGCTTGCTGCCAGCTCTTAGCAAACTGTTGGAAAAAATTGTGTTTAACCAAATACAATGCTATTTCTCTGTAAACAAATTAACAACCGACTTTCAGCATGCTTATAGAGAAGGGAACTCAACATGTACTGCACTGACACAAAGGACTGATAATTGGTTGAAAGAAATTGATAAGAAGATTGTGGGAGCTGTACTGATAGATTTCAGTGCAGCCTTTGATATTATTGACCATAACCTGTTGTTGAAAAAAACTTGTGTCATGGCTTTTCAACCTCTGCCATATCATGAATTCAGAGCTATCTATCTAATAGAACTCAAAGGGTTTTCTTTAAATGGAAGCTTCTCTAATGTCAAACATGTAAAGTGTGGTGTAGTGCAGGGCAGCTCGCTAGGCCCTCTACTCTTTTCTATTTTTACCAATGACCTGCCACTGGTATTAAACAAAGCATGTGTGTCCATGTATGCTGATGACTCAACCATATACGCATCAGCAACCACAGCTAATGAAGTCACTGAAACCCTTAACAAAGAGTTGCAGTCTGTCTTGGAATGGGTGGCCAGTAATAAACTGGCCCTGAACATCTCTAAAACTGAGAGCACTGTATTTGGTACAAATCATTCCCTAAATTCTAGACCTCAGCTAAATCTGGTAATAAATGGTGTGGCTGTTGAACAAGTTGAGGAGACTAAATAACTTGGCGTTACCTTAGATTGTAAACTGTCATGGTCAAAATATATAGAATCAATGGATGTAAAGATGGGGAGAGGTCTGTCTGTAATAAAGAGATGCTCTGATTTTTGACACCACCTAAATAGCAAGTCCTGCAGGCTCTAGTTTTGTCTTATCTTGATTATTATCCAGTCGTGTGGTCGAGTGCTGCAAGGAAATACCTAGTTAAGCTGCAGCTGGCCTAGAACAGAGCGGCACATTTATAAGAAAGATTAATGTGATGAAAATCACAAATTGTTTGCATAGTCAACTTACACACAGCGCTGACTGGTTTAAAAAAAAAACAGATAAAGCAACACCTCATGGCACAATGCCTCTCCCCTATTTGACCTAGATAGTTTGTGTGTATGTATTGATATATAGGCTACGTGTGCCTTTTGTTAAAAACATTGTGTGATGTAGTTCTGTTCTTGTCTATTAATGTTCTGTATTATGTCATGTTTCATGTTTTGCGTGGACCCCAGGAAGAGTATCTGCTGCTTTTACAACAGCTAATGGGGATCCTAATAAAATACCAAATAGCAGTCCTATTTATGATATCATTTAAAAAGATTATAACGTTTAAAAAAATGTTTGTTGTAATATTTGTTCTGTCTTTTCTGGTGGATTAAACTGAAATTGCAACCAACTTTCTATGGCTTGTTATAAAAATAGTGATATTTTGGATATGATTTCATTTCCAAATAACCGAAATTTAGGCCATTCTTGAACATGGGGTGAGACATTGTTACCAATCTGCTAGTTTGGATTTAAGTATAACTTTTTTATGACTGAAGCCTTTAGTGAGAGGTCTAACGCTTTAATATTTAATAATTTCTTCCCTCCGAATTCATATTCATTATATAAATAGGCCCATTTCATTTTGTCTGGTTTACCGTTCCAAATAAAATTGCATTTTTTTTGGTTCATATAATTTTTAAAAACAAGTTACTAGGTGTAGGCAAGGCCATAAGCAAATAGGTAAACTGGGATACGACTAAATAGACAGGTATTTTCCTTTCCATAGTAGCAAGATCATATCTATTTTTGCTAACTTTCTATTCAGATTTATTGTAGTGAGATAATTTCTTTCTTTCGGGATTTGAATACCGAGTATGTCCACTTCACAATCAGACCATTTTAAACTAGATGGTAATGAAAAAGTTGTCTTTTTTAGTGATCCAACACTTAATAAAATGATCTAGATCCTCTATGAGGCTGTATAAAGATCCAAATTGCGGATTAAAAAGAAAACATGATTTGTCAGCATACAATGACACCTTTGTTTTTTAAACTCTGTATTTCTAGCCCCTTGATATTATTGTTGGATCTGATTTTAAAAGCTAACATTTTGATGGCCATAATAAATAGATATGCCAATAGTGGACAACCTTGTTTTACTCCTCTTGACAATTTAATACTTTCTAAGAAGTAGCCATTATTTACTATTTTACACCTGGGGTTACTATACATAACGTTAACCCATTCTATAAGAGATTCTCCAAAATTAAAATAGTGCAGGCATTTATATATAAATTCCAGTCGTACTTCATCAAAGGCCTTTCAAAGTCAGCAATCCCAGATTTTTCAGTGTTCTATTGTTTCCAGTACTTGTCTTATATTATCTCCAATGTATGGTCCATGTAAAAAAAAAAAACGATCTGATTAGGGTGAATAATATCAGACAATAACTTTTTAATGATTATGCGCTATGCATTTTTCTAGGGTTTTAGCATCACAACACTAAAGTTTACGGGGTCTGCAGTTTTTTTAGGTGGATTGGATCTTTATATTTACCACCTGGGTCCTGTTTCAGTAATAGTGAAATCAACCTTCTTGTTGAGTATCTGACAGTGTACCATTTTTATAGGAGTGGTTAAAACATGTCAATAACGGACTCTTGAGTACGTCTAAAAATATTTGACATACCTCAAATGGTATGCCATTCAGCCCTGGAGTTTTCCCAGAATTGAAGGCTTTAATTGCATCTAGAAGTCCTATCCTGTGTGGCTCAGTTTGACGAGCATGGCGCTTGCAACGCCAGGGTTGTGGGTTAGATTCCCACGGGGGACCAGTATGGATAATTGCATCTGCAAAATGTGTAAATGTAAAATGAAGATCCTCCTCTGTAATTAGGCCTTCACATGAGTTTTTCTGTATAGCTGGTAATTTTACACTGTTAGTAGAAAAAAATCCTTAAAATGTATTTAACTTAGTGGAGATGGAGGAGACTGAAATTAAAACATATGCTTTGCTTCCTCTTTCAAAATATTGTTTAGTGAGTTATGGATGACTCCGTCAATTTTAACAAGTTTCTGTAAATTATTTTTTGTAGCATTTCTATGTTGAAGAATTTGGTGCATTTTCCCCCATATTCCATCCAGTTTGCTTACGTAATTTCCCTAAGTGCATGAGGGTGATAGTTTGTAGTGTGATTTCCCTTACGGTCCATTGAAGTATTTAAAACAGTATTATAATCTCCCACCATAATAATTTTGTCATGTTTTGCCTGTAAACTCGATAAATTATTGCATATTTTAAAAGAAGAGTGGATTACCATTATTTGGACCATATAGATTAATGAGACAAATCTGTTTATGGTCCAATAGCATATTTAAAAGGATCCACCTTCCTTGCGGATCTGTTTGAACAGTTTGCACATTTGGATCAAAATTATTGTTAATTAATATCAACACCCCTTTTGAGTTTCTTTGCCCATGGGAGAAATATATTTTTTCATACAACTTTGTCTAAAGGTACAGAATGAGTTTCCTGTAAGCAATAGATATTATATTATATACAGTGGGGCAAAAAAGTATTTAGTCAGCCACCAATTGTGCAAGTTCTCCCACTTAAAAAGATGAGAGAGGCATGTAATTTTCAGTATTCAAAAATACTTATTTTCCACCATAATTTGCAAATACATTCATTAAAAATCCTACAATGTGATTTTCTGGATTTTTTTTTCTCATTTTGTCTGTCATAGTTGAAGTGTACCTATGATGAAAATTACAGGCCTCTCTCATCTTTTTAAGTGGGAGAACTTGCACAATTGGTGGCTGACTAAATACTTATTTGCCCCACTGTATATACCTATATATTCCTTCTCCTCCAATATTCCACCCGCTAGAACCTCCCCCCGTCCCAAGTTGTGTTGTCTTCCCAGTGACTGGCTGACCATCCCTGTACACATAGATCCTAAGGCCTAAGAGATAGGGGCCCATCCACCTACAGTACAGAACCAGATCCGCAGCCAACATAATTTTGAACGCCTTCACCTCAGTCGTACTGCATCTAGTTTATATAAAAAATAAATATATACTGTGTATATAACAAAATCTTTCATATCTTAATTTATTCCCACAATTGACAAATAATATGCAGAATAATATAAGCACTTCTACAAAGGATTGTTACATATAACACCCCCTCACACACACAACCACAAACAACCACAAAATCAAATGTTCAACAGTTGTTCCATCCCTTAACCCAACTCAAGAGAACACTTGATGTGTGTATGCATATACAGTTTGGCTCTTTAACACCCACACACGCTGGTCCTCCATTTTGACCCATCTTCCGAAGCACCTCTGTGGAGTCAGACTGTTTGATTATTCTGTGCCACCAGGGCCACAATAATATACCCTCCCTCTGATTGTCCGAGTGAGACTCCCTCCCCGTGGGTTACTACAGCCAGTGTTGCCAACACTGCCACTACCTGGGTGGGGTACTCCACCGGAATTCCAACATGCTTGGTATGAGGTCGTCAAGGTTCTCATTAGCAGCTTTGAGAAAATTCTTGTGTATTTAGGCTTTGGCTTTTGGACCTACAGGTTCAGACTCTTGAGGGGGCGGTGCTGCTTTAATGGGTCTCTGACCACATTCACCTTTCTGTCATGGCTGCGTAGGCTACCTGCAGTAGACCTATAAAACGGAAAGGACTTCTCCGTAGTGGGTGGGTTGCTCAAGTGGGTGTCTAGGATATAGGGTTGGCACCATTATTGTAATTTTATAATGTACACTGCTCAAAAAAATAAAGGGAACACTTAAACAACACAATGTAACTCCAAGTCAATCACACTTCTGTGAAATCAAACTGTCCACTTAGGAAGCAACACTGATTGACAATAAATTTCACATGCTGTTGTGCAAATGGAATACACAAAAGGTGGAAATTATAGGCAATTAGCAAGACACCCCCAATAAAGGAGTGATTCTGCAGGTGGTGACCACAGACCACTTCTCAGTTCCTATGCTTCCTGGCTGATGTTTTGGTCACTTTTGAATGCTGGCGGTGCTCTCACTCTAGTGGTAGCATGAGACGGAGTCTACAACCCACACAAGTGGCTCAGGTAGTGCAGCTCATGCAGGATGGCACATCAATGGCCTGCTGGAGGTCATTTTGCAGGGCTCTGGCAGTGCTCCTCCTTGCACAAAGGCGGAGGTAGCGGTCCTGCTGCTGGGTTGTTGCCCTCCTACGGCCTCCTCCACGTCTCCTGATGTACTGGCCTGTCTCCTGGTAGCGCCTCCATGCTCTGGACACTACGCTGACAGACACAGCAAACCTTCTTGCCACAGCTCGCATTGATGTGCCATCCTGGATGAGCTGCACTACCTGAGCCACTTGTGTGGGTTGTAGACTCCGTCTCATGCTACCACTAGAGTGAGAGCACCGCCAGCATTCAAAAGTGACCAAAACATCAGCCAGGAAGCATAGGAACTGAGAAGTGGTCTGTGGTCACCACCTGCAGAATCACTCCTTTATTGGGGGTGTCTTGCTAATTGCCTATAATTTCCACCTTTTGTCTATTCCATTTGCACAACAGCATGTGAAATTTATTGTCAATCAGTGTTGCTTCCTAAGTGGACAGTTTGATTTCACAGAAGTGTGATTGACTTGGAGTTACATTGTGTTGTTTAAGTGTTCCCTTTATTTTTTTGAGCAGTGTATATCCCATATATGTGCAAAAATGAAGACTCTCACTCTGTCACAACTCCTGCTCGCAGACACACATGGGCTCTGGCATTTGCAACCTTTTTCCTCACTTAACTCAGCACACTTTTCCAATCACACAAAACACACAGGCACACCATCTTCCTACACACCCGCACTCCCCTCAGATATACACCTGTACATAAACACATACTGTCTTTTATGTCGTCTGTTTGCCGTGTTTTTATTTCTACCTTGTTGATTCCTACCTAATTTCGGGCCTAATTTTTTTTCTTTTTTCCCCCTAGTATTTAGGAATGTATTATTTCATTATTTTATCTATTTATATATACTATACATAGAAAATAGAATACAAATTATTTTACAACATTCCCTAACTATTTAAAGTTTCTTTATTAATTGATGTATTTTATTATTTCTTTTTTATTATTATCACAATGCCTACCATTAATAGTGTTGGATGTTCCATTCTATTTAGAATAGCTATGGAGTGGTCTTGGTGTCTCGGAACAGTTGGTGATCAATATATAGCTTGTCGACTACGAGAGCTACACGTCTACTTTTTAGTCTATGGTCTTTGAAGAGTGGATACAGTACTTTGTATTGTTCTGCAATTTCCTTTGGGAACTGATCGTTCATGCCTATTTTAAAGCATACAAGTCTTTTGCCCAGGATTTTAACCAATATTTTATCTCGTCTGTATATCAAGTAGGGATTCTCTTAACAATTTCTTCTCTCTTTTAAGTTCATTTAACGTCAGATTCAATAACATTGACTGTACCCTTCAGCTTTTTAGTTTATTTTTCCAGTGTTGCAGCTTTCTCAAAATTCATTTCAAGGCTCGCCTTCATCTCAAGCATGCCTAATGTATCATTTATAGATGTTAGCAGTTCGGTTTCCACGCTTACCGTACAGGGAGGTGAAAATAGTTCATCCGTGTCAGTCGAAGAGTATCTTACTTTTGTTTTAGAGTGTGGTTCTCCATTCTTTCCGTGTTTACTCTCTGCTATGTTTTTGTTTTGACTGTGTTGCTAGTGTTTGTCTATAAAATTATCTAGCCTTACAAGTTGTTTTGAGTTATTATCCAATGTTGTTGCCCACGAGTGAGCAGATCAGCGTAAAAGTACTATTATTTGGTTAGTTTTAAGGACATTTATTTTTATGTTCTTTCACAAGGCATTCTGCACCGCCATCTTCAGTCCACATTAATCTGTGGTGGGTTTGTTAGAGGGCTTCCTTACGTTGTTAAGGTGACCAAATACTAACGCTGAAAGCAACATTTTCCTCTCAAAAACACACCTGCAAATTTCAGTTTGGAGGAACTTTAGTTTAGGTACAGTGATACACATGGTCATTTTACATGCCGACACCTAATTAGCCATATAATTAACTTTACACTAAAGTTTTGACCCTGATTCTTGTCTTGATATTCCTACATTCCTATCCCCTCCATTTTTTTTTTTTTGCATTAGTTTGAGGACTTTTTTTCCCACTCCCCTGAAATTGACAAAGGCTAATGCACTCTGCAATGCCAAATAAAATGAATTCTTAAAATGCATTTATACAACCTCCTAAGCAAATGGAGACATTTGCCATAACTGCAGGTAACATAGATATTACGTTTCTTGCCCTTTTAATTGTGAATTGTTGTGCCATCTGTAGATTATGTTGCCGTTTTAAAACCCTCAGTGGGGTTGAAAGGAACTGGATGCATCCGGTTTTCAGGAGAAATGGAAAAAGAGCCTGTGACACGACTTCCTCTTTTCGACATTAACAAGGCGACACTCCATCTTAACTCCTCCTCCACAATTACTGGATTAGTTCAATAGTGCTGAAGAGAACCTACCCCGACAGTTTTTTTTCTTTTGTCAGGACCAGAAAGAAAGAAATGGTGAAACTAAGCAATGCTTAGTTCCCGCAAAGACACTCTCCTTTAATGCTGAGTAAACAAAATAGTGCCTTAACACTTTGTCAAACCATTTCCCCATAAATTTCCCAGGCGGCCCATTGTACAGTGATTGTACAGTGATTACTAACCCTTCCCAGGGGATAATGACTTCTGTGTGTCTCGAGTGCAAGATTAATAACTTTTTCATCAATAAAGTATACAATATCAAAAGAGACAAACAAAATGGAGCGATTGTTGTTCAACATCCTTTCTCGAAATGTTGCTCGATAGGATTTGAGGGAATTGTTTTCTGCTGATAGATGACAGTTTAGAATTGTTGTCATTCCCACACTCTTGACAGTGCTTCCATGAAATCTAACGGTGCTTTCATGAAAGCTAAAGAGCCTTAATTAACTTCTATGTTAAAACCTGTTGATGATAGGGGGCGCTATTTACACTTTGGGGGAAAAACGTTCACAATTTAAACGGCCTCATACTCAATTCTTGCTCGTACAATATGCATATTATTATTACTATTGGATAGAAAACACTCTCTAGTTTCTAAAACCGTTTGAATTATTTCTCTGAGTGAAACAGAACTCCTTTTGCAGCACTTTTCCTGTCAGGGAGTGAGATTTCATAAATCCATGTCCCTGTTCTGAGATCAGTTTATAAGTCCCCATGCAAGCTATGAGGGTACATGCACTGCATACGCCTTCCTCTAGATGTCAGTAAGCGGTGAGACTTTGAATGGAGTCGATTGCGCAATCTGGGAACTTATATTAGACGTGGAACCGGAAGTACCGTTCTTTTCAACAGTGCGCTTGGCGCATGAAGACATCAGAATGGCGTCCTGCAAACGCTTTCGTTTTAGTATTTCTATATGTCCAGTCATGTTTTTATTCGTTATAGGTGTCAAAGACATCATAAGGTAGTTAATTTAAACCGACTTATAGCAGTTTATAGCAGTTTATTGCGATTTTCTGGGATTTCTTTGCCATGCGCTTCACGAGTTGGACACTTCTCCAGTTGGCGGCTAACGTTTAGCGGCTAATTCGACCGGACAAGAGGACATCTTTCAACCCAAAGACGATTGTTTTGAAGAAATGACACCTTGCCCAAGATTCTGATGGAAGCTCAGCTAATAGTAAGCAGTCTTTATGCTGATAATTCATTGTTCTGTTGAAAAATGTCAAATGCATGAAATGCCATTTCCTGCAGTGTAGCCTAGCGTTATCGCAGCCTGTATTACGCAGTAAGGTTAATTTTAAAAATGTAATTCGGCGATTGCATTAAGAACTAATTTGTCTTTCAATTGCTGTCCAACCTTTATTTTTTAGTCAAGTTTTGGAATAGTTTTCGATAAGAATAGGTGTCTTTCCAAGATGGCGCCGGACATATTGCTTGACGTTATGGACACTGTTTTCATTGTCTAAGTACGATTTGTGCCGCTAAATATGCACATTTTCGAACAAACTCTATATGCGTTGTGTAATATGATGTTATAGGACTGTCATCTGAAGAATTCTGAGAAGGTTAGTGAAAAAATTAATATCTTTTGGTGGTTTATACGTAATGGCTATGTTTGGCTTGAATCAATGCTATTGTGAGCTATTGTGATGTTTGCTATTGTGCTAAGCTAATATAACGTTATATTGTGTTTTCGCTGTAAAACACTTAGAACATCTGAAATATTGTCTGGATTCACAAGATCTGTGTCTTTCAATTGCTGTACGCTGTGTATTTTTAAGAAATGTTTTATGATGAGTAATTAGGTAATACACGTTGGTCTCTATAATTGCTCTGGCTGCTTCGGTGCTATTTTTGACGGTAGCTCTGATGGTAGCTGCAATGTAAAACTGATTTATACCTCAAATATGCACATTTTTCGAACAAAACATAGATTTATTGTGTAACATGTTATAAGACTGTCATCTTATTAAGTTGTTTCTTGGTTAGTTTGGTTGGTTCTTGGTTAGTTAGGTTGGCTTTGTGCATGCTACCTGTGCTGTGAAAAATGTCTGTCCTTCTTTGTATTTGGTGGTGAGTTAACATAAATATACGTGCTGTTTTCGCTGTAAAACATTTTAAAAATCGGACATGTTGACTGGATTCACAAGATGTGTATCTTTCATTTGCCGTATTGGACTTGTTAATGTGTGAAAGTTAAATATTTCTAAAAAATATTTTTTGAATTTCGTGCTCTGCCTTTTCAGTGGAATGTGGGAGGAGTTCCGCTAGCGGAACGGAGGGGCTAGACAGGTCAAGCCTCTTCTGTAGATCAGTAAGACCAAGAAGCAAATTACTTTGTTAAATGAAGACTGCAACAACTGAAATCTGAAATCAGCTTACAGGTTAGTGTCAATGCAGTATCAATAATTTTTTGTGCTGCCTTGATACAGAATATGGAATCAAAATGCTCATGCATACCTTTTCAGTGATAAAGCATTGTTGATGTATGACCAGCACTTCAGCTTTTATATGGCTGTCTCTTGCATTTGTAAATTTGTCTTCTTTCCATACTCCTTCTTTAGAATTATTATATTCCTCTCCTTTCCGGAGCACATCGACATCCACCTTCTTTCGGATGTCTTGATGTGTCAAAATGACCTAAACCCATTGTGCATTGAGTCATGCATAACAGTGTATCACAGAATAGCGATAATCACCTTAGAAACACTGCTACGTTGTAACGGTTTTCTTCTGTGGAAGAAGGAGAGGACCAAAGCGCAGCGTGATTAGTGATCATGTTTAATAAAAGACAATAAACTGAACACTTCCAAAATAACAAACGTGAAAACCTAAACAGTTCTATCTGGTGCAGACACACAAAGACTGAAGACAACCACCCACAAAACCCAACACAAAACAGGCTACCTAAATATGGTTCCCAATCAGAGACAACACAAAACACCTGCCTCTGATTGAGAACCATATCAGGCCAAACACAGAAATAGGAAAACATAGAAATACAAACATAGACTGCCCACCCCAACTCACGCCCTGACCATACTAAATAAAGACAAAACAAAGGAAATAAAGGTCAGAACGTGACATACGTGCACTGCTACATTACACCAAGTCCTAAAAGTAGCATCCAAAATAAAGCGGAAATATAATAATCCCTATTTTGTCATGCTTGAAAAATGTATATGTGTTGCCAAACAGAGGAAGAACTAAAACACTGTTCCAATTGCAGGATAGGATCAATGCAACATTCTTTGAACATAGTGTAAGATGAAACCCCCTGCCAAGAAGTCTGGACATCTGTGGCACAAGTGGTAGCTTATTTGCCCTGTCTCCAGGGTTGAAGCACCAATCTTAGCAGAGATACATTTTTGCTATGCAGTGGGAGGGGGTAACTTAAATGAAGCTTCTGTGGTGGTTACTCCACTATGAGTCAATAAAGATGAAATTGCATCGATGCAAAATTAATCAGATGATCCAATGACTTTACAGAGGCATAGAAGGTGAGTGATGCCCTATAGTATTCTCACTGTCTAGATATGGAATAGAGTTCAGTGTATATGAGTCCAGTGTTTCAATGGAGTGTATCTGACCTCCTCAGGCTGTGGATGAAATGAATGGGAAGGATCTGAATGTAATGTGGGCCTAGCCCAGAAGGAGAGCGCCAGACGGAGCCGATACACAAGTTTGAGCAGACGAAGCAGGACAACATGACCATATACCAGGGCATCGATCTATAAGTGAAAAATCTGGATGATCACTGGGAAGATGACCATCTTCGCAAGGAGTTTTCCTGTTTTGGAACAATCACGAGTGCAATAATGATGATGACAGAGGTCGGCCGCAGCAAGGACTTAGTCTTTGTCTCAACGGATGAGTGGGTATATCTGATGATGCAGCCCCCAAAACATTAATGATCCCATAACATTTACCTTAAACTGTAGTTGGAAAAATGCGTTAGTGATGATGGGCTGTAATCACATTTTTAATAAAGGTGAAATAAAAAAAATTGTGAATATCTTCTCCTCAGCCTTGCAGTGCAAGTACACAGGCAGTGTACACAACACACCATATCATATGACTGCCGTGCCATAATCCCCCCTGCAACAGCCTGCTGTCCATGGCCAAGGCCAAGATTCTTTGAATGCCTCCATGCTGGCAACTGCTTCTCCTCAGTAACAGAAGCAGATGACTGAAGAAAAAAGTTGAAGATAATTAAATATTAAAAAACATAAAACTCAATATATAGGTCTATAGAGACAATTTGTTGTGTTTTTTGTTTAGACTGTCCTGTCTTGACTGGCATTAGTTAGGGCTGACCCCAGTCAAACCTATGTCTGTCAAACCGCTCTGCCAAATTACAATATTGTGAAGGACACTCAATTGATTGCCAATAGTAAAAATGTTAGGCGACTGTAAAGACTGAGTTATTACATTATGTACTGATTACTTATTGAAAGAATGGTAAAGACTAATCACTCTTTCAATCGATTATTGAAGATGTCGATTAAATGCAAACCATAGAACAGATCAATATGGTATTTGATTTATAACTCTTCATTTAGCATATAATAACAGTTGACATTGTGCTCATAATGCCCCCAATTCTATATCAGTGATACTGATACCCTCATTATAAGGTTGGTTTTATTTTTTGAACAATATCAAAATGTGAAAGTTATCGTCTTGAAAAATGATCCTATTAGCAGCATTTTGTAAGGCAGGCCAAAGTTAATCATGAAAAAAAAACATATGTAGGACTATCCATCCAATAGCATAGTCTCCACTACACCCTGCTGGCTGCTTCAAAGCATCACTTCACCACAGTCATGTGCACCCTTATAAAATACCTCTGAGGACTAGCCTTATAGGGGTCATCTTAACCCTAACATTAACCACACTGCTAACCTTGTGTCTAACCCTAACCTTAAATGAAGAGGAAAAAGCATTTTTTTTTTTTTTACGATATACAGTGCCATGCAAAAGTATTCATCCCCCTTGGCTTTTTCCTATTATGTTGCATTACAACCTGTAATTTAAATGGACTTTTATTTGGATTTCATTTAATGGACATACACAAAATAGGCCAAATTGGTGATATATATATATCTCAGTATATATACACCTGTTCCGAACGGCCCCAGATTCTGCAACATCACTAAGCAAAGGGCACCACCAAGCAATGAAGACCAAGGAGCTCTCCAAACAGGTCAAGGACAAAGTTGTGGAGAAGTACAGATCAGGGTTGGGTTGTATAAAAAAAAGAAGGAATCTTTGAACATTCCACGGAGCAACATTAAATCCATTATAAAAGAATGGAAAGAATATGGCACCACAACAAACCTGCCAAGAGAGGGCCGCCCACCAAAACTCACGGACCAGCAAGGAGGGCATTAATTAGAGAGGCAACAATGAGACCAAAGATAACCCTGAATGAGCTGCAATGCTCCACAGCGGAGATTGGAGTATCTGTCCATAGGACCACTTTTATCCGTACACTCCACAGAGTTGGGCTTTACGGAAGAGTGGTCATAAAAAAGTTATTGCTTAATTGGGGATAGGTGAGGACACAAGCCGACAACATCCGGTGAAATTGGAGGGCGCCTAATTCAAATAAATATTCCTAATATTAAACATTCATGAACATACAAGTGTCTTATATCATTTAAAAGCTTAACTTCTTGTTAATCTAACTGCATTGTCCGATTTCAAAAAGGCTCTATGGTGAAAGCATACCATACGATTGTCTGAGGATGGCGCCCCACACCTATTTTTCAACCAGCACAGGCTTCACAAAATCACAAATCGTGATTAAATAAATCACTTACTTTTGAAGATCTACTTCTGTTAGCAATCCCAAGGGTCCCAGCTACAACATGATTGGTCGTTTTGTTTGATAAAATCCTTATTTTTATCCCAAAAAGTCAGTTTAGTTGGCGCCATCGATTTCAGTAATCCACTCGTTCAACATGCAGACAAAGGAGTCCAAAAAGCTACCGCTAAACTTTGTCCAAACAAGTCAAACGATGTTTCTATTTAATCCTCAGGTACTCGAAAATGTAAATAAACTATAATATTTCATATGGAAAGTAGTATGTTCAATAGGAAAGGAAAATTCGTAAGTGCGCGACCTCTCCCTCGGGCGCCGAAAGACTGATTTTCTTCAGGTGGTCTCCTAACAAAAACTCCAAATAATTGTATGTTTTTCAAAAAAGAAGCCTGAAACCTTGAATAAAGACTGAGATCTAGTGGAAGCCATAAGAATTGCAATCTGGGAGACGGATTTACATAGAAACAATAGGTTTCCATAATAAGAGCCTGGGAGCTAAAAAAACAAAAACATTCTGGTTGGATTTTCTTTGGATTTTCGCCTGCCATATCATTTCTGTTATAGTCTCAAACATAATTTTAACAGTTTTAGAAACTTCAAAGTGTTTTCTATCCAATGTTTCCCAATTATATGCATATCCTGGCTTCTGGGCCTGAGTAACAGGCAGTTTACTTTAGGCACGTCAGTCAGGCGGAAAATCAGGAAACTAGACCCTATCCTAGAGAGGTTTAAAAGACAGAAATAAGCAAACACGTTTGGTGTTCGCCAAAAGGCATGTGGGAGACTCCCCAAACATATAGAAGAAGGTACTCTGGTCAGATGAGACTAAAACTTGTCACGACTTCCGCCGAAGTCGGCCCTTCTCCTTGTTCGGGTGGTGTTCGGCGGTCGACGTCACCGGCTTTCTAGTCACCATCGATCCATTTTTCAGTTTCGTTTTGTTTTGTCTGTATTATACACACCTGGTTTCAATTCCCCCATCATGTTCCCTATTTAACCCTCTGGCTTTCATTTCTGTTTTGTCCGTGATTGTTTGTACGTTAGGTGTTGTGGTTGATACGTGTATGTATCTGTTTATTTCCATTTGTGGAAATTGTGCATTAATTTTGAGTAAATCACTGTGGTTTCGCTCAACACCTGTGTCCTGCGTTTGACTCCGAAAATTCTCCGCACACAACCCTGACAGAATCATGGACATTACTTCAAATGGAGTCAGCAGGCGCAGCCAGCCCTTCTCTCCAAGTAGAGGAGCAGGTTCAACAGCACGCGACCATGTTGCATAGTTTAGGGACAGCCATGGATCGCGTGCTGCAAACTATGGACAGATGGGAGAGAGGAGGTCTCCCAGTAAATCATACCCCAGCACCAACACCCGCACCTCCACCTACACCACCATCCATCCCTCCACCGGTTGGAACCAGTGGAATTCGGCTCTCGCTCCCAGGAGCGTATGATGGAACAGCAGCCGGGTGTCAGGGTTTCCTCCTACAGCTGGAGCTATACCTGGCCTCTGTTCATCCGTCCCCTTCAGGACACGAGAGGGTGGGCGCCCTCATCTCCTGTCTGACTGGTAAAGCCCTGGAGTGGGCCAACGCCATCTGGGGAGGAGAGGGATCTACCCGAGATAACTATGATGACTTCTCTCGCCGCTTCCGGGCCGTCTTTGATCATCCACCTGAAGGGAGAGCGGCGGGAGAGCGATTGTTCCATCTAAGGCAGGGGATGAGGAGCGCTCAAGATTTCGCCTTGGACTTCCGTACTCTGGCCGCTGGTGCGGGATGGAATGAGCGGGCCCTGATCGACCACTACAGGTGTAGTCTACGAGAGGACGTTCGTAGGGAGCTAGCCTGCAGGGACACCACTCTCAACCTGGACCAGCTGGTAGATTTATCTATCCGGCTGGATAACCTGTTGGCCTCCCGCGGGCGTCTAGATCGGGGTCCGCACATTCCATTACCCAGCTCCTTGGATCCAACCCCTATGGAGTTGGGAGGGGCTGCTAGGAGGGAGACCGGAGGGGGAACCACTCCATGTACCAACTGTGGACGCAGAGGGCACACTGCTGTCCGGTGCTGGGGTGTTTCTCCTGGAAGTCGAGGTAGCAGGCGGAGCACTGGTGGGTCGTCTCTGGTGAGTAGGCACATAACTCACCCAGAGCCTTCTGTTGCACACATGTGGTTATCTATAGAATTTCCTGAGTTTTCCCCACATTCCCAGCATAAGGCGCTAGTAGATTCAGGCGCAGCTGGGAACTTTATTGACCGCTCTTTGGCTCATAGCTTAGGGATCCCTATTATTCCGGTTGATGTTCCCTTCCCTGTACATGCCTTAGATAGTCGTCCTTTGGGGTCGGGGCTGGTTGGGGAGGTCACAGCGCCCATCGCTATGAGAACGCAGGGGGATCACGAGGAGAGAATTAGTCTCTTTCTGATCGACTCTCCTGCGTTTCCTGTTGTGTTGGGTCTTCCCTGGTTGGCCTCTCATGATCCGATTATTTCGTGGCAACAGAGGGCTCTCAAGGGATGGTCCTGTCAGTGTTCAGGGAGGTGTGTAGGTGTTTCCTTAGGTGCCACTACGGTGGAAAGTCCAAACCAGGTTTCCACCATGCACATTCCTCCCGAATATGCCGATTTGGCACTCGCCTTCTGTAAGAAGAAGGCGACTCAATTACCACCCCATCGACCGGGGGATTGTGTGATAGATCTCTTGGTAGACGCTACACTTCCCAGGAGTCACGTGTATCCTCTGTCACAGGAGGAGACGGTGGCTATGGAGACATATGTCACCGAATCTCTGGGACAGGGATACATTCGGCCTTCCATCTCACCTGTCTCCTCGAGTTTCTTTTTCGTGAAGAAGAAGGATGGAGGTTTGCGCCCGTGTATTGATTATCGCGGATTGAATAAGATCACGGTAAAATACAGTTACCCGCTACCACTTATAGCGAGTATGACCGAGTCATTACACGGGGCGCGCTTCTTCACAAAATTGGACCTCAGGAGCGCTTACAACCTGGTGCGTATCAAGGGGGGAGATGAGTGGAAGACAGCATTTAGCACCACTTCTGGGCATTATGAGTACCTCGTCATGCCGTACGGGTTAATGAATGCTCCATCAGTCTTCCAATCCTTTGTGGATGAGATCTTTAGGGACCTGCACGGTCAGGGTGTAGTGGTGTATATAGATGACATTCTAATATATTCCGCTACACGCGCCGAGCATGTGTCCCTAGTGCGCAGGGTGCTTGGTCGACTGTTGGAGCATGACCTGTACGTCAAGGCTGAGAAATGTCTGTTCTTCCAACAGTCCATCTCCTTCCTAGGGTACCGCTTTTCAGCGTCAGGGGTAGAGATGGAGAATGACCGCATTTCAGCCGTGCGTAATTGGCCGACTCCAACCACGGTAAAGGAGGTGCAGCGGTTTTTAGGGTTTGCCAACTACTACCGGAGATTTATCCGGGGTTTTGGGCAGGTAGCGGCTCCCATTACCTCACTGCTGAAGGGAGGACCGGTGCGACTGCAGTGGACAGTTGGGGCGGACAGGGCGTTTGGTCACCTGAAGGCTCTGTTTACCTCAGCTCCCGTGCTGGCTCATCCTGATCCTTCCTTAGCATTCATAGTTGAGGTGGACGCGTCCGAGGCGGGGATAGGGGCTGTGCTGTCTCAGCGCTCGGGTACGCCACTAAAACTCCGCCCCTGTGCATTCTTTTCGAAGAAGCTCAGCCCGGCGGAGCGAAACTATGATGTGGGGGACTGGGAGTTGCTGGCTGTTGTCATGGCTCTGAAAGCGTGGAGACATTGGCTTGAGGGGGCAAGACACCCTTTTCTCATTTGGACTGACCACCGCAATCTGGAGTACATCCGGGCGGCGAGGAGAATGAACCCTCGCCAGGCAAGGTGGGCCATGTTTTTCACCCGTTTTGATTTCACCCTTTCCTACAAACCAGGTTCCCAGAACGTTAAGGCAGACGCACTGTCCCGGCTGTATGATACAGAGGAGAGGTCCTCAGATCCCACTCCCATCATTCCAGCCTCTCGCCTGGTGGCACCGGTTGTATGGGAGGTGGACGCGGACATCGAACGGGCGTCACGTTCAGAGCCCATTCCACCTGACTGTCCAGCTGGGCGTATGTACGTTCCGTTTGATGTCCGCGATCGTTTGATCTGTTGGGCTCATACGTCACCCTCCTCTGGTCATCCTGGTATCGGTCGGACGGTGCGCTGCCTTGCGGGGAAGTACTGGTGGCCCACTTTAGCTAAGGACGTGCGGGTTTATGTGTCCTCCTGTTCGGTATGTGCACAGTGCAAGGCACCTAGACATCTGCCCAGAGGGAAATTACAACCCCTTCCCGTTCCACAGCGACCGTGGTCACACCTATCGGTGGATTTTGTGACGGATCTTCCCCCGTCACAGGGCAACACCACGATCCTGGTCGTTGTGGATCGGTTTTCTAAGTCCTGCCGTCTCCTTCCTTTGCCCGGTCTCCCTACGGCTCTACAAACTGCGGAGGCTCTGTTCACCCACGTATTCCGGCACTACGGGGTGCCTGAGGATATAGTGTCTGATCAGGGTCCCCAATTTACGTCTAGAGTCTGGAGGGCGTTTATGGAACGCCTGGGGATCTCGGTCAGCCTTACCTCAGGTTTCCACCCCGAGAGCAACGGGCAGGTGGAAAGAGTCAACCAGGATGTGGGTAGGTTTCTGAGGTCCTATTGCCAGGACCGGCCGGGGGAGTGGGCGGCTTACATCCCCTGGGCGGAGATGGCCCAAAACTCCCTCCGCCACTCCTCTACCAACCTATCCCCATTTCAGTGTGTGCTAGGTTACCAGCCGGTCCTGGCACCATGGCATCAGAGCCAGATTGAGGCTCCTGCGGTGGATGAATGGTTTCGGCACTCAGAGGAGACTTGGAACGCTGCCCATGTGCGGTTACAACGGGCCATCAGGAGACAAAAGGCGAGTGCCGACCGCCACCGCAGTGAGGCCCCGGTGTATGCACCAGGGGATCGGGTCTGGCTCTCGACCCGAAACCTACCCTTCACCTGCCCTGCCGGAAGCTGGGTCCGCGGTTTGTGGGGCCATTTAAAGTCCTGAGGAGACTGAACGAGGTTTGTTATAGGTTACAACTCCAAACTGATTACCGTATTAATCCCTCGTTCCATGTGTCTCTCCTCAGGCCGGTGGTGGCTGGTCCGCTCCAGCAGTCTGAGGTGCGGGAGGTCCCTCCGCCCCCTCTTGACATCGAGGGGGTCCCGGCGTATATCGTAAGGGCCATCATGGATTCTAGACGTCGGGCGAGGGGCCTTCAGTACCTCGTGGAGTGGGAGGGGTACGGTCCGGAGGTGGGTACCAGTGGAGGACATTCTAGATCCATCCATGTTACAAGAGTTTCACCGTCTCCACCCGGATCGCCCTGCACCTCGCCCTCCGGGTCGTCCCCGAGGCCGGTGTCGTCGCGCTGCTGGAGCCGCGCGTCAGGGGAGGGGTACTGTCACGACTTCCGCCGAAGTCGGCCCTTCTCCTTGTTCGGGTGGTGTTCGGCGGTCGACGTCACCGGCTTTCTAGTCACCATCGATCCATTTTTCAGTTTCGTTTTGTTTTGTCTGTATTATACACACCTGGTTTCAATTCCCCCATCATGTTCCCTATTTAACCCTCTGGCTTTCATTTCTGTTTTGTCCGTGATTGTTTGTACGTTAGGTGTTGTGGTTGATACGTGTATGTATCTGTTTATTTCCATTTGTGGAAATTGTGCATTAATTTTGAGTAAATCACTGTGGTTTCGCTCAACACCTGTGTCCTGCGTTTGACTCCGAAAATTCTCCGCACACAACCCTGACAAAACTGATATTTTTGGCCATCAAAGAAAACGTTATGTCTGGCGCAAATCCAACACCTTTCATCACCCGAGAACACCATCCCCACAGTGAAGCATGGTGGTGGCAGCATCATGATGTGGGGATGTTTTTCATCGACAGGGACTGGGAAACTGGTCAAAATTGAAGGAATGATGGATGGCGCTAAATACAGGGAAATTCTTGAGGGAAACCTTTCACTCTTCCAGAAATTTGAGATTGGGATGGAGATTCACCTTCCAGCAGGACAATGACCCAAAGCATACTGCTAAAGTAACACTCGAGTGGTTTAAGAGGAAACATTTAAATGTCTTGGAATTTGCTAGTCAAAGCCCAGGCCTCAATCCAATTGAGAATCTGTGGTAAGAGTTAAAGATTGCTGTACACCAGCGGAACCCATCCAACTTTAAGGAGCTGGAGCATTTTCGCCTTGAAGAATGAGCAAAAATCCCAGTGGCTAGATGTGCCAAGCTTATAGAGACATACCCAAAGAGACTTGCAGCTGTATTTGCTGCAAAAGGTGGCTCTACAAAGTATTGACTTTGGGGGGATGAATAATTACGCACGTTTCAGTTTTTTTGTTATTTCTTGTTTCACAATAAAACATATTTTGCATCTTCAAAGTGATAGGCATGTTGTGTAAATCAAATGATACAAACCCCCCCAAAAAAATCCAGTTTGTAAAGCAACAAAATAGGAAAAATTTTGACAATTTTGACTTCGCAGCTTGGCCATGTAGTGGGAACCCCTCATAGGTCATGGATACGAGTACATTGCAAACACGTACTAGACGTACTATTCTTGACTCCTGTGAATGGTTAAGAGAGGCCTAGATTTCCTTTTGTTTTATTTCTCCGTCTCTCTCTTATTTTTTTTTATTTTTTACATAAATGCATACATTTTTCCATAATTCGATAATACCAACAGTAATTTATTTGGTCTTCTTGCTTAAATAACAAACCTGAATATGATGCAATCTGGTGACAGCACTTCAGGGGTGCTTAGTTAAAGTTCAAGATGGGGTTCAGCTTGTTTCTGAGATTTTCTTTTGGCGTTTGTGGTACTGCCTTGAGCTGCAGTGCAGACGCACTCTTCAGTTAGTGACCAAAGTTCAGCAGTAATAACGCCTTGGTCAAACACAATTTCTAGAGGCAGTAGTGAAAGAGTATGCTTTATGCTGGTATGTAACCTAAAACGAAACTGGGGAGCTAGGAATTTTTCCCCTTGAAAGGGTTTTATTGCAGACAGAATACTCCTCAGTTTCATCAGCTGTCCGGCTGGCTGGTCTCAGACAATCCCGCAGGTGAAGAAGCCGGATCCCGCAGGTGAAGAAGCCGGATGAGGAAGTCCTGGGCTGGCGTGGTTACACATGGTCTGTGGTTGTAAGGCCGGTTGGACGTACTGCCAAATTCTATAAAACGATGTTGGAGGCAGCTTATGGTAGAGAAATTAACATTAAATTCTCTGGCAACAGATATGGTGGACATTCCTGCAGTCAGCATGCCAATTGCACGCTCCCTCAAAACATGAGACACCTGTGCCATTGTGTTGTGTGACAAAACTGCACATTTTAGAGTGGCCTTTTATTGTCCCCAGCACAACTTACACCTGTGTAATGATCATGCTGTTTAATCAGCTTCTTGATATGCCACACCTGTCAAGTCGAAAGATTAACTTGGAAAATGAGAAATGCTCACTAACAGGGATGTAAACAAATTTGTGCACACATTTTAGAGAAATAGGCTTTTTGTACATGTGGAACATTTCTGGGATCTTTTATTTCAGCTCATGGAACATGGGACCAACACTTTAGACATTGCCTTTATATTTTTGTTCAGTATACATGGAACTCTTTTGTGGGTGAAAGAGTTATTCTACCAAGTCCCATAATGGGTTCTTCTGCTGGAGTAACTTTTTTTAAGAGCAGTGTTTTTTCTAAGAGCAGTGTTGTTAGTATTATGGTAGCAATATTTTTTTTTAAATCATATGCATGCAATCATATTCATGCAAGCAGTCATTTCATAAGACATGATCAGTGCTTGACTTGGACAGGAGCTCACAGGAGCTGATTACTGGCAAATGTTCTACTGCTTGAGCTCCTGTTCCTCTAATATAGTGTAACGACCCTGTGTTTATAAGCGCGGAAATCGACTCTGCCGCTCGAGCATGCTTTTGCGGCACAGTCGATAGCGCGCCGGACCTCGGGCTAGGAGGTCGAGGGTTCGAGACCTGCTCCCTGCCTGTTTCATTACATTTCCGCGCTTATAAACACAGGGTCGTTACAATAATATTAGCTCAAAAGTATTGTGACGCTCCTGCAACTTTATATAAACGGTACAGCCAGACTATCCTGTCTCAACATCTGTGGTCTATGATTTACACTTTACATGGGACTGTAAGCATTTGCTTGGGGACGGTAACTATGGTGACCACTTACGTCATCGCATAGTGGCTCGCATACTCTTTATGACGTCAACTACCCTGCAAAATGCTTAGGAAACCCCGGAGTGCTGTTACCATAGATACTGGCGGGGGGAGGGGGGAGTTTAGAGGAAGCGGAAGTGTTAGCGCAGGCGGAAGTGGTACTGCCCTGAAAATCCCGAGCAGCGAACGGAGGACAGCTTGGTACTCCCATCGTTTAGAGAAAAAGCAGGATTCAAAATACAAGCTAAATGTGAGTTCACTTGCATAAGTTTGATTATATTATTATCTCCTGGGTAAGAGCGGTAATTGTGGGTTCATAATAACCCAACAATGTCTCCAATCGCTATCTGTGGCGGAAGGTGGTTTGGGGCTGGGTACAAGGATTTAGGCCGAGACGTGTGATTGAATAGCGAGCTAGAGCTCACAAGCTAGCTAGGAATTAGGTTATTGTAAACCACGTAGGGGAGATCTCAGATCTGCCCTAGGAAATATGAATCAAAATCCAAAATTGTACCGTAATGCTGATGTATATATCCACACTAGACTATGATAATTTTTTTGCAAGGCTAATGTTCCCTGCCTGGTCGTCGTGAAATCAAGACTTACAGTAGCTACCTTACCAGCGCTAGCCAGCTAATGCTAACATGACGCTATCTCCAGCTAATTTTACAAGTGAATGTACTGCAATGTACAGGTTTTTGCGATGACACTGGTGTTTAATAGCTACGAATTAAATGATATTTTCGTATATCCAACTAGCATTCAATTACTATAACTGTTGCTAGATAACGTTAGCTGGTTTGCTAACGGCAGCTTTCATATTAAAATTCCGCAAGGGAATGCGACAGAGAGGGCGTTACTAGCTCTCCAGCTCCATCTTCAATGCCGGACTGGAATCTAGCAAGCTAACGCTTTAGCGATTAGGTTGGCTACCGATTTTATAGCGCAATGCTGCAGTATTTCCGCCATGGACGTTAAATTTGACATCCGTGATCATAACTAGTTAGCGAGTATTTGCTAACGGTTGAAAGATGGTTATGTTGGAGGAAATTGTATCCATAGTAAAACACAGTGACAATTAAGACATAGCCTTGGTAATGTAGGATACCATACTGTCATAGTATACCATGTTTTTAAAATAAACTGATCTCAACTGGCGCAAGTGACACAGCCATTGTGAGCAAATCTGACTTTATCATAGTCGAAATTGATTTGAGATAACATGGCCACGAGCCGTATAACTATACATGGCCATAATAATAATACATTGGTTAAACAATAAAGCTAAGATCACCTGCTGCGTTGTCACTACTTCACGTTATTTTTTAGGGATGTATGTCCTTTGAAAACATGCCTTGCGTCTAGAGCTGGGTTTCACGTAAAAGTTATATGGTTAATTTCCTATAATGGTTGTTTAGAAGAAGAAAGTCTTCTGATTATGGCTTAAACTTTCTAGAGCCCCAATGGGGACAAATCGATATTTCTAAGAATGTTGTGTTTAAAAGATAAATTATCAGAAAACCACAATATTGGAATTTGTTTAGTTGTGGCCAATCATAATGGCCAATTTTCTCAAATATAATACCTAACATTTACCAAGCTGATCTTATATTGTCCTATGTCAGCATTATTTAGCCGTTCCGATGTGGACAAGATTTTCTTTATAACATTGAATTTGTGTTACTGTCCCAGAGAAAGGGGTTCCTTGCCTCTCACCATAGAAAAATGCTGAAAGTGTTAAAAGGTATATTTATACTGTGTTTTTGTTTTATTTTTAATTACCTTTATTTAGCTAGGCAAGTCAGTTAAGAACAAATTCTTATTTACAATGATGGCCTGTATGGCATTCCTAGAATCTTAAAATTAGGGCTAGGCAATATATCAAATTAATTCAATCAATGTCTGTATCACAAGAATCACTTTATTTTTTTATGAGCGTTTGTTCTCATGTTGTCGTTTTGTGTCTTGGCTCCTTGTGTGCTGTGCACCTTCCCATTTACACACATACACCAAGCCCTCCCCCTTGCCACTCCCAACCACAAAGATGAGATCACTTCTTTCTCTCCTTTCTTTAAGACATGAAGGTCGTCAATACAGAACATTTCAAGAACTTTGAAAGTTTATTCAAGTGCAATCGCAAGAACCATCAAGCGATATGATTAAGCTGGCTTTCATGAGGACCGCCACAGCGAAAGAAGACCCGGAGTTACTTCTGCTGCAGAGGATAAGTTCATTGGAGTTACCAGCTTCAGAAATTGCAGCCCAAATAAATGCTTCAGGGTTCAAGTAACAGACACATCTCAACATCAACTGTTCAGAGGAGACTGCGTGAATCAGACCTTAATGGTCGAATTGCTGCGAAGAAACCACTACTAAAGGAAACCAATAAGAAGAAGAGACTTGCTTGGGCCAAGAAACACGAGTAACGGACATTACACCGGTGGAAATCTGTCCTTTTGGTCTGATCTGAGTCCAAATGTGAGAATTTTGGTTCCAACTGCTGTGGCTTTGTGAGACGCAGAGTGGGTGAACGGATGATCTCCGCATGTGTGGTTACCACCGTGAAGCATGGAGGAGGTGGTGCGGGGGTGCTTTGCTGGTGACACTGTTGGTGATTTATTTAGAATTCATCTGTAACAGATGACATTCATATTCTGTTCACTTAGATAATATATTTGATGATACAGTGGTAGCAATACATGGTTGTAACATCTACCAAAAAGACAGAAATGCCAACGGAGGTGGTGTTGCTGTCTATATTCAGAACCACATTCCTGTAAACCTTAGAGGATCTAATGTTAAATACTGTTGAAGTAATATGGCTACAATTCCTCTGCCTCACCTAAAGCCCATTCTTGTGGGAAGCTGCTATAGACCACCAAGTGCTAACAGTCAGTATCTGGATAATATGTGAAATGCGTGATAATGTAAACTCAGCAAAAAAAGAAATGTCCTCACTGTCAACTGTTTATTTTCAGCAAACTAAACATGTGTAAATATTTGTATGAACATAAGATTCAACAACTGCGACATAAACAGAACAAGTTCCACAGATATGTGATTAACAGAAATGAAATAATGTGTCCCTGAACAAAGGGGGGGTCAAAAGTAACAGTCAGTATCTGGTGTGGCCACCAGCTGCATTATATACTGCAGTGCATCTCCTCCTCATGGATTGGCCAGTTCTTGCTGTGAGATGTTACCCCACTCTTTCACCAAGGCACCTGCATGTTCCCGGACATTTCTGGGGGGAATCGCCCTAGCCCTCACCCTCCGATCCAACAGGTCCCCGTTCTAGCGAAACCCCGTTCCCAGACAGGTTAAGTGTTCCTTGAATTCTAAATAAATCACTGACAGTGTCACCAGCAAAGCACCCCCACACCATTCTGTGCCTTGTCACACCACCCTGGATTACTGACCTCTGCCTGCCCTGAGCCTGCCTGCCGTTCTATACCTTTCGGACTCTGCTCTGGATTACTGACCTGTTCCGGTAGCGGAACCCCAGTCCTAGACAGGTTAACGACCATTCCACAGGTGCATATTCATGAATTGTTTATGGTTCATTGAACAAGCACAGTGTTTAAAACCTTTACAGTGAAGATCTGTGAAGATATTTGGATTTTTGCTAATTATCTTTGAAAGACAGGGTCCTGAAAAAGGGACGTTTGGTTTTTTGCTGAGTTTGTGATATGAACAGAGAAATGTATTTTCTGGGTGATTTTAAATATTGACTGGCTCTCATCAAGCTGCCCACTCAGGAAAAAACTTAAAACTGTAACCAGTGCCTGCAACTTGCATCAGTAAGTCAACCTACCAGGGTAGTTACAAACAGCACAAATTAAATCATCAACATGTGTTGATCACATTTTTACTAACACTGCAGATATTTGCTTTAAAGCAGTATCCAAATCCATAGGATGTAGTGATCACAATATAGTAGCCATATCTAGGGAAACCAAAGTTCCAAAGGCTGGGCCTAATATAGTGTATAAGAGGTCATACAATTAGTTTTGTAGTTTCATATGTTGATGTAAAGAATATTTGCTGGTCTGTGGTGTGTAATGAGAAACCAGACACTGCACTTGACGCATTTATGAAACGACTTATTCCAGTTACTAATAAGCACGCACCCATTAAGAAAATGACTGTTAAAACTGTTAAATCCCTGTGGATTGATGAGGAATTAAACATTTGTATGGTTGAGAGGGATGAGGCAAAAGGTATGGCAATTAAGTATGAAACAAAGATAAATTTATATAAAAAATAATAGTAAAAAGCTTTGGGTCACCTTAAATGAAATTTTGGGGGGAAAGGCCAACGTGGCTCCATTTATTGAAACAGATGGCTCACTCATCACGAAGCCCACTGATATTGCAAACTACTTTAATGACTTTCGTTGGCAAGATAAGCAAACTTAGGGATGACATGCCAGCAACAAACGCTGACACTACACATCCAAGTATATCGGACCATATTATGAAAGACAAGAATTGCACTTTTGAATTCCGTAAAGTCAGAGTGGAAGAGGTGAATTTTTTTTTGTCTATCAACAATGACAAGCCACCAGGGTCTGACAATCTAGATGGAAAATTACTGACGATATTGCCACTCCTATTTGCCACATCTTCAATTTAAGCTTACTAGAGAGTGTGTGCCCCCAGGCCTGGGGGGAAGCTAAAGTCATTCCGCTACCCTAGAATAGTAAAGCCCCCTTTACTGGCTCAAATAACCAACCAATCAGCCAGTTACCAACCCTTAGTAAACCTCTGGATATTTTTTGTTGACCAGATATAATGCTATTTTACAGTAAACAAATTAACAACAGAATTTAGGGAAGGGCACACAGCATGCTTATAGGGAAGGACACTCAACAAGCACAGCACTTACACAAATGACTGAATTGGCTGAGAGAAATTTATGATAAAATGATTGTGGGGGCTGTCTTGCTAGACTCCGTGCATATTTTGACATTATTGATCATAGTCTACTGCCGGAAAAACATATGTGTTATGGCTTTACACCCCCTGCTATAATGTGGATAAAGAGTTACTTGTCTAACAGAACACAGAGGGTGTTCTTTATTGGAAGCCTATCAAATATAATAGGAATTCCTCAGGGTAGCTGTTTAGGCCCCTTGTTTTTTCAATTTTTACTTACGACATGCCACTGACTTGAAGTAAAGCCAGAGTTTCTATGTATGCGGATGACTCAACATGATACATGTCAGTTACTACAGCGACTGAAATGACTGCAACACTCAACAAAGAGCTGCAGTTAGTTTGAGTGGGTATTTCTAAAACTAAAAGCATTGTATTTGTGTCAAATCGTTAACTAAACCTCAACTAAATCTTGTAATAATTAATGTGGAAATTTAGCAAATTGAGGTGACTAAACTGCTTGGAGTAACACTATATTGTAAACTGTCATGGTCAAAACATATTGCTGCAGTAGTAGCTAAGATGGGGAGAAGTCTGTCTGTAATAAAGTGATGCTCTGCCTTAACCTCTCTAGGGTATGTGGGACGGTAGCGTCCCACCTCGTCAACAGCCAGTGAAACTGCAGGGCGCCAAATTCAAAACAGAAATCCCATAATTTAAATTCCTCAAGCATACAAGTATTTTACACCATTTTAAAGCTACACTTGTTGTAAATCCAGCCAAATTGTCCGATTTCAAAAAGGTTTTACGACAAAAGCACACCAAACGATTATGTTAAGTATGAGCCAAGTCACAGAAAAAGACAGCCATTTTTCCAGCTAAAGAGAGCAGTAACAAAATGCAGAAATTGAGATAAATTTTATCACTAACCTTTGATAATCTTCATCAGATGACACTCATAGGACTTAATGTTACACAATACATGTATTTTTTGTTCGGTAAAGTTCATATTTATATCCAGAAATCTGAGTTTAGGCAAGACGCTACTGTATCACTTGGCAAAAAGCCTGAGAAAATGCAGAGCGCCAAATTAAAATTAATTACTATGAAAATTACTATAAAATCAAACTTTCATTAAATCACACTTGAAAGATACCAAATTAAAGCTACACTGGTTGTGAATCCAGCCAACATGTCAGAATTCAAATAGGCTTTTCAGCGAAAGCATACGATGCTATTATCTGAGCATAGCAATTATAGTAAACAAAAGAGAGAACATTTCAACCCAGCAGGCGCGACACAACGCAGAAATAAAATTATAATTCATGCCTTACCTTTGACGAGCTTCACAAATGGTCCTTTTTGTTCGATTAATTCCGTCGACATATATCCAAAATGTCCATTTATTTGGCGCGTTTGATCCAGAAAAACACCGGTTCCAACTTGCTCAAACGTGACGACAAAATATCTTAAAGGTTACCTGTAAACTTTGCCAAAAAATGTCAAACTACTTTTGTAATACAACTTTAGGTATTTTTTAACGTTAATAATCGATACAATTGAAGACGGGATGATATGTGTTCAATACAGGATTAAAACGATTATATTAAGTTAAAATTGGTCCTCCAATAATCGGTATCGACGTTGAAAAATCATAATCGGTCGACTTTGAGTCTCTTCACAGTCCCCAAGTCCTTAACAGACTATAGGAGGCACACAGTACATTTACATTTTACATTTTAGTCATTTAGCAGACGCTCTTATCCAGAGCGACTTACAGTAGAGTGCATACATTTTATTACATTTTACATACTGAGACAAGGATATCCCTACCGGCCAAAACATCCCTAACCCGGACGACGCTATGCCAATTGTGCGTCGCCCCACGGACCTCCCGGTTGCGGCCGGCTGCGACAGAGCCTGGGCGCGAACCCAGAGACTCTGGTGGCGCAGCTAGCACTGCGATGCAGTGCCCTAGACCACTGCGCCACCCGGGAGTTCCAGTACTACATGGAACTCTATTCCACATCAAGCAACTGACGCAAGCAGTAAAATTTGATTTAAAAAAAAAAAACACCTTATGGAACAGCGGGGACTGAATGACAATACTGAATGAACACTTATTTTAACTTAATATAATACATCAATAAAAATCAATTTAGCCTCAAATACATAATGAAACATGTTCAATTTGGTTTAAATAATGCAAAAACAAAGTGTTGGAGAAGAAAGTAAAAGTGCAATATGTGCCATGTAAAAAAGCTAACATTTAAGTTCCTTGTTCAGAACATGAGAACATATGAAAGCTGGTGGTTCCTTTTAACATGAGACTTCAATATTCCAAGGTAAAAGAGGTTTTAGGTTGTAGTTAATATCCACTGCTCAAAAAAATAAAGGGAACACTTAAACAACACAATGTAACTCCAAGTCAATCACACTTCTGTGAAATCAAACTGTCCACTTAGGAAGCAACACTGATTGACAATAAATTTCACATGCTGTTGTGCAAATGGAATAGACAAAAGGTGGAAATTATAGGCAATTAGCAAGACACCCCCAATAAAGGAGTGATTCTGCAGGTGGTGACCACAGACCACTTCTCAGTTCCTATGCTTCCTGGCAGATGTTTTGGTCACTTTTGAATGCTGGCGGTGCTTTCACTCTAGTGGTAGCATGAGACGGAGTCTACAACCCACACAAGTGGCTCAGGTAGTGCAGCTCATCCAGGATGGCACATCAATGCGAGCTGTGGCAAGAAGGTTTGCTGTGTCTGTCAGCGTAGTGTCCAGAGCATGGAGACGCTACCAGGAGACAGGCCAGTACATCAGGAGACGTGGAGGAGGCCGTAGGAGGGCAACAACCCAGCAGCAGGACCGCTACCTCCGCCTTTGTGCAAGGAGGAGCACTGCCAGAGCCCTGCAAAATGACCTCCAGCAGGCCACAAATGTGCATGTGTCAGCATATGGTCTCACAAGGGCTCTGAGGATCTCATCTCGGTACCTAATGGCAGTCAGGCTACCTCTGGCGAGCACATGGAGGGCTGTGCGGCCCCACAAAGAAATGCCACCCCACACCATGACTGACCCACCGCCAAACCGGTCATGCTGGAGGATGTTGCAGGCAGCAGAACGTTCTCCACGGCGTCTCCAGACTCTGTCACGTCTGTCACATGTGCTCAGTGTGAACCTGCTTTCATCTGTGAAGAGCACAGGTCGCCAGTGGCGAATTTGCTAATCTTGGTGTTCTCTGGCAAATGCCAAATGTCCTGCACGGTGTTGGGCTGTAAGCACAACCCCCACCTGTGGACGTCGGGCCCTCATACCACCCTCATGGAGTCTGTTTCTGACCGTTTGAGCAGACACATGCACATTTGTGGCCTGCTGGAGGTCATTTTGCAGGGCTCTGGCAGTGCTCCTCCTTGCACAAAGGCGGAGGTAGCGGTCCTGCTGCTGGGTTGTTGCCCTCCTACGGCCTCCTCCACGTCTCCTGATGTACTGGCCTGTCTCCTGGTAGCGTCTCCATGCTCTGGACACTACGCTGACAGACACAGCAAACCTTCTTGCCACAGCTCGCATTGATGTGCCATCCTGGATGAGCTGCACTACCTGAGCCACTTGTGTGGGTTGTAGACTCCGTCTCATGCTACCACTAGAGTGAAAGCACCGCCAGCATTCAAAAGTGACCAAAACATCAGCCAGGAAGCATAGGAACTGAGAAGTGGTCTGTGGTCACCACCTGCAGAATCACTCCTTTATTGGGGGTGTCTTGCTAATTGTCTATAATTTCCACCTTTTGTCTATTCCATTTGCACAACAGCATGTGAAATTTATTGTCAATCAGTGTTGCTTCCTAAGTGGACAGTTTGATTTCACAGAAGTGTGATTGACTTGGAGTTACATTGCGTTGTTTAAGTGTTCCCTTTATTTTTTTGAGCAGTGTATTATAGAAAGAAGATAGGAATCCAATGAATGAAGGAACGTGTAACGCCCCACCCAGCAGACTGTCGACCAATCGCGTTCACTTTGTCAGTCAGTGTATATGTTGAGAAACGTGCCTATTTTCCTCAAAAGTACGTAATGTCACCATTCCAAAGCTATACGATACTATAGATAGCGAGTACTTTTCTCATATCTCGGTAAAGATTTGTAATTTTGTATTCTTGTTGCCAAAATGTGTGCTAATGTTGGGTTTTTGAGCTAATAACCAATAGATTCCCATTCACTGCTTGAAGGAGAGTGCTTCTTGTCCCAGAATTTCCCAGAATGCACTGCGCAGCCCGTTGACGTAGCATGGGCAACGTTTCCCATCTCCTCAAAAGTATATCTACCATTGTGAATGTTAGACCACTCTGTAAGGCACATTGATCTGCTGGTTGAACATGGTGAGATTGTAGACTCCTAAATTGATAGCTGTAAAATTGCCTAAAACTACACTAACTGATATTGTCTTTGGTATTATTTTGTGTAGTTACGTTTGATAGCTACCTAGCCAGCCAGCCCATAGAGAGAGCATTTGCATTGTGGATTTTGTTGTCGACTTGAGCTTCAACAGATTTCAAAAAGCGATTTTCCAAGTTGCTACCAACCTTATTATAACGCCAAAATGAAACATTTGTTCACAAAAAATATTGTTCTCACAGCTTTGGGCCAGTCCCTGAGCTGACAAGGTAAAAATCTGTCATTCTGCCCCTGAGCAAGGCAGTTAGCCCACTGTTCCCTGGGCGCCGAAGACCACTGTTGGACCACTGGTTAGGGCGTAGTTTCTATCTATTTTAATTTAACTAGGCAAGTCAGTTAAGAACAAATTCTTATTTTACAATGATGGCCTAACCCGGACGACACTGGGCCAATTGTGCTATGGGACTCCTGATCACGTCCGGTTGTGATACAGTCCGGGATCGAACCTAGTGATGCCTAGCAATGAGATGCAGTGCATTAGATCGCTGTACCACTCGGGAGCCATGGGACATTGTCAGATGGCAGCCAAGTGCAAGGGGGAAAAATTGCATGTCCTCAAAACTGCTTATAACAAACTTTGATAGTGAAATTCTAACAACCACAGTGTTTTGAATATACTTATTAAAGAAAAGTCAAGGATGGGGGGACATGACTTTGAAAATGGCAGAATAATTAACATCTTAAATTCATATGACCTCTAAATGATGCTCTCTGAGTTTAGTTGTCTATGATTAGTCTCTCCTCGGTCATCTTTCAAATACCCACGTGATGTTGTATGCTCCTGCAAACCAATGAGTAGATGGGGGAGGTGGGACGTCCAGCGTGTCAAGTGTCTCAAAAAGAGACAAGTTGTATTTTATCGTTTGGCTACGCATACGCTCGTTCAGGCCTGTGAGCGGTGTGGGTGAAATGGTTGAATAACATGTACACTACCAGTCAAAAGTTTGGACACATACTCATTCAAGGGTTTTTCTTAATTGTTATTATTTTCTACATTGTAGAATAATAGTGAAGACATCAAAACTATGAAATAACACATTAAATCCTGTAGTAACCAAAAAAGTGTTCAACAAATCCAAATATATTTTAGATAATTCAAAGTAGCCACCCTTTGCCTTGATGACAGTTTTGCACAATCTTGGCATTCTCTCAACCAGCTTCCCCTGGAATACTTTTCCAACAGTCTTGAAGGAGTTCCCACATATGCTGAGCACTTGTTGGCTGCTTTTCCTTCACTCTGCGGTCCAACTCATCCCAAACCATCTCAATTGGGTTGAGGTCGGGTGATTGTGGAGGCCAGGGCATGCATCTGATGCAGCACTCCATCACTTTTTTTCTTGGTCAAATATCCCTTATACAGCCTGGAGGTGTGTTCGGTCATTGCCCTGTTGGAAAACAAATGATAGTCCCACGAAGCGCAAATTAGATGGGATGGCATATCACTGCAGAATGCTGTGGTAGCCATGCTGGTTAAGTGTGCCTTGAATTCTAAATAAATTAAGAATATTGTCACCAGCAAAGCACCATCACACCACCACCTCAATGCTTCATGGTGGAAACCACACATGTGGAGATCATCCGTTCACCTACTCTGCGTCTCAGAAAGACACGATGGTTAGAACCAAAAATCTCTAATTTGGACACATCAGGCCAAAGGAGATTTTCACCTGTCTATTGTCCATTTGCTCTCTTATTATTGGTGTCCTTTAGTAGTGGTTTCTTTGCAGCAATTCGACCATGAAGGCCTGATTCACGCAGTCTCCTCTGAACAGTTGATGTTGAGATGTCTGTTACTTGAACTCCGTGAAGCATTTATTTGGGCTGCAATTTCTGAGGCTGGTAACTCTAATGAACTTATCCTCTGCAGCAGAGGTAACTCTGGGTCTTGATGGAAGATGGGTTTTTGCGACTGCACTTGAAGAAATGTTCCGTATTAACTGACCTTTACCAAATAGAGCTATCTTCTGTATATCACCCCTACCTTGTCACAACATAAATGCTTGGCTCAAACGTATTAAGGAAGAAAAAAATTCCACAAATTGACTTAACAAGGCACACCTGTTAATTGAAATGCATTCCAGGTGACTACTTCATGAAGCTGGTTGAGAGAATGCCAAGTGTGTGCAAAGCTGTCATCAAGACAAAGGGTGGCTACTTTGAATAATCTTAAATAAAAAATATATTTGGATTTGTTCAACACTTTTTTGGTTACTACATATGTGTTATTTCATAGTTTTGATGTCTTCACTATTATTCTACAATTGTAGAAAATAGTAAAAATGTGGCCTCCCGAGTGGCGCAGTGGTCTAAGGCACTGCATCGCACCACACACTGCACCACACATTGGTGTGGCTGGTTCCGGGTTAAGCGGGCATTGTATCAAGAAGCAGTGTGGCTTGGTTTGGTCTCGACCTACGCCTTTCCCAAGTCCGTACGGGAGTTGCAACGATGAGACAAGACTGTAACTACCAATTGGACACCACGAAATTGGGGAGAAAAAGGGTTAAAAGTACAAACAAAAAATCAAGTTAAACCATCGAATGAGTAGGTGTCCAAACTTTTGACTGGTACATTTATTTTGCAACGCTCGTGCACGGAATGTGGCCGCTGTGGTTTGCATGTAAGGGAATAGTTCCTGACTGGTATCTGAAAAGTTTTATGATGCTTATTAATCAATTTGATCATGTAGCCTATTGAATACTCAGTGATTTTCCATTTGAAGAACACTTGCAGGTTTTGGGTCAGTTCCATTTAAATTCAGTCTTGCTTGCTTTTCAGTTTACTTCCAGAATTAACTGAATTGAAATGGAATTGACCCCAACCCGGACACACAGACATCTCTGGACATGCTATCGGGTTTTCTTTATATCTGTATATTAATGCATATTTAAAAATCCTAATCATTATCAGTCAGAAATGAGGCACTCCCTTAGCTGAGAGAGACATCTGTGCTAATAGGCTATTGGTTTGTTAGACATTTTATTACGCCTAATTACTGAGTATTCAATAGGCTACATGATAAAACTGATTAATAAAATCAGAACATTAAAAAACTTTTCAGGACCCACAGAGGTGCACATTAATGTTCTAGCCCAGCACAAGCACACCAGATGCATCTAATCGGGTCTGTTAGTATATGACTAGATCAAAAATGTTCATCCCCTTGGGTCCACAGTACTAGGATTGTAGAATGGGTAACCTCATACTTCCTAACACTACTAATAACTGTTGCTTGGTGTGACTATGACCACAATAACTCTGTGCCATTTCACAGCCTCGACATGGACAAGAACGACCTGGTACAGAAGGCTAAGCTGGCCGAGCAGGCCGAACGCTATGACGACATGGCGGCGGCGATGAAAGCGGTGACGGAGCAGGGCGGCGAGCTCTCCAACGAGGAGCGCAACCTGCTGTCGGTGGCCTACAAGAATGTGGTGGGGGCGCGTCGCTCCTCCTGGCGCGTCATCTCCAGCATCGAGCAGAAGACCGAGGGCAACGAGAAGAAGCAGCAGATGGCCCGTGAATACCGCGAGAAGATTGAGGCCGAGCTGCAGGACATCTGCAAGGATGTGCTGGTGAGAGAGCGAGAGCTTGCTAGTTTGGCCATCGCTTTTAAAGGAGTCCCTTGATGCTATGGGGACGGGGTGATATAATGTGACACTGGGGCTAGAGTTAGATTCATTTAGAGTCCAGGCAATTTGGGAATGTGGTTGGAAGTGGAAATTGTACAGGGAAAATGCCCTATTTACACAACAAGCATTTTTCATTTAGCGTGAATGTGAGCTGGAATGAATTTGACACCAAAGCAAGGTTGCAGAGCATCTATTTTTGGTTAATCTTTTGTTTGGTCCTGTGTGTTGAAAGAGTGGAGTTGACTGACACCCAATCAACCCCTTTTCTTGGTTTTAGGCACTCCTCGACAATTACCTCATTGCCAATGCGACTCAGGCAGAAAGCAAGGTGTTCTACCTTAAAATGAAAGGTGACTACTACAGATATCTGTCTGAGGTGGCATCTGGAGACTCAAAGAAGAGTAAGTAGATCTCTGTTCTGAGGAAGCTTCCGAGTCACACTGTTGCCAAGAACCCATGATCGTTAATTGGCCACTTTTCCTCAGCCTCTGATTATCATGGAAATAAGCAAAACCTATATTTTTATAATCTGCTGCTTGCAGTGCTTTTTAAGGCTTAAGTGGTATCATCACTGGCCTGATTTGATGTCCACAGTACATAATATCTAGACAATGTTCAATCAGTATCCATTATACAGGAGATGCTCTGTGAAATGAAACATTAATTCTCTTCAACAAAAGCATGATGAGTGAATGGTGTTAATTCATTGGGCTTCTTCTCTCACCATCACAGCCACAGTGGAGAACTCCCAGCAGGCCTACCAGGAGGCATTTGACATCAGCAAGAAGGACATGCAGCCGACACACCCCATCAGGCTGGGCCTCGCTCTCAACTTTTCCGTCTTCTATTATGAGATCCTCAACTCCCCCGAGCAGGCCTGCAGTTTGGCGAAGGCGGTGGGGCACCGTTATACTCTCACACGCATTCCACCATCACACTGCAGTGCCTGCGTGATACAGACACGCCCCTCCTGCTCAGATTTTTTACACAAACCTGCTCTTTAACACCGGTGCTTGTGCTGTTGGCGTTTGCCAAATATTTAAATGAAAAAATAGACTATTGTGATGGTGCTGTGTCATCTGGAGTACCAAGCTTTGTCAATTGGTAAAGTGTTTTGGAGGCATTTTATTTTGTGGTATTCTGGGCCTTATAAAACATGTTTTTTTTTACCCCCTTCCATATACCTGTTTTCCCTATAGGCTTTCGATGAAGCGATCGCCGAGCTTGACACCTTGAACGAGGACTCTTACAAAGACAGCACCTTGATCATGCAGCTACTAAGGGACAATCTCACTGTAAGTACTTACAGCCAATATGCGCCTTGCCAATGTCATGCCATTCAAATGCATTATCGTTCGATAGACTTGGAACTGAATGCCTCGAGTGTATGAATCCAATGTTTTTTTTGTTTTTTTCCCTCTGCAGCTGTGGACATCAGAAAACCAGGGTGACGAGGGGGATGGCGGCGAAGGGGAGAACTAAAGGCGTTGCACATCACTGTTAATCCACCCACACTATTCTTTCTTTATTTTACACATATACAGCTCATACATCCCTGCTCCATCCAGCCCCCTCCCTTTCTGTATGACAAGCAGCATGAATTGTACCTGACCTACCAGTTGTGCCCTTTCTCAGATATGCTCAGTTGTTAACAAGCAGAGTATTGTTTTGTGAGGATAAAAGAAAAATACATTTACCTGGTTGAGTGGCAAGGCCATTCGCCCCCCCCCCCCCCCCCCCTTTGATTCTCTCCTAACATTTCATAAAGATATGTTCTTTCACCTAGCAAGATATGCATTGATAGTATCCTTTTTTGCTTTGCTAGTGTACTGGCGATTGCTGGTTTTTATTCAAAAAGGTCATTAAACTGTCCGTTTATTTTCAACAAACACTGTGATGCTTAGTTTTTCTCCACATAATCACAAATTCTGGTCGCTAAAATTCAGTACTGTATGTAGCAGTGCAATTCTGCTGTGGCCTCATAGAGAATGGTAGAAGAGGTTGTATTGTGACACTGACTAACATGCATATTGCTGTGTATTGTACATTTTATTTTGGATCTGGAACTAAAATGAATACAAGGGACTCTAGGTTTTGCCATTCAATGTATGTCCAGCTGAAAAGGAAAAAAAACATTCCATTAGAACCTAACATTAAAGGTAGACTCAGCGAAATAACGTTGCCACACGCAGCACTGCAGATATTGAGATGAGCAAGACTTTGGTCTTACACGGTCACACAGTATCTGTGCATGCGCACAGGTTTGCTTCACATTGTTTGTGTGGTAGGTACGAGACCAAAACAGAGTAAAAGTTGAGCTCCCACTTCAGCGCTCTTAGTTGCAGAAATAGACCCACTATGCTGTTAACTTTCTGCATCGATGTCATTTCGCTGAGTCTACCTTCAAGATGTTATACATTTTTGTTGAACAAACCGGAGCATTCTCCTAATGTTATGTACTAGAACATTTGACATAAAGGTGCTGTTTGACATTAGTATAATGATACTATTTTGTTCTTAAATGTTACTTTTTTGCTTTGCCTAATAGTGACTCGCACATTGGTTCAAAACTGTAAATTGTAAACCCTTTTAAAGTACATTTAAATCTCTTAAATTGTGTTGTTAACCTGCTTGCAAAGAAACACCTTAAAGCTGTTTTACGTTGAACTTTTATATATTGGTTATTAAAGCCTATCTTGAAGGCCTTATGCTGACAGTCCCAACTGACCAGTCAAAAGTTAGATATCATTTCATAAAGGAAACGATATCTAAGAATTCATGCTCTTGCCCACGAAGAGTGTGTAAGCAAGTCCCCTAATGTAAGTTGTGTCATAGTCGGAGATGGCATTGATGCTTTAGTTTCGTGTATCTCCAGACTTAAGTCTGGAGTCTATCAGAGGAGACCATATTGTAGTGGAATGCGGTCAGTGGATGGGTTAGATTCTGGAGTAGTGCAAGGAACTTGAAGAAGTAGCTGAATTCACTCAGTGTCACAATACTTTGTCATCACCATAACATTCCACTTAGGTGTTGAATTCATCTGGTTCAGTCTTGCTGAAGACAATGTTTCATGCACTGAAGAAAAATCTCCCCGTTAGCTGAATAAATGGCAGTTATTCTACGCTTAATTTAAAAAATGCAGTAGTGAATGTGGAACCGAGCCTGTCTGTATATCTGGTATCTCCAATTGCTTTGTTTTTACTGACCAGTATTCTGCCTAAAGTTTGCTTCTGTGATGGTTTATATTGCTTAGCACGCACGTGGTTGTGAAAATTTTGAATAGCATTAAAACAAAAATACACAAAAAAAACAACCCCTGGTTATTGACGTAATACTAGATTTGTATGTCTTTTAAAACAGTTCTAGTTTCACCCTACATGTTATCAGGAAAGTGTAAAAGACAATTTAAAGTGAAATAAAAGTTTTATCAGTTCCAAATTGTCCTGTTTTGTTTTTGTAACGAGTGGTTTGTCTGACAGAGTTAAACACTCCCGCATACATTTTTACTTAGTCTGATAAGCATTATTTAATGTTCAATTAAAACAGGCTACTTATTTAGTTGACAGAAATTGCACGACACCTCAAAGGCTGCATTTTCACTGGCACTTACAGCTCAAATCTGATATTTTTTTCACTGATTGGTCAAAAGAACAATTAGTGTAAAAAATGTCAAATGGGCTGCCTGTGTAAATGCAGCCAAAGAAGATTCAATCAGATCAAGCATTAACCGGATAGCCAACACCCACATAGCTGATGTTTTGGCAGTGTCGAATGTGTAACTGCATTGGAGCTGTCAAATTGGTGAGAAGCTGCTCTTGATCCTTGTCATTAAGCCACACCTTCCTGCTCGCATTAGATGTTCAGAATGAGAAAGTGTAGGCTATATACACTGCTCAAAAAAATAAAGGGAACACTTAAACAACACAATATAACTCCAAGTCAATCACACTTCTGTGAAATCAAACTGTCCACTTAGGAAGCAACACTGATTGACAATAAATTTCACATGCTGTTGTGCAAATGGAATAGACAAAAGGTGGAAATTATAGGCAATTAGCAAGACAACCCCAATAAAGGAGTGGTTCTGCAGGTGGTGACCACAGACCACTTCTCAGTTCCTATGCTTCCTGGCTGATGTTTTGGTCACTTTTGAATGCTGGCGGTGCTTTCACTCTAGTGGTAGCATGGCGGCGACGATGCACATTTGTGGCCTGCTGGAGGTCATTTTGCAGGGCTCTGGCAGTGCTTCTCCTTGCACAAAGGCGGAGGTAGCGGTCCTGCTGCTGGGTTGTTGCCCTCCTACGGCCTCCTCCACGTCTCCTGATGTACTGGCCTGTCTCCTGGTAGCGCCTCCATGCTCTGGACACTATGCTGACAGACACAGCAAACCTTGCCACAGCTCGCATTGATGTGCCATCCTGGATGAGCTGCACTACCTGAGCCACTTGTGTGGGTTGTAGACTCCGTCTCATGCTACCACTAGAGTGAAAGCACCGCCAGCATTCAAAAGTATTTTTTTGAGCAGTGTAGAAATGACGCTTAAATTTGAAATGATGAACGAGGATTTCTATCAACCTAATTGAGGAGTAGATTAGGCCTACAAGTCGCATTCCACTGTTCGAACTTGTGAACAAGGCTGCATGGGATTGCTCTTAATGCGACTCCGTGCAGCCAATGGCAATGTCCACTTTAGGTATAATGCCAGGAGCTGCTTTTGGATTTGACAGCTCTAGCGCAGCTCACCTTTGACACTGCGAAAACAACCGCTATGCTGATGTCTGAAAGCGGATCTGATTGAATAGGGCACTTAATCTATTCCTCAGGCGTTCTACTTTCATTTGGTCCTTTCTATAATGGGCTCTTGAATTAGGCTACATAGTATTGCACACAACCTAGAAATTGAAATGAAGCATCAGGGCACTAGATACATCCTGAAGTGCAGTCATTGACCACAATGAAGATAAATGGGGGAAATTGTTATTTTGCTATACCAACAAAAGATTGCCAAATATCAAAATTGATTGAATAGCCCCAGGAATGGACCAGCAGTTCTGAGGATGGGCTTCCCCTTGAGATTGAGTCATTTCTGTGGGGCTCCCTCTTTGAAGTCTGGTTACTCTCATGGATTTTTCCTATTTAGGGAGTTTTACCGTTCAACTCCCCAACACTGCTTATTTCCTATGGGATCATCATGGCACTTGCTTTCTCTTTAAAATTAAATGTTGTGATAGGCCAACCATGAACCCAGTATAGTATGTACCTTGCATTATTTGACAGCATTTTTTTTTTTTAAAGGTTTGAGGGGTTAGTTGGGGAAAACAGGGCAGTGGGTCATGAGATATGCAGTTGAAGATAAAATAAACAAAAATAAAAAACACAGCTGAAAATAATTTAGTCAGCGAACCTAAAATTAAGAAAATCTGCATAGTTTCCCCACAGTTAAGTGGCTTACAGTATTATTATATAGATTTTCAACTTCTGAGAACAAGAACCAATCAGCATAAAGTGGCTTGGCTGACCACTCTTGACAGTTACACTATCAAGCAACTTCAAATGGATAGCTTCAAATAAATAATGTATTTTCTCTCAATTTAATTCCTACTACTACATAGCCTATTTGATACATCTCATACATTATTCACATTAGCATGCATGTAGAAATGTTATGGCGTATACCCTTAGTGACCTGGAATTGGGTGACATAGCCAGCCTATGATTAAACCTTAAAGTGCAACTCCACAACTTTTCAACATTATATTAGTTATCTCCAGCATCTACATACACCCTATATACAGAAGTATGTGGACACCCCTTCAAATTGGTGGATTCAGCTATATACAAAAGTATGTGGACACCCCTTCAAATTAGTGGATTCAGCTATTTCAGCCACACCCGTTGCTGACAGGTGTATAAAATCGAGCACACAGCCATGCAATCTCCATAGACAGCCATGCAATCTTCATTGTTTTATTTCACTGTAGAGCCCTCAGTCCCGCTCAAAATGCCTTAGATGGCTCTTTTGTCCCACCCCACACTCATGCGGAAACCTCACCTAGGTTAACTGACGCCTCCAGAGACAACCTCTCTTATCGTCACCCAACGCATAGGTTTACCTCCACTGTACTCACATCCTACCATACCCCTGTACAGTACATTATGCCTTGAATCTATTCTACCATGCCCAGAAATCTGCTCCTTTAATTCTCTGTTCCAAATGCACTAGACAAGCAGTTCTTATAGCCTTTAGCCGTACCCTTATCCGACTCCTCTGTTCCTCTGGTGATGTAGAGGTAAACCCAGGCCCTGTAGCCCCTAGTACTACACCTACTCCCCAGGCGCTATCATTTGTTGACTTCTGTAACCGTAAAAGCCTTGGTTTCTTGCATGTTAACATCAGAAGCCTCCTCCCTAAGTTTGTTCTATTCACTGCTTTAGCAAAGTCCGCCAACCCTGATGTCCTAGCCGTGTCTGAATCCTGGCTTAGGAAGGCCACCAAGCTCAAGGTACTAAACAATATCATAACCACCATTGACAAAAGACAATACTGTGCAGCCGTCTTCATCGACCTGGCCAAGGCTTTCGACTCTGTCAATCACCGCATTCTTATCGGCAGCCTCAACAGCCTTGGTTTCTCAAATGACTGCCTCGCCTGGTTCAGAGAGTTCAGTGTGTCAAATCGGAGGGCCTGTTGTCCGGACCTCTGGCAGTCTCTATGGGGGTGCCCCAGGGTTCAATTTTCGGGACCACTTTTTTCTCTGTATACATCAATGATGTCGCTCTTGCTGCTGGTGATTCTCTGATCCACCTCTACGCAGACGACACCATTCTGTATACTTCTGGCCCTTCTTTGGACACTGTGTTAACAAACCTCCAGACAAGCTTCAATGCCATACAACTCTACTTCCGTGGCCTCCAACTGCTCTTAAATGCAAGTAAAACTAAGTGCATGCTTTTCAACCGACTGCTTCCCGCATCCTCCCACCCGAGTAGCATCACTACTCTGGACGTTTCTTAGAATATGTGGACAACTACAAACACCCAGGTGTCTGGTTAGACTGCAAACTCTCCTTCCAGACTCACATCAAGCATCTCCAATCCAAAATTAAATCTAGAATCGGCTTCCAATGTCGCAACAAAGCATCCTTCACTCATGCTGCTGCTCCAGTTTCAACTGTTCTGCCTGCGGCTATGGAACCCTGACCTGTTCACCGGACGTGCTACCTGTCCCAGACCTGCTGTTTTCAACTCTCTAGAGACAGCAGGAGCGGTAGAGATACTCTTAATGATCGGCTATGAAAAGCCAACTGACATTTACTCCTGAGGTGCTGACTTGCTGCACCCTCGACAACTACTGTGATTATTATTATTTGACCATGCTGGTCATTTATGAACATTTGAACATCTTGGCCATGTTCTGTTATAATCTCCACCCGGCACAGCCAGAAGAGGGCTGGCCAGCCCTCATAGCCTGGTTCCTCTCTAGGTTTCTTCCTAGGTTTTGGCCTTTCTAGGGAGTTTTTCCTAGCCACCGTGCTTCTACACCTGCATTGCTTGCTGTTTGGGGTTTTAGGCTGGGTTTCTGTACAGCACTTTGAGATATCAGCTGATGTAAGAAGGGCTATATAAATAAATTTGATTTGATGCTGCCAAGCATACCCTCGTAAAACTGACTATCCCTCCGATCCTTGACTTCGGCGATGTCATTTACAAAATAGCCTCCAACACTCTATTCAGCAAATTGGATGCAGTCTATCAAAGTGCCATCCATTTTGTCACCAAAGCCCCATATACTACCCACCACTGCGACCTGTATGCTCTCGTTGGCTGGCCCTCGCTTCATATTCGTCGCCAAACCCACTGGCTCCAGGTCATCTATAAGTCTTTGCTAAGTAAAGCCCTGTCTTATCTCAGCTCACTGGTCACCATAGCAGCACCCACCCGTAGCACGCGCTCCAGCAGGTTTATTTCACTGGTCACCCCCAAAACCAACTCCCAAAGCCTTTCCTTCCAATTCTCTGCTGCCAATGACTGGAACAAATTGCAAAAATCACTGAAGCTGGAGACTCATATTGCTAGGTAAAGCCCCGTTTTATCTCAGCTCACTGGTCACCATTGCAGCACCCACCCGTAGCACGCGCTCCAGCAGGTATATTTCACTGGTCACCCCCCAAGCCAACTCCCAAAGCCTTTCCTTCCAATTCTCTGCTCCCAATGACTGGAACGAATTGCAAAAATCACTGAAGCTGGAGACTCATATCTCCCTCACTAACTTTAAGCATCAGCTGTCAGAGCAGCTTACAGATCATTGCACCTGTACATAGCCCATTTGTAAATAGCCCACCCAACTACCTCATCCCCATATTGTTATTATTTTTGTTGTTGCGCCTTTGCACCCCAGTATCTCTACTTGCACATTCATCTTCTGCTCATCCATCACTCCCATGTTTAATTGCTAAATTGTAATTATTTCACCACTATGGCCTATTTATTGCCTTACCTCCCTAATCTTACTTCATTTGCACACACTGTATATAGACTTTTCTATTGTGTTATTGACTGTACGTTTGTTTATTCCATGTGTAACTCTGTGTTGTTTGTGTCGCACTGCTTTGCTTTATCTTGGCCAGTTCGCAGTTGTAAATGAGAACTTGTTCTCAACTGGCCTACCTGGTTAAATAAAGGTGAAATGAAAAAAATTAAAAGACACATTGGTAGTAGAATGGCCTGTATTGAAGAACTCTGTGACCAACGTGGCACCGCCATAGGATGCCACCTTTCAAACAAGTCAGTTCCTCAAATTTCTACCCTGCTAGAGCTGCCCTGGTCAACTGTAAGTGCTGTTATTATAAAGTGGAAACATTTAGGTGCAACAACGGCACAGCCGCGAAGTGGTAGGCCTCACAAACTCACAGAACAGGACAGCCGAATGCTAAAGCACGTAAAAATCATATGTTCTCGGTTGCAACACTCACTACAGAGTTCCAAACTGCCTCTGGAAGCAACGTCAAGAAGAACAAGAACTGTTCAACGGGAGCTTCATGAAATGGGTTTCCATGGCCGAGCAGCCGCACACAAGCCTATGATCACCATGCGCAATGTCAAGCGTCGGCTGGAGTGGTGTAAAGCTCGCCACCATTGGACTCTGGAGAAGTGGAAACGCGTTCTATGGAATGATTAATCACGCTTCACCATCTGGTAGTCGGATGAAAGAATCTGGGTTCGGTGGATGCCAGGAGAACACTACCTGCCCGACTGCATAGTGCCAACTGCAAAGTTTGGTGGAGGAGGAATAATGGTCTGGGGCTGTTTTTCATGGTTCGGGCTAGCCCCCTTAATTCCAGTGAAGGGGAATCTTAACGCTACAGCATACAATGACATTCAAGACAATTCTGTGCTTCCAACTTTGTGACAGTTTGGGGAAGGCTCTTTCCTGTTTCAGTATGACAATGCCCCTGAGTATAATGCGATGTCCACACAGAAATGGTTTGTCAAGATCAGTGTGGAAGACCTTGACTGGCCTACACAGAGCACTGATGTCAACCCCATCGAACACCTTTGGAATGGATTGCAACACCAACAGTGAGACAGGCCTAATCGCCCAACATCACTACCCGACCTCACTAATGCTTGTGTGGATGAATGGAAGCAAGTCCCTGCAGCAATGTTCCAACATCTAGTGGAAAGCCTTCCCAGAAGATGAATGGCTGTTATAGAAGCAAAGGGGGGACCAAATTCATATTAATGCTTATGATTTTGGAAAGAGATGTTAGACGAGCAGGTGTCCACATACTTTGACCATGTAGGATACGTGCATTTGGAAAAAGATGTTCAAACATTCCGTAATTGAAGCAACAACTAGACAATGGAAAACAACTAGTTTCACAACTGGTATCATCCAATTCAGCCCCCATCAGGGAGGATGAGAGTTTGATTTGTTCCGTTTGTTTCCTGAATCCTAATCAGCGAAAAAAATGACATCTAAAGATTATGCATTACTGATAGAATTGTCAGCATGTTCGGTGATACAGGTGGTAATGATGTTTCAATATGGTCTTAAAATCACAATAATACGGTAACTATCTCTTTCTCTGGTATAGTGTTACTTTCCTCGACTCAATGAAAATACCCATAAAATGTTAAGATTTTTTTTTATTTAACCTTTATTTAAACTAGGCAAGTCAGTTAAGAACAAATTCTTACTTACAATGACGGCCTACACCGGCCAAACCCGGACGACGCTGGGCCAATTGTGCGCCGCCCTATGGGACTCCCAATCACGCAGTGCCTTAGATGCAGTGCCTTAGACCTCTGTGCCACTCGGAAGCCCAAGATAACTACGATCTTAAAGGGATAGTTTACCTATAGATGTATTAAAGATAATATAAATAGGTGCTTATATTAGAATTTTCATGCTTTATGTCCAAATCATCCTAAAGTATCTAAATATTGATTGTGTAACTCAAATAAGTTACTTAAAATGATTTGGACATTAAGTGCGAGAATGCTAATATAGGTACGATTGACTTGCATTGGATTTGTGCCATAAATGCTAAAAAGTTAGCATTTGAAATAGTGACCAGGTAAACAAAAAACAATGCATGAATTGCTGTCCTACCTCGTCCATAGAATGCTTACAGAGTAAGTCTGTAAGTAAACCAATGTAATTTTGTAATTTGGGTGAATTATATCTTCAACTACAACAGTATTTGATCGTGAAAATCTCTTATGCTAGTGGAAATACATACAAATGCATAGTCCTTGTGAAACAATGGTTGAATGCTATTTCATGCAGTGATTGCATGATGTATATGAAGGCTAAATATGCACTGCATTGACTGTGCTTCCTCTGTAGTAGTCAAAGCAATACTCCATCTTGAGTGGATTTAAGTTAAACAGGCCAGGAAATAGATTGGAAAACCTGCTTCTGTGAGTGAATACAGGCACTTCAGGCATGTACACCAGGTCAGCGTAGGCTCCTTCACATCCACAGGCAACCATCCGAATCACAAGCTCATTTCTTCTTTTGCACTTCCAGCAGTAAATTCTGTCCGGCTGTGTTCTTTGGCTCAACTTTCAGCAAGCTGTTTAGATCTTCAATGCAAGCTTTGTAGTCCTGAAAGGCAAAATGAACACATCAAACAAAATGCAAAAACTCCATACAATGTACTAACAATTTTTTGTTCATCAGCAAGGCTCTCACTTTCAGCTCCTTGTGTGCCTGTGCTCGTCTGTACAGTGCCTTGATATTAGCGGAGTCGAGTCGCAGGGCCTCTTCACAATCTTGCAGTGCCTCCTTGTACATCTTCACAGAGAGGTAGCAAAGTGCCCTATTTAGTACAAAAGGCACAAATTAGTCCCATATAGGAATTATGCACATCCCTTGTACAACAGGAGCTGGGCAATAACATTTCACAGAACTATATAACAATGCAGAGTTGGGAATACCACTCCCAAGGGTTTGTTGGCATTTGTCTACACACCAGATAGACATTATTAGTCTCACCTATTTGTGTAGGTTGTGATTTCTGAGGAATTGTGTTTGAGGCTCTGAGTGTATTTCTCTATGGCTTTCTTGTACTCTCCTTTTTTCACCTGCGCATTGCCTTCCTCTTTCAGGGTTAGGGCTTTTTTAATGGAAACCTCTCCTGGGACTGAAAAAAATAAATGATACATCTTATTATTGACTGTACATCTGTTCCAAGTTGTACAAAGATGAGAATCCAATAGTAATAGCCAAATTATTAACAGCATTTTGTGTTTCTACTCATATTTGAGAGACTGAATCCTATGAAAGACCAACCAGATTTCTTATTTTCTCTGGTGCCATTGTGTTGCGTTGTTTGTTGGCTTGTTGCCAGAGACAATTTTTCTTTGACGGCCATCGGAACAGTGGGAATAAGTGGGAGCTTCTCTCGCCATGAGAGTCCATCCACCTCTGTCAGACACTTCGTCATTCTAGAAGGAAAGAGGGTGAACAAGTTGTACATTCCACTATCTTGATTATGTCCCCTATATATGACAGAAGTTCTCAGAAGTTAAAGGACTTTAAAGGGTTTTTGTAAGTGAAAATGGATTTGTGCAACATGTTATACCTGCTGGTACCATCATGGGCTGCAGGTATGTTACAGTCGATCTGTAAGGCCGTCTTGTAGTCCACATAGGCTAATCTGTATCTCTCCAATGCTTCATACGCTGCAGCCCGGCGAAGGAGAGGCTTGATGCCAAACGGAACTAGGTCAAGAGATCTATAAAATAAAACATTTTTAGGTAGCAGTGTTGTTGCAGTAGTATGGACAAAGAAAACCGGAGAACCTATACAACAGACGAAGTAATGTGCTACTCGAGTATATTGGAAAAAGATTATCGTGATATGTTTTAGGTATGAGTGTTTCTGCAGTAGTATGGACAAGGAATGACAGAACAGAACCTAAGCAACACTGGACAAAGTAATGAGTTTCAAAGTAATGAGTTACAGTAAATTGGGAAAATGTTATGTTGATAAGTTTTAGGGTAGGAGTGTTATTGCAGTAGTATGGACAAAGAAAGACAATCTAAGCAACACCGGACAAAGTAATGAGCTACAGTATATTGGGAAAAGATTATGTTGATATTGTAACGACCCTGGGTTTATAAGCGCGGCCAGTTTCATTCCAATATGTTTTAGGTAGGAGTGTTACTGCAGCAGTATGAACCAACTGTAGAGCCGAAGAAATAGGCCTTCATGGCCTACCACAAAACATATGTCCATAATGTAGGCTACTTACACTGTACAGTCCTTCACACACTCCCAACAATTTCCATCCTTCAGATAACTGGCTGCACGGTTAGAATACAGGATACTAAGATCCTCTGGATTCTTCTTTCCTGCAAATGAATTTACAGTGATAACAATGTATCAGAACATGGAAAGCTTGTTCTGGTTTTAGAAGACTTCAATTACGCACAATATAAAACACATGTATATGGTGTTAGGTGACGCGACAAACAATGGACGCTATGCGAGAATTGTACCAAAAGAAACGCAATAAACACATCTGTTCAATAATGTGGTCGTCAAAATACAAAATAAATAACTTGAAAACGTTCATGTGGCAGTTGTTACCCATGTCTAAAAATCCCAATACTGTGCGATATTATATTTACGCGATATGAGCACAAATGTAAAGTCCCGTGCTAAGAACCTTTTTGTGAAACCCACGAATTCTGTGTATGTATATTTGCGATGGCTATTCCTCAACACATCAGAGCAAGATCAATAGGGGAAAGTAGGGGGTGTTTCACTGTCTTCAGACGTCTTTTGTCTGAAATATATAGTGAAATGTTTTTCCTTCGCTTCTGTCATTTATGTTTTCAGAGACACGAAAAAAACATCATGTTACAAAGTAGAGTTTCGTTGCTATGTTTATGTATAGGTCGTCGGGGATTGGTCCGAATTCACGTGTCGCCATTCCCATTTCAATGATGAGCGCTAGCTTGTTAGCTGTGGGATATGGAACGTGTTTTGTGGGAGTGCGAGTGTCTGACGCAGTTCGTGGTAGTGCCTGTTTGCTGAGGCAACGAGCTGGGCGAGCGGCAGCACTGCGAGGCATTGACTGTATTTTGCCAGCTGCGAATTTTGTGATTGATGGTTTTATTATTTCAAGTAAAAACTACCAGAAATCAGTGGCTACAGCCCTACAATCGATATAAACATTGCTAAATAGCAGTTAATTGAACATGTGTCCCATCTATCGTTCTGTGCAGCTGGCTAGCTCCAGCCACCCAAGTCATAGACTGTTCTCTCTGCAACTGCACAGCAAGCGGTACCGATGTACCAAGTCTGGAACCAACAGGACACTGAACAGTTTCTACCCCCAATCCATACACTGGCTAGATGCACTGAAAGATACAAAGACGAATGGGCTTTATTTGTTCTCTTTTCTTTTCTTACAGATTCATTAGCATATTAAATATCTAATTTGCATAAGATAGTACATAAAGTTTTATTCTAATTTCATAAATTGTTAAACTCTCAGCTTTGCATAAAGTCTTGTTAATAATATGACTAGGTTACCTTCAATTATTGGGCTTAAATTATGTATTCCGTAATGCTTAATTTCAAATCAAATGTTATTTGTCACATGCTTAGTAAACAACAGGTGTAGACTAATAGTGAAATGCTTCCCAACAATGCAGATAAATAATAAAAAAGTAAAATGTAATAATAAAAATAAAAGTAAAAAAATAAAAGTCCACTAAAATGTGCAGTTGTGTCACACAACACAATGCCACAGATGTCTCAAGTTGAGGGAGTGTGCAAATTGGCATGCTGACTGCAGGAATGTCCACCAGAGCTGTTGCCAAATAATTGAATGTTAATTTCTACCATGGTAGTACGTCCAACCGGCCTCACAACCGCAGACCACGTAAAACCACTCCAGCCCAGGACCTCCACATCCGACTTCATCACATGTGATATCATCTGAGACCAGCCACGCGGGCAGCTGTGGGTTTGCAAAACCGAAGATTTTCTGCACAAACTGTCAGAAACCGTCTCCGGGAAGCTCATCTGCGTGCTCCTCGTCCTCACCAGGGTCTTAACCTTACTGCAGCTCGCCGTCGTAACCGACTTCAGTGGGAAAATGCTCACCTTCGATGGCCAATGGCACGCTGGAGAAGTGTGCTTTTCATGGGTGAATCCCGGTTTCAACTGTACCGGGCAGATGGCAGACAGCATGTATGGCGTCGTGTGGGTGAGCGGTTCGCTGATATCAACGTTGCAAACAGAGTGCTCCATGGTGGCGGTGGGGTTATGGTATTGGGAGGCATAAACTACGGACAACGAACACCGTAGCATTTTATCGATGGCAATTTGAATGCTGAAACACCGTGACGAGATCATGATGTCCATTGTCGTGCCATTCATCCGCCGCCATCACTTCCTGTTTCAGCATGATAATGCATGGCCCCATGTCGCAAGGATCGGTACACAATTCCCGGAAGCTGAAAATGTCCCAGTTCTTCCATGGCCTGCATACTCATCAGATATGTCACCCATTGAGCAGGTTTGGGATGCTCTGGATCGACAAAGTGTTCCAGTTCCCGCTAATATCCAGCAACTTCACACTGGGATTGTGGACTGGGATTCCACAAGCCACAATCCACAATAGCCTAATCACCTGCTCATCGAACATCGCATTCCAAAATCATGGGCATTAATATGGAGTTGGTTCCCCGTTTCCACTAGATGTTGGAACATTGCTGCGTGGACTTGCTTCCATTCAGCCACAAGAGCATTAGTGAGGCCGGGCACTGATATTGGGCGATTAGGCCTGGCTCGCAGTCAGCGTTCCAATTTATCCCAAAGGTGTTCAATAGGTTGAGGCCAGGGCTTTGCATGCCAGTCAAGTTATTCCACACCGATCTCAACAAACCATTTCTGTCTGGACCTTGCTTTGTGCACGAGGGCATTGTCATTCTGAAACAGGAAAGGGCATGCCACAAAGTTGGAAGCACAGAATCGTATAGAATGTCACTGTATGTGTTTAAGATTCCCCTTCACTGGAACTAAGGGGCCTAGCTCAAACCATGAAAAACAGCCCCAGACCATTATTGCTCTTCCAACACAGTTGGAAGAGGTAGCGTTCTCCTGGCATCTGCCAAACCCAGATTTGTGAAGCGAAGAATGCGTTTCCACTACTCCAGAGTCCAATGGCGGCGAGCTTTACACCACTCCAGCCGATGCTTGGTATTGCGCATGGTGATCTTAGGCTTGTGTGCGGCTGATCAGCCATGGAAACCCATTTCATGAAGCTCCCGACGAACAGTTCTTGTGCTGACGTTGCTTCCCAAGGACAGACTTTAAAAAAAACGCTATACACTTCAGCAATCCCGTTCTGTGAGCTTGCATGGCGGTGTGCTCGATTTTATACACCTGTCAGCAAGGGGTGTGGCTGAACTAGCCAAATCCACTAATTTGAAGGGGTGTCCACATACTTTGTATACAGTACATTGGGAAAGTATTCAGACTGACTTTTTCCACATTTTGTTACGTTAGTCTTATTCTAAAATGGATTAAATAAAAAAAAATCCTCAATCTACACACAATACTCCATAATGACAAAGCGAAAAACAGGTTGTTAGAAATGTTAGCAAATTTATTACAAATAAAAAACAGAAATACCTTATTTACATAAGTATTAAGAGCCTTTGCTAAGACTCGAAATTGAGCTCAGGTGCCACTCTGGTACACTCAATTGATTGGACATGATTTGGAAAGGCACACACGTCTCTATATAAGGTCCCACAGCGCATGTCAGAGCAAAAACCAAGCCATGAGGTCAAAGGAATTGTCAGTAGAGCTCCGAGTCAGGATTGTGACGAGGCACAGATCTGGAGAAGGGTAACCACCAAGACTCTTCCTAGAGCTGGCCGCCCGGCCAAACTGAGCAATCAGGGGAGGCCTTGGTCAGGGAGGTGACCAAGAACGCAACGGTCCCTCTGACAGAGCTCCAGAGTTCCTCTGTGGAGATGGGAGGATCTTCCAGAAGGACAACCATCTCTGCAGCACTCCACCAATCATGCCATTATGGTAGAGTGGCCAGACAGAAGCAACTCTTCAGTAAAAGGCACGACAGCCCGCTTGGTTCACCAAAAAGCACCTAAAGGACTCTCCGACCATGAGAAACAAGATTCTCGGGTCTGATGAAACCAATATTGAACTCTTTGGCCTCAATGCCAAGCGTCACGTCTGGAGGAAACCTGGCACCATTTCTACTTTGAGGCATGGTGGTGGTAGCATCATGCTGTGGGGATGTTTTCCAGCGGCAGGGACTAGGAGACTAGTCAGGATCGAGGGAAAGATGAATGGAGCAAAGTACAGAGAGATCCTTGATGAAAACCTGCTCCAGAGTGCTCAGGACCTCAGACTGGGGTGAAGGTTCCCCTTACAACAGGACAAGGACCCTAAACACACAGCCAAGACAATGCAGGAGTGGCTTTGGGACAAGTCTCTGAATGTCCTTGAGTGGCACAGCCAGAGCCTGGACTTGAACCTGATTGAACATCTCTGGAGAGACCTAAAAATAGCTGTGCCGCGACACTCCCCATCCAACCTCACAGAGCTTGAGAGGATCTGCAGAGAAGAATGGGATAAACTCCCCAAATACAGGTGTGCCAAGCTTGTAGCATCATACCCAAGAAGACTCAAGGCTGTAATCGCTGACAAACGTGCTTCAACAAAGTACTGAGTATAGGGTGTGAATACTTAGGTAAATGTGATATCAGTTTATTTTTAATACATTTGCAAACATTTCTAAAAACCTGTTTTTGCTTTGTCATTATGAGGTCTTGTGTGTAGATTGATGAGCGGGGGAAACTATTTAATCAATTTTAGAATACGCCTGTAACTTAACAAAATGTCTGGAAATCTTTCCAAATGCACTGTATATAGAGTATAGATTCATCAAAAATTGCTATTTTTGATATTTTTGGAATGGCTATTCCAGCTGAAATAATAAATGTGCTGATGCAAAAATAGACACAAATAACACATTATCTGATTAAATTGCTTAAGAAAGGGGCAAAAGAAAGGCATGTCTTCTCTCTCTCCCTCCTGTTTGCACTGGCAACTGAATCTCTTGCTGAAAGAATTGAAAGAAAGAACAGGACCCAAGCGTAACAAGTATCAGTATTGGCAAACATTAATATAAACTAAACGCATTTGCAGATTATGTCCTGCTATACGTAACCAATATTGAAAAACAATGCCCCCCTTGCTAAAATTATTTTCAAAATACTAATAAAATTCACCGGGAGGAAAAACAAAATAATGTCAATAGGAAGACTAATGATCTACAGCAATCTATTAAGTTGACCACAAACAATATCAAATACTTAGGATGCTTATTAGTGACCACAAACAACAAATATACGCTGAGTGTAAAAAACATTAAACAAGTGCTCTTTCCATGACAGACTGACCAGGTGAATCGGGTGAAAGCTATGATCCCTTATTGATGTCACTTGTTAAATCCACTTCAAATCAGTGTAGATGAAGGGGAGGAGACAGTTTAAAGAAGGATTTTTAAACCTTGAGACATGGATTGTGTGTGTGCCATTCAGAGGATGAATGGGCAAGACAAAAGATTTAAGTACTTTTGACAAGGTATGGTAGTAGGTTCCAGGCACACCGGTTTGAGCGTATCAAGAACTGCAACGCTGCTGGATTTTTCACGCTCAACAGTTTCCCATGTGTATCAAGAATGACCCACTATGCAAAGGACATCCAGCCAACTTGACACAACTGTGGGAAGCATTGGGAGTGAACATGGGCCAGCATCCCTATGTAAAGCTTTTGACAACTTGTAGAGCACATGCCCTGACGAATTGAGGCTGTTCTGAGGGCAAAAGGGGGTGCAACTCAATATTAGTAAGGTGTTTCCAAGGTTTTGTACACAGTGTATAAAGATAACTTTATCCCATTACTCAAAAATATGAAAGCAGATCTAATTAAATGGAACAATCTTCCCATAAATCTTACAGGTAGAATAAACCTCTTCAGAATGGCATGGCTCCCAAAGTTTTTATATTAATTTTCAGTAATACCAAGATATTCTTTTAAAAAGTATACTGAAAGTATACTCTGGTCATAAGACTTTATATGGGCAAATAAAACGGAATAAAAAGGAAAGTTTTACATCACGTCTGAGGGTGTTTTTTTTTACCTTCCAGACTTGGAATTGTATGAACTCGCATCAGTGACTGAGAAACAAAATGGTGCATGTGAAGGAGAGTGATATGAAATCTTGAGACGGGGGTGAGAGCAGGTGGGTCTGGGAAGGTGAGGTCGTTGTCATTTGTATGTTTTGCATTGTTAAAAAAAAAGCTCTCAATGGCACAGCTGGATAACTTTTTGAGGATCTGAGGGCCCATACCAAATCTTTTCATCCTCCTGATGGGGAAGAGCCAGTTCTATCCTCTTCATGACCATTGTGTGTGTGGACCATGATAGATCCTTAGTGATTTGTATATTAAGTGCCTCATTTGCATAATATAACATTTCAATTGAATACATTTCACTTTAATCTGAATCCTCTGTGTTCTAAATCAGCCCATAAAATGGCATAACAATATGACCAACCTATCTTGAAAGATTGGACAAAATCTGTTGAATTTAAGAATCCAGGTATTTTGGTGCCATTATTGACTAGGGATTAACTTTGACCTGTCCACTGCCTTCTTGACCTTTTCCGGTAACTTGAAAATAAGATTTCAGCAATGGTAAATCCTATCCTCATGAAATAGTGCTATGTGTTCCTGAGAAGCTTCTCTATAACATGGAATACAAAGTATAACACCAGAACCAACGTTGAATGTAGTCCCCTACCATGTAGCCTGGTCACATTGTTGTGACTGACTTGTTAGCTAGCTGCCTACCTGACTTCTCCACTTCTTTGATAGCCTGGCTGTAAATAGAAGCAGCCTCCCCATACTGTCCAGTTTTAAAGAATTCGTTGCCTGCTTGTTTCAACTCTGTCCAAGACTGGGAACGACGCTTCTGTGACATCTTTGTTTTGCTGTAACACATGACAAAAACAGTTGCAAGATATCGTTAGTTGGCTAACGTTAGCTTTACGTTTGGCTAGCAAGCAAGCTAACTTTTACAGCAAACAAAAGTTATTGTTCATAGCTACTAAATTTAGCAAGCCAACTAACGTTAGCTTCTACATACTTCCCTTGAATAATCTGGCCAGCATAATTTTAGCTAATTCCTTAAAAATACAGTAGCTAACTAGCATAGTATTAGTGTATCCAGCTAGGTCTCAATTTACCAGTGACTGAATGAATATTGATATCCGGGCAAGCCGGTTGTGTAACTAGCTATAATCTACTGTACTCGTCCGCAAATCTTCTAGACAATAATGTTAGCTAGTAAAGCCAAGATCTTAAACAAGTTAGCTATAGAGGTGTAATACGTGTCTCGCTTACTAGCTAATCACGAGCAGCGATCAGTGGGTTTTCAGAATCACGTTAACTTCTGTTGTTGGCAAGACCGCTGTGATCGAAAAAGGCAAGAACAAATAAGTACTTCCGGGTCACGGATTTGTGGAATCATTCAGAGTAAAAGTTCCGTTCTGTATACTTTGTAAATGAATAATGAAAATGTGCACAACTATCGACATATATATAATTTATACTAATTATCATACAAATAATAATTAAGAATATTTCCATATTATGTTATGCAATTTATTTTTTTATGTATATTTTTTCCAAGCCTAAATGGTCAACAATGTTTGTGTGTGTGTACTTCTATCACTTATTGCACCATACAAAATTATCTGTATGTTGTGTTGCAGTAAAAGGGCGGTCCATTCTACTCAGGAGCACTTCTAGTGTCCAAATCCACAGAGTTTACACCCAGAGGAGCATCTCTGCTCATTTGGCAGCCCTTATAGAGTGGGCCATCAACTTAAATCCAATGTTTTTTTTCATATTGGACATACGTATTGCACTGTACAAGATTATCTGTACGTTGTGTCACAGTAAAAGGGGGTCCATTCTACTCAGGAGCACTTGAGGTTTTCAAATCCGTAGAGTTTACACCCAGAGGAGTGTCGCTGCTCATTTAGCGGCCCTTATAGAGTGGCCCATCAACTTAAATAAAAAAAAATCTTCATATTGGACATACATATTGCACTGTACAAAATTATCTATACCTTGTGCCGTTGTAAAAGGGAGGGTCCATTCTACTCAAGAGCACTTTTAATTTCCAAATCCACAGAGTTTACACCCCCAGTAGTTTCGCTGCTCATTTTGAGGCCATATTTCATGTCGGACATACATTTTGCACCATTTCTGTACATTGTGTTGCAGCAAAAGGGGGTCCATTTTACTCAGGAGCACCTGTAGTTTCCAAGTAAACAGAGTTTACAAGATATATAAGAAAATGAACATGATTAATAAAAGAGAAACATATTTATTAAAACATTTCACTTTGAACAACTACCCCATCTAGTGTGCTTTTAAAAGTCTGACTAATGACGGAAAATATCATTTTTTTGTAGCGTTCAGTGTTACATTGAACATATCAGAGGAGGCTGGTGGCAGGAGCTCATTTTAATGGCTGGGATGTAATCAATCGAACGGGGTTAAACACGTTGTTTCCATATGTTTGGTGTGTTTCAAGTCAAATCAAATATTATTGGTCACATTCACACACATATTTAGCAATGTTATTGTGGGTAGAGCGAAATGCTTGTGCTCCTAGCTCCAACAATACAGTACTATCTAACAATTCACAACAATACACACAAATCTAAAGTAAAAGAAAGTAATTAAGAAATATATAAATATTGGGACGAGCAATGTCGGTGTGGCATTGACTAAAATACAGTAGAATAGAATACAGTATATACATATGAAGTAAGTAAAGCAGTAAACATTATTAATAAAGTGACTAGTGTGCCATATAGGGCAGCAGCCTCTAAGGTGCAGGGTTGAGTAACCAGGTGGTAGCCAGCTAGTGATGGCTATTTAAGTCTGATGGCCTTGAGATAGAAGCTGTTTTTCAGTCTCTCGGTCCCAGCTTTGATGCACCTGTACTGACCTTGCCTTCTGGATGGTAGCGGGGTGAACAGGCCGTAGCTCGCCTGGTTGATGTCCTTGATGATCTTTTTGGCCTTCCTGTGGCATAGGGTGCTGTAGGTGTCCTGGAGGGAAGGCAGTGTGCCCCAGTTGATGCATTGGGCAGATCGCACCACCCTCTGGAGAGCCCTGCGGTGGTGGGCGGTGCAGTTTCCTTACCAGGCGGTGATACAGCCCAACAGGATGCTCTCAATTGTGCATCTGTAAAGGTTTGTGAGGGTCTTAGGGGCCAAGCCGAATTTCTTCAGCCTCCTGAGGCTGGGTATCATTCCATTGATTCCATTCCAGCAATAACAATGAGCCTGTCCTCCTATAACTTCTCTGACCAGCCTCCTCTGGAACATACATATTGCACTGTACGCAATTTATACTATTATAGTGTCCTTTAATCTGTGGAAACGTTACAGAAAACTGATATTCAAGGCATAGAGCTGGTTATGCTCCTTAAGTGAGTTGCTGATGAATACGAATACAAAATAATGACAAATGGAAACAAAAATATGGTCAATGCTAGTTTTTATTTGTTGCTACTTTGAAATACTTATTTTCAAGAGGGAAGTGAAATAACAGATACCTACTAAAGCCAATGTTGGAGAAACTGAAAAATAACTCCCCTGATCGCTTTTAAGACAATGGAGCAAGCTCATGGAAATACACAAATCATTAACAATAACTAAACTATTTATACGGAAACATACTTTCAAATACATGTAAAAAGTAGTGACTTATTACAACAAAAACAACTATTTAACAGCCAAACCTACAATAATCAGACTTTGGAACTAGTACTTAATAATCAGGGCTCGTGCCTGCTCTTAAGGTTGTGCAAGACTTTGTTCAAGCCCAGTTCTACCATACATGTTTCTACAAATGAGCTGATTAGTAGAATTAGGTGTGGTAGAACGGGGATTGAACATGAAGCCACCATCCCTGATACAAAATACTAACAAATCTCAAACTGCTGGGAAACACCCATACAAGGACGAGTCATTAGACAAGTACAAAAGCACAAACAAATTAACAAAATGAAACAGAAAATAAGTCATACATTGATAACTGGCCTAAAATCTATGCTTTCAAACTTTTGGCTAATATAAATGTAATAAGTAATGCTTTTGAATTTAAACAATATATTTACAAGAAGATCAACACAACTTCCACTTTGTTCTCTTTGTGATTTCAGAAAATGTCCTTGGCGAGGAACATTATGTCTCAAAGGTCCCAGGCTTTCAGTTCCTGAAAGACAAAATACAATTTCTGATAATCATGCAACATATAGCATTCAACAGATGATTGTAATTTCAAATCCATCTTGGAAAAGTACATCAAATAATTATATGTCCAATATGAAAAAACTATTGGATTTAAGTTGATGGGCCACTCTATAAGGGCCGCAAAATGAGCAGTGACGATCCTCTGGATGTAAACTCTCTTGACTTGGAAACTATAATAATATAGTAATATTATTAATATTGTTATTACTATTATTATTAGTAATAATGGCTTTCTAAATAGTGTTTTGTAATTTATAATACTGTTGTTACCATGATAATTATCTAGTAATTATTACTTTTAATGCTGTTAACAATAATGTCAATGCTATATAATATTATTTGTGCTATAAAGGCTATTACATTTATTAATTGTTCATATTGTTAAACAAAGTCTGCTAACATTTCCTCATAAAATATTATGAATTTCGACCATTTGTATTCTTTTTTCATCTTCATTGTGGGACTTTTATTGTGAAGGAAAATCGCCGAGGTCACGGCCTTTTTTTTGCAAGTTCTTGCTTATTCTTGCTGGCGGATGGAGATCGGACGCTATCTTGCTCTTGTATGGTGTTAGATTTCATTTTCGTTTCTTCCTTTCTTTGGACAGGGAAGTATGGGTAGCTACAGCCCAATATGGCGACCGGAGAATGGGCGAGTGGGTGTGTCGAAAGTAGTGGGTGTTTATTTTATTTTATAAAAAAAATATTTAAAAAATGAAAGTAGTGGGTGTATGGAAAGCGAATCAGCTAATTGGGTAGATTTGTTGCCACACAAGACCGTTTTGCGTTGCTGATTGGTCTGCACCATTACTCATAGTAAATCTGCGACCAGTGCCCGCGTGTTATGCTTGCCCACTTGAAGTGTGTCCTGCTTGGTATCATGGTAGTGTCGTTGGCAGTAGCTACGTGGACATTTTTTTCTCTCACATCAGTTTATTTAAAGTAGGATAGCAACCTACACAATAAATATCTAATATTGATAACCACCTAGATTTCACCTTGAAAAAATTTACAGAATTTCAGTTTCATCTTCTCCCTTTGCAGGCTACTAGGCTTCCTCTCACAACCATATTTGGTAGTGAGTGGAAACGCCAAGCTTATGCTTCATATTTATAAATCTGGTGAAATATCTGTCACATTGTTCTATCTGTGGCACTACTGTCAGGCAACGGGCATAGGAAGTTGCTACCTAGTAGCCAATATCAGGGTGACAGTCACAGAAAGCACATGCATACAACACTAGAAGCAACAGTACACCCATCATCTATACTTTTAATTTTAAAAAAAATAAACAATCATCAGTTTTATAACTGAAAAGAAATAATTATTTGTGTAAAACTAACACTGAAATAGGATTCAGACTCATTCTTTGCTTAAAAACAGAAGTCCAAACTCTCGCGGTATTGTAGCTCAATGTAAGTAGTTGCGTGGTAAGAAATGAACACAGCTCAATCAAAACCGTTAAGGCAGTTGTTCCCAAACGTTTTATATTCCCGTACCCCTTCATACATTCAACCTCCAGCTGCGTACCCCCTTCTAGCACAAGGGTCAGCACACTCTCAAATGCTGCCACACACACACACACTATACGGTACATTTATTAAACATAAGAATCAGTGTGAGTTTTTGTCACAACCCAGCTCGTGGGAAGTGACAAAGAGCCAGGGCACAAATAATAATATAATTAGCCATCTTACATATAAACCTTATTTGTTCATCAAAAATGGTGGATAGCTTAACACAGGTTAATGAGAAAGGTGTGCTTGAAAGGATGCACATAACTCTGCAATCTTGGGTTGTATTGAAGAGAGTCTGTGCCTGTATTTAGTTTTCATGCCAAGAATCCACTCTCACATAGGTACGTTGTTGCAAAGGGCATCGGTGTTTGGCCGAAGTAGGCCATCATTGTAAATAAGAATTTGTTCTTAACTGACTTGCCTAGTAAATAAAGGTTAAAGAAAAAAAATTAAAGTGTTTTAGCAGCACGATTTGCTGGCAGGATACTCTGAGCGCAGCCCTATCCAGAAATCTGTCAGATAAAAATAATATATTTTTTACAGAATCGCTTGTTGCAATTCGATGACATTGTCTGTAAGCTTGAGTTCATTTGCACACCAAAAATCATACAATGATGGAAAGACCAGTGTGTTGTCTTTGTTAATGCAGACAGAGAAGAGCCCCAACTTCTTAATCATAGCCTCAATTTTGTTCCGCACATTGAATATAGTCGCGGAGAGTCCCTGTAATCCTAGATTCAGATCATTCAGGCGAGAAAAAACATCTCCCAGATAGGCCAGTCATGTGAGAAACTCGTTATCATGCAAGCGGTAGACAAGTGAAAATTATGGTCAGTAAAGAACACTTTAAGCTCGTCTCTCAATTTAAAAACGTGTCAATACTTTGCCGCTTGATAACCAGCACACTTCTTCTGTATGTTGTAAAAGTGTTACATGGTCGCTGCCCATATCATTGCATAATGCAGAAAATACACAAGAGTTCAGGGGCCTTGCTTTAACAAAGTTAACCATTTTCACTGTAGTGTCCAAAACGTCTTTCAAACTGCATTTCCTAGATTACTGGTAACATTGTTGAGTAGATTTGACAAACAAACCAACAAACCAAACCAACGGGGGTAGGAGTGTTGGGCTAGTAGCAAAACGTTTACTGGATCAAATCCTCGAGCTGACAAGGTAAAAATCTGTCGTTCTGCCTCTGAGCAAGGCAGTTTACCCACTGTTCCCTGGGCGCCGATGACGTGGATGTCGATTAAGGCAGCCCCCCGCACCTCTCTGAGGGGTTGGGTTAAATGCGGAAAACACATTTCAGTTGAATGTATTCAGTTGTACAACTGACTAGGTATCCCCCTTTCCCCTATTAGACGGACGGACGAGTGCAACTGCAAGCCTAAAGTTAACAGCTAAGACCATAGCCCCCTCTCGCTCAACTTTCTTTTTTTTGAGCTGCACGCACTGGTGTGTTCAGTGCGGCTGGACTATTATTTCTTTCAGGACATATTATTGACAGTGGTGTTCAACGGAGTGTGCATTTGAGATTGTTTATTATTATGGATTATTGATTGAACTGGATAGATTTTTGTGGGACTTTTGTTATTTGGCCAAAGAAACTTAGACATTTGAAGGCCTTTTTTGTTTTGTCTATACACACACACACACTAATACACATTCATGACCCAGTCACTCCTCCATCTGGGAATGAATACAGATTATTGCAAATCCTTTGTTGATTGCTGGGTTCTTTATTGTCTGTTGACTCTATGAAGTTGCCTCTGAGTTCCTCTAATCGAATCCTCGAGCTGATTACTCTCATACATATCCAAGATGGCGTAGCAGTGCAGACGTGGTTTGTTGTCCTCTCGTTTACTTTTTGTATTTTTCGAAATTTTTGTATATATTCCAATTTATTTTTCAATCTTTTTTTCCATTTTTAAATTAAATATACCTTCCGGTAACCCGCCTCACTAAATGTGACACAGATCCGCAATTCTTTTTAGACCCTATAGCCAAAACTTTCATCAGTAGGTAGCCAGCTAATTAGCTAAGTTACTAGCCATTTAGTCATTGTTAGCCACTGCTAGTGGCCTTTACCCTCTGCTCAGGCACCAGCCGTTTTTTTAGCCTGGATAATACCTGCCAGCCTCGGACTGTTTTTCTCCACTACAACGCCAGATTCCTGCCGTAAACCCCTGGACCATTGATCATCACAGCTAGCTATCTTCAACTGAGTGACCCAGCCCCAAAGCTAGCCCTGGGCCAGGCGCATCTCCCGGCTAGCAAACTGAAATTCCCACAACTACAATACCTCTTTCGCCATCTGGCCTTGTCCCTTCGTCGACACGGCGCCCCGCCGTACCACCACGACAAGTCCACAGACGTAATTCCATCAGCTGTGCCTTCAACCGGCTTTTGCCGGACGACGGAGCAGACGCTTCTACTTACCCCGGACTGCTAACTTTAAACGCCGTGTCTCCCGCGTGCTAGCATAGTAATGACTACCTAGCTTTTTCCCTGTTTCATCTATTGCTTTACACTGGACCCTATGATCACTTGGCTACATAGCTGATGCCTGCTGGACTGTTCATTTGGCACGGTACTCCACTTTGTTTACCTTTGTTTATCTGTCGCCCTAGCCCCAAACTCAGGCCCTGTGTGTGGTTAACCGACCCTCCCTGCCCATTCATCGCCATTTTACCTGTTGTTGTTGACTTAGCTGATTAGCTGTTGTTGTCTTACCCGTTGTTGACTAAGCTAGCTCTCCCAATCAACACCTGTGATTGCTTTATGCCTCGCTTTATGTCTCTCTCAAATGTCAATATGCCTTGTATACTGTTGTTTAGGATAATTATCATTGTTTTAGTTTACTGCGGAACCCCTAGTCCCACTGTACATGCCTTAGATACCTCCTTTGTCCCACCTCCCACACATGCGGTGACCTCACCAAGTATAACCAGCATGTCCATAGATGCAACCTCTCTTATCATCACTCAGTGCCTGGGCTTACCTCCACTGTACCCACACCCCACCATACCCCTGTCTGCACATTATGCCCTGAATCTATTCTACCATGCCCAGAAATCTGCTCCTTTTATTCTCTGTCCCCAACGCACTAGACGACCAGTTTTGCTAGCCTTTAGCCGTACCCTCATCCTACTCCTCCTCTGTTCCTCGGGTGATGTGGAGGCTAACCCAGGCCCTGCGTGTCCCCAGGCACTCTCATTTGTTGACTTCTGTAATCGAAAAAGCCTTGGTTTCATGCATGTTAACATCAGAAGCCTCCTCCCTAAGTTTGTTTTACACACTGCTTAAGCACACTCCGCCAACCCCGATGTCCTTGCCGTGTCTGAATCCTGGCTTAGGAACGCCACCAAAAATTCTGAGATTTCCATACCCAACTACAACATTTTCCGTCAAGATAGAACTGCCAAAGGGGGAGGAGTTGCAATCTACTGCAGAGATGGCTTGCAAAGTTCTGTCATACTTTCCAGGTCTATGCCCAAACAGTTCGAGCTTCTAATTTAAAAAATTGATCTCTCCAGAAATAAGTCTCTCACTGTTGCCGCCTGTTATAGACCCCCCTCAGCTCCCAGATGTGCCCTGGACACCATATGTGAATTGATTGCCCCCCATCTATCTTCAGAGTTTGTACTGTTATGTGACCTAAACTGGGATATGCTTAACACCCCAGCAGTCCTACAATCTAAGCTAGATGCCCTCAATCTCACACAAATTATCAAGGAAACCACCAGGTACAACCCAAAATCCGTAAACATGGGCACCCTCATAGATATTATCCTGACCAACTTGCCCTCCAAATACACATCTTCTGTTTTCAATCAGGATCTCAGCGATCCCTGCCTCATTGCCTGCATCCGCTATGGGTCCGCGGTCAAACGACCACCCCTCATCACTGTCAAACGCTCCCTAAAACACTTCTGCGAGCAGGCCTTTCTAATCGACCTGGCCCAGGTATCCCAGGTATCCCGTCAGTCGAGGATGCCTAGTCGTTCTTTAAAAGTAATTTCCTCACCATCTTAAATAAGCATGCCCCTTTCAAAAATGTAGAACTAAGAACAGATATAGCCCTTGGTTCACTCCAGACCTGACTGCCCTTGACCAGCACAAAAACATCCTGTGGCGGACTGCAATAGCATCGAATAGTCCCCGCGATATGCAACTGTTCAGGGAAGTCAGGAACCAATACACACAGTCAGTCAGGAAAGCAAAGGCTAGCTTTTTCAAACAGAAATTTGCATCCTGTAGCTCTAACTCCAAAACTGTTTGGGACACTGTAAAGTTCATGGAAAACAAGAGCACCTCCTCCCAGCTGCCCACTGCACTGAGGCTAGGCGACATGGTCACCACCGATAAATCCATGATAATCGAAAATTTCAATAAGCATTTCTCTACGGTTGGCCATGCTTTCCTCCTGGCTACCTCAACCCCGGCCAGCAGCTCCGCACCCCTTGCAGCTACTTGCCCGAGCCTCCTTAGCTTCTCCTTCACCCAAATCCAGATCGCAGATGTTCTGAAAGAGCTGCAAAACCTGGACCCGTACACATCAGCTGGGCTAGACAATCTGGACCCTTTCTTTCTAAAATTATCCGCCGCCATTGTTCCAACCCCTATTACCAGTCTGTTCAACCTCTCTTTCATTTCGTCCGAGATCCCTAAAGATTGGAAAGCTGCCGCGGTCATCCCCCTCTTCAAAGGGGGTGACACTCGAGACCCAAACTTTTACAGACCTATATCCATCCTGCCCTGCCTTTCTAAAGTCTTTAAAAGCCAAGTTAATAAACAGATCACTGACCATTTCAAATCCCACCGTACCTTCTCCGCTGTGCAATCCGGTTTCCGAGCTGGTCATGGGTGCACCTCAGCCACGCTCAAGTTACTAAACGATATCATAACAGCCATCGATAAAAGACAGTACTGGGTAGCCGTCTTCATCGACCTGGCCAAGGCTTTCGACTCTGTCAATCACCGTATTCTTATTGGCAGACTCAATAGCCTTGGTTTCTCAAATGACTGCCTCGCCTGGTTCACCAACTACTTCGCAGATGGAGTTTGTTATGTTTGTTCCTTATATAATGACAAACCGGGGCGTAGGTTTAACTACTTTTAATGAACATATACTTCAGCTAGAAAACTCCATGTTTAGCCATGCAAGGCATTCTTCAACCATTTGCCTCCCGCATAGCCTGCTGGGTAACGTAGTCTAAATGTTATTAACACATAACAACACATCTTCTTTCCTGTAAAAGGAAACTACTTTTCTATGTAACTACACGTCACATCACATTTGTTTACTCAACCTGCATAACATGCAATTTTCAATAACACACATTTCTTTCCCCAAATGTTTTTCCTTAAAAAAAAGAATATATTTTTTAAACTAAATATAGTCTGTCCAACAATACTCTATTGTGGCTCTATTTCTTTTCACATTAACAAAACATTCAGTCCAGGTGCCCCTTTTTTGTATTTTTGTATTTTTTTTAATAACAATTCTCAATAAGCCTTTCAGGGGCTCTGACAGTCCTTTTTGGTCGTTCTGCTGAAGTGCTTCCTGAAACAGTTGGACAGGGTTCATTGTCAGTCAGGGTGTTCTGACTGAATTGTCCATTTCTAAAGGCATTTGACGCTTCATCAGTATCCTCCTGATGATCCTCAGTCCCTTGAGTGAATGGATGAAGCCTTAGATCCACTCTGTTTCGTCTCAGTTGTGATCCATGCTCCGTTTGGATCTCATAGGATCGCGGTGCATCTTCTCTCTGCACACACCCTTGCTGCATCCAGGTTCCTGTAGTGATGTCTCAGAGTCGTACATGATCTCCAGGTTTCAGTTCAGGTAAGTGTCTTGCACTTTTGTTGTGTCGCTGTTTTTGTTTGTCTTTCTGTATTTCCTTTGCGAGTTTGACTTTGTGAGCACCTCTGGGTGTTAGCAAGTCCTCATGGATGGGTAGGTTGGTTCTGATGCAACGTCCCATCAACATTTGTGCAGGTGAAAGTCCGTTCTGCAGCGGTGCGCTGCGGTAGATCATCAGATTTTTTAGGAAATCCTCCTTTCCATCGTGTGCCTTTTTCATCAGACCTTTGACAATTTTGTAGTAGGGTCTGTTGGGTACTGGATGAGGCATTAGTGGCTCTGCTTGCTGCTTTTGCCTGTAGGTCAAACACAGTTCACATGAAGCAGTGGTCTGGCTGATTTCCTGGTTCATTCTTGGCCAGTACATTACTTCTCGTGCTCGTCGTTTGCATTTTTCCTCACCCTTGTGTATTTTCTGTAGCATTTCTTTGCGTAGTGTCATGGGAATGACAATCTTGTTGCCTTTGAACACTATGTCATCCACAACGGTGAGCTCTGCTCTGCACATCCAGTAATCCTGTATTCAATTTGGACAGTTGTTTTTCTGTGCAGGCCATCCTATCAGTGTTGTTTCTTTCAACTCTGTCATTGTTTGGTCAGCTGCGGTCTCTCTTTTGATCTGCTCCATTCTCTCAGAAGACACAGGAAGTGATGCTACGATCATGTCGACGTAGGCCTGAATCTCAGTGTTTTTCTGTGTGTCGAAGCTCTCCTTCTTGTCGACTGCTCGAGAAAGAGTGTCGGCGGCGAACATGAACTTTCCCGGGGTATAGATCATCTTCACATCATACTTTTGCAGTCTGATCAACATTCTCTGGATTCTCATTGGACAATCATTCAGTGGCTTAGACATGATTGACACCAATGGTTTGTGGTCGGTTTCTACTTCGAAGTCTCGTCCGTAGACGTATTGGTGAAACCTTTCGCAAGCGTATGTGCTTGCCAGTAGTTCTTTCTCTATTTGTGCATACCTTGTCTCTGCGCCTATCAAGGCTCTGGACGCATAAGCGACGGGTTGCCATGTGTCGTCATGCTGTTGCAGAAGAACTGCTCCCAGGCCAAACTGTGACGCGTCTGCAGAAATCCTTGTGCTTTTCTCTGGATCATAGAACCTGAGCACTGGCTCTTCTGTGATGGTCTTCTTTAGGTTTTTGAAGCAGTTTTCCTGTTCATGGGACCATTCTAATTCATTTTTCTGTTCCAGAAGACATCTGAGTGGAGCGGACTGTGCTGACAGTTGAGGTATGAACTTTGCAAGGTAGGTGATCATGCCCATGAAGCGTCTCACATCGTGCTTGTTCTTCGGGCACTCCATGTTGTTGATGGCTGATGTTTTCCTCTGGTCTGGTTTGACTCCGTCCTCTGAAAGTACGTCTCCCACGAAGGTAAGTGTTTTCACACCAAACTCACATTTGTCCTTGTTTAGTTTTAGGTTGACTTTCCGTGTCAGGTCCAGCACTTGTCTCACTCTCGCATCGTGTTCTTCTTTTGTGGACCCCCAGACGATGATGTCATCCATCATGGTCTACACTTCTGGAATGTTCTCAAAGATCATGTGGATTGTCTTGTGGCAGACCTCTGGCGCTGAGAGAATCCCATATGGTAGACGAAGAAATCTGTACCTGCCCTCAGGTGTGTTGAATGTGCATAGCCTTGAGCTTGGATCATCTAGCTTCATTTGCCAGAATCCTGATGAGGCATCAAGCTTACTGAACCACTTTGCTCCAGCAAACTGCGACATTATCTCTTCTCTGGTTGGCAACTTGAAGTGCTCTATCTTGATTGCTTTGTTGAGATCTCTCGGGTCTAGACATATCCTGAGATTGCCGTTCTTTTTCACCACAATAACCAGTGAGCTTACCCAGTCTGTAGGTTCATCCATTTTTGTGATGACGTCCATCTTTTCCATGTGCCCGAGTTCCTCTTTGAGCTTTTTCCTCAGTGCAAATGGAACTTTTCTGCATGCATGCACAACTGGAGTAAGTTTGTCATCAGTACATATTTTGTGTTCTCCTGGTAAACATCCAAGACCCTCAAACACATCCTCATACTCAGCCAGTAGTGATTCTTGGTCATTTTCAGTCTGTGATGTCACTACATACACTCTTTTCAACAAATTGAGCTTTTCACATGCATTGATTCCTAGAATAGGCTGTACACTCTTTTCCACAATCAGCAGCTGTGCTCTGAACTGTTTTCCTTTGTGCTGTAAAGTTACTATGCAGCTACCTTTGACTGGTACGTTCTCCCCAGTATAACCAGTAACCTTAATTTTCACCGGTTGTATTTTGCTCTTCAATGTCAGTGTTTTGTAGTCATCCAGCAACAACAGGTTTACCTGTGCTCCAGTATCAAGCTTGAATGGTATTATAGTTTCATTCACAGTCAATGGCACAATCCATTCAGCTTTTACTGCATTGCATATTTCCACAGAATCAACAAAGAATTCTCCAATCTCCTCGCCTATGTGAACCTTTTTCTTTGTAGCCTTAGCTTTGCAGCATTTTGAGAAATTATTATTTTTCCCACAGTTGTTACATGATTTTCCATATGCAGGGCATTTTTTGGGTTTGTGGATAAATCCACATGTAGTGTTTTGATTTCTCTCTTTTGCTTGTTTTTGTTTTGTAAGGCGTTGTATGTATTGCTCCTCTCTTTTTTATTGCATGCACTGACGTCTCATCCCTGCACAGCTCTTTAGCTTGTGCTCTGGTGGTTTCAGCTGCTCGACACATATTCACTGCTTTATCCAAAGTTAAATCTTTCTCACGCAGCAATCTCTCCTTGAGTCCATTATCGAGTATGCCACAGACTATCCTGTCTTTCACTAGTGAGTCTTTCAGATTTTCAAATTCACACGTTTTGCTCAGTGTTCAGCTCAGCCAAATACTGGTCAAAACTGACTCCCTGTTTCTGATCATGAGAGAAAAACTTGTATCTCTCAAACGTGACGTTCTGGCTTGGTACAAAGTACTCCTCAAATTTAGCCATTAGCACAGTCAATGTCAAGTTTGCCTCGTCTTGCTGAAAGCTATTGTAAATGTCCAATGCATCCTCTCCAATAACATGCAGAAAAATGGAAGCTTTCAATTTGTCATCATCTCCCCCTGCACCACTGGCTGCTAGGTAGATATTGAATCTCTGCTTGAAACGTTTCCAATTGTCAGCTAAATTGCCTGTTAACTGCATAGGAGTAGGAGGACTAAGCCTATCCATGACGGAGAACAGGAACAGTGTCAATTTCTCTTACTTCAGTATGTTGCTCATCAACAGATTCCAATGCAGCCTCGCTCTCGCTGCTGTCACTCTCGCTGCTGCGGCTCGTTGTCCTCGCTCTTGCAAGCTAGCATCTTCGACTACTCACGTCACTTGACTTGTGGTAGAATGTTCAATTTTCGTCGCGGAAATTTGCAGAGTTACTCCTTTCTTTTCTCTGTCTCGTCATAGTGACTACCAATCTGACACCATGTTATGTTTGTTCCTTATATAATGACAAACCGGGGGCGTAGGTTTAACTACTTTTAATGAACATATACTTCAGCTAGAAAACTCCATGTTTAGCCATCCAAGGCATTCTTCAACCATCTGCCTCCCGCATAGCCTGCTGGGTAATTTAGTCTAAATGATATTAACACATAACAACACAGAGTTCAGTGTGTAAAATCGGAGGGCCTGTTGTCCGGACCTCTGGCAGTCTCTATGGGGGTACCACAGGGTTAAATTCTCGGGCCGACTCTTTTCTCTGTTTATATCAACGATGTCGCTCTTGGTGCTGGTGATTCCCTGATCCACCTCTACGCAGACGACACCATTCTCTATACATCTGGCCCTTCTTTGGACACTGTGTTAACTAACCTCCAAATGAGCTTCAATGCCATACAACTGTCCTTCTGTGGCCTCCAACTGCTCTTAAACGCTAGCAAAACCAAATGTATGCTTTTCAACCGTTCGCTGCCCGCACCCACCCGCCCGACTAGCATCACTACTCTGGACGGTTCTGACCTAGAATACGTGGACAATTACAAGTACCTAGGTGTCTGGCTAGACTGTAAACTCTCCTTCCAGACTCATCTTTCTATTTCGAAACAAAGCCTCCTTCATTCACGCCGCCAAACTTACCCTAGTAAAACTGACTATCCCACCGATCCTCAACTTCGGCGATGTCATCTACAAAATAGCTTCCAATACTCAGCAAATTGGATGCAGTCTATCACAGTGCCATCCGTTTTGTTACCAAAGCACCTTATACCACCCACCACTGCGACTTGTATGCTCTAGTCGGCTGGCCCTCGCTACATATTCGTCGCCAGACCCATTGGCTCCAGGTCATCTACAAGTCTATGCTAGGTAAAGCTCCGCCTTATCTCAGCTCACTGGTCACAATAACAACACCCACCCGTAGCACTCGCTCCAGCAGGTATATCTCACTGGTCATCCCCAAAGCCAACACCTACTTTGGCCGCCTCTCCTTCCAGTTCTCTGCTGCCAGTGACTGGAACGAATTGCAAAAATTGCTGAAACTGGAGACTTACATTTCCCTCACTAACTTTAAACATCAGCTATCTGAGCAGCTAACCGATCGCTGCAGCTGTACATAGTCCATCTGTAAAAAGCCCACCCAATCTACCTACCTCATTGCCATATTGTTTTTAGTTACATTGCTGCTCTTTTGCACACCAATATCACTACTTACACACCATCATCTGCTCATCATCATCTGCTCATCTATCACTCCAGTGTTAATCTGCTAAATTGTAATTACTTTGCTACTATGGCCTATTTATTGCCATACCTCCTCATGCCATTTGCACATACTGTATATAGACTTTCTTTTTTTTCTATTGTGTACGCCATTGACTGTATGCTTGTTTATTCCATGTAACTCTGTGTTGTTGTTTCTGTCGCACTGCTTTGCTTTATCTTGGCCAGGTCGCAGTTGTAAATGAGAACTTGTTCTCAACTAGCTTACCTGTTAAATAAAGGTGAAATAAAATTAAAATAATAATCATTATTATTGTATGAGGTATTATTGGTTGGTTTACCCCTGTGCTGTGACTTGTGGATATATGGTGTGTCTTATCATTTTTCTCCACTGGCTAACTGGTAAACAGGATACACTCTCGGCAGTCTCTTCTGCTGGTGTGTGTGTGTGTGTGTCTCTGGTAGCGGTACTCTCTCTCCTACTCATCTCACATTGGCAGGGTTTAATACCTGCCTGGCGCCCAAACAAAAATTGTTATCTTTACCCCTCTCTAATAATACCGAACTGGCGCCCGAACAGCTGTTCCCTAGGTACCTGTGGAGAAAAGCACCCATGAACACAGCACACACACAGTTGTTGAATCGTGTATTTTATTGGAATCCTACACTGTGTCAATGTAGACACGCCCAAAGGAAATTATGACGGGATAATTTTATTGTGGAAAGACTTGATTGTGTAATGGAGTTGGAGAGCACTGTACCTTATCCACAGGATTCTGGCTCGCCTATAACCTCTCCACCATTACCCTCCCCTCAACCTCTGCCTGTTATTCTGCTCAGACAGACTAGGAGAGGTGTCTCTGTGCTCACACGACAAATGGAACAACAACGGACACACCAACAATAGTTTGACAATGCAGGTGAATGGCATTCGCAAACTTAGTGAAAGCGTGGAGGTCCATCAGAAACATGTGCCACTGAGGTTGGCTCACCTCCCCCATCAAAAGGAGGAAAATAAACAACAAACTGTTCAAACACAGAAATATTTGCAAGATTCTCTAAAACAGGATGTTCAAGGGAAAATGCAAAGTCTCAAAACACTCATAGAAACTAACCATCATCTAGTCATGACCTGTCTTGAGCAAGACAGCCTCTGTTATGAAGGAAATGTGTGCTCACCTGAAACATATTATGGGGGACATGAAGAACTCTCTCACAGGGGAACTCTCTAATGAGAGTACAGAAGGCCATAGACTGTCAACTGGAAGAGCTGTACCAGGAGGTAATGCAGAGCTTTTCCCTTCTGGACAAATCCTCTGCACCTCTCTCAGTGTTTACCTCTGCCATTAAAGGAATAGGAACAGATAGCACTGGAAAAAACGTCTAAAAACGCAGTTAAACAATGAACTCCAGTTTCACCAAGACCTCCTGCCACTGTCATGCCTCCTCTAGAGAGCTCCCTCCCTATCAATCTCCTTTTTCCCACTTTTGGCAGCCCAGAAGATGATGTTGATCCTCTGCTTTTCCTATTTATGTGTAATGATTTCCTTTCTCTCCGGCACTGTCACTGACTTGGAGATTCTTGCCACCCTCCGCAGTGTTCTCCATGGTACAGCAAGAGACTGGTGGGAGATGGCCCGTGAACAGGTGTCAACTTGGGAGGAGTTTCAGAAACTATTTCTCTTGGAGGACTATGAGGGTGAACTGGCGGAATGGGTTCGTAACAGACTCCAGCGTGAAGCAGCACCAATACGGAACTTTGCCTTCTCCTATCTATTTAGGAGATGGAAGGCTGATATTACTGAACAGGAGATAGTCAAACTCATTCTTAAGAACATTGTTCCCCGCCTTGCCAGTCAACTTCACGAATGTGTGCAGAATGTGGAGGATCCGGTGTATCTTGGGACCCAGTTTGAGAAAAACTGGGAGCACCACCTCAAACCCCTGTTCTCTCATCCCGGTATCCCAACAACTCTCCTGGGGCTAAATTGTCTCAGCGGTTTGTGCCTAAGAACCAGGACAAAAGTCCAATGATGTGCTGGAGGTGTAAGGGCCAACGTCCTCCAGGTTCCTGCCCTCTCTATGACCAGCATCAGGATTCAGAAAAAGGTCAGAAGACAGGCGGTATAGATAGGCGTGGTGGCTTGCATTTGGTTAGGTCGGCCTCAATGCCATCGATGACGCCTTCAGACAGCTCACTTAGCTGTCTTGTTCATATCCCTCAACCACTGTTGGTTCCCCTGACTGTTAGGAACTGTAGATGGAAGGCCATAATGGACACAGGAGCAACTTACACCCTGAGGAAGGAGCCCCTCTGGAAAAAGATGGCATTACCACATGAGGAGCTTTGAACTTGGGAGGAAGGACCATTGTATTTAGAGAACCGACCAATCCCTTGGGCTGGACGGATATGGAAATAAAGCTGCATGATGAGATTACCCTTCCTGTAACTATTCTTGCAGATCTGTGCCTTGCATTTGATGTAGTCCTTGGCTTGGACATCATGTTCTTCAGCAGACTGACCATCTCATTGTCCGAAACATCCTATTGGATGTGCTCTGACCCTTTCCGGCCACCTCAACTTCAAACTGGAAATGCACTGCCTGCTATCCTATCCAGAGTCTTGGAAAAGTCAAGACAAAGATGAAGATGACGACAAAGACAGAGAAAATACAATGAAAAGGCAGAGACTAAAACAAGTTTCACCAATGAAGGCAGATAATCCGGCTATCACACTGATTACAGCCATACCCCACCCACGAGAGGTGGCAGCGCTCCCAGATGCTGGAGATAAACGGTGAGGTCTGTACTCTTACAACTGGCTGAACAACAGTCTTCAAACACAAAATCTACAGCCGGCATGAAGTCCCCATTAAGCAACATCTCTACAGGCTGTCCCCCTCCAAACTGGCGATTCTCAATGAAAAGCTTGAGAGCATATTGGCTAATGGCTTTGTGGAACCTTCTTTTTCCGGTTGTCTTGATTCCAAAGAAAGATGGAGGATATCGATTCTGTGTGGACTACAGGTAGCTGAATGCCATAACAGAAAGTGATGCCTACCCTCTACCAAACACCGATAATATACTGGAATCTCTGGTCGGAGCGACCATCTTAAATAATCGGGATGTGAAAAGCGGATATTGACAGGTGGCAATAGATCCCGTCAGCCAGGACAAGCCTGCCTTCGTCACCCCTGATGGTTTGTTCTCTTTCAAAGTCATGCCTTTTGGTTTGAAGAATGCTCCAGCAACCTTTTTTATTATTTGTTTTTAAAAAACAAAAATACTTTGGAGGGGGGGTATAACATTGCAGATAGATTGTGGATTCCATCAATGTATCCCCCATATATATATTTTTTATACTGTGCAGCCTTATCCTAAAATGTATTAAATACTTTTCCCCCTTTATCAATCTACACACAATTATCCCATAATAAGAAAGCAGAAACTGGTTTTTAGACATTTTTGCAAATTTGTTAAAATTTTAAATGGAAATATCACATTTACATGAGTATTGAAAACCTTTACTAAGTACTTTGTTGAAGCACCTTTGGAAGCGATTGCAGCCTAGAGTCTTCTTGGGTATGACGCTACAAGGTTGGCACACCTGTATTTTGGGAGTTTCTCCCATTCTTCTCTGCAGATCCTCTCAAGCTCTGTTAGGTGGGATGGGGACCATCGGTGCACAGCTATTTAGTTCGATCAGGTTAAAGTCCGGGCTCTGGCTGGGCCAGTCAAGGACATGCTGAGACTTGTCCCGAAGCCACTCCTGTGTTGTCTTGGCTGTGTGCTTAGGGTCATTGTCCTGTTGGAAGGTTAATCTTCAACCCAGTCTGAGGTCCTGATGGCTCCGGAGCAGGCTTTCATCAAGGATTGCTCTGTACTTTGCTCTGTTCATCTTTCGTCTCCCAGTCCCTGCCACTGAAAAACATCCTCACAGCATGCTGCTGGCACCATGCTTCACCGTAAGGATGGTGCCAGGTTTCCTCCAAACGTGACACTTGGCATTCAGGCCAAATACTTCAATCTTGGTTTCATCAGACCTGAGAATCTTGTTTCTCATGGTCTGAGAGTCCTTTAGGTGCCTTTGGCAAACTCCAAGCGGGCTGTCATGTGCCTTTTTACTGAGGAGTGGCTCCGTCTGGACACTCTATCATAAAGGCCTAATTGATGGAGTGCTTTAGAGATGGTTGTACTTCTGGAAGGTTCTCCCATCTGTAGAGCTGTAGAGCCCCGTCAGAGTGACCATTTTCTGTAAGCACAACCCCCACCTGTGGACGTCGGGCCCTCATACCACCCTCATGGAGTCTGTTTCTGACCGTTTGAGCAGACACATGCACATTTGTGGCCTGCTGGAGGTCATTTTGCAGGGCTCTGGCAGTGCTACTCCTTGCACAAAGGCGGAGGTAGCGGTCCTGCTGCTGGGTTGTTGCCCTCCTACGGCCTCCTCCACGTCTCCTGATGTACTGGCCTGTCTCCTGGTAGCGCCTCCATGCTCTGGACACTACGCTGACAGACACAGCAAACCTTCTTACCACAGCTCGCATTGATGTGCCATCCTGGATGAGCTGCACTACCTGAGCCACTTGTGTGGGTTGTAGACTCCGTCTCATGCTACCACTAGAGTGAGAGCACCGCCAGCATTCAAAAGTGACCAAAACATCAGCCAGGAAGCATAGGAACTGAGAAGTGGTCTGTGGTCACCACCTGCAGAATCACTCCTTTATTGGGGGTGTCTTGGTAATTGCCTATAATTTCCACCTTTTGTCTATTCCATTTGCACAACAGCATGTGAAATTTATTGTCAATCAGTGTTGCTTCCTAAGTGGACAGTTTGATTTCACAGAAGTGTTTGACTTGGAGTTACATTGTGTTGTTTAAGTGTTCCCTTTATTTTTTTGAGCAGTGTATATATATAAGTATCAGTCAAAAGTTTGGACACACCTACTCATTCAAGGGTTTTTCTTTATTTTAAAATGTTTGCACCGACAGTGTCACCAGCAAAGCACCCCCACACCATCACACCTCCATGCTTTAAGGTGAGAAATACACATGCGGAGATCATCCGTTCACCCACACTGCGTCTCACAAAGACACAGCGGATGGAACCAAAAATCTAAAATTTGGACTCCAGACCAAAGGACAAATTTCCACCGGTCTAATATCCATTGCTTGTGTTTCTTGGCCCAAGCAAGACTCTTCTTTTCATTGGTGTCCTTTAGTAGTGGTTGATTTGCAGCAATTTGACCATGAAGGCTTGATTCACAAAGTCTCCTCTGAACAGTTGATGTTGAGATATGTCTGTTACTTGAACTCTGTGAAGCATTTATTTGGGCTGCAAATTTTGAGGCTGGTAACTGTAATTAACTGATCCTCTGCAGCAAAGGTAACTCTGGGTCCTCCTTTCCTGTGGCGGTGTCACGTTTACTGCAGCTCCCCCTCTCCGGCGCTCGACGTCACCAGTTGTCTCATCATTACGCACACCTGCCACCATCGCTACGCGCACCTGCGCCTCATGACACTTACCTGGACTCCATCACCTTCCTGATTACCTCCCCTATATCTATCATTCCCCTTAGTTCTTTCCCCAGGTGTTATTGACTGTTTCATGTCTGTAAGCTTTTCATGTTTCTTGTTTTGTACTATGTTATATTTATTATCAAATTTGCACTCCCTGTACTTCCTGACTCCCAGCGTATACGTTACAGGCGGTCCTCATGAGAGCCAGTTTCATCATAGCACTTGATGGTTATTGTGACTGCACTTGAAGAAACTTTTTGTTTCTTCAAGTTCTAGACATTTTCTGGATTTACTGACGTTCATGTCTTAAAGTAATGATGGACTGCCATTTGTCTTTGCTTATTTGAGCTGTTCTTGCCATAATATGGACTTGGTCTTTTACCAAATAGGGCTATCTTCTGTATACCACCCTTACCTTGTCACAACACAACACATGTGATTGGCTCAAACACATTAAGGAAGAAAGAAATTCCACAAATTAACTTTTAACAAGACACACCTGTTAATTGAAATGCATTCCAGGTGATTACCTCATGAAGCTGGTTGAGAGAATGCCAAGCATGTACAACGCTGTCATCAAGGCAAAGGGTGGCTATTTGAACAATCTCAAATATAAAATATATTTGGATTTGTTTAACACTTATTTGTGTTAAACAAATAATATATTTTCCTTAAATGTTCCTCCATTTAGAGGAACATTTACCACCCCTACCCTAATTAGAGTAAACGAATGATCAAGAACACATAGGCTTCTACATCCAGCTTATACACACTATATACATTTTACAGACACAATCTATTTTGCAATAGTACTATTTTGTTTGTTTTTAGTCCTGTCCTTCCTCTACCCTCCCATCTATTTCTGATGTCCATCAAGTTTGATTTCTATTTGCTATATATTATTTGCCATAATTAGTACTAGAGGGAGAGACACACAGCTGCATGCGAGCTCTCACATTTTTAAATTAAAAAAAATAAAAAGGTAGATAAACTTGGATCTTTTGACAGGGACATTTACAGGATGCTACCCTCCACAGGATAAACTTCCCTCCAGATTGTATTACTGCTGATGATATCTGGAAATGTGCATGTACACCCTGGCCCATCTACTGTTGCTAGCCCCAATTCTGACTTGTGCTCTGATATCTGCTTCACTGATTTCTGCTCTCGTAAAAGCCTGGGTTTTCTAAACATTAACACTAGAAGCTTATTACCTAAAATGTGGTTTCAGAGCACCAATCCAGATGTGTTGGTCATTACTGAGATGTGTTTCGGGAAGAGTGTTGAATACTGATGGTAACCTTTCTGGTTATAACATTTTTGGGCAAGACAGATTTTCCAAAGGTGGTGGAGCGGCAATCTTTAACCAAGGATCACCTTCAGTGCTCGGTTGTCTGTCCCCAAACAATTTAATTTGTTGTTTTTAAGCATTAAACTTTCAAATAGCTCTTTGTTGACTGTTGCTGGGTGTTATCGTCCTCCATCAGCACCGACCTGTACCCTACCCTAAGCTCTCTCTCTCCTGGCCACTTACACTATGTCTGAATTTGTCCTGCTAGGTAACCTAAACTGGGACATGCTTAAATCACCTGATCAAGTCCTAAAGCAATGGGACTCCCTAAATCTTTCTCAGATAATTACCAATCCCACAAACACCCAGAAAAGGCTTCTCTCCTCGATGTTATCCTCACAAATAAATCCTGATAGGTATCAGGGTTTTCGTAATGACCTTATTGATCACTGTTTTACAGCCTGTGTTCGTAATGGCTGCTCAGTGAAACGACCTGTCCTGATTTGTCATAGTGCTTGCTAAAAAACTTTCATGAGCAACCCTTCCTTCATGACCTGGTCTCTGTAAATTGGTATAGAATCAGCTTGATCCCCTCTGTTAAATACGCTTGGACCTTCTTTTTTGATATTTTCAGTTGTATTGTAAACAAACACGCCCCGATAAAGAAATGAGAATTAAAAACAGGTTCAGCCCCTGGTTCGACCATGATCTTGCAGAGTTACTCCAAATCAAGAATTGCATTTGGCGAAAGGCTCAGCACTCGCATACTCAGGCCGACTGGCTCTCGTTCAGGCAAATGAGGAATAAGTGCACTCAGGCTATCTGGAAGGCCAAAGTTAGTTACTTTAAGGAGCAGTTCACTTTCTGTGGGTCTAACCCCAAGAAGTTCTCGAAAACAGTTAAAGACCTACAGAATAAACCCTCCTCCTCACAGCTGCCCGTGTCCCTTAATGTTGATGATGTTGTTGTTACTAACAAGAAGCACATGGCTGAGCTCTTTAACCACCACTTCATTAAGTCAGGATTCCTATTTGACTCAGCCATGCCTCCTTGCCCGTCCAACATGTTCTCATCTCCCACCCCTTCTAATGCGACTAGCCCCGGTGCTCCTCCCTCTTTTTCCCCTGCCCAGTACAAAGTTTCTCCCTGCAGGCGGTCACTGAATCCGAGGTGCTAAAGGCGCTCCTTAATATGTAATGAAATGACATGTACATATGAAGACAAAACTGAAAGGATCAAATATGAAATGTAATTATTGTTTGCTGAACTGAAATTCTGATATCAGACTAAGGGAGATTATAGATTGAATAACTGATCGATTTTTATATGCATTATCCTTCTCATGATTATGATGAATGGTTATGATCCTAAATGACTGTAACGGCAGATTTCCTCCTCTTCGTCTGAAGAGGAGGTGTAGGGATCGGACCAAGACGCAGAGTGGAAAGTGTCCATGATTTATTAACAATAAACTGAACACTACACGAAACAAAATAACACAAGCGAATCAAACCGAAAGACAGTCCCGTGTGGCACGAACACTGACACGAAATACAAACACCCACAAACACACACGTGAACCCCGATTGACAACGATTGACAGCTGCCTCTGATTGAGAATCATACCAGGCCGAACGCACAAAACCCCAACATAGAAAACAACACATAGACAACCCACCCAACTCACGCCCTGACCATACTAAATAAATACAAAACAAGAGAAAACAGGTCAGGAACGTGACATAACCCCCCCCCTCAAGGTGCGAACTCCGGGCGCACCCCCTAAAACTCTAGGGGAGGGTCTGGGTGGGCGTCTGTCCGCGGTGGCGGCTCTGGCGCGGGACGTGGACCCCACCTTAACAATGTCTTTGTCCGCCTCCTTACTCACCCCCGTGGCCTTCTCCTAACAACCACCCTCCATGTCAATCCCACTATACCAAAAGGCAGCACCGGACTGAGGGGCAGCACCGGACTGAGGGGCAGCACCGGACTGAGGGGCAGATCCTGGCTGGCGGGCGGCTCTGGTGGATCCTGGCTGGACAGCCCTGGCTGGTCCTGGCTGGACAGCTCTGGCGGATCCTGGCTGGACAGCTCTGGCGGATCCTGGCTGGCTGGCTCTGGCGGATCCTGGCTGGCTGGCGGATCCTGGCTGGCTGACGGCACTGGCTGCTCCTGGCTGGCTGACGGCACTGGCTGCTCCTGTCTGGCGGACGGCTCTGGCTGCTCAACACAGACGGACAGCTCTGACGGCTCGGGACAGACGGGCAGCTCTGACGGCTCGGGACAGACGGGTAGCTCTGACGGCTCGGGACAGACGAGCAGCTCTGACGGCTCGGGACAGACGGGCAGCTCTGACGGCTCGGGACAGACGGGCAGCTCTGACGGCTCGGGACAGACGGACAGCTCTGACGGCTCGGGACAGACGGACAGCTCTGACAGCACTGGGCAGGCAGGCAGCTCAGACAGCGCTGGGCAGGCAGTTCAGACTCTGGCTGCGCTGGAGAGGAGGAAGGCTCTGACAGCGCTGGACAGGTGGGAGCAACTGGAGAGAGAAAACGGAGAGACAGCCTGGTGCGGGGGGTTGCCACCGGAGGACTGGTACGTGGAGGTGGCACCGGAATTACCGGACCGTGAAGGAGGACACGCGCTCTTGAGCACCGAGCCTGCCCAACCTTACCAGGTTGAATGGTCCCCGTAGCCCTGCCAGTGCGGCGAGGTGGAATAGCCCGCACTGGGCTATGCTGGCGAACCGGGGACACCATTTGTAAGGCTGGTGCCATGTACGCCGGCCCGAGGAGACGCACTGGAGACCAGATGCGTTGGGCCGGCTTCATGACACCCGGCTCGATGCCCAACCTAGCCCTACCAGTGCGGTGAGGTGGAATAGCCCGCACTGGGCTAAGCACGCGTACTGGGGACACCGTGCGCTCCACCGCATAACACGGTGTCTGACCAGTACGACGCCCTCTCACTCCACGGTAAGCACGGGGAGTAGGCTCAGGTCTCCTACCCGGCTTTGACACACTCCGCGTGTGCCCCCCCCCCCCCCCCCCCCCCCCCAAGAAATGTTTGGGTCTGACTCTCGGGCTCCCAACCGCGTCGCCGCGCTGCCTCCTCATACCAGCGCCTCTCTGCCTTCGCTGCCTCCAACTCTGCCTTGGGACGGCGATATTCCCCTGGCTGAGCCCAGGGTCCTTTGCCGTCCAGGATCTCTTCCCAAGTCCAGGAGTCCTGGGTTTTTGGCCGCTGCTGCTGCTGCTGTTGCTGCTGCTGTTGCTGCCCTTTTCCACTCCGCTTGGTCCTTTGGTGGTGGACCAAAGGACCTATGGAACCGCATTGCTGAATTACCTAATTCTGTTAATAATGAGAATGATTGTTATGATTTGACTTTCTGATTTGAATTTGATTGGATACATATTATTCTGTTTCCTTTCGCAGCACAGAAATTACCCAGTAAATATACCACTTCGTGATTAAAGGAATTCCTGCCTCCATTCCTGACCCGTGACCACCTGTTCACCTTCACTATTGTCCGTCATCCTACCTGTCCAGATACCCACACAGATTCCAATAATCTTTCAGTGGTCCTCGAAGGCGTTCAGATCTAGTTTGACAACTTCCACCACATCAGGTGGAGTATCAGTGATCTCAAAGTACGTTATACAAAAATAGCAATGGAAAAACACTAAGTCAAACACAAATGTTTTATACTACAGTATATGCAATACTTGTATATACAATTGCATTGTTTACCTCAGTAAACAGCTGAGGCTCCCTTCCGTACAGCAGGCGATAGGGTGAGTACTCTGGAGGACTGGACGCTGCTGTTGTGTGCCACGACAATTACCTTCAGATTGTCCTCCCACCATTCCTGGTACCCGTCAAGGGACTTGCCCATGGCAGTCCCGTTGGTCCCTTCATCCAAACCTGGAGTCACCATACATCCACACATTCACACTATATATAACTCACTGTACTATCAGTGTCAATTTCAATTTTTATTAATTACTGGAGGCCTATTAACCACTAACATGTAAGCTAACATTGACTAAAACCAACTAGCCTAGAGCTAACCCTGCACTTAGGCAAGCTACATTTTTGTTAGCATCAAGCTACCGAACTGTTAAACGCTATTTTTGTACAAATATTAACACTAACATATTTTATCGTGACATCACATATTTACATATATTACCTAAAGTAAACTGAGCCTTTGTTCATAGAAAATAAAACTAATTGGATCTAAAACGTTGTTGAAAAGAAGTACAGAAAGTTCGGACGCCATCTTAATCCCTTCTCTTACATGGAAACCATTAGCAACCTAGCCTAACTCCATTACTTACAATGGGGAAAATACAAACCAGTTTTTCACTCCGTTAAAACTCCCTTCAATTGCCTTCAAACATCACCAAACATCACCAAACTCATGGACTATGTAATTAACCATATTACCTCAATATTTTGAGGCATATTGCACTTCTGCACATTACATACAGTTGAATTTGGAAGTTTACATACACCTTCACCAAATACATTTAAACTCAGTTTTTCACAATTCCTGACATTTAATTCTAGTAAAAATTCCCTGTCTTAGGCCAGTTAGGATCACCACTTTATTTTAAGAATGTGAAATGTCAGAATAATAGTAGAGAGAGATTTATTTCAGCCTTTATTTTTTTCATCACATTCCCAGGGGGTCAGAAGTTTACATACACTCAATTAGTATTTGGTAGCATTGCCTTTAAATTGTTTAACTTGGGTCAAACGTTTCGGGTAACCTTCCACAAGCTTCCCACAATAAGTTGGGTGAATTTTGGCCCATTCCTCCTGACCAAGCTGGTGTAACTGAGTCAGGTTTGTCGGCCTCCTTGCTTGCACACGCGTTTTCAGTTCTGCCCACACATTTTCTATAGGCTTGAGGTCAGGGCTTTGTGATGGCCACTCCAATACCTTGACTTTGTTGTCCTTAAGCCATTTTGCCACAACAATGGAAGTATGCTTGGGGTCATTGTCCATTTGGAAGACCCATTTGCGACCAAGCTTTAACTTCCTGACTGATGTCTTGAGATGTTGCATCAATATATCCACATAATTTTCCTCCCTCATGATGCCATCTATTTTGTGACATGCATCAGTCCCTCCTGCAGCAAAGCACCCCCACAACATGATGCTGCCACCCCCGTGCTTCACGGTTGGGATGGTGTTCTTCAGCTTGCAAGCCTCCCCCTTTTTCCTCCAAACATAACGATGGTCATTATGGCCAAACAGTTCTCTTTTTGTTTCATCAGACCAGACAACAATTCTCCAAAAAGTACGATCTTTGTCCCATGTGCAGTTGCAAACCATAGTCTGGCTTTTTTTATGGCGGTTTTGGAGCAGTGGCTTCTTCCTTACTGAGCGGACTTTCAAGGTTATGTCGATATAGGACTCGTTTTACTGTGGATATAGATACTTTTGTACCTGTTTCCTCCAGCATCTTCACAAGGTCCTTTGCTGTTGTTCTGGGATTGATTTGCACTTTTCGCACCAAAGTATATTAATCTCTAGGAGACAGAACGTGTCTCCTTCCTGAGTGGTATGACGGCTGCATGGTCCCATGGTGTTTATACTTGCGGACTATTGTTTGTACAAATGAACGTGGTACCTTCAGGCATTTGGAAATTGCTCCCAAGGATGAACCAGACTTGTGGAGGTCTACATTTTATTTCTGATGTCTTGGCTGATTTCTTTTGATTTTCCCATGATGACAAGCAAAAGAGGCACTGAGTTTGAAGGTAGGCCTTGAAATACATCCACAGGTACACCTCCAATTGACTCAAATTATGTCAATTAGCCTATCAGAAGCTTCTAAAGCCATGACATCATTTTCTGGACTATTCCAAGCTGTTTAAATGCACAGTCAACTTGGTGTATGTTAACTTCTGACCCACTGGAATTGTGATACAGTGAATTATAAGTGAAGTAATCTGTCTGCAAACATTTGTTGGGAAAATTACTTGTGTCATGCACAAAGTAGATGTCCTAATCGACTTGCCAAAACTATAGTTTGTTAACAAGAAATTTGTGGAGTGGTTGAAAAACGAGTTATAATGACTCCATGCTAAGTGTATGTAAACTTACGACTTCAACTGTACCTGAATTAATAGGGTAAAATAATGAGACGGAGAAACTAACAAAATCTCACTAACACACTCTATTGATGTCACAGCTCCCTCTAGCGGCAGTAATCATATACATACATTAAATGTAAATACCTGGGAGGTCTATTATTGTTAGGTTTATTTTTTATTTAACCCTTATTTTACCCGGTAAGTTGACTGAGAACACATTCTCATTTACAGCAACGACCTGGGGAATAGTTACAGGGGAGATGATTGAGCCAATTGTATTCTGGGGATGATTAGGTGGCCATGATGGTATGAGGGCCAGATTAGGAATTTAGCCAGGACACCAGGGTTAACACCCCTACTCTTACAATAAGTGCCATGGGATCTTTAGTGACCACAGAGTCAGGACACACGTTTAACATCCCATTTGAAAGACTGCACCCTACATTGAGCAATGTCCTCCATCACTGCCCTGGGGCATCGGGATATTTATTTAGACCAGAGGAAAGAGTGCTTTCTACTGGCCCTCCAACACCACTCCCCGCAGCATCTGGTCTCCCATCTAGGGAGTAACCAGGACCAACCCTGCTTAGCTTCAGAAGCAAGCCAGCAGTGGTATGCAGGGTGGTATGCTGCTTGCTTAAAACTAAAATTTCTAGAAAATGGCTCCATAAAATAACAAACAAAATAAAACATCAACAATATGACCATACATATGTGTGTGTCACATGTACACATGGCATATGCTTGGCTACCACCTTGACATCTCTGATCTGCTTGCCTCAATAAATTAATGCTAGAACATTGGTAGCCAGGAATAGCTATTTGTATCTAGTCTCCTAATAATTGCATATGTGCAAGTTAGACACGTTATCTTTTGTTTGCATGTGAGCATGTCTTTTTGTCAGTCCTGTCAATGTTGAGTGATCACACATGCCTCAGCGCACACATGTTACTTTGCCTGCTTGCAAATGTGTGCTAAAAGTGGGGATGTTTCATAGTATTTCTGATTATCTTAACTCCCCACCACCATTTATTATTTCTATTATCAATCAAATTGAGACTGAACATGGACAAGGCACAGGGGAAACAGAAGGAGAGCGACCGGAGGAGAATCAAGGAGACCAAGTGCTTTGACATCCGGGTGAATGACTTGGCTTGGAAGAAGGACGAAAGGAAGGTGAGACCTGGGAAACCTTGGTGCTGTTTCGCTCCTAGCTGGTGTCACCCTCCATTAAGGTGAATATAAAAATCTCAGATTATAACTATTTGCATTTACCTCCTTGTGGTGGGCGGCATCGCCATGCTGTCAGCAGTACCAACACTGGCCCAGGGGTTTCTCCAAATAGTAAATCTCAAGGCTAACCACTGGGTCACGTTAAGTAACAGCCGCTTCTAGGTAGGTACTGTTAAGGTGTATGACTCCAGTGGTTATGACAGCACCGATATGACAGCTTGTTACACAATGAAAGGGGTAGGGAAAGAAAGAGGGGGAGAAGGAGAGACAAAGGAATTCAGATATTGTCTATACAGCTGAATAATACGCTCACTGTAAATATGGATATTTAGCACCCTAACAACCGCTCATTCGGATTTAGAAATGCAACATATATTTACGCTTAGACGCCTTTGTCTGTCGTCTCTCTGAAACCACTCGATCCGTCTGTGACGAATAGTTCGACAGAAAGTCTCTGGTTGTGTATGTCTCTGGTTGTCCACCAAAATAAAATGCAAATTAATTACTTAAAAATCATACAATGTGATTTTCTGGATTTTTGTTTCAGATTCCGTCTCTCAGAGTTGAAGTGTACCTATGATAAAAATTACAGACATGCTTTGTAAGTAGGAAAACCTGCAAAATCGGCAGTGTATCAAATACTTGTTCTCCCCACTGTATATACAGTACCAGTAAAAAGTTTGGACACACCTACTCATTCCAGGGTTTTTCTTTATTTTTTCTATTTTCTACATTGTAGAATAATAGTGAAGACATCAAAACTAGGAAATAACACATATGGAATCATGTAGTAACCAATAAAGATTATTCAAAGTAGCCACCCTTTTCCCTGATGACAGCTTTGCACACTCTGCATTCTCTCAACCAGCTTCATGAGGTAGGCACCTGGAATGCATTTCAATTAAAAGATAATTTGTGGAATTTCTTTCCTTCTTAATGCGTTTGGGCCAATCAGTTGTTGTGACAAGGCAGTGGTGGTATACAGAAGATAGCCTTATTTGGTAAAAGACCAAGTCCATATTATGGCAAGAACAGCTCAAATAAGCAAAGAGAAACGACAGTCCATCATTACTTTAAGACATGAAGGTCAGTCAATGCGGAACATTTTAAGAACTGTAAGTTTCTTCAAGTGTAGTCACAAAAATCATCAAGCTCTATGATGAAACTGGCTCTCATGAGGACCACCATAGGAAAGGAAGACCCATAGTTACTTCTGCTGCAGAGGATAAGTTCATTAGAGTTACCAGCCTCAGATTGCAGCCCAAATAAATGCTTCACAGAGTTCAAGTTTCACCTTTATTTAACCAGATAGGCCAGTTGAGAACAAGGTCTCATTTACAACTGCGACCTGGCCAAGATAAAGCAAAAATTGTACAGTCAATAACACAATATAAACATCTGTATACAGTGTCTGCAAATCAAGTAAGGAGGTAAAGCAATAAATAGGCCAACAGTGGCGAAGTAATTACAATTTAGCAATTTACACTGGAGTGATATATGTGCAGATGAGGATGTGCAAGTAGAAATACTGGTGTGCAAAACAGCAGAAAAACAAAAACAAATATGGGGATGAGGTAGGTAGTTGGTTGATTGGATGGGCTATTTACAGATGGGCTGTGTACAGCTGCAGCGATCGGTAAGCTGCTCTGACAGCTGATGCTTAAAGTAGCAGACACTTCTCAACATCACCTGTTCAGTGGCCTCCCGAGTGGCGCAGTGGTCTAAGGCACTGCATCACAGTTGCTAGCTGTGCCACTAGAGATCCTGGTTTGAGTCCAGGCTCTGACGCAGCCGGCCACGACTGGGAGACCCATGGGGCGGCAGACAATTGGCCCAGCGTTGACCGGGTTAGGGAAGGGTTTGGTTGGCAGAGATGTCCTTGTCCCATTGCGCTCTAGCGACTCCTGTGGCGGGCAAGCGCATGCACGATGACACGGTCGCCAGGTGTACGGTGTATCCTCCGACACATTGGTGTGGCTGGCTTCCGGGTTAGGTGGGCATTGTGTCAAGAAGCAGTGTGGCTTGGTTGGGTTGTATTTCGCATGGCTCTCGACCTTTGCCTCTCCCGAGCCGTACGGGAGTCGCCATTTTCTTTCAATCTGAAAACATTGCGAAGCCACGCCCATTTTCTGTTGAATTGCAGTATGGGCCCTAAAAGCATGGAAATAGGGTCCACTGCTTGTATATTTCGGTTGCGTTTCAAAATCATTAAATACACACCCTCCGCCACTTACCCTAATGCCCTTGGGGGAATCCCTGTCACCATCTTGGCCGTCGGTTCAAACGAATAGCCAAACAAGGGAAGTTTGCAATGTAAGGCCCTCAGCCCTCGTTTCTGATCGAATTTGTGAGTGTACAATTATGTTCACTTCGGGGCCTGAAACATCCCATAATTCATTCCTTCCTCCATTATTGATAGGCCTACATTTTTAGAAGAAAAAAAACATTATTCCTCCTAGACCTATGCTGTAACAATGAGGAATTTATTATTGTTAGAACACAATTATTGTCTACACTAGGCTGTAAATTGCAATGATGTAAAATTACATTAGGCCACTCATATGGTGTATTTTGTCAGGATGTATCGGCGAATAGGCCTACTATAGAAAAATAGGCTATAGACTATGACACTGAGATGTGCTGTCTGTCATGGATCATGTATCCCAAGTCATCTTATAATTAACGTGGCCACCAGCATATGACAAAAAATCGCCAACGCCATTATATTAAACCAGGTTTGGCCGAAGGACTTAAATTATTAGAATTAGTGTGAGTTAGGTTCCCCCCAAAAAAATCTGTGGTAAAATCTAATTCATTTATAGCAGAACGTTTACAGAAATCCAACTAACTGGTTATGAAAGTTCTGTGGAAATTATAATACGATTTTTAAAAAGAGCTTTTTCATTCGTCTGTACAATTGTTTTTTGAGCAAGGGTTTTCCCTCTTCTGAAATACAAGTCTGTAAGTGAAATGACTGAGGATATCACAAGGTTTGAGATCCTTCTCCATTTTGAGATCCTTCTCCATCTATTAGCCTAATAAGACGAATTTTAGCATGCAAATGACAGAGCTAATTAGAGGTGAAATTATTATATTTATTCGTTTTTAGTTCTTCCATCACCTGCCGAATAAAAAAACTCATATTGCCCTACTTCTGAAAAAGATAATCGGGACAGATATGCTTTAGTGGACTCGCCCGACTACCATTAGCCGGAACCCAGAGTAATATGATTCTGCCGGAGTCGATGCTGTGTACCCCGAGTCTCAAACTGAATAGGCCCGAACCCACCGTGTTGACTGGGGTCAGATAGTCACACAGCTTTTACTTTGAAGACAGCTAGCACACGTATCCTGTTCAAGCCCCTCCTCTCTACGCCAACACCGTCTCTGTTCATTAATTCAATCTTGTGGACGAAATATAGAAAATGAATTAATGCATTCAAAATGATTATCCGTCTTAGTTAAATTCGGATATTGATTGAAAGAACCATACACGAATCGGTCGGGAACCCTGCACTTGGCTATCTCTGATAGTTTTTGTGCCCATGACGTTTCCGTAGATGGACGTTTTGCGTGTCTTGGATTGGCCACTTTATTTACTCTGATTGTCCCTTCGCGACACCAGTAGTATTCTTTCCGGAAGATCAACGCCTCAGAGCCGCGCTAACATATTTTGGTGAAGGTCGTTAGTTCTTCTTGTAAGTATTTATTAAATGTGAACGCTAAATCGAATACTTTCCATCTAACCTGTACAGAAAATATATACTTCAAGGTGTTGAAATGTTATGATTCTGTCCATTGCATAGTAATATTATTATTATCGACAGTGCCCTCTAGATTGTTGCAACGTTTGCTAGCTAGCTACTTTGGCCTCGGACTGTCTGTGGTTGGTGCTGTAGATATTTATTTATTCTGCCGGTAAAACTATAGCTAGCAACCAAATTGCAGCAAACGTTTATTAATTTAAACAAAATATTGAAAATATTGAAATACTGTTTTCAAAACAAATTGCCATTGTGTTGATGCAAATAATCAGGTAGGCATAGGCTACTTTGTAGGGGGGGACCAGGATGAATATGTATGAACTTTCCAATTTGTAAGTCGCTCTGGATAATAGCGTCTGCTAAATGACTTAAATGTAAATGTATATATTAATTGCCTTCCATCTACCCGAAAACGATTAGGCTATCATTAGCATCGCTAACTGCTACACAAAGTGTTAGACATAAAAGCCCTTCGTGCATCGCACACAGCAGGGCTCAACATACAGGTACATTTGCCAGTGGCCCAAACCTACTGGCCGAATAAGGAAAAAAAACAAAAAAACAACTGGGTCACGTCAAGATCTGACAGGAAAGCGAATGATACGTTCGTAATTTCAGGAGCATGTGATTTTCTTTCATGTGCGGCGTGAGCTAGTAGCCAATACAGTGTTTATACAGACATTGGCAAGTCAAATTCAATGGTTTTTCAAGCATTTAATTGTAATAATAATAACGTTACTATTATTTATATTTACGTTTTATATTTAATTATTGTAACAGTCTATAGCGAAAAAAACTCCCAAATATATGCAAAAAAGTATGTATTACCATTAAGAATAATGCTTTTTTTTAAATGTTTTTTTTATAGGCCTACCGAATTACATTATGCATTGACATTCACATTATTTTTAAGTTCTCAAGTATGTCCACATTGCTTGACTAAATAGACAGCATGCTCTTGACACAAACACACTAATGAAGTTTGTCCATGTCTAGTCAGTCTCGCCGTTTGATATATTGAAGAGTTGTTGAGGGGTTACTGTACCATGTTTTAAAATGAGAAAGTGACCAAAAACCAGGTTCCCTTTGTAATGGAACACTTTGTATAGAAAACATTTGATGTTTTGCGCAGTAGAACTTCTAAATCGGCTACCATAACTTCAATGACTTTTCAAGGACCAAAGAGCCTAGGGGAAATGTCGGATTTTCAAGTTAGGCTGTAATGACTGAACTACGCCCGCATATATTCAACCAAGAGTTTGAACTTTTAAAATACCTGGTTTGTATACCCAGTCTTGCCTTAGCTCTACCAGTAACTGCTATCATAACTTGGAACATCTTTCCAACCTCTAATGCTGTCGGTCTTTGCTCCACACAACAACCAGCTGTTTGAGAGCTGCGTGCTCTCTGCCCGACATATTATCTATAGCAGGAATGGGCAAATTTGAGGGGTGGGGCCACAAAAAATCTGAACTCGTGAGGGGCCGCTGTTGCTCATTGGTCCCCATAACCCCCCCCCCCATTCTACACATTTTGCAATGGGGTGTAGAGAAATGTTTGCTGTTTTAGTAACTGAGTGAGACTAACAAAATCAATGGCCCCCCCGGCCGGTAATTCGACCATGATAGTTTAGCGGCCAGCTATCTAAACTTAACTTGGCTGTCTAAAATAGGAGTCAAATGGTTGCAAATGCAGTATCAAACCCTGGGGCCTTTCCACTTTTCGCTATTGCTCAAGCAAGGGGGGAAGCCAATGACATCACAGATTCCCGTTAGACAAACTCCTTGAATACCCTACTCCTTGAAGTTGGCAGTTGCCTAGAAAACACTATTGTGCTCAACTTATTTTTTTGCGTGTGTACTTTACTGTATTTATACTTGGGATATATATGGCTTTTCAACAGAAAGTTCATACATTGCTGGAGGACGTCTAACTAAAACCATATCAAGAATTTTCTTGACATAAGGACATTTCTGAAAGCAGCATTGTTCTACTTCAACCTAATTAAATAATGTTACATTTTTCTTCTGAACCTTCCAGGTACTCCACAATGTCTCTGGCTAAGCCTGCAATGCGAGGACTCCTCGGGAAGCGTCTGAGGTTCCACCTGCCCATCGCCTTCGCCCTGTCAGTGGTGGCTGCAGCAGCTTTCAAGGTCAGCTGATGGATGAGAATAATTAGCCAATTTAATTATTATAATTTTTTTTCTATCTTGAGGCTCTGGGTAGAGAAGTGTCAAACGAAAGGGTTAAAGTCCATCATGGAATTGATGTTATCACATTGAATGGATATCTTCAGGAACAGGCATGATGTATATACTTTGTCTTCTCAGTACGGTGTAACAGAGCCAAGGAAACAGGCCTATGCCGATTTCTACAAACAATACGATGCCACAAAGGAGTTCAACAACATGAGGGAAGCTGGCATTTTTGAAAGTGTCAGGCCAACTGGCAAATAAACCCCTGTGAGTATTTTGCAACCAATTAGGCATAATTTCATCTATCTATTAGGCCAGTGTTTTTCACTTCTTGTCCCGGAGGGCTTGGGTGTGTGCAGGCTTTTGTCCTAGCCATTAGCACACCTGGGTCGTGTTCTGTAGGCACAAGTCAGTAGAAAATGTTTCAATGTGTAACAAGTGTGCAAGTATTTCAAAATGTTGTTGCCTATTGAACACACCTTTTGAATCATCTAAACAAGGTCTTCAGATGATTAGTTGAGTCAAGTTTGTTGGTGCTGGGTTAGGAGAACAAAGGCATGCTGCGGTCCTCTTGGTGGATGTCTTTGTAATCAATTATTGTAAAATGTTCATTGTTATAAATACAGTACTGTGCAACATCTTATGCTATGTCCCTTTGTATTACAGGTTGCATCCCATTGTGCATTCCTGGTCTGATGTTCCTGCTCTGTGATTTACTGATCGAACATTGCTGTTATGTTCTCATAAATAAACTATCCTCTCTATGGGTGCCTCTGTCTCATTGTTTTGATTTATCACAAAAATGTGATAGAGAAACAGTTTTGCTCAAGAAAGCAACATAGCTATCAATCTCATAGATTACCAGTTGAAGTCAAATAAAATTGTATTTGTCACATGCGCTGAATACAACTGGTACAACCTTACAGTGAAATACTTACACAAGTCCTTAACCAACAATGCAATTAAGAAAAATATCCCTCAAAATAAGATATGAACAAATAATTAAAGAGCCGCAGTAAAATAACAATAGCGAGGCTATATAGAGGGGATACCGGTACAGAGTCGATGTGCGAGGGGCACCGGTTACTTGAGGTAATATGTAAAGTCCGTGCCGCCATAGCTACAGAATTGTTAATGTGATGCTCCATAACCGTTGCAGCTTGGCTGATGGAAAGCCTTGCAAGGATTTTTTTCAAATAACCTGTTCTTGACGTTGCTTTCTTTGTTCTGGATTCGACAAAAAGTATATTTTATAAATGTCTGTGTCCAGTTGCAGATGGTTGTCCAGAGAATATTCAGAAAGATAAACCCACATTTTGCACCAAGTGATGAGTTCCTTCACCATTTTAGCTGCCAGACATCTTGCATTTTCCGACATCTTTGCAGGACCTAGTCGTTTCTATGCAACACTGCGAAGTGTGGAAGTAGATGACAGCGCATCACAGATTCGACCAAAACAAAGATCTGCTCACGTGAGGCATTTCTCAATACAAAACGTGGATTTAATATCTTGATGAATATTCTCTGGTTTTTGGAGAACCACCTGCAATTGGACATGTTTTATAAGATTCACTTTTGACTGAATCGAGAATGAAGAAAGTATTACGAACTTGTTAGTAAAAGAATATTCCTTGCAAACTTTTCCATTAGCGAAAGAGTAACTGGTATGGAGCATTACATATCCCGTTAACAATTCTGTTGCTTGCTCTGGGGGGGAGTTTCATTGCTAGTTTATGTGTACATTAAATTGCTACCTCATCAGCTTATTTCTGGAACTGGGTGGAAGTATGGTACGGTAAAGATGGTGGAATCATGTTCTATCAGACGAGTGAAATTAATGTAAACGGACAGTAGGCAATTAAGGTCACAGTTATGAAAACTTAAGACACTAAAGCCGCCTTTCTGCTGACTCTGAAAAACACCAAAAGAAAGATGCTCAGGGTCCCTGCTCATCTGCGTGAACGTGCCTTAGGCATGCTGCAAGGAGGCATGAGGACTGCAGATGTGGCCAGGGCATTAAGTTGCAATGTCCGTACCGTGAGACGCCTGAGACAGCGCTACAGGGAGACAGGACAGACAGCTGATCGTCCTCGCAGTGGCAAACCACGTGTAACAAAACCTGCACAGGATCGGTACATCCAAACATCACACCTGCGGGACAGGTACAGGATGGCAACAACAACTGCCCGAGTTACACCAGGAACGAACAATCCCTCCATCAGTGCTCAGACTGTCCGCAATAGGCTGAGAGAGGCTGGACTGAGGGCTTGTAGGCCTGTTGTAAGGCAGGTCCTCACCAGACATCACGGGCAACAACATCGCCTATGGGCACAAACCCACTGTTGCTGGACCAGACAGGACTGGCATTAAGTGCTCTTCACTGAAGAGTCACGTTTTTTTCTCACCAAGGGTGATGGTCGGATTCACGTTTATCGTTTTAAGGAATGAGCATTACACCGAGGCCTGTACTCTGGAGCGGGATCGATTTGGAGGTGGAGGATCCGTCATGGTCTGGGGCGGTGTGTCACAGCATCATCGGACTGAGGTTGTTGTCATTGCAGGCAATCTCAATGCTGTGCATTACAGGGAAGACATCCTCCCTCATGTGGTACCCTTCCTGCAGTCTCATCCTGACATGACCCTCCAGCATGACAATGCCACCAGCCATACTGCTCATTCTGTGTGTGATTTCCTGCAAGACAGGAATGTCAGTGTTCTGCCATGGCCAGCGAAGAGCCCGGATCTCATTTCCTTTGAGCACGTCTGGGACCTGTTGGATCAGAGGGTGAGGGCCAGGGCCATTCTCCCCAGAAATGTCCGGGAACTTGCAGGTGCCTTGGTGGAAGAGTGGGGTAACATCTCACAGCAAGAACTTGTAAATCTGGTTCAGTCCATGAGGAGGAGATGCACTGCAGTACTTAATGCAGCTGGTGGCCACACCAGATCCTGACTGTTACTTTTGATTTTGACCCCCCCTTTGTTCAGAGACACATTATTCAAAGCGCGAACCACTGCTTTTAACCAGGGCAAGATGACCGGAAACATGACCGAATACAAACAGTGTAGCTATTCTCTCCGCAAGGCAATAAAACAAGCTAAGTCCCAGTATAGAGACAAAGTAGAGTCGCAATTCAACAGCTCAGACACAAGAGGTATGTGGCAGGGTCTACAGTCAATCACGGATTACAAAAAGAAAACCAGCCCCGTCGCGGACCAGGATGTCTTGCTCCCAGACAGGCTAAATAACTTTTTTGCTCGCTTTGAGGACAATACAGTGCCACTGACACGGCCCGCTACCAAAACCTGCGGGCTCTCCTTCACTGCAGCCGAGGTGAGTAAAACATTTAAACGTGTTAACCCTCGCAAGGCTGCAGGCCCAGACGGCATTCCCAGCCGCGTCCTCAGAGCATGCGCAGACCAGCTGGCTGGTGTGTTTAAGGACATATTCAATCAATCCTTATCCCAGTCTGCTGTTCCCACATGCTTCAAGAGGGCCACCATTGTTCCTGTTCCCAAGAAAGCTAAGGTAACTGAGCTAAACGACTACCGCCCCGTAGCACTCACTTCCGTCATCATGAAGTGCTTTGAGAGACTAGTCAAGGCCCATATCACCTCCACCCTACCTGACACCCTAGACCCACTCCAATTTGCTTACCGACCCAATAGGTCCACAGACGACGCAATCGCAACCACACTGCACACTGCCCTAACCCATCTGGACAAGAGAAATACCTATGTGAGAATGCTGTTCATCGACTACAGCTCAGCATTTAACACCATAGTACCCTGCAAACTCATCATCAAGCTCGAGACCCTGGGTCTCGACCCCGCCCTGTGCAACTGGGTCCTGGACTTCCTGACGGGCCGCCCCCAGGTGGTGGGGGTAGGTAACAACATCTCCACCCCGCTGATCCTCAACACTGGGGCCCCACAAGGGTGCGTTCTGAGCCCTCTCCTGTACTCCCTGTTCACCCACGACTGCGTGGCCATGCACTCCTCCAACTCAATCATCAAGTTTGCGGACGACACTACAGTGGTAGGCTTGATTACCAACAACGACGAGACGGCCTACAGGGAGGAGGTGAGGGCCCTCGGAGTGTGGTGTCAGGAAAATAACCTCACACTCAACGTCAACAAAACAAAGGAGATGATTGTGGACTTCAGGAAACAGCAGAGGGAGCACCCCCCTATCCACATCGACGGGACAGTAGTGGAGAAGGTGGAAAGTTTTAAGTTCCTCGGTGTACACATCACGGACAAACTGAATTGGTCCACCCACACAGACAGCGTTGTGAAGAAGGCGCAGCAGCGCCTCTTCAACCTCAGGAGGCTGAAGAAATTCGGCTTGTCACCAAAAGCACTCACAAACTTCTACAGATGCACAATCGAGAGCATCCTGTCGGGCTGTATCACCGCCTGGTACGGCAACTGCTCCACCCACAACCGTAAGGCTCTCCAGAGGGTAGTGAGGTCTGCACAACGCATCACCGGGGGCAAACTACTTGCCCTCCAGGACACCTACACCACCCGATGTCACAGGAAGGCCATAAAGATCATCAAGGACAACAACCACCCAAGCCACTGCCTGTTCACCCCGCTATCATCCAGAAGGCGAGATCAGTACAGTACAGTACAGTACAGGTGCATCAAAGCAGGGACCGAGAGACTGAAAAACAGCTTCTATCTCAAGGCCATCAGACTGTTAAACAGCCACCACTAACATTTAGTGGCCGCTGCCAACATACTGACTCAACTCCAGCCACTTTAATAATGGGAATTGATGGAAATTATGTAAAAATGTACCACTAGCCACTTTAAACAATGCCACTTAATATAATGTTTACATACCCTACATTACTCATCTCATATGTATATGTATATACTGTACTCTATATCATCTACTGCATCTTGCCATCTTTATGTAATACATGTATCACTAGCCACTTTAAACTATGCCACTTTATGTTTACATACCCTACATTACTCATCTCATATGTATATACTGTACTCTATACCATCTACTGCATCTTGCCTATGCCGTTCTGTACCATCACTCATTCATATATCTTTATGTACATATTCTTTATCCCTTTACACTTGTGTGTATAAGGTAGTAGTTGTGGAATTGTTAGGTTAGATTACTTGTTGGTTATTACTGCATTGTCGGAACTAGAAGCACAAGCATTTCGCTACACTCGCATTAACATCTGCTAACCATGTGTATGTGACAAATAAAATTTGATTTGGTGGTTTATAAATGCCAAATAAAACTTAACTTGTTTTTATGAATTTCTTATTCATTTAAATGGCTAGACAAATAGAAAGCTAATGTTAGCTAGCTATATAAGACATTTAATTCACATAATTGTCAATTTAAATAACTTTAGCCAATTTAGCTAACATTAGATAGTTAATCCAGAGATTCTTACTTTTTGCCTATATTCGGCAGACATGTCCAGATTATCATGGCCCTGATGAGTGACATGAAGCTTGAGACAGGCATTTGTAGTTCTGTATGATAGCCACATTAGCAGCTAATTAGCCTTTCATTTTTGGGGGGCTAAATACAGGCGAATATATTGATAAAAGTCACCTTTTCCGATAGACATTTACACGGTTATCAAAACGTCACGTCAGGGTAAGCCTACGCGAAACACTTATTTGAAGTGTTTCTAAAATCCACAATGCCGGGATAAAATGAATGGTGGAAAAACGATTGTAACCATTTCCGTGTTTGAACGGTAGGTATTATGACTCACGCTGTGGTAGGCTATTCTCTTTGGCCCCCCTCATTCCGCGCCCAGTCTCAAAACGCTCTTCCTGGTTTGAACTGAATGTCAAGACACTTGGCTACAAATTGTCAAAAAAGTCAAAAGCAGCCTAGTCAGAGGAGGATGGAGCAACGAATGAGATTAAAGTAGTTTAAGGAAAATTTCAGATTTTGGAAACTTGGCTTTACACAATGAAACACGAATGAGAAGTTGAGAGACAACTGTAAAACATTCAGAAAAGCGTATCATCGCAGCAAGAACCGCTGGCTACAGAAGTGAACTATCTTGAAGAAAACAATGGAGAACAAGGACAAAGTACAAATGAGGACACACCCACGCAGGTAATGAATCAGTACAACCTAGTTAAATTGTCTGCAGAAGTTTGTTTCTCCAGTTTGAATATTAGCCTGATCGTGTTGGGGTTAATATAAGCTAGCTAAGGGTAGCTAGCTAAGGGTAACTTAGCTAGCTAGCATCATACAGCGGAGAGACACTACCAAGATCCAACGTTATCAACTAACTGTCTACATGCTTGCTAGTTAGCTGTTATTGCTAGTGTAACATACCTGTTATTGCACCACATAGATATATTTGTAGGAAGATAGTTTGAAATGGCACAACATTGACTGGCTCCGGATCTGTTTGTGTCGTTTTGCCAACTCCTATCATTCCGCACCTATGGTTGGAGATGGTAAGACAGGACTGGGGGACACTGGGTCAACAGTTGCTCTTCCCTGATGCCTGCTGTTAACTAGCTACTGTACGTAGCTAGCTAATAACTATACAATGTTGACAAGCGACTAACCTAACAGCAGAAATGCATCTAGCATTTGGTTTGATTTAGCACGCTGGGGGCTATGAAACAACTGAGCCCGATTCATTTTAAATTAAAAGAAGGGACGTGGGCGGAAGACCATTGAGCGATGCAAGCATGGGCGAAAGACTGGACCAAAGTTGTTCTCCGCTACATCGCGTTGCTATTGACCAATGGAAGCTCACTATAGTTTTCAGCACCTACTGGATTGACTGTTGATACCTAGCACTACCTAGCGTGCTTGCTAGTACCGACATGAGGGCGAAGCTAGCGTGGCTATCCATTTAGTGGATCACTGCTGTAATGTAGCAGTAATGACAAGGGACACAACCACATAGGCCAACATTATTGGACACATAACTGACGATATACAGTGCCTTCAGAAAGTATTCATACCCCTTGACTTATTCCAAAATAAATTTGCGTTACAGCCTGAATTCAAAATGGATTAAATCGATTTTTTTCTCTCTCACTCGTCTACGCACAATACCCCATAATGACAAAGTGAAACAAATGTTAGCAAATTTACTGAAAATTAAATACAGAAATGTAATTTATATATGGGGCTCCAGAGTGGCGCAGCAGTCTAAGGCACTGCATCTCAGTGCAAGAGGTGTCACTACAGTCCCTGGTTCGAATCCAGGCTGTATCACATCCGGTCGTGATTGGGATAGGGCTGCACACAATTGGGCCAGCGTCGGTCGGGTTTGGCCAGGGTAGGCCGTCATTGTAAATAAAAATTTGTTCTTATCTGACTTGCCTAGTTAAAAAATATATATATATAACTATTCACGCCCCTGAGTCAGTACATGTTAGAATCACAATTGAGAGCATCCTGTCGGGCTGTATCACCGCCTGGTACCGCAAACTACCTGCCCTCCAGGACACCTACAGCATCCGATGTCACAAGAAGGCCAAAAAGGTCATCAAGGACAACCACCCGAGCCACTGCCTGTTCACCCCGCTACCATCCAGAAGGCGAGGTCAGTACAGGTGCATCAAAGATGGGACCGAGAGAAGCTGTTTTTCAGTCTATCTCACGGCCATTACTAAAACAGAGAGGCTGCTGCCTACATACAGACTCGAATCATTGGCCACTTAATAAATAAATCACTAGTCACTTTAATATCTTACATTACTCATCTCATATGTACACTACCGTTCAAATGTTTGGGGTCACTTAGAAATGTCCTTGTTTTTTAAATGAAAATGACATCAAATTGATCAGAAATACAGTGTAGACATTGTAAATGTTGTAAATGACTATTGTAGCTGGAAACTGCAGTTTTGTAATGGAATATCTACATAGGTGTACAGAGGCCCTTTATCAGCAACCATCACTCCTGTGTTCCAATGGCACGTTGTGTTAGCTAATCCAAGTTTATCATTTTAAAAGGCTAATTGATCATTAGAAAACCCTCTTGCAATTGTTAGCACAGCTGAAAACTGTTGTCCTGATTAAAGAAGCAATAAAACTGGCCTTTAGACAAGTTGAGTATCTGGATCATCAGCATTTGTGGGTTTGATTACAGGTTCAAAATGGCCAGAAACAAAGAACTTTCTTCTGAAACTCATCAGTCTATTCTTGTTCTGAGAAATGAAGGCTATTCCATGTGAGAAATTGTCAAGAAACTGAAGATCTTGTACAACGCTGTGTACTACTCCCTTCACAGAACAGCGCAAACTGTCTAACCATAATAGAAAGAGAAGTGGGAGGCCCCGGTGCACAACTGAGCAAGAGGACAAGTACATTAGTGTCTAGTTTGAGAAACAGACCCCTCACAAGTCCTAAACTGCCAGCTTCATTAAATGGTACCCGCAAAACACCAATCTCAACGTCAACAGTGAAGAAGCGACTTCGGGATGCTGCCCTTCTAGGCAGAGTTTCTCTGTCCAGTGTCTGTTCTTTTGCCCATCTTAATCTTTTCTTTTTATTAGCCAGTCTGAGATGTGGCTTTTTCTTTGCAACTCTGTCTAGAAGGTCAGCATCCCAGAGTCACCTCTTCACTGTTGACAGCGAGACTGGTGTTTTGCGGGTACATATACCGCCACCCGTCAGACTCGTTAAAGAAAAAGTATTCCTCCAGTACGGGGTGAGTAATCGCTGTCCTGATATCTAGAAGCTCTTTTCGGTCGTAAAACATGGTGGCAGAAACATTATGTACAAAATAAGTTACAAATAACTCAAACACACACAATAGCACAATTGGTTATGGGATTGTAAAACGGCAGCCGTCTCCTCTGACTCCATTACTCCTTCTCTGTTCTTCTTTGCAAGGTAATGGATTCTGATGTTGCTGTCCTGTCAAACCACTTGTCCTCAATGGTCAGAGCATAGTACTGTCTCGTCTGATGGCTGGTAGCACTCTTTTGAGTGCAATTGTCCATGTCTTGCGCATTTCCTTCTCCTTTGGGAATTTGAAGTTGAAATGAAAACATGTAGTTCACCTCTCTAAACTACAATGAAAGCAGCATTGCAACACAATGGCGATTCTTATCGTGTAAAGCTTGAGAAGTTAATGCATGATCCCGTAATGTTTTCAATATTGCTGACCAATTTAAGATCAATCTGATGTAAAGTTATTCCCCTATGAAGCCAGTAAAAAGAAATTGCAGTAGTCAAGATTAATAAATTAAACTCTTTTTAAAATAAAATTGAACTTTATTTTAGAAGAAGGATTACATGTAAGTAGGATTAATTTAAAACTAGGTTTTAAAGTTTGGTGCAACAAGATTGATTTAACCCATTTTAAGAGTTAATCCATGTTGGTGCAACCCACCCATAGTCAGCTATCCAGGGTTTATATACAGTGCATTCGGATAGTATTCAGACCCCTTCCCTTTTTCCATATTTTGTTACGTTACAGCCTTATTCAAAAATGTATTAAATCGTTTTTCCCCCCTCATGAATCTACGCACGATACCCCATAATGACAAAGCAAAAACAGGTTTTTATACATTTTTGCAAATGTATAAAAAAAAAAAAACTGATCTCATATTTACATAAGCATTCAGACCCTTTACTCAGTTACTTTGTTGAAGAACCTTTGGCATTGATTACAGCCTCGAGTCTTCTTGGGTATGACGCTACAAGCTTGGCACAAATGTATTTGGGGAGTTTCTCCCATTCTTCTCTGCAGAAACTCTCGGGCTTTGTCAGGTTGGATGGGGTGCTTTGCTGCACAGCTATTTTCAGGTCTCTCCAGAGGTGTTTGATCGGGTTCAAGTCCGGGCTCTGGCTGGGTCTCTCGAGGACAGATTGCTCAGAATTTTTAAAATCCATTTTAGAGTAAGGCAGTAACATAACACATTTTGGAAAAAGTTGAGTGGTCTGAATACTTTCGGAAGGCATTTTATATAGTGTATGATGGGTCTCCCTGGGTCGCTGGTTTTTCTGGGCGGGGGTCCCAGGTTAAGAAAAGTTTGAAAACCTCTACAGTGTCAGTGAGTTCAGAGTACATTTTACTCAACACTGCTTATTTTTGGGTCCTAAACCTATTTAAATTCAAAGGTGCTATAAGTAGGCCTCAATCACTTACACACAAGATTTCTTAAACAGTACACACTTTGTAAGATCTTGCCGGTCCCCCCCACCCAAAATGTGTTTATAATCAAGTTCAATGCCCTCGGTGAGTTATTATTTTAAAGTTTGCTACAAATCGAGACTTATAATTATAGTGATCCATTTTGACTACTACAATTGTCGTCACACAGACCGATCACGGGCCGGCAGGCTACAAGGAGGCTCACCCTCGTGCACGCTCTTTGCACGTGCACCTAAGGGGGTGTGGTGTGCTATCAACGAGCTTGTCAAGTGCTGCGTAAACGAGCCTGTCAAGTGGAGATTGAGGGGCTGAACCAATGTCTATGGGGCTGACACGGTTTTAATGTCTATGGGCTGACAGAGGATGACAGAGTGGAGAATGGCGATGGAGTTCGCTCTCACTGTTTTGAAATATCTATTTAGTATGCAATTATAATTGAATACATTTAGAATTCAATTTATTTATGATGACGATGCAGTTTCACAAATGATAGACTAAAATCATAAGAAAATACAGAATTGAGATGAAATAATTGTTATTTATATATATATTAGTCCACTTTATTCTGAGGTAATTCAATCTAGCCTAACTGAGTTGTGATCGGTTGTTGGGATAGTAGCCCATTAACTTTTTATTTTCAGGTGGAAGGATCACGGTCATATGTCTAGGATAGATAGATAGGGTACTCGCACATACTTAACTCTGCACCAATTTGAGTTAGATTTTACAAAGAGTCACCATGCCGGCATGTTCTGTATTTAACTGTACTAATCGTCACTCAAAGTCTAATCTTTATTTTTTCTGGCAAGTTGGTTGTAATTCTGATTGTCATACTTAATATTTACAGTCCGTGTTGTATTACAATGTTGACCTGGTAAGGCTGAGCTTTCAAATGAACCTTCTGCTGCAAAAGCTTAACAGTAGGCTAGCATCTGGTTCATAGACATTAAAACAAGGTTGCCTTTCTCAGGCAGAATGAAAATGACTCCATCGACCGTGATCCTTTGCTAGTTACGGCCACTTTCACCATGATCCTTAGCAAAAAATTGTTGGTGCCATTCAGCCCCATTCAGTAATATGGCCTGCTTCAAATTCAAATACTTGCACCATCTGGAGTTTTAGACAGCGCTCACGTCATCCACGTATTCCTATCACTATCTACTAGTTTTAATGTCTATGGGATAAGAGGAGATATCCTTACCATGCTGAGAGCCCGTACTGTAGCATTCAATGTCATCAGAAAGAACTCAGTAGCGCACGATGTGTACAAGGCAAGCAGGAACGAGCTCCGCAAATCCATTAGGGATGCAAAAAGACCTCAGACTCAAACTTGAGTTGATGTTCGACAACTGACTCTGCATGTGGCAAGGACTACAGATTATCATGGGCAAAGGCAAATACAGCTGTCTGGTGCCTACCGACACCTCCCTCCCAGACGAGCTCAACACATTCTATGCTCGATTCGAGACAGAAGATAAATTCAATAAATGTTTTTTATAAAGTCCTTACATCAGCTGATATCACAAAGTGCTGTACAGAAACCCAGCCTAAAACCCCAAACAGCAAGCAATGCAGGTGTAGAAGCACGGTGGTTAGGAAAAACTCCCCTGGAAAGGCCAGAACCTAGGAAGAAACCTAGAGAGGAACCAGGCTACGAGGGGTGGCCAGTCCTCTTCTGGCTGTGCCGGGTGGAGATTATAACAGAACATGGCCAAGATAGATGTTCAAATGTTCATAGATGACCAGCAGGGTCAAATAATAATAATCACAGTGGTTGTTGAGGGTGCAACAGGTCAGCACCTCAGGAGTAAATGTAAGTTGGCTTTTCATAGCCGATCATTCAGAGTATCTCTACCGCTCCTGCTGTCTAGAGAGTTGAAAACAGCAGGTCTGGGATAGGTAGCACGTCCGGTGAACAGGTCAGGGTTCCATAGCCGCAGGCAGAACAGTTGAAACTGGAGCAGCAGCACGGCCAGGTGGACTGGGGACAGCAAGGAGTCAGGCCAGGTAGTCCTGAGGCATGGTCCTTCGAGAGAGAGAGAAAGAGAGAGAATTAGAGAGAGCATACTTAAATTCACACAGGCCACAGGATAAGACAGGAGAAATGCTCCAAATATAACAGACTGGCCCTAGCCCCCCGACACAAACTACTGCAGCATAAATACTGGAGGCTGAGACAGGAGGGGTCGGGAGACACTGTGGCCCCATCCGACGATACCCCCAGACAGGACCAAACAGGCAGGATATAACCCCACCCACTTTGCCAAAGCACAGCCTCCACACCACTAAAGGGATATCTTCAACCACCAACTTACCATCCTGAGACCAGGCAGAGTACAGCCCACAAAAATCTCCTCCACGGCACAACACAAGGGGGGTGCCAACCCAGACAGGAAGATCACGTCAGTGTCTCAACCCACTCAAGTGACGCACCCCTCCTAGGGACGGCATGGTAAGAACACCAGTAAGCCAGTGACTCAGCCACTGGAATAAGGTTAGAGGCAGAGAATCCCAGTGGAGAGAGGGGAACCGGCCAGGCAGAGACAGCAAGGGCGGTTCGTTGCTCCAGTGCCTTTCCGTTCACCGTCACACTCCTGGGCCAGACTACACTCAATCATAGGACCTACTGAAGAGATGAGTCTTCAATAAAGACTTAAAGGTTGAGACCAAGTCTACGTCTCTCACATGGGTAGGCAGACCATTCCATAAAAATGGAGCTCTATAGGAGAAAGCCCTGCTTCCAGCTGTTTGCTTAGAAATTCTAGGGACAGTTATGAGGCCTGCGTCTTGTGACCGTAGCATACGTGTAGGTATGTACGGCAGGACCAAATCGTAAAGATAGGTAGGAGCAAGCCCATGTAATGCTTTGTAGGTTAGCAGTAAAACCTTGAAATCAGCCCTTGCCTCAACAGAAAGCCAGTGTAGAGAGGCTAGCACTGGAGTAATATGATCAAATATTTGGTTCTAGTCAAGATTCTAGCAGCCGTGTTTAGCACTAACTGAATTTTATTTAGTGCTTTATCCGGGTAGCCGGAAAGTAGAGCATTTCAGTAGTCCAACCTAGAAGTGACAAAAGCATGGATTATTTTTTCTGCATCCTTTTTGGACAGAAAGTTTCTGATTTTTGCAATGTTACGTAGATGGAAAAAGCTGTCCTTGAAACAGTCTTGATATGTTCGTCAAAAGAGAGATCAGGGTCCAGAATAACGCCTAGATCTTTGTTTCTTGGGACCTAGAACTTGCATCTCTGTTTTGTCCGAGTTTAAAAGTAGAACATTTGCAGCCATCCTTATGTCTCAAACACAGGCTTCCGGCGAGGGCAATTTTGGGGCTTCACCATGTTTCATCGAAATGTACAGCTGTGTGTCATCCGCATAGCAGTGAAAGTTAACATTATGTTTCAGAATGACATCCCCAAGAGGTAAAATATATAGTGAAAACAATAGTGGTCCTAAAACGGAACCTTGAGGAACACCGGAATTTACAGTTGATTTGTCAGAGGAAAAACCATCCACAAACTGATATCTTTCCGACAGATAAGATCTAAACCAGGCCAGAACTTGTCCGTGTAGACCAATTTGGGTTTCCAATCTCTCCAAAAGAATGTGGTGATCGATGGTATCAAAAGCAGCACTAAGGTCTAGGAGCACGAGGACAGATGCAGAGCCTTGGTCTGACGCCATTAAAAGGTCATTTACCACCTTCACAAGTGCAGTCTCAGTGCTATGATGGGGTCTAAAACCAGACTGAAGCGTTTCATATACATTGTTTGTCTTCAGGAAGGCAGTGAGTTGCTGTGCAACAGCTTTTTCAATTTTTTTTGAGAGGAATGGGAGATTCGTGAACTGAGTTCTAAGTCTTTGTATGGTGGATAGGCTTTCAATGGAAAAACAGCCTTTCAAAATAATAGTACTTCCTGGTTGGATTTTCCTCAGGTTTTCGCCTGTCATATCAGTTCTGTTATACTCACAGACATTATTTTAACAGTTTTGGAAACGATAGAGTGTTTTCTATCCAAATCTACTAATTATATGCATATCCTATCTTCTGGGCCTGAGTAGCAGGCAGTTTAATTTGGGCACGCTTTTCATCCGAAATTCCGAATGCTGCCCCCTACCCTCATGAAGTTAAGTACAGCAGTACATCTCCTCCTCTTGGACTGCACCAGATTTTCCAGTTCTTGCTGTGAGATGTTACCCCACTCTTCTACCAAGGCACTTGCAAGTTCCCGGACATTTCTGGGGGGAATGGCCCTAGCCCTCACCCTCGGATCCAACAGGTCCCAGATGTGCTAAATGGGATTGAGATCCGGGCTCTTCGCTGGCCATGGCAGAACACTGACATTCCTGTTTTGCAGGAAATCAGGCACAGAATGAGCAGTATGGCTGGTGGCATTGTCATGCTGGAGGGTCATGTCAGGATGAGCCTGTAGGAAGGGTACCACATGAGGGAGGAGGATGTCTTCCCTGTAACGCACCACGGTGAGACTAAACCGCGACTCGTCAGTGAAGAGCTCTTTTTGCCAGTCCTGTCTGGTCCAGTGACGGTGGGTTTGTGCCCGTAGGCGACGTTGTTGTCGGTGATGTATGTTGAGGACCTGCCTTACAACAGGCCTACAAGCCCTCAGTCCAGCCTCTCTCAGCCTATTGCGGACAGTCTGAGCACTGATGGAGGGATTGTGCGTTCCTTGTGTTACTCAGGCAGTTATTGTTGCCATCCTGTACCTGTCCCACAGGTGTGATGTTGGGATGTACCGATCCTGTGCAGGTGTTGTTACACGGGATGTTTCTTTTTTTTGTTGAGTTTACATGCGCGCACACACACAAATACACACACATACATTCATGCAACACACCCATCACAGCTGCTGCTACCGGACTCTGTTTATGATTGCAGCATTTTAACACTTTCCCCCCAATCCCCCCTTGCCCAAAACACATGTAAATGAATGGTTCCTTCCTGTATTATACTTATGATAAAATGTTTAATCTATTCTACTGAGCCATTTACTTTGTTTGTATCTTTATCTTTTATTTCTTGTTGTTGCATTGTCGAGGAGGAACCTGCAAGTAAGCATTTCATTGGAACACCATGTGTATCCTGTACATATGACTAATAACAATTTGAAACTTTCTCCACCCTACAGGCAGCTAAAGAAGCTCAGTGAAGACAGTTTAACCAAGCAGCCAGAGGAAGTCTTTGATGTGCTAGAGAAAATTGGCGAAGGGTGAGTCCTGGATGTGTTTTGTTATGGACAGTTGGAGCTGAATTGCCATGTTTCAGTTCTGAGAAGCACCGCTATCCCTCTCTGACTTACATTAGACTCAAGGAAGAAGAGCAACATAACACCACGACATACGTGTCACTCGTTTCCTGTTACTCAACTTTCTGTTAGTGTCTGTGATTAACATGCCCTCTTGTGTTGCGTCATGAATGACAGCTGATCGATGTATGAGTAAGTTGTGCTGCACGAGTCACTGATGTTAGGTTCTAAAAACTCTACGGACACTATGAAAGCTCAACCAAGTTTATTATTCCAAAAGGATCAAAACAGCTGCATTAGACAAACATTTTCACACAAGCATTAATATTTAACCCCTTCTCCTAGGCTGAGTCTCCTCCTACCCATCTGAACAAATATTGTATCTTTACTGCTAGGCATGAAACGAAGTAATACGGCCATAAACTTTTCTTTCTCCCTTAACGTGACCTGACCTCGACCCCCTTCTTCACTAATCCATGGCTCTCTGCCCTTGTCAATGCCTGCCACGTGATCGCTTCCCTGCACTCAGTACATTCCACGTTTAATTGCACACACTATATACCTTCCTCCTACAGATAACCATTAACTTCTGGTGTAGACCCTCTAAACCTAAGCTCTCCCTCAGTGACATGAATACGTATATTTCATATTCTCAGAACCCAACAGTCCCTCCTCTTGAACAATACCTTCCTACTGTTCAACTTACAGTTGAAGTCAGAAGTTTACATACACTTAGGTTGGAGTTATTAAAACTAGTTTTTCAACCACTCCACAAATTTCTTGTTAACAAACTATAGTTTTGGCAAGTCAGTTAGGACATCTACTTTGTGCATGACAAGTAATTTTTCCAACAAATGTTTACAGACAGATTATTTCACTTATAATTCACTGTATCACAATTCCAGTGGGTCAGAAGTTTACATACACAAAGTTGACTGTGCCTTTAAACAGGTTGGAAAATTCCATAAAATGATGTCATGGCTTTAGAAGCTTCTGATAGGCTAATTGACATCATTTGAGTCAATTAGAGGTGTATCTGTGGATGTATTTCAAGGCCTACCTTCAAACTCAGTGCCTCTTTATTTGACATCATGGGAAATCAAAAGAAATCAGCCAAGACGTCAGAAAAAACATTTTAGACCTCCACAAGTCTGGTTCTTCCTTGGGAGCAATTTCCAAATGCCTGAAGGTACCACGTTCATCTGTACAAACAATAGTACGCAAGGATAAACACCATGGGACCACGCAGCCGTCACACCGCTCAGGAAGGAGACGCGTTCTTTGTTGCGAATAGTGCAAATCAATCCCAGAACCTTGTATAGATGCTGGAGGAAACGGGTACAAAAGTATCTATATCCACAGTAAAACGAGTCCTATATCAGCAAGGAAGAAGCCACTGCTCCAAAACCGCCATAAAAAAGCCAGACTACGGTTTGCAACTGCACATGGGGACAAAGATCATACTTTTTGGAGAAATGTCCTCTGGTGTGATGAAACTAAAATAGAACTGTTTGGCCATAATGACCATCGTTATGTTTGGAGGAATAGGGGGGAGGCTTGCAAGCTGAAGAACACCATCCCAACCGTGAAGCACGGGGGTGGCAGCATCATGTTGTGGGGGTGCTTTGCTGCAGGAGGGACTGGTGCACTTCACAAAATAGATGGCATCATGAGGGAGGAAAATTATGTGGATATATTGAAGCATTATCTCAAGACAACAGTCAGGAAGTTAAAGCTTGGTTGCAAATGGGTCTTCCAAATGGACAATGACCCCAAGCATACTTCCATTGTTGTGGCAAAATGGCTTAAGGACAACAAAGTCAAGGTATTGGAGTGGCCATCACAAAGCCCAGACCTCAATCCTATAAAAAAAATTGTGGGCAGAACTGAAAAAGCGTGTGCAAGCAAGGAGGCCTTTTACAACCCTTACTCAGCTACACCAGCTCTGTCAGGAGGAATGGGCCAGAATTCACCCAACTTATTGTGGGAAGCTTGTGGAAGGCTACCTGAAATGTTTGACCCAAGTTAAACAATTTAAAGGCAATGCTACCAAATACTAATTGAGTGTATGTAAACTTCTGACCCACTGGAAATGTGATGAAAAAAAAAAAAAAGCTGAAATAAATTATTCTCTGTACTATGATTCTGACATTTCACATTCTTAAAATAAGGTGGTGATTCTAACTGACCAAAGACAGGGAATTCTTACTAGGATTAAATGTCAGGAATTATGAAAAACTGAGTTTAAATGTATTTGGCTAAGGTGTATCTAAACTTCTGACTTCAACTGTACATAAACTTGGAAATTACTTATATAAATGAACAAACAATGATAATAAAACATGAACACAAAATAAACATAACATTCACAGTGAGGTTTACGAACTCGGAGACTTATGGCCTCTGTTCTATGATCAAACAATCTTATTTCCATCTCTCATAGAACACTGATAATAACGTGTCCACTGGATCCGTTGACTTCTCCCAGTTCAACATTCTCCTTCTGGTTCCTAAGAGAGTTATAGCACAAGACTTGCAACGCAACGAGAAACACAAAACATAACGGTATTAACAATGTGGTAAGCTATGCATAATTATATATGCATGCAAACCCAAAGTTTAATAACATGACAATTCTCATTCTCTATTCACCTGACTATGCCTTCAGAATACTTTTCTGCTAGGTTCGGCAAAAATGAAAGCCCTAAAAAGCCACCTTATGCTTTGGCCCAGTCTTCCCCGTTAGACCACTGGATCCAAGAGGTGTTCCCAAGCCATGCCATTCTCACTTTGCTCCCCATCTCCTTCTTTGCCACCTGATAGGCACCTTAGCTGAGACAAGTGCTTATCTCTAATCAACGATACATCCTCTTGAGGTAACTCAGCACTGTATAGACTTTTTTTTATTTTTTATTTTACCTTTGTTTAACTAGGCAAGTCGGTCAGTTAACCTCACTAGGGTATGTGGGACGGTAGCGTCCCACCTCGTTAACAGCCAGTGAAACTGCAGGGCGCCAAATTCAAAACAGAAATCCCATAATTAAAATTCCTCAAACATACATGTATTTTACACAATTTTAAAGATTCACTTGTTGTAAATCCAGCCACAGTGTCCGATCTCAAAAAGGCTTTACGACGAAAGTAAACCAAACGATTATGTTAGGTCACAGCCAAGTCACAGAAAAACACAGCCATTTTTCCAGCCAAAGAGAGGAGTCACAAAAATCAGAAATATAGATCAAATTATTCACTAACCTTTGATGATCTTCATCAGATGACACTCATAGGACTTAATGTTACAGAATACATGTATGTTTTGTTCGGTAAAGTTCATATTTATATCCAAAAATCAGAGTTTACATTGGCGCGTTATGTTCAGTAGTTCCAAAACATCCGGTGATTTTGCAGAGAGCCACATCAATTTACAGAAATTCTCATAATAAACATTGATAAAAGATACAACTGTTATGCATGGAATTTTAGATCCACTTCTCCTTAATGCAACCGCTGTGTCAGATTTCAAAAAAACTTTACGGAAAAAGCAAACCATGCAATAATCTGAGTACGGCGCTCAGACGAAAAATCAGGCCAAACAGATATCCGCAATGTTGGAGTCAAGATGTCAGAAATAGCATTATAAATATTCACTTACCTTTGATCTTCATCAGAATGCACTCCCAGGAATCCCAGTTCCACAATAAATGTTTGTTTTGTTCGATAATGTCCATCATTTATGTCCAAATACCTCCTTGTTGTTCGCGTGTTCAGTACACAATCCAAACTCACGACGCGTGTGCAAGTCCAGCGGAAAGTACGGACAAAAAGTTATATTACAGTCCGTAGAAACATGTCAAACCAAGTATAGAATCAATCTTTAGGATGTTTTTAACATAAATCTTCAATAATGTTCCAACCGGAGAATTCCTTTGTCTTTAGAATTGCAATGGAACAGAGCTCGCTCTCACGTGAATGCGCTAGACTGAGCTCGTGGCTCTCTGACAGACCTCTGACTCATTCCCCACCTCACAGTAGAAGCATCAAACAAGGTTCTAAAGACTGTTGACATCTAGTAGAAGCCTTAGGAAGTGCAACTTGACCACATAGACACTGTGTATTCGACAGGCCAAGAGTTGAAAACCTACAAACCTCAGATTTCCCACTTCCTGGTTGGATTTTTTCTCAGGTTTTTGCCTGCCATATGTGTTCTGTTATACTCACAGACATCATTCAACCAGTTTTAGAAACTTCAGAGTGTTTTCTATCCAAATCTACTAATACTATGCATATTCTAGCTTTTATGGCTGAGTAGCAGGCAGTTTAATTTGGGCACGCTTTTCATCCAAAATTCCCAATGCTGCCCCCTACCCTAGAGAAGTTGATATTGTCACGATTTCAATATCCAAATAGATACATCCATTTTTCCCACGTACACGAGTCTCTCACCTGAGCCGCTATCACCATCCTCTCTGGTCCATTTCTCCCACCAGCACCCAGGAACATGAGAGAAATGTGAATGATATTTCTCTCCACGCTCACTCCACAAGTGTGGTCTCAGGACTCTGGTGCAATCCTGCTGCCGGTACCCAGGTTAATGGCTCGGACTCAGATAGAAGTGTAAAAAATCACTGTCGCATTGAATGCCTTTGTCCCCATTTGGCCACAAACACACACTGTTTGTGGCCAAATTATTCCTACATGCATTCAGACTAGAGGTCGACCGATTATGATTTTTCAACGCCGATACCGATTATTGGAGGACCAAAAAAAGCCAATACCGATTAATCAGCCGATTTTTATTTATTATTTATTTATTTATATTTTTTAAAATATTTTTTTTATATATATATATTTTTTTTAATTATTATTATTTTATTTTTTTGTATTTAAAAAAATAAATAAAATATTTGTAATAATGACAACTACAACAATACTGAATGAACACTTATTTTAACTTAACTTCTTCTGGCTGCAGCCCGGTGTCGGTACACTTATGACAACAGCCAGCTCAAGTGCAGGGCGCGAAATTCAAAAGATATTTTTTAGAAATATTTAACTTTCACACATTAACAAGTCCAATACAGCAAATGAAAGGTACACATCTTGTGAATCCAGCCAACATGTCCGATTTTTAAAATGTTTTACAGCGAAAACAGCACGTATATTTATGTTAGCTCACCACCAAATACAAAAAAGCACTAACATTTTTCACAGCACAGGTAGCATGCACAAAACCAACCAAACTAACCAAGAACCAACCAAACTAACCAACAAACAACTTCATCAGATGACAGTCTTATAACATGTTATTCAATAAATCTATGTTTTGTTCGAAAAATGTGCATAGTTCAGGTATAAATCATAGTTTACATTGCAGCTACAATCAGAAATTGCACCGAAAGCAGCCAGAATAATTACAGACACCAACGTCAAATACCTAAATACTCATCATAAAACATTTCTGAAAAATACATAGTGTACAGCAAATGAAAGACAAGCATCTTGTGAATCCAGCCAATATTTCCGATTTTTTTAAGTGTTTTACAGCGAAAACACAATATAGCGTTATATTAGCTTACCACAATAGCCAGAAACACAAGCCATTTACCCGCAGCAAAAGTTAGCGATTGTAACAAACCAGCAAAAGATATATAATTTTTGACTAACCTTGATAAGCTTCATCAGATGACAGTCCTATAACATCAGGTTATACAATACACTTATTTTTTGTTTGAAAATGTGCATATTTAGAGCTGAAATACGTGGTTATACATTGTGCTAACGTAGCATCTTTTTCCTAGAATGTCCGGATATTTTTATGACACAACTATTCTGACCAAATAACTATACATAAACGTTACTAAAAAATGCATGTTGTATAGGAAATGATAGATACATTAGTTCTTAATGAAATCGCCGTGTTAGAATTCTAAAAATAACTTCATTACCACATCCAGCTTACGTTATAACGAGAGAGAGCCCAAATCTGGGGGCAAAATAATTGTCAACATATTCCGACAGATATATGAAATATCATCATAAAATGGGTCCTACTTTTGATGATCTTCCATCAGAATGTTGTACAAGGGTCTCCTTTGTCCAGAACAATCGTTGTTTGGTTTTAGAACGGCCTTCTTCCCTCTCGAATTAGCAAGCTAACTAGCCAAGTGGCGCGTAGCTCTCCATCTTCACCATACCCAGAGAACGCAAGATGCCTAAACTCCCGAAAATATTTCAATAATCTGATGAAACTATATTGAAAAAACATACTTTACGATGATATGATCACATTTATCAAATAAAATCAAAGCCGGAGATATAACACTTCTAAAACGATTGCTTTTCAGAAGCCATTACCGGTGACCTCTATGCGCTTCCTGGACAGAGGAATTCTGGGGTCATGTCATTCCAAGAGCTCTCTTTTCACCATAGAAACACCTAGAAACCCCATTTCACCTCTCACAGCCTATGGGACATCTAGTGGAAGGCGTATGAAGTGCATGTATACTCATACATATCAAGCACATTTATAGGCAGATCCTAGAACAGAGCATCGATTTCAGATTTTTCACTTTCTGACAGGAAGTTTGCTGCAAAAGGAGTTCTGTTTTACTCACAGATATAATTCAAACGGTTTTAGAAACTAGAGTGTTTTCTATCCAATAGTAATAATAATATGGATATTGTACGAGCAAGAATTGAGTACGAGGCCGTTTGAAATGGGCACCTTTTTATCCGGCTACTCAATACTGCCCCTGCAGCCATAAGAAGTTAATATAATACATCAATAAAATCAATTTAGCCTCAAATAAATAACGAAACATGTTCAAATTGGTTTAAATTATGGAAAAACAAAGTGTTGGAGAAGAAAGTAAAAGTTCAATATGTGCCATGTAAGGAAGCTAACGTTTAAGTTCCTTGCTCAGAACATGAGAACATATGAAAGCTGGTGGTTCCTTTAACATGAGTCTTCAATATTCCCAGGTAAGAAGTTTTAGGTTGTAGTTATTATAGGAATTATAGGACTATTTCTCTCTATACGATTTGTATTTCATATACCTTTAACTATTGGAGCACTTTAGTATTGCCAGTGTAACAGTATAGATTCCATCCCTCTCCTCGCTCCTACCTGGGCTCGAACCTGGAACACATCGACAACATCCACCCTCGAAGCAGCGTTACCCATGCAGAGCAAGGGGAATAACTACTCCAAGTCTCAGAGCGAGTGACATTTGAAACGCTATTAGCGCGCACCCCGCTAACTAGCTAGCCATTTCACATTGGTTACACCAGCCTAATCTCGGGAGTTGATAGGCTTGAAGTCATAAACAGCGCAATGCTTGAAGCACAGCGAAGAGCTGCTGGCAAAACGCACAAAATTGCTGTTTGAATGAATGCTTACGAGCCTGCTGGTGCATACCATCGCTCAGTCAGACTGCTCTATCAAATCATAGACTTAATTATAACATAACACACAGAAATTAATATGGTCATTAATATGGTCGAATCCGGAAACTATCATCTCGAAAACAAAACATTTATTCTTTCAGTGAAATACGGAACGTTACATATTTTATCTAACGTGTGGCATCTATAAGTCTAAATATTCCTGTTACATTGCACAACCTTCAATGTTATGTCATAATTACGTAAAATTCTGGCAAATTAGTTCGCAACGAGCCAGGCGGCCCAAACTGTTGCATATACCCTGACTCTGCGTGCAATGAACGCAAGAGAAGTGACACAATTTCACCTGGTTAATATTGCCTGCTAACCTGGATTTCTTTTAGCTAAATATGCAGTTTAAAAATATATACTTCTGTGTATTGATTTTAAGAAAGGCATTGATGTTTATGGTTAGGTACAGTCGTGCAACGATTGTGCTTTTTTCACAAATGTGCTTCTGTTAAATCATCCCCCGTTTGACGAAGTTAGCTATCTTTGTTAGGAAGAAATAGTCTTCACACAGTTCGCAACGAGCCAGGCTGCCCAAACTGCTGCATATACCCTGACTCTGTTGCAAGAGAAGTGACACAAAGAAATTCATGTTAGCATGCAATATTAACTAAATATGCAGGTTTAAAAATATATACTTGTGTATTAATTTTAAGAAAGGCATTGATGTTTATGGTTAGGTACACGTTGGAGCAACAACAGTCTTTTTTCGCAAATGCGCACCGCATCGATTATATGCAACGCAGGACACGCTAGATAAACTAGTAACATCATCAACTATGTGTAGTTAACTAGTGATTATGATTGATTGTTTGTTATAAGATAAGTTTAATGCTAGCTAGCAACTTACCTTGGCTTCTTACTGCATTCGCGTAACAGGCAGGCTCCTCGTGGAGTGCAATGAGAGGCAGGTGGTTAGAGCGTTGGACTAGTTAACCGTAACGTTGCAAGATTGAATCCCCGAGCTGACAAGGTAAAAATCTGTCGTTCTGCCCCTGAACAAGGCAGTTAACCCACCGTTCCTAGGCCGTCATTGAACATAAGAATGTGTTCTTAACTGACTTGCTTAGTTAAATAAAGGTGTAAAAAAAAATCTAAATCGGTGTCCAAAAATACCGATTTCGGATTGTTATGAAATCTTGAAATTGGCCCTAATTAATCGGCCGTTCCGATTAATCGGTCGACCTCTAATTCAGACACCATCTGACGTCACCTTCCATGATCAAAACAGCACTTTAGTTCAATTCATTTCTGTTTCAGGAAATCCAGACAAGCATAGACTATATGACAAATTATTACATTCCCAATTTCTTAGTAACATTATCTCTATGACAAACGTCAAAGACCATAACATACTGTTACTGTTTGAAACCACTTTCAAAATTAGGTCATACTCCCTTATTTTACTGGCGACCTCTCGGAAGAGTTACCAGATCAGGAAGTTAGCACCGTAACCCATCTGGGAATCCCACACTCCAGTAGACCCAATCTGATGAAATTTGTATCGAAACAAAAACAAAAATGAAATCAGCAATACACATATCACAATCCATTTGGAGTAATTGTCATCCCTTATTAACATATATTTTGCCTTCTATATGCAGACTGAACAAAATACATTTGTATATTTACCCAAGGACCAGGGCCCTGGAAACTAGCAATTTCCGCTTTGAACCCATGATTCACATCGTGATTCAAAAACAATAAATAACATTAAAAAATAAACTAATATTTCCTTATGGAGTTATCAAAAGTTGTCTCATTTAAGTAATGGTAGAATAGAGACTGGTGTTTCTCATTAATTTTATAATTAAATCCCACCTGTTTCAATCATTTCTAGTGAGATTGATCAGGCCTCACCAGAAAGTCAGGATGAAGGGCATTCGACACCATTAAATATTTCCTCTCCCTTTTCTTTCCCTGTCCTTCAGAAACCTTTTAAACATTTCCATCCTTCTGCATACCCAATTTTAAAACCAAATTGGAAAGACCCCACTAAATAAATCCCACGTTATCAACACCACTTAACGCATATTCACACGTGTGTGTGTGGTAAACCGTAGGTCAAAAACACATGAACAGGCTTTACTAATCTGGGAACTCTAATCCAGATACTTTCATACTTAAAACGGCCAAATATCACTAACTGCTCTCCCCTAGACCACAGTCTCCGGGGACATTCCAACGAGAGATAATGAAACCCCCTCTCCTGGAAAAGTGTAAATTTCGTTAACATTCACTATGCTACATTTTAATCAGCAATCCACAAGTATTAATTATAAACCAAACATGATAATGGTAAATCTACTTTCCTTACTCCAATCATCAAACGTTTGTTTTAATCCCCCCCATCGTCTATGTATCCTTTATTATGCATGTGTAACAGATGTATAGTGTACTCTCCATGCGTTGTGTTTTCTCATAATAAATCACTTCGGCCAGTGGTCCCAGTTGAGCATCATTTATTTCTGCTGCTGTTGTTAAATGGGAAACAGCACGTTAGTTGTGCAGGGCTTAACAGTGTTGATGGCTGTCGATGACAAAATCCCTTGCATCACATTTTCATACTGGGAAGACCTGACGTTCGCGATCTCCCCCTATCTGCAAGTGGGGCCAATCACAACACCCCTTATTGTCATCAGAGTTGAACTAACCAATAAGAATGCTTGAACATCAAATACACATTTCTTTAGAGGCAAGTGGAAACATAATCAACCCTGTTACACATGTACTATTCTCCATAACCACCGCACCACAATGTTCATGAACTAACAAATACAATTAAAAGTTCATTTTAGGTATCAAATCAAAGTTGTCACGTGCGCCGAATACAACAGGTCTACAGTCGTGGCCAAAAGTTGAGAATGACACAAATATGAATTTCCACAAAGTTTGCTGCTTCAGTGTCTTTAGATATTTTTGTCAGATGTTACTATGGAATACTGAAGTATAATTACAAGCATTTCATAAGTGTCAAAGGCTTTCATTGACAATTACATGAAGTTGATGCAAATAGTCAATATTTGCAGTGTTGACCCTTCTTTTTCAAGACCTCTGCAATCCACCCTGGCATGTTGTCAATTAACTTCTGGGCCACATCCTGACTGATGGCAGCCCATTCTTGCATAATCAATACTTGGAGTTTGTCAGAATTTGTGGGTTTTTGTTTGTCCACCGGCCTCTTGAGGATTGACCACAAGTTCTCAATGTGATTAAGGTCTGGGGAGTTTCCTGGCCATGGACCCAAAATGTCGAAGTTTTGTTCCCCGAGCCACTTAGTTAGCACTTTTGCCTTATGGCAAGGTGCTCCATCATGCTGGGAAAGGCGTTGTTCACCACCAAACTGTTCCTGGATGGTTGGGAGAAGTTGCTCTCGGAGGATGTGTTGGTACCATTCTTTATTTATGGCTGTGTTCTTAGGCAACATTTTGAGTGAGCCCACTCCCTTGGCGGAGAAGCAACCCCTTCACATGAATGGTCTCAGGATGCTTTACTGTTGGCATGACACAGGACTGATGGTAGCGCTCACCTTGTCTTCTCCGGACAAGCTTTTTTCCGGATGCCCCAAACAATCAGAAAGGGGATTCATCAGAGAAAATGACTTTACCCCAGTCCTCAGCAGTCCAATCCCTGTACCTTTTGCAGAATATCAGTCTGTCCCTGATGTTTTTCCTGGAGAGAAGTGGCTTCTTTGCTGCCCTTCTTGACACCAGGCCATCCCCCAAAAGTCTTTGCCTCACTGTGCGTGCAGATGCACTCACACCTGCCTGCTGCCATTCCTGAGCAAGCTCTGTGCTGGTGGTGCCCCGATCCCACAGCTGAATCAACTTTAGGAGACGGTCCTGGCGCTTGCTGGACTTTCTTGGGCGCCCTGAAGCCTTCTTCACAACAATTGAACCACTCTTCTTGAAGTTCTTGATGATCCAATAAATGGTTGATTTAGGTGCAATCTTACTGGCAGCAATATCCTTGCCTGTGAAGCCCTTTTTGTGCAAACAAATAATGACGGCACGCGTTTCCTTGCAGGTAACCATGGTTGACAGAGGAAGAACAATGATTCCAAGCACCACCCTCCTTTTGAAGCTTCCAGCCTGTTATTCAAACTCAATCAGCATGACAGAGTGATCTCCAGCCTTGTCCTCATCAACACTCACCACTGTGTTAACGAGAGAATCACTGACATGTCAGCTGGTCCTTTTGTGGCAGGGCTGAAATGCAGTGGAAATGTTTTTGTTGTGATTCAGTTCATTTGCATGGCAAAGAGGGACTTTGCAATTCATCTGATCACTCTTCATAACATTCTGGAGTATATGCAAATTGCCATCATACAAACTGAGGCAACAGACTTTGTGAAAATTCATATTTTTTCTCAAAACTTTTGGCCGCGACTGTAGACCTTATTGAAATGCTTACTTACCAACAATGCAATCTTTAAGTAAAAAAAAAAAAAAGGTATTAGGTGAACAATGGATAAGTAGAGAAATAAAAACAACAGTAAAAGAGACAGTGAAAAATAACAGTAGCGAGGCTATAATAGTAGCGAGGCTATATACAGACACCGGTTAGTCGGGCTGATTGAGGTAGCATGTACATGTAGGTATGGTTAAAGTGACTTTGCATATATGATAAACACAGAGTAGCAGTAGCGTAAAAGAGTGGTTTGTGGGTGGCGGGACACAATGCAGATAGTCTGGGTAGCCAATGGGCAGAGGCACCGGTTAGACGGGCTAATTGAGGTAGTATGTACATGAATGTATAGTTAAAGTGACTATGCATATATGATAAACAGAGTAGCAGCAGCATAAAGCGGGGTTGGGGGAGGGTTGGGGGGACGCACACAATGCAAATAGTCCAGGTAGCCATTTGATTACCTGTTCAGGAGTCTTATGGCCTGGGGTAAAAACTGTTGAGAAGCCTTTTGGACCTAGACTTGGCGCTCCGGTACTGCTTGCCATGCGGTAGTAGAGAGAACAGTCTATGATTGGTGTGGCTGGGGTCTTTGACAATTTAAGGCCTTTCTCTGACACCGCCTGGTGTAGAGGTCCTGGATGTCAGGCAGCTTAGCCCCAGTGATGTACTGGGCGGTATGCAGTACCCTCTGTAGTGCCTTGCGGTTGGAGGATGAGAAGTTGCCGTACCAGGCAGTGATGCAACCAGTCAGGAAGCTCTCAATGTTGCCGCTGTAGAACCTTTTGAGGAATAGGCTGTTATTCTGGCACCACCTGGCCAGGTCTCTGACCTCCCTATAGGCTGTCTCGTCATTGTCGGTGATCAGGCCTACCACTGTTGTGTCGTCAGCAAACTTAATGGTGTTGATCACACAGTCGTCCGGGAACAGCTGATGCTCTCATGTATGCCTCAGTGTTGCTTGCCTTGAAGCGAGCATAGAAGTGATTTAGCTCGTCTGGTAGGCTCGTGTCACTGGGCAGTTCGCGGCTTTGCTTCCCTTTGTAGTTTGTAATAGTTTGAAAGCACTGCCACATAAGACGAGTGTCGGAGCTGGTGTAGTACGATTCAATCTTAGCCCTGTATTGACACTTTGCCCGTTTGATGGTTCGTCAGAGAGCATAGCAGGATTTCTTATAAGCTTCTGGGTTAGAGTCCCGCACCTTGAAAGCGGCAGCTCTACCCTTTAGCTTAGTGCGAATGTTGCCTGTAATCCATTACTTCTGATTGGGGTATGTACGTACATTCACTGTGGGGACGACGTCCTCAATGCACTTATTGATAAAGCCAGTGACTGATGTGGTGTACTCCTCAATGCCATTGGAAGAATCCCGGAGCATGTTCCAGTCTGTATTTTAGCATCTGTATTTTAGTCCTGTATTTTAGCATCTGCTTCATCTGACCACTTTTTTATAGACCGAGTCACTGGTGCTTCCTGCTTTAATTTTTGCTTGCAAGCAGGCATCAGGAGGATAGAATTTTGGTAAGATTTACCAAATGGAGAGCGAGGGAGAGCTTTGTACTCGTCTCTTTGTATGGAGTACAGGTGATCTAGAATTGTTTCCCCCCTGGTTTCACATTTAACATGTTGATATAAATTAGGTAGTCTCCGGCCACCAGGAGCGCCACCTCCTGGGTGAGCGGTTTCCTGTTTGCTTATTTCCTTGTACAGCTGACTGAGTGCGGTCTTAGTGCTAGCATCCGTCTGGTGCTAGTAAATAAACAGCCACGAAAGGTATAGATGAAAACTCTCTTGGTAAATAGTGTAGTCTGCAGTTTATCATAAGATTCTCTTCTTCAGGCGAGCAAAAGCTAGAGACTTCCTTAGATTTCGTGCACCAGCTGTTGTTTACAAATATGCACAGTTTAGTAACCCCTTTGCTAATTCCTCGTTGCCCCGCCACCCTTTTGTTCTAGAAATCTATTTCAGAATAAAACCACAAACTGTCTCATGAGATCAAAAAAATAAGGTTTCTGAGTCTGTAAGGAGTGTTTGCCAGATAAGTCATGCCAATAATGCGAATTGAATTGTAACAATATACATATTGCCAAAGCTTATTTTGGATATTTACAATATAAAAATACAGAAATGAGAATCAAAATTGTCAACGGGACAACAGTAACAACAATAACCAAGGGTCAAAATAACCATACATTCAACAATAACAATAAGCATACAGTAGAGTACATGTGCAGGTTGATTGGTCTGTCAGACACTGTCCCTTAACTTATGGCAGGCAGCAATGTAGTGCGCTGCCAACCCACAGCTCTCTGCATCCTCCCCCAACAGGACGGGTAGCCTACTCTCATCAGAGAGGTCTTTGAAACCTTGAATAAGGGTTTCAAATTTGGGGAAATGACACTCTCTAATTGTTTTACATTTTTTACATTTTGTCAGGAAATGCAGCTCCATCTCAGGTTCTGCTGTTGTGCAGTAGTTGCACAGCCTTTCCTCTACAGGGAGCCAGGTTTTCCTGTGTCTACCCTTCTCAATGGCAAGGCTGTGCTCACTGAGCCTGTACTTTGTCAAGGTTTTTCTAAGGTTTTGATCAGTAACCATGGTCAAATATTTAGCCACGGGGTACTGTTGATTTAGGGCAAGATAGCACTGCATTTTGCTTTGTTCTTGTGTTTCCCAATAAGGAATGTAGTTTTGTTTTGACTGTGTTGTAATTTGGTTTATTCTGATTGATTGGATGTTCTGGTCCTGAGGCTTCAGTATGTTAGCAGTGTGTTAGTAGCCCTGCATTGCAGGGCTTGGTAATGATATGGGAGGGGGTCACTGTATTTTAGATGATTCCAAAACTTAATTGCTCTTTTTTGAGTTTTTATTATTAGTGGATATTGGCCTAATTCTGCCCTGCATGCATTGTTTGTAGTTTTCCTCTGGACATTTAGGAGAATCTTACAGAACTCTGCATGCAGGGTTTCAATGGGATGTTTGTCCCATTTTGATGAAATCTTGTTTTGCAAGTGGACCCCACACCTCGCTGCCATAAAGTGCAATTGGTTAAATGACATATTCAATTAGTTTTAGCCAAGTTTTAATAGGTATTTCAATTTGAATTAGCTTTTTAATGGCGTAGAATGCCCTGCGTGCTTTCTCTCTCAGTTCATTCACTGCCTTATTAAGGTGTCCAGTTGAGCTTATTTTAAACCTAAGTAATTGTAGTATGTGCAGTACTCTATATATTTTGTACCAATTGAGAACTTTGGTCTAATTCCCTGAGATCTGGATCTAATCTGGAAAATCATTATTTTAGTATTTTTGGGGTTTACTGCCAGGGCCCAGGTCTGGCAGTACTGCTCTAGCAGGTCCAGGCTCTGCTGTAGGCCATGTGCTGTGGGGTGACAGCAGGCATAGGTTATCTGCGAAGAGTAGGCATTTAACTTCTAATGCTGCACATATTGCCAGTATACATTTTATTTAATTATGTCACATGTTTTACCCCCTACACCACTTTCAATAACTTTGTAGAACAGTCCTGTATGCCAAATAGAATCAAATGCTTTTTGGAAGTCGATAAAGCAAGCGTATATTTTGATATTATGTTGGTGGACATGTTTATCTATCAGGGTGTGTAGGGTGTAAATATGATCAGTTGTGCGATGTTTTGGTATAAATCCAATTTGGCTTTTGCTCAAGACATGCTTATTAAGGAAGTTTAGAACTCTTACATGTATGATACATTTGTTTCCTCTTTAGAATCCATTCCCCTGGTATTTCGCCTAGATTCTTCAACCCAAAATACTTTTTCCTGCGGCAAATTTAGTCAATTTCTCATCCTAAGGAATCCGCAATATTTGTTCCCTGACATCTATTAAAAAGTTGGGTAAGATGGGATCTCATACGTCTTCCTTTACATAGAAACTGGAATCTCTATGAACCACGATCGATCGAACCGAGCCATACACTATACACATACACTAAAGTTCCTGTCCTGCTACTTTCTGGAGGATTCGTTGTTGCTCTTTTGAAAAAGATCCAAACACTTGCATGGCAGCATTTCCTCTGAATGCAGCAGGCTCCATTCCCACTTTACACTACCTTTTCCAATGACCAACTGAGTATGTACACCTAAAACAGGACTCTGTTTCCACATCCCGCTACTTTTCTTTGTCTTACCTTGGCCATTGAAACTATAGTTAGTGACTATAGTACAGTTTCCCTGTGGCCGTATTAACCCCTCACACGTCTGCGAAGTTATACTCCACTCTGAAAGCATCTTGCTCTATTTCATCCACAACCCCCGCAAATGCCATTTTGATCACAGGTTTCAATCGACGTACTCACATACCCAGTCTTTCTGTGGCTGAGTACTTCTACTTATTCCGGGTTTATCGGTTTGTATTTTATTGAGCTTTTGATTCTGTTTTTATGTCATTATGCCAAGTCATAATTGCCTCCCTGAATTTTCTATCAGATTGAAATTTTCCGTCAGTTGGGAAATGCTGACCAATCTTATCCAGTTTGCAAAATTTTTCCCATGTTTGAGCCCAATTGGTAGAATGCTTGTGCGCTTCTTTCAGCGCCTCCATGGCTTATTAAAATCCTCTAGCTCTCTTTACAGGGAAAATCGGGGCTGTCTGTCGCCATATCAATAGTAATTACTCCCAAACCTCTCCCGACAGTGTCTAGGGTGTTTTAGATTTCTTCACTCCCGTCTACCTTCTATTAACTATTTTCCAAGGTAGCTCTACCCACTTCCCCGGAGAGTAGTTATGGTATTTGTGCCTATTAATTGGTCACGGCACTTAATACCTTGTATTAGAACCAATACTATAGCGTCTGCAAATTTATTACTGGAGAATACGGATTACTTCATGTCTTATTCCAGTATTGCGCCTCAAATATCACTGTTGTTGATAACCCACATTACCAAAATTATTCACACTTGTCTTCCTATTTTCCACATTATCTTTCATGGTTCCCCCTCCCCATAGGGCATAAACCAACCTCTCTCCGTATTGCTACTACACTTAACTCAAACAGTGTTCGAATATCTTATTTATTATTTAAAAAAAATATTCACTAGCTGCTAGAACTCTCGTCTAAAAGGGACTTTTGTCCCTTTTACAGATCTCGCAGGGGAATACCCCCACTAGGAACCTATCCTATACGGAAACTACCCTACACTGTATTGTCACTCCTGGATCTCGCAGAGGAAAACCTCCACTTGGGACCTATCCTTAAAGGAACCCACCCTACACCTGATTTTTACCGGGATCTCGCAGAGGAAAACCTCCACTCGGGACCTATCCTTATGGAACCTACCCTACACCAGATATTTACGACCGGTCGTTACACAATGGGCCTACTGAATAAACTCAGGCTTTCTAAGTCCGTATCCTATAATTGTTCAGCCTACGATTCTCATCTCCCCAAGATGTCAAAATAAGTGGAAACGGGTGTAGGAACTGTGTCTACCTTGTTTGTTGCCAGCTCCAGCTCCACTGATCTGGACTCTCTGGTTTGATTACAATTCGTGGTGAACCCTGCTCGTAGCGCCAACTGTTAGGTTCTAATTTTCAGAATAAAAACTCTACGGACACTATGACAGCTCACCCAAGTTTATTCTTCCAAGAGGATCAATACAGCTGCATTAGACAAACATTTTCACACAAGCACTGATATTTAACCATTTCTCCTAGGCTGAGTCTCCTCCTACCCATCTGAACAAACATTATCTTTACTGCTAGGCATGAAACTAAGTAATACGGCCATAAACTTTTCTTTCGCCCTTAACTTCTCTAGGGCAGCATTCGGAATTTTGGATGAAAAGCATGCCCAAATTAAACTGCCTGCTTCTCGGGCCCAGAAGATATGATGTGCATATAACTGGTAGATTTGGATAGAAAACACACTAAAGTTTCCAAAACAGTGTCTGTGAGTATAACAGAACTGATTTGGCAGGTGAAAACCTGAGAAAAATCCATTCGGGAAGTATTATTTTTGTTTTGTAGTTTTCTATTCAATGCCATTACAGTATCCATTGACTTAGGACTCAAATTGCAGTTCCTATGCCTTCCACTAGATGTTAACAGTCTTTAGAAATTGTTTCAGGCTTGTATTCTGAAAAATGAGGAAGTAAGAGCAGTCTGAATGAGTGGACCCTAAAGTGTCAGAGCTTTTTCATGCGTGCGACCGAGAGAGTGCCTTTCTTGTTTACCTTTTATATTGACGATGTTATTGTCCAGTTGAAATATTATCGATTATTTAGGCTAAAAACAACCTGAGGATTGAATATAAACATCGTTTGACGTGTTTCTATGAACTTTACGGATACAATTTGGCTGCGTTTGAGCCTGTGGATTGCTGAAGAAAACGCGTGAACAAAACTGAGCTTTTTGGATATAAAGAGACTTTATCGAACAAAAGGAACATTTATTGAGTAAATTAATGTCTGCTGAGTGGAACCATATGAAGATCATCAAAGGTAAGGGATTAATTGTATCTCTATTCCTGACTTGTGTAACTCTTCTACTTGGCTGGTTACTGTTTGTAATGATTTGTCTGCTGGGCTATGTTCTCAAATAATCGTAAGGTATGCTTTCGCCGTAAAGCATTTTTTAAATCTGACACCGTGGTTGGATTCACAAGAAGTTCATCTTTAAACCTATGTAAAATATGTTTTGTTTTCTGAATTTTTATGAGTATTTCTGTATTTGAATTTGGCGCCCAGCAGTTTCACTGGCTGTTGAAGAGGTGGGATGCTAACGTCTCACGTACCCAAGAGAGGTTAAAGTGACCTGACCTCGACCCCTTCATCACTAATCCATGGCTCTCTGCCCAATGCCTGCCACGTGATCGCTTCCCTGCACTCAGCACATTCCAAGCTTAGTTGCACCCACTATATACCTTCCTCCTACAGATAACCATTAACTTATGGTGTAGACCCTCTATACCTAAGACCTCCCTCAGTGACATGAATAAGTATATTTCATATTCTCAGAACCCAACACTGAGAAGAAGAATTTATAAAATGAACCCACTGTGCTAGTATAAGACCACATTCATGAATCTATTTACCTCTCAAACAAACCACTTACCATGTCGGCCCTATGACCACACAGCCTTCTCACTGAAGGTATACTATTTGAGGAGCATGTCACGAGTTGACTCATTCAGAAGTAGCCAAGATAAAAAATATTAAATGTTTTCACACCTGTTTTACATGCAGGTCCTATGGCAGTGTATTTAAGGCCAACTATAAAGAGACTGGGGAGATTGTGGCCATCAAGCAGGTCCCTGTGGAGTCTGACCTGCAGGAGATCATCAAAGAGATCTCCATCATGCAGCAGTGTAACAGGTGAGGCACCCTCCACTCTACCTCCTCTGCTTGCCTGACTTGCCTCTGTGTCGTCAGATCGAATAAACTGTTGCTGTGTTGGTAACATTATTTGTGAACAGAAGAAGAGTAGAACATATTGTTTATATGATTAGTGTAATATAGACAAGGTACCAGAAATAGGCAAAAAACTAATTAGGCTCTTTTGCATCCTCAGTCCCCATGTTGTGAGGTACTACGGAAGTTACTTTAAGAACAGTGACCTGTGGATCGTAATGGAGTACTGCGGAGCTGGCTCTGTCTCTGACATCATTCGCCTGCGCAACAAAACGGTAACATGCTACATCCTACATGTCCAATCTGACTGAATAGTAAGGGGCGATATATCTCTGTTTTTGCAAAAAATTATGTGTAGTCTTTTTTTGCTGATCTTTATTGATGGTGCCAATTATTTTAGACCTGACTATTTTAACAATGTCATCATTATTTATACAGATTTTATGTTAACATTACAAAAATGTATTAATTGTTTTGGATTAATTTCTGCTTGCTGTACATTTTAAAATGGTTATTTTGAGTGCTGAGCATATGCAATCAGTAGTGGAAATCGTTGCCCTAAAATAAGTAGAATTGTGTCTCTTGCCTCACGTGTCTGTTGTAGCTAACAGAGGATGAGATCGCCACCATAGTGCAGTCCACACTGAAGGGACTGGAGTACCTGCACTTTATGAGGAAGATCCACAGAGACATCAAAGCAGGGAATATCCTGCTAAACGCAGAGGGCCAGGCCAAGCTGGCTGACTTTGGAGTGGCGGGACAGCTGACCGTAAGGAATTCATCAGCTGATAGCTGGTGCAGATCATGGGCTGCGTTTACACAAGCAACCCAATTCCGATCTTTTTTTCCACTGTGGTGTTTTGACCAATCACATCTTTTTCAGAACTGATCTGATTGGTTAAAACACCAATTAGTGAAAAAAATATCAGAACTTGTCAGCATGTCTAAACGCAGCCATTGAGCCATAAGTTAATGAGATGAATGTTTGATCTAGGACAGGGGTGTCAAACTCAATTTCTGGAGGGCTGAGTGTCCGTGGGTTTTGCTCCTCCCTTGTACATGATTGATCAATTAAGTTAATTAATTAGTTAGGAACTCCCTTCACCTGGTTGTCTAGGTCTTAATTGGAGGTTAATTAAAAGGAAATATCAAAAACCAGCAGACCCAGGGCTCTCCAGGAATTATGTTTGATACCTCTGATCAAGAATGTTGATTTAACTCCTTGGTTTGATTGATCTGATCTATCAAATTACACCTGCAACATTGACTGTTTTTGTCTCCCAAGATTCACTATGTCAAATCTTGGGGAGAGGTTCAGAAACAAGACGCATTTGCTCAACCAATGGAAATAGTTTTACATTTATTCGTCATCTTGCTTGAACGTGCTGAAAGCTGGCGAGTCTTGTTTAGTAGTCTCATCAGTTGAAGCCTTTTTGATCTGGACTGGGCCCAACCAAAAGATGCTACTCTTCAACTAACTTTTTTATTTACCTTTAAAATAGGAGTTTTGTGCCATACTGTAGTCCCTTTTAACATCCTGCGTTTTAGTTAATATAGCTAAATTGTTTGTGGATAGAAGGAAAATCATGGTCAAGCAATCCAGGACTGACCAGGATGACATGAGGTATATATTTTGCATAATGTTCTCTATATATCATGTACAAATATAATTAGTAAATCATGTCTACTACTTGTCTGTTTTTCAGGATACCATGGCCAAGCGGAACACAGTGATTGGCACTCCATTCTGGATGGCCCCTGAAGTGATCCAGGAGATTGGTTATAACTGTGTGGCAGACATTTGGTCCCTGGGCATCACAGCCATAGAAATGGCAGAGGGAAAGCCTCCCTATGCAGACATCCACCCTATGAGGGTGAGCCTATTGTTAATGTGTACAGATCTGGTTTTGTTAGTGATTGAACTTGTCAAAGACTTCTCAGTCTCAGGCTTCAACCTCTCTCAAACCAATCTGAGTATAGTGGTGAAAACAGATGACTTGAAATGTGATTTTGTTCCCGTATGTGACTTTGTTTCTGTTCTGTCTGTTACATTGCTTTGTTTATAGGCCATATTTATGATTCCTACCAATCCTCCACCGACGTTCCGAAACCCAGACTTGTGGTCGGAGCTGTTCCAAGAATTTGTCTCCCAGTGTCTGGTGAAGAACCCAGAGAACAGAGCCACTGCCACACAGCTTCTACAGGTAGAAGACCCCATCTCACCGACACGGTCTGCATCTCAAAATGCCTCCCTTTTCCCTATATAGTGCACTACTTTTGACAGCCAAAAGTAGTGCACAATGTAGAGAATAGGGGGCGAAGCCACTGTCCCCTCTGGCACCCATACCAAAACTACCTTACTCAGCCTACTACGTCAGTTTCTTTCCCCTCTCTATCTCTCTCTTCCTCTTTTTCTCTCTTTCTGTCTGTTAATTTCCTATTTGTCCTTCCATAATTTCTCTCTGGATTACATTTTTCATGAGAAAACTAACCATTAATATTTTAGATGGGATAGCACATTATCTGAGGCCATTACTGAGTAAAACTGAAACTCGCGGTTGCATTGCTTTAAACTCTGGTTAAAAAGATTATAAATGCCTCTTTTCCATGGACATAAAAAAATGAAACAAATCACTCAATCCTGTCTTTTGAAAAATGTAATGGCTAGTTTGCTCCCTCAAACTTTTTCTTTTTTGCAAGAGCAACATTCTTGCCCCTGTTCTTGTAAACACGTCTTTGTTACGATAGATCACCTGGATGGTCTCGATTATTCTATTATTATTTTTATTTTTTTCTCTAGGCGATTTCAGGGTGAGATTAATTCAAAGACGTTTTGCTGCGCACTGCACTACCGACAATGCTAAACTTTTGGGGTAAACACTGGATGTTGGCTCAATTGTGTGTTTGTACATTGTGTGTTTGTCCTCCTGCAGCATCGGTTCATTAAGGCTGCTAAGCCCAGCAGCATCCTCAGAGCTCTGATCACAGATGCCATGGAAATTAAACTGAAGAAAGTGGAGGCTGAGCAGAGAGAACAGGACCAAGAGGACGAAGACAACTCGGTACACACACACAGACCCACACGCACGAACCTCACTAAAGCTTAGGCTGCATGGCCGTGACAGTCCGCCGGCCCATTTTATAAGCTATTTATGAGCCTCATTGATTTTTTTTTTTAATCAGCACGCATGCCTACGTCACAATGGACAGCAGAATATGAACAGCATTACTCAACCACTTTATTTTGTAAGCTGACTAATGGGGCTGGGGAAATGTAACCACTCTCAAACACTGTAGACCTATTCATAGACGGGGCTATGGATGCAGGACTGAAAATCAATGAGATCGACATACATCATATTTTTTAAACACATTTTGGAGCTTTACAATTGTTTACAAATTACAACAAAAAACATAAACAATGGAGTAACACAGCCTTAGATTCGGGATTAAGCTCATAAGGCATGTATAACTTATATTCAATAACAAATGCAATTGAATATCATTAGGCAGGTTTCCACTGACTCAGGTTTATTCAACAAATGAACGTCGCAAAAAAAAACATTGCAACGTGTCATGGAAACGGCAGCTATATACCGTTATAATGGAATGCGCACTTACGTTCTAAATAATTGTGGGACCCCTGATGACTTCCTCTCCGGAAACTTGTTGTTCTACTTATTACTAGCCTGCTACGCTTCCAACTGTTTGTTTATTTAGAACCCGAGTAAAAACTATCGGACAACTAGGTTTATTGTAACAAAACAAGTTTATTCACCCAATGGGTCAAACAGCTGAAGAGACAAAAACATGTTCACAAAAGCACTGGTATTTAAACCTTCCTCCTATGCTGAGTCTCCTTCTTACACATCTGAACAGCCAATACATCTCTGTTGCTAGACAGGACTTTAGTGATGTCTGTTCTTTCTCACTTCATCTGACCTGTTGACTTGTACCAGACTGTGGCCCTTCTCCTTTCCATAGGACACCTGATGTCTAACAATAACATGTTCTGACAGAATGTAAATGTTCTGCATTCCCCCCTCTTGCTTAGTGACTTGATTAAGGATATTTCAAGTTTATAAGTCAGTATCCATCACAACCAAACAAGTAAAATGATCAGACCAACTTTGGTAGTTGCTGTTCTGTTAAGTTGTGTTGTGATGTCAGGCAAAAATGCCTTATCAAAGATTCAAATGTTCAGATTTCCAAAAAACGAGGAACGGCGATGACCTTGGGTCACTGCAGTCTGAATGGAGGCTTGGGAGCCCAAAAATCATAGCATGTCTGCAGCACTCACTTCATTTCAGGTAAGCTCACTAGTACACAATTCATGTAAAATCTACCTAGCTTGTAAGACGAGCGTTATTAGCAACGTCTGAAATACGACAAATCTATTCAATACAGTTTGCTAGCTAACTTAGCTAGACAAGCTAACGTACTTTTTAGCATCCAACATTAGTTAGCTAGATTAACTAGCTTGTAGTAACTAAGCAGGGTTTTGCATATGAAGCACTTAACCTATTTTACCCCATTACCAAAGATGGTTTAGTATGAAAACTCTGTGCCATTACTATTTGTAATGTTTGTGTATATTGTTTGTTTAGATTTTTTTAAATCTTTGGCAACAGTGTATAGCAGCTATCTGTAGATTCAATGTACAGTGGGGAGAACAAGTATAACATGCAAATTAATTACTTAAAAATCATACAATGTGATTTTCTGGATTTTTGTTTTAGATTCCGTCTCTCACAGTTGAAGTGTACCTATGATAAAGAATTACAGACCTCTACATGCTTTGTAAGTAGGAAAACCTGCAAAATCGGCAGTGTATTAAATACTTGTTCTCCCCACTGTATATAGGAACTTGCACTATCAATGAGGAGTCAAGCAGATCCACAAAGTAAAGACAGTAAATTCATCTGCAATTTTAAATGACTACAACTTATTGGAGTTAGGCATATTCAAAGATTTTTTTCTTCTATTCTTTCATTATTCTGTTTTAGGTGAGCCATCGACAGACCACTGATGGTGCTCAAAAGAAAGGTACAAGAGGAAGAAAATAAGATGGCAATCAGAACGTGTTTTGAACAATGAAAATACCACCAGATTCTACGCCAGTCTTCCCTCTGTCAGTTTTTTTTTTACCCTTGTGACATACCTTACAACAGCATGGGCTCATGCTCCCATGCTGAGAGAGAGAGAGGGAGACTGTAAATATTAATCAGTCAGGACTTCAATTACTGTACAGAATGTTTTTAGAAGTTAGAGATACATTTGAAATAAATTGTTTGAATATTTGACTGAATCTTTACGTGCATTGAGACATGATTTTATGAGTACTGCTCTTAAGTGTGTGTTGGAGAAAACCATGCAGATCACTGAAATATAACATAGTACGCACATTCCTCTCTGACATCTACAGTAAGGAATCGCCTCGGCTTCTATTCATTGCAGTTCTATCTAACGCCTGTGAGCAATGTCCAGGTGTCCGTTGCATACCTGCAGCCTTCACTTCATAAAGTCATGTACCAACTTTGGCAGCATATGTTGGAAGTAAACTCTGCAAATAAAGAAATGTCCTCTCACCGTCAACTGTGTTTATTTAACGTGTAAATATTTGTATGAACATACCAAGATTCAACAACTGAGACATAAACTGAACGAGTTCCACAGACCTGTGACTAACAGAAATGGAATAATGTGTCCCTGAACAAAGGGGGGGTCAAAAGTAACAGTCGGTATCTGGTGTATTTCCTCATGGACTGCACCAGATTTGGCAGTTCTTGCTGTGAGATGTTACCCCACTCTTCCACCAAGGCACCTGCAAGTTCCCAGACATTTCTGGGGGGAATGGCCCTAGCCCTCACCCTCCGATCCAACAGGTCCCAGATGTGCACAATGGGATTGAGATCCGGGCTCTTCGCTGGCAATTGCAGAACACTGACATTCCTGTCTTGCAGGAAATCACACACAGAATGAGCAGTATGGCTGGTGGCATTGTCATGCTGGAGGGTCATGTCAGGATGAGACTGCAGGAAGGGTACCACATGAGGGAGGAGGATGTCTTCCCTGTAATGCACGGCGTTGAGATTGCCTGCAATGACAACAAGCTCAGTCCGATGATGCTGTGACACACCGCCCCAGACCATGACGGACCCTCCACCTCCAAATCGATCCCGCTCCAGAGTACAGACCTCAGTGTAACGCTCATTCCTTCGACAATCACCCCTGGTGAGACTAAACCGCGACTCGTCAGTGAAGAGCACTTTTTGCCAGTCCTGTCTGGTCCAGCGACGGTGGGTTTGTGCCCATAGGCGACGTTGTTGCCGGTGATGTCTGGTGAGGACCTGCCTTACAACAGGCCTACAAGCCTTCAGTTCAACCTCTGAGCCTATTGCAGACATTCTGAGCACTGATGGAGGGATTCTGTGTTCCTGGTGTAACTCGGGCAGTTGTTGTTGCCATCCTGAACCTGTCCCACAGGTGTGATGTTCAGATGTACCAATCCTGTGCAGGTATTACACATGGTCTGCCATTGCGAGGACGATCAGCTGTCCGTCCTGTCTCCCTGTAGTGCTGTCTTAGGCGTCTCACAGTATGGAGTAGTCCCGTGTAGCTCAGTTGGTAGAGCATGGCGCTTGCAACGCCAGGGTTGTGGGTTCGATTCCCACGGGGGGCCAGTACAAAAAAGTATGAATGTATGTACTTGTAAGTCGCTCTGGATAAGAGCGTCTGCTAAATGACTTAAATGTAAATGTATGGACATTGCAATTTATTGCCCTGGCCACATCTGCAGTCCTCATGCCTCCTTGCAGCATGCCTAAGGCACATGGGGGGGTTACTGGACAGTTTAGCATTGCTGTTTTGTCTAAAATGCCGTCAGGGCTTGCTGCCAGCCATGGATCTTCAATGCACACCACTTGCTCTTTGCGTTCATTGGCATATCCCATCACCTGTTGCATGTGCTGAAAAGCAAGTGACTCATTTTTTCTCCAATGCTTTGCTGCGATGTTCCCTTGGAACTACATTTTATTCAGTGACTGTGACTGACTAAATTTGTAACTTCATACACATAATAGTTTGGGCATGAACAGGAGTTTATTAAGATGATTCATTCTAGCTTTATTATCAGTTCAGATTGGAGTTGTTGATTTATTATTCATTCTTGACTGTCCACAATGTGATCCAAATTACAATGTGATTCAGTCCTGAGTTTAGCCAGTGCATGAAATATCGAGCTAGCATCACAGAGTATGCGACTTTATTTATTTTATTAGATGGTGAGTTTCACGTGAGCTCTACTAGGACGCCCATTAAAACTTAGCTAAGTAACGCTACTTAAAGGCGCTGCATGGTCGATCTATCGTCTGTATTGGCCGTACAATATTTACACTATTTACACTGCTGCTACTCACTGTTTATTATCTATGCATAGTCACTTTACCCCACCTACATGTACAAATTACCTCGACTAACCTGTACCCCCGCACATTGACTCGGTACTGGTACCCCCTGTATATTGCCTCGTTATTGTTACTTTTAATTTTATTTTTTACTTTCGTTTATTCAGTAAATATATTTATATAAATATGTTTATTTAGTAAATATATTTATTTAAATATATTTCCTTTGCAAACTTTCTAAATTTCAGCCAAAAATCACTGGACAAGTTAATGGAAACATAGCTAGTGTTTGAAATGACCGTCAAAGTTGTAGCTTGTGCTTCGTTGGCATACTGCTATTGCTCTGCCCTGATATTATACACTTGAAACATCGAACTGCTTCTTTACAAAAAAAGCTTACCAACTGGATGATATGTCACATGATTTTTCAAAATCACTGTGTCAAATGTATTTCCATGTAACTTTGTTTGAGTGACTGTGTGGTGCATTTGCACAGTCTTGACTGGAGATGTTTTGCTCAATCAGGACGAGGACGAGGTAGACCAGGGAACGATGGTGAGGGCGGGCACGAGCGACATGGGCACCATCCGGGAGGCCGGTTCGCTAGGGGGCACGGCAAGGACCATGATCGAGCAGAGCGACATGGGCACCATGGAGTCTCAGCTGGGCACCATGGTGATCAACTCAGACGATGATGAGGACGAGGAGGCCGGCACCATGAAACGTAAGAGACCGATGTCACAATGTCATAGTAGATTTATAATTCCCTGTTGGAGTTACATTGCAATGCACTGTGAATGTCATTTCTAGCCGTTACGTGATCACTGGAGACTTTTGGTGTCAAAAGATAATGAGTTGTCAAAGCATTACACAAAACGATGTCACACGATTCTATCACGGTGTGATGCATTCATCACCCCCAGCATCAAATTGGCTCATTCAAACCCTTTCATCTCACCTGCAACTTGTTGTAAATGACAGTGTTCCCAGTCAAGTTACCTGGTTAAATAAGTTTAAGTAAATGTGAAACTAAATTTACATAAATTAACAAATACAATTCAACAAAGTTAGTCTCTATAATTAAAAGTGCTGTACGCAAGTCCAGATGTAATCCGTCCAATTTTTTGTTGTTGCTAGAATGCTTCCATTTAAAACCACTGTCCTGCATACAGTGAGATTGTGGTTACTTCATTATGCTTGGAGACACACATTGAACCAGTGGACCATGTGACCCTAGAGTGGCTTTCCATGGTATATAGGACTGCCAGCTTTAGCTGATTTTTCTTCAAGGCCCACTAGATGGCATGGATATTTCACTGGGCTGAAGGGTAGAGTGTTTCCCTTGCCGCATAGTGCTGATGGCTCCTCAGACCAATACCAGAGGTGGGACGTTCCAGAGAATTAAGAGGTAGGGCTGGGTGATCTATCGAGTTCATTCAAATAAAAAAAAAGACTGCGCGGAATTCAAAATGCCCGTATCGCAGTATCTCTTTCTTTTCTTCTTTATGAGCATTTATGTCTACTTGTTCTAATGTTGCCTTTTTGTCTCGTCTCCCTCGCTCCTTTTGACTGCTGTGTGCAGCACTTTCCCACTCACACACGGAGCCTTCCCCGTCACTCACGGCGACAAAGATTAGAGATCGCTTCTTCCTCTCGGACAGTAAGCAGTACCAACTCGCTGTTTGTATTTTAAGTTTGGTCCAACAGAATCAGTCATGTGGACACCAAAACACAGTGAGACATTATTTTACTGTAACAGGTGAATTTAATCTTTCTAACGAAAGCGCCTAAAATTGACCTCAGAGCAGACCCTACTGAAACGGGAGTATCAATGAATGTTAATCCTGAACAAATCCGGTTTCGGTACATGGCATTGCCGTACCATGTACCGCTAGCAGCATTTTAGACAGCTAACACATAACAAGCTGTGGCTAGTCTGTTTTTTTAAATACATTTACAAATACTAATTTATAAGGAAGTGGCAACTCGTTCTCATTCTAAGAAATAAGGCTACATGCTCTTAAAACAGGTGGAGACAGACAGGAGGGTGTGTTCATAACAGTTTAACTGTTCTACCTCGCTAGCTAGCCTTTTTTTCTATAATGCATTCACCTGCTACAAGAAGTAATTATTAGTGGGTGTGCAGTTGTGCATGGTTCTTGTTATATTTGTAACAAAGGGGTCATTTTCTTAGACTTAAGTCAGATCAGTGATTATTGCAAAATGGCAGGATAAACTATTTTCATCAAATGTAATTTTTTGTGGTTGTTATGGTTGTGGAAGGCTTATTTAGCCTACGTATAATTTTGTAAGCACTGAATTAATAAATTTTTTGCGGACTGTTCATTAAATCAAATCAAGTTTTATTTGTCACATACACATGGTTAGCAGGTGTTAATGCGAGTGTAGCAAAATGCTTGTGACCTTTTAACTGTACAACAACTCTTATTTAGAGAGGAAAAAATTGAACAAAATTCGAGATATGACTTTTAGGCCATATTACCCAGCCTTTGTTTACGAGAAGGTTTGTCATCTGACATTTTGCCATTAGTTGTCATCTGGAGAATGCCAAGCGGGTGGAATTGGGGGTGAATGAATGGGAATGTAGAGTTCCCAAAGAAAACATCTCATGGGTTATAATATGATATGTGAAATATGTTTTTGTCCAAATGTCTGGTGATTGGACAATGGTGAGTTCTGAGTGATTTGTTATTTTTCAATCCTACTCCTGATGCCAATCAAAGACACGTAATGTATGTCACTCTTTGGATGTGTTTAACAGACTATCTTTAACCTTCCTGTCAGTTTTCCCCTTGGGTATAAAGACTGGTTGAAGTGTGTGGGGACTTAAATAATGAATGTTTGTCTTTCTCTCTACTGTGCCATTCCATTCTACCGCACACAGTAGTTATGCACAGACATGTAACATGATCATTTTAAGTAAATTATATTATGTTTCAGATTAATGGTGTAAGATATCAGTTTCCACTAGATGGGAGTGTAAAATATCAGGTTTTATTCAGAGACCAGATGAACACTAAAACATTCAACAGTTTTTATTTGTACTGGCATGATATAAATACAGAAACCCATAGAAAAAAGCTAGTTTCTTGACCAACAGGATGGTGTAAGACCCTGACCTGGCGTTTTCCTTTTCTTCTTTAAAAAAAGAGATCAGAGTTGTATTCTAACTACAGTATTTAATGTTTTATTGAAAGAGCAGTGGGAAGGTGGAGAGGGAGGTAGTCACAAGTAGAGGGGCACAGACAGGAAAGTGGCCGTGACGGGGCTCAGCTCCCGTCACCGGGTTTTTTTTTCTATGGGGCTCAGGCAGAAAAAGGTTTTGGGGAGGAAGGGACTATTTTCCTTTGGGTGTTGCCTGTTTGTTTGTCTATGTCTTCTAAATGTTTATGTATTATGGTGTATTACTCAGTAACTTTCTATAGTTTCTAGTTTTAATGTCACATGCATAAGTACAGTGACATGCATTTCTTGCAAACTCAAAACCCAACAATGCAATAATCAATAACAATGTAATACTAGAAAAAAAATCCACAAGGAATATGAAGAACACAATAAGTAAGCATACTATATATATGGTCAGTTCCAATACCATATTTACAATGTGCAGTGATACTGGAGTGACGGAGATAGATATGTATAGGGGTAAATAAAAGGTCAATAAAGAGAGGCCGTGTAGCTATTTTGTAAGCTATTAAGCAGTTGTATTGCTTGGTGATAGAAGATTTGTTAAAGAGCCTGTCTGTGCCAGACTTGATGCACTGGTACTGCTTGCTGTGCGGAATCAGAGGGAATAGTCTATGGCTTAGGTGGTTGGCGTCTTTAACAATTTTCAAGGCGTTCCAACCACACCGCCTGATATAGATGTCCTGGATGTCAGGGAGGTCGGCCCCAGGGATTTACTGGGCTGTCCGCACCACCCTCGGTTGCGCCATGAGATCGATGGCGGTGCTATTGCCATACCAGGCAGTGATGCAGCCAGTCAAGATGATCTCATTGGTACAGATGTAGAACTTTTTGAGGATTTGAGGGCCTATGCCAAACTTTTTCAACCTCCTGAGGGGGGAAGAGGTGCTGTCGCACCGCCTTCACGACTGTGTGCGTGTTTGGATCACTTTAAGTCTAGTGATTTGTACACTGAGGAACTTGAAGCTGTTGAACTGCTCGCCCCCCCCCCCGTTTTATGTAGTCCACGATCAGCTCCTTGGTCTTAATGACGTTGAGGGAGAGGTTGTTTGTCTGGCACTCCCTGTAGGCTGACTCATCGTCACCGGTGATCAGGCCTACCACCATCGTGTCGTCAGCATACTTGATGATGGTGTTGGAGTTGTGCGTGGCCACGCATTCGTGGGTGAACAGGAAGTACAGGAGGGAACTAAGCACACACCCCTGTGTTGAGGGTCAGTGTGGCGGAGGTGATGTTGTTGGCTCATCAGGATCCAATTCCAGAGGGAGCTGTTCAGACCCAGAGTCCTAAGCTTAGTGACGAGCTTGGAGGGGACAATGGTGTTGAACGCTGAGCTGTAGTCAATGAACAGCGTTCTCACATAGGTATTCTTCTTGTCTAGGTGGGTGAGAGAGCGCCATCTATGAATCTGTTGGGGTGGTATGCAAATTGTAGTGGGTCTGGGATGGGGGAGTTAATGTGTGCCATAACCAGCCTCTCAAAGCACTTCACGATTGCAGAAGTGAGTGCTACAGGGCGGTAGTCATTGTGGCATGAAGCCTTAGAGTTCTTGGACAGGAATGATGGTGGTCATCTTAAAACATGTGGCGATTACAGACTGGGACAAGGAGACGTTGAAAATTACCGTTCTGAGAGCGAGATCACCCAATCCTCTGGGTCGGTGATGGTCCTCACACCCGTCACAATATTCTCAAAGTGTGCATAAAATGGATTGAGTTCGTCTGGTAGTGTCATCGTTGGGCAGATCACGGTTGGGTCTTTCTTTGTAATCCGTAATGTACTGTAGCCCCTACCCCATGCGGCGGGCGGCGGAACCTGTCTAATATGATTCCACCTTATTTCTATATTGTCCTTTTGCTCGTTTGATGACTCTGCAGAGGTCATAGCGGGACTTCTTGTACTTATTCCTGTCCTCCGCCGTAGCCTCAGAATTGTCAGCGGTAGCTGTGTGTGTGGTAGCCCTGTCCTTTAGTTTCTCAATGGAGCGAGTCACGGGTGCTTCCTGTTTTGAGGTTCTGCTTGTAAACAGGAAGCAGGAGCACAGAGTACTATACATGCATTCATGGCCTATGCCTACATGCCCTGTAGAGCCCGACCGTTATATCGTTTCACCGATATTGGCCTTTTCAACAGCTATGTCGGTATCGGCCGATAACTCCACAGATAACGATATTCAATAAATAGGATGAAAAAACAGAATCTCATGCTTATCTGAACACTTGCGGCCATTCTCATGAAGCATGGAGGAAGAGGTGTGATGGTGTGTGGGTGCTATGCTGTTGACACTGTTAGTGATTTTATTTAGAATTCAAGGCACACTTAACCAGCATGGCTACCACAGCATTCTGCAGCGATACGCCATCCCATCTGGTTTGCGCTTAGTCCCACTATTATTTGTTTTTCAACAGGACAATGACCCAAAACACACCTCCAGCCTGTGTAAGGCTATTTGACCTAGGAGAGTGATGTAGTGCTGCATCAGATGACCAGGCCTCCACAATCACCAGACCTTAACACAATTGAGATGGTTTGGGATGAGTTGGACCGCAGAGTGCAGGAAAAGCAGTCAACAAGTGCTCAGCATATGTGGGAACTCCTTCAAGACTGTTGGAAAAGCATTACTCATGGAGCTGGTTAAGAGATTGCCAAGAGTGTGCAAAGCTGTCATCAAGTCAAAGGGTGGCTACTTTGAAGAATTTCAAATATAAAATAGATGTAGATTTAGTTTAACACTTTTTTTTAGTTACTACATGATTTCATAGCTGTGATGTCTTAACTATTATTCTACAATGTAGAAAATAGTAAAAATAAAGAAAAACCCTTGAAATAGTAGGTGTGTACAAAATTTGGACTGGTACTGAATGTTGGTAAGTTTTGCCCCCCCCCCCCCAAAAGAATTGGTAACGTACCCCAAAAAACAGATCAGGACCTAATGCCCTGTACAGATGGCCTTTGGAGTACCAGCCTGGTATCTCTGGTTTCAGCTAAGCGATCAATCCACTAATCCTGGGCCTGCTCACATTCTCCTTCTCTTCCCTAATGGAAAAGAATCCAGTTAGTATAGATTCCTCCTCAGAGCTGTTAAGGCGACATTAACAAATGAATGTGTAAGAATGACCTTTATCCACCAAAATGGAAGTCCCTCTCCAATCTGGATCTCTTAACCCCAGTTAAGTCTTTGGTCTTGGAGTCAGCTGCCCAGAATAAGTTAGGCCTATTGATTTTCCGTAATGGGGCTGTAGGAATGATAAGGCTATTCCTTTTACACCATCATGGTCCTGCGATGGACGCACAAGCTAGAAATTAAGCCGCAAACAAAATTCAAAATCACTCGTCAAATATGAGTAATTGTTTGAGTAACTACTTTCTCCCTCTCATTAATTACATTTAAACATTTTGGTCAGTTAAATAAATTACTTTCGAATTGCTTCATCTCAGAACTTAACTTTCCAATACTTAAAAAAAAAAAGTTCTTCAGTGACATACATTTTTATATATTGGCTATGATTACTGATGAATACATGAATCCAAAATGACACTTCCAGTATGTTTCTTCTCAAGTAGTGATATGTGTGTGCATGTAGCATATAATTTCTGTGCATGGAGAACAATAAGCAAAGGTGGCTTAGATGCTGGAATCTGAACAGTCTGTCATTTTCACCACTGCTCTCCCTCTCTCCCCCACGATGCTCAGCAGAATGCTGTGTGGCCAGGAATCAAATCCCGGGGATGAGTTCTCCCTGTTTTATCTTAAGATGGGTTAAAGAATTTATATTATCCCCAGTGAAGATGTCCCACTGCTGGACTTTAGTGGTGCCTGGTATCAACACTACCGGTCAAAAGTTTTAGAACACCTACTCATTCAAGTGTTTTTCTTTATTTTTTTACTATTTCCTACATTGTAGAATTAATAGTGAAGACATCAAAACTATGAAATAACACATATGGAATTTGTAGTAACCAAAAAAGTGTTAAACAAATAAAAATATATTTTATATTTGAGATTCTTCAAATAGCCACCCTTTGCCTTTTATTTATTTATGTATTTTACCTTTATTTAACTAGGCAAGTCAGTGAAGAACAAATTCTTATTTTCAATGACGGCCTAGGAACAATGGGTTTAACTGCCTTGTTCAGGGGCAGAACGTCAGATTTTTACCTTGTCAGCTCGGGAATTCGATCTTGCAACCTTTCGATTACTAGTCCAACGCTCAAACCACTAGCCTACCTGCTGCCTTGATGACAGCTTTGCACACTCTTGGCATTCTCTCAACCATCTTCACCTGGAATGCTTTTCCGACAGTCTTGAAGGAGTTCCCACATATGCTGATCACTTGTTGGCTGCTTTTCTTTCACTCGGCTTGCGATGAGTCGGACTGCAATCTCAATTTGGTTGGGAGATTGTGGAGGCCAGGTCATCTGATGCAGCACTACATCACTCTCCTTCTTGGTAAAATAGCCCTTACACAGCCTGGAGGTGTGTTGGGTCATTGTCCTGTTGAAAAACAAATGATCGCTGCAGAATGCTGTGGTAGCCATGCTGGTTAAGTGTGCCTTGAATTCTAAATAAATCACTGACAGTGTCACCAGCAAAGCACTCCCACACCATAACACCTCCTCCTCCATGCTTTACGGTGGGAAATACACATGCGGGGAACATTCGTTCACCCACACCGCGTCTCACAAAGACATGCCGGTTAGAACCAAAAATCACCAATTTGGACTCTAGACCAAAGGACAAATATCCACTGGTCTAATGTCCATTGCTTATGTTTCTTGGCCCAAGCAAGTCTCTTCTTATTGGTGTTCTTTTAGTAGTGGTTTCTTTGCTGCAATTTGACCATGAAGGCCTGATTTCACACAGTCTCCTCTGAACAGTTGATGTTGAGATGTGTCTGTTACTTAAACTCTGAAGCATTTATTTGGGCTGCAATTTCTGAGACTGGTAACTCTAATGAACTTATCCTCTGCAGCAGAGGTAACTCGGGGTCTTCCATTCCTGTGGCAGTCCTCATGAGAGCCAGTTTCAATATAGCTCTTGATGTTTTTTGCTACTGCATTTTAGAAGTTCTTGAAATGTTTCATTTTGACTGACTTTCATGTCTTCAGGTAATGATGGACTGTCATTTCTCTTTGCTTATTTGAGCTGTTCTTGCCATAATATGGACTTGGTCTTTTACCAAATAGGCCTATGTTCTGTATACCACCCCTACCTTGTCACAACACAACTGATTGGCTTAAATGCATTGAGAAGGAAAGAAATTCCACAAATTGACTTTTAACAAGGCACACCTGTTAATTGAAATGCATTCCAGGTGACTACCTCATGAAGCTGGTTGAGAGAATGCCAAGAATATGCAAAGCTGTCATCAAGGCAAAGGGTGGCTATTTGAAGAATCTCAAATATAAAATATATTTAGATTTGTTTAACACTTTTTTGGTTACTGCATGATTCCAAATGTTTTATTTCATAGTTTTGTTGTCTTCACTATTATTTTACAATGTAGAAAATAGTTTTAAAAAAATAAAGAAATATCCTTGAATGAGTAGGTGTTCTAAAACTTTTAACCGGTAGTGAACTTCTGAGTTAAGTCAACTCTGGGGTGGTCTCAACTTGGTTGGCCTAGAGTGCTTTGTGGAATCATCTGACTTTGATTTTGATTTTGGGTCAAAATTACGCATATTGTCTTGAAATGGTTCACAGTCCGGTGTGTCCTTAATGTTATTTCAGTAAAATTAAAATGTGTTTAAGTGTCAGTTGGGGAAGGCACATCTTTCATGTTACTGTAAGGAAAGGGAGCACCAGAGTAAGCTGCATCAGGGTGGTATTCATGATTAGGGCATGAGCATTTTTTTATTGCTCTAGGCCAGGTAGCCTAGTTCCCCTCCATTTTTTTTAACCAAATGTTATTCTGTTTTGTGCCTACTGAACACGAGTATGTAAAGCTTTTACTGAGGTTTGAGAGGGATCCTGCATGGAGAGTATAGCAAAGATGTTGGGGTGGATGTAATGTAGCATACAGTACAACCCTGTCAAACGAGCCACAGGGGCACAGTTTGGTCAGAAAATATTCCATACTCTACCAATGGTAGTCTATTCAAACTGGATGTAGTGTGCTGGGTTATGTTCAGTAGGCAAGAAAAGGCAGAAAACGCAGCGAGAAGAAAACAGTCCCTTCCTGTTTTGGCCATCTTCAACCTGTCCAATAAGAAATGCTTTGTTTTAGCTTTTTGTTGCAAAACGTTTCGCTACGGTGGGGAGCTTGTCTCTTCTTCCTGTACAAATGGACCAAATCTGCTATTATAAGAGACCAGGGAGACGGTAAGGAAATGGCTGAATTAATGATACGCCAGTGGAAGCGGGGTACAGGCATCATATGGCCATATAGATAAAGACCATTTCTTAACACTAGGCATAGCATTTAATTAAAGGTATTTTTCTTCTGTAAGCTGGTTCGTGTGATTGCAGTCCTGGGGGTTTTGATGATCACTATAATGATTCCTATAGGAGTGAGTAACACCATTTTACTCAATACTTTCCTCTCTTCAAAATGTCTCTTTGATCACCAATATCTTCCCTTTCATCAATACAGGTCCATGGGGATTCAAACCATTTGAATGCAAATATGATGTTTGGTTTATGAAAACAGCCCTTTACATCTATAGAATTCTCCCTTATGAAACTGTATGAACTATGAACGTGAACCGTCTTCTTGAAAGTTGGAGTCACTGACACCCTTGTTGTTTCGGTGCATGTCTAGGGAGAGATGAGACCATGCAGCCCGCCAAGCCGTCCTTCCTGGAGTACTTTGAGCAGAAAGAGAAGGAGGCCAACTGTCACGACGACAGTAGAGAAGACCCAGGACACAACGCTGACAACCGCAAACTGCCTGCGGAGGGGGACCTAGAGGTGGTAAGTTAAGTGACATGATGCCGATGCCTCTAGTAAGCCATTCTTCTACTTCCTATAGAACTGTCATTGTTTTAACCTACGCGGCTCAGTACCTCAAAATTAACTACAACGTGATGGAGTCATGCAAGTTATGGCATGCTTAACGGTCAACTAAGTATTATTGACATTTCTTCCAATTAACTAAATCCCCTGATGAGCTAGAATTAGATTTCACCCCAATGAATTAGAATAAACCCTATGGGCTGGTTTCTCAGACACAGATTAAGCCTATTCCTGGACTGAAAAACATGCTCAACTGAGAATTTCCTTAAATGCTTTTTATTCCAGTACTAGGCTTAATCATTCTTGGAAAGGTACAATGTACAATGTTTAGCATCAACAGTTGGATTAAGCCTACACCAAGGATGTAGTGCAGGGTAAGTCTTATTTTTTACAACTCCATCCCTTGCCTACACATTCTGTTTAGTTTAAGTGCGCTGGCCACACAGATGAAGGGTATGGAACATCTCAGCAGTGAAAAGATGAGACCTGTTGTGGCATCCTTGAGCCAGCAGTTTTGCTCTCTTGCCGTGTCACGCTGGACGTATTTGTTGTTCTCGTTTTGTTATGTTTAAACAGACTGACAGGCGACCGTCTAGTGACTCCAGAAGTCACTTACACTGGCAGCACGAGCAGCGGCAATATCTTCAATTGGACAATACAAACATCACGTTTGTTTCAAAACCCAACAGAATTGGGTCAGTAGCTGCAAATTAGACTTGGAGATGAGGATGCGATATGCAGCATTTTGGTTTGATGAGTCCAGCTTGGTTGTTCTTTGAAGTGTCATGATGACTGGGGTCTTTACTATAGGCTAGATGAAGCTAGCCTAATTTGTGCTGGATCTTAATATAGACCTGTCATACAAACTATTTTTGCCTGTATTGCCTTGATTTTGTTTGCGTGGCTTCAATACGTTAATATCTGACGGTTAACACAGCTGTAAGACATCACATTGGACTTTGGTGTTTTCCACATTGCATGAGGGAGACAGAATATCTAGACTACTTTTAAGGGACCATGTGGTTCAAGAGAGGGCTTTTGCAATAAAAATTCAGGCAAGGTAACATGTGTAAGCCTATATCAACCTTCTCTTCCCGAGACCACCAGCCTTTTAAAATGTTTGTTGCAGCCCTGATATACTTCATTCAACTAGTCCACCAAAGAAATCAAGCCATTAACTAGTTGAATCTGATGTGGAAGATCAGGGCTACAACAAATATCTGACGGCTGGTGGTCCTCAAGGAGATGGTTGGGAAACACTGGCCATGATGTCGCTACAGACTTAGTCTGTGGGCAGTCTGCTTCATGAAATTATGGTTGTTAACTCACTAGGAAGCAGAACAGGTGCAGAGAGTGGCCATGCTGTTAGCTTAAGTTGCACTAATGGATGAATGTGTGCTAGAACAGCTGGGGGATAACATTTAGCTGCATTATGCATGAGAGCGAGATTACGAATGACAACGTTTTTGTCTCCAAACCCCCCTACTCTGAACACACCAAGTAAAGGAAGGTATGGGCCGTGGCTAATAATCCATGACAATGATTTTCACACTCCACCCCATTCTCAACTGGACACTATTTTGGGGGTGGCCTATTTTGCTTGGCCTTGGAATATCTATGCTGGGTAGTTGCTGAGGCTGGGCGATATGGACAAAAATCCCTATTACGATAAATTGAATTTTTATGCGATAACGATAAATCCGCATTTAAATGACAATTAATACTTTTTGGGGGAGGTGCTAGAGCTGGGCCATAAGGACAAAAAGTAATACCGTGGGGCCTCCCGAGTGGCGCAAGGGTTAAGGCACTGCATCTCAGTGCTTGAGGCGTCACTACAGACCCCGGTTTGATACCAGGCTGTGTAGCAGCTGGCCGTGACCAGGAGACCCATGAGGCGGCGCACAATTGGCCTAGCATCGTCCGGGTTAGGGGAGGGTTTGGCTGGCCGGGATGTCCTTGTCCCATTGCGCTCTAGCGACTCCTGTGGTGTACCGGGTTCATGCACGCTGAAACGGTCGCCAGTTGTACGGTGTTTCCTCAGACACATTGGTGCGGCTGGCTTCCGGGTTAAACGAGCAGTGTGTAAAGAAACAGTGCGGCTTGGCAGGGTTATGTTTCGGAGGATGCATGGCTCTCGACCTTCGACTCTCCCGAGTCCGTACGGGAGTTGCAGCGATAGGACAAGACTGTAACTACCAATTGGATATCACAAAATTGGGGAGAAAAGGGCAAAAAAATATATAAGAATATTGTGACAAATGTAGCTATTTTGCTCGATAACAGTAAATACAACACCTTTTTTTTTTTTTTTTTTTTTTTTTTTTATATAAATGGACGGTTACTTTATATTAGCAGCAGGGCTCTAGATAATATTTTTCAAGTAACAATAAGATAACTTAGATGGTAGCTTATGGTTAAAAAAGTAAGCTATTTCCTCTAATATATCCAGGGAATGTATTATTGATATTTTGATGTGCAACCTGTCAAAATATGATCCAGAATTGTCAGATTTATTGTTGGCTCTTCAGATAATTGGCTGTCTTTGTGCATATTGGCCTAAAGGCTATATTATTCACCACCTGAGGAAGTGGGAACTCAAAATTCGAAATATTATATTATTGCTATAAAGCCATTAGGGATGTGCATCTTTCCCTATCAAGACGATTCAATACGTATTTAGGTTCGATCGGGGGGCCAGCAGCAGCCTGCAGCAGCAATGTAGCCTATGTTGTTTGTCCCCCCATTTTGGTTCTGAAGTCACCATACCCTAGAGCTGGTCAATACAGCCTGAAAATCATATCACAATTTATTTATTTTCAAACTTATGGACGATTCACAAAATATATCTTTATACATAAAAAAAAAAAAATGTTGTATAGTTAAAGGTAAAATACAATGCATTTCAAATGGTCAGCAATAATCTAAAGAATTCAGGGTTTGTGAAATTATACCTAGGCTAAATATAAGGCTTCCACAACCATAAAACCCACTAATAATTGTAATATTTTATTCAAAATAGTTTAACCTGCTTTTTCGCAATAATCACATCTGGCTTTCAAGTCTGTCTATAAAAATGCCCTTTTTGTTACAAATTTAACCAGAACTATGCTTGATGCACATTCACTAATAATGACTAACTTCTTGTAGCAGGCATTATAGAAAATGAACACAGGTCTTATAAGCAATCTCAAGCACAAGGCACATGCTAGTGAGTAGCCAGCTAATCTTTATATTTAAAGTTTAGCCAACTTGGATCTATTTGCTAGCTAACAAGGCAGAACAGTTGAATTGTTATGAACACACCCTGTTTGAACAGCATGCTAGCCTGTCCACTTTGTTCAGCTGTTGAAATCAAGTGGCCTATCTTATTTCTCAGAATGAGAATGAGTTGCCAATTCCTTATATACTTGTGTTTTATGCTTATTTTCCATTTATAAAGACACAGACTAGACAGCTAATAACAGTCTTTGGCTAAAATGCTGCAACATTTGAGTAGTTGAGACATAAAAAGGGTATTGTTACAAAGGTTCTCCTCTTATACAGTAAAATAATGTCTCTGTGTTTGTCCATGTGACCAATTCTGTTGGACCAAACCTCAAATGCAAATAGCGAGTTCAAACTGTTTGTCAGAGGAAGAAGTTAACGCTCATCTTTGTTGTTGTGAGTGCCAGGTGATTGGTGTGTGTGTAAACAGAGAGGAAGAGGCAAAGCGAGAAGTGTCAATCTCACCAAAATCTGTCCAGAATATGCCCAATGTGTGTGCTAAATTTTACATTAACATTTTTGTCATTTAGTAGACTCTCTTATCCAGTGCGACTTACAGTTAGTGCATTCATCTTAAGATAGCTAGGTGGGACAACCATATTTCACAGGCATAGTAAGTAGTAAGTAGTAAACAAGATTCTCTGGTCTGATGAAACCAAGATTGAGATCTTTGGCCTGAATGCCAAGCATCACATCTGGAGGAAACCTGTCACCATCCCTACGGTGAAGCATGGTGGTGGCAGCGTCATGCAGTGGGGATGTTTTTCAGCGGCAAGGACTGGGAGACTAGTCAGGATCGAGGGGAAAATGAACAGAGCAAAGTACAGAGAGATCCTTGATGAAAACCGTCTCCAGAGCACTCGAGACCTCAGACAAGACAACGCAGGAGTAGCTTCGGGACAAGTTTCTGAATGTCCTTGAGTGGCCCAGCCAGATCGCAGACTTAAACCTGATCGAACATATCTGGAGAGACCTGAAAAACACTGCAGTTATTCTGCAATTACTGCATCCAAAATACCAGTTGACTGCCGTTACTGCACTTTTTTTGTAAGGGTGCACAGTGGGGTGAGTGAGTGTGAGTGGCTCGCTCACACTGATGCCGACAGTGAAACAGGGACAGGCAGATACTTTCATAGCAGGAATCAACATAAGCCATAGACTGTTCTAAAACCATTACTTGGTCAACAGAAATAATCTACTTTCTGTTATGAAAATCACAGAAAATAACCAACGTGTTACCGATGTCGGCAAAATGATTTGGATAGAGGAAGGCAATGTCGGTGTCAGTAATTTTCGAGTTTATCATCCCAGCTCTAGTAGTTGCTAGTAAGAGCAAATTCTACCATGTAGGTATTGCAGAAAGAGTGCAACTAATTCAGGATTATCTAATGCAGACAGCTAACCTGTAGATTTGAAGTCAGAATACGCTGCTTCCAAAGTGGCTGATTCGGACTCTACTCATGCCGCATACTTAAGTCAGATACAAGTTCAGTGATGAAGAGACTCCTTTTTCACTATATTCAGTTGAAGTCGGAAGTTTACACATACCTAGGTTGAAGTCATTAAAACTTGTTTTTTAACCACTCCACAAATTTCTTGTCCTAACCGACTTGCCAAAACTATAGTTTGTTAACATCTACTTTGTGCATGACACCAGTAAATTTTCCAACTATTGTTTAGAGACAGATTATTTAACTTATAATTCACTGTATCACAATTCCAGTGTGTGAGAATTGTACATGCACTAAGGTGACTGTGCCTTTAAAAGGCTTGGGAAATTCCAGAAAATGATGTCATGGCTTTAGAAGCTTCTGATAGGCTAATTGACATAATTTGAGTCAATTGAAGGTGTACCTGTGGATGTATTTCAAGGCCTACTTTCAAACTCAGTGCCTCTTTGCTTGACATTGTGGGAAGCTTGTGGAAGGCTACCCAAAACGTTTAGCCTACACAATGGGATGAATAGAGGCTGTTCTCTTTGCTACAGTTGAAGGATGTTTACATACACCTTAGCCAAAAACATTTAAACTCAGTTTTTCACAACTCCTGACATGTAATCCTAGTGAAAATTCCCTGTCTTTGGCTAAGGTGTCAGGAGTTGTGAAAAACTGAGTTTAAATGTTTTTGGCTAAGGTGTATGTAAACATCCTTCAACTGTAGCAAAGAGAACAGCCTCTATTCATCCCATTGTGTAGGCTAGTTCCAATCAACCCCCACTCTCCATGCCTTTCACCTGACTTCCCGAACTCACTAGAAGATCTGTTAGGATCACCACTTTATTTTAAGAATGTGAAATGTCAGAATAATAGTAGAGAGAATTATTTATTTCAGCTTTTATATCTTTCATCACATTCCCAGTAGGTCAGAAGTTTACATACACTCAAATAGTATTTGGTAGCATTGCCTTTAAATGATTTAACTTGGGTCAAACGTTTTGGTTAGCCTTCCACAAGCTTCCCACAATAGGTTGGGTGAATTCTGGCGCATTCCTCCTGACAGAGCTGGTGTAACTGAGTCAGGTTTGTAGGCCTCCTTGCTCGCACACACTTTTTCAGTTCTGCCCAGATATTTTCAATAGGATTGAGGTCAGGGCTTTGTGATGGCCATTCCAATACCTTGACTTCGTTGTCCTTAAGCCATTTTGCCAGGAGACAGGGAATTTTCACTAGGATTACATGTCAGGAGTTGTGAAAAACTGAGTTTAAATGTTTTTGGCTAAGGTGTATGTAAACATCCTTCAACTGTAGCAAAGAGAACAGCCTCTATTCATCCCATTGTGTAGGCTAGTTCCAATCAACCCCCACTCTCCATGCCTTTCACCTGACTTCCCGAACTCACTAGAAGATCTGTTTTGATGTCAGAGCAAACTCTCAAAGGACGTTGTAGGTGTCTCCATCCAAAAATGAGCCTTACCAGTTACAAACAAATATTCTTTGGTTTATTGTCCCATGTTTCTTTGCCCATTCTTTGTTGGGTGTATCTCATATTGAACACATCCATGCCTATATGGAAGAGCCAAAGGTGTGTCCTTATCTCCGTTAATAACCTGTCTATTTGATCTCTCTTACCCACTGTGCTCTACGGTGAGTCTGTCACCTGCTCTTCTGGCCCAGTAGGTTATCAGTGGCTTCTCAAGACTCTGTGCCTAGGGGCCACATAACATTTGTAATAACAGCAGACGCTGTTGTCCAGAGCAATTTAGAGGATCAGTTAGGGTTAAATTCTTTCCTCAAGGGCACATCGACAGATATTTCATCTAATCAGCTCGGGGATTCAAACCAGCAACCTTTTGGTTACTGATCCAACGCTCTTAACTGCTAATCTACCTGCTAACCAGGCATGATATCCTAATCTGGCATATAGCCTAACCAGTACAAAGGCCAATAGCACACCAATAGCGTTTGCTGGCCGAGAATACTTAGCACCTCTGAATAGAGTGCCGGCCGTAATTTGCGAACTGATTGCGCACCGATTTTATATGTAGAATCGTTTGAAAATGTCGGCAGCAGAACAATAGATCCACATTCGGTGCAATGTGCGAAAGCGTTAATGCTCATGTGTCTTATCAATCATTATCGAGAGCCTGTATTTTGGGATTTTGTAAGGATCTTAACATTTATTGGTAAAGAGTTCTTAGGATGAACTTCAACTTTATGCAATCTGAAAGCACTAAGTACTTCTGAGGACACCATGGTTTAATGTGCAATGTTTAGACCAGGTTTTTTGTAATTATATTGCTGGTGTAGGCATGGTTTGAAGGTGGGATTCTTACATGTCTTTCAGCTCAAGTTCAAGCTTAGAATAGTTGAAGACTTTGTGTGAACATTGTATTCTTTTTAGATGCGAACATGGAGCGTGGAGGAGCTGAGGTCACGGCTGGCCTCCCTGGACCCCCAGATGGAGCAGGAGATCAAGGAGATCCGCCAGCGCTACCTGGCCAAGCGCCAGCCCATCCTGGACGCCATCGAGGCCAAGAAGCGACGCCAGCAGAACTTCTGAGGCACTTTGGCATGCCATACTCAAACGTCTTAAGTGGACTTTTGGTCATTCACACTGGACAATGACACGGACAGATTACTTCTGTTCATTGCTTTGGACTCCTTCATTGCGTTTCTTGTCTTTTTCTTTATAGGAAAACCACTTAATGCTGCCATGCATGGATGTTTTTTTTTGTCTTAAGTTATTTTTTTTAGGGTACTTGAGACCTCAAGTATTCTTTTTTTCACTCATGTGGTACAATTGTATTATCTTTCACTGTTGGTACTCTTGAAACAACTGTGTTGAATTGGTAATTGGAAATTACTTTTATACTATACACTGTATCATTTTGTGTTTTACCACTTTTGTGTAATTTGGTACTTATTCCTTAATTTGTATTTAGGTTCTCCATACTATTAAATGTTCAGCACAGTACAATATCCTGCCAAAGGGAAGTTCAATTTACTTCATGGGTATATGACCCAGGAGAACCTGAATTTAAATTCAATAGATAGTACCACAGCCTTAGTTGAATGCATGTGCCTCAATAAACAACAACATTCCAACTTCAGATACGTGCATAGCTGATGTTAATGGTTGATTTCAAGAAAACGTCAAGTTTCATGCACATATTTGGAATTTGTTTCTGAATTATGTCATTTTAGAGATATTACAATGAGAGGTTTGGTTAAAAGATGTTTGAAAAATGTAAGTGAAACCTTGTTTTTTTTGTTGAACCATGATGCACTTCATTGTTTTTCACTGTACAGTTACTTCTCTATTTTTGTTCATAACTCATTGTCAACATTCCATAGAGCAGCTTGTACTTATTTTTTTAACATTCAAACTTTTGGTATACGTAAGGGGCAATCATTTTGTATATATAGTTTAGGCAGTTATATCCTTACGAGGAAGATACATTTTGCATTTGTTGTGCTACAGAAATTTGCATCCGTGTGCAAACTAGCCTCTCAGGTCAGATATTCTCAGGTTCGTATACAAGGACATTAATTAAGAAATTAATCGAAATAACCCAGTTTGATGACCAATAAGCACAATTTAGTTACCTGAAAATATTACTTGTTACAAGCCAAAATGGAATGTATTTAATTGCCTTATACTGCCTACTTATTTGTTTTTCTGCTTTATAATTGTAATAATGATCTGTCAATTTACTCAATTTTCTTTAAAGAATTACAAGTATTTAATTACTGTAGGTTAACTCCTCAAACCTTTGACATATCACTCAATCTAAACCTCTGTTGATCTGATATTTATTTGAGATTTCACATTGTTACTTACAACCATTGTTTCTGAGTAAGGCGGTCTATGTTTTTATCTGTTATATTGAAAGGCATTCATTGAAGTAGATATCACTGGAAAGCATTTCAGCCCTGTAATATGAATGAAGAACTGGTGTGTACTCAAAGTCTCCACTTGTCCTTTAAATTTAGTATTCATTCCAAGAAAATGGTTTTCAAATGTTGATGCCTTAAATTATGCAATGAATGTCATGCATGTGTTAAATATCAGTGTTTGATTTGTGTATTTGTTGCGTGCCTATTAAAACCAGTTTAAGGAATGTGTTTATTTGTACCATGTGTTTTCTCTCCCCATTTGAAGTACCTGATGTTGGAACCAGTGTTTTGGAACCAATGAGTATTTTGGCTTTGCAATGACATTTCAGGCAAGGTAACATGTGTATGCCTAGATCAGTGTTTCCCAACCCTCTCCTCGGAAACCACCAGCCTTTTAACATATTTGTTGCAACCCTGATAAAGCACACCTCATTCACCTAGTACACAAAAGAAAATCAAGCCATTAACTAGTTGAATCTGATGTGCTAGCCCAGGGCTACAACAAATATCTGACGGCTGGTGGACCTCAAGGAGATGGTTGGGAAACACTGGCCTAAATGTCACTACAGACTTAGTCTGTGGGCAGAATGCTTTATGGAAATACTTTCTGCCTTATGAAATTATGGTTGTAGAACAGGTGGCCATGCTGCTACCTTAAATTGCAACTCAGGATGAATGTGTGCTAGAACAGCTGGGGGATAGCATTTATCTGCATTATGCACGAGAGAGATTATGAATTACCACGTTTTTGTCTCCAAACGCTCCTCTACTCTGAACACACCAAGTAAAGGAAGGTAAGGGCTGTGGCCAATTACCAATGTCAGGGGTTTTCACACTGCTCCCCATTCCCCACAGGACACTATTTTGGGGTACTTGCTTGGCTGTAGATTATTTATGCTGGGTAGTTGCTGAGGTTGGGAGATATGGACAAAAGTCTTTATCGCTGTGAAATGACATTTTGGGCGTTAATGATGAATCTGCAACTCAGTATTAGGAAGGTGTTCCTAATGTTTGGTATACTCAGAAGACTAATTGTTTAAAGAAAGACAACCAAAACTATTGCTGATGGTGAACCAGAACAAAATAATATCTATTGTAAGCCGAGTTCAGCAGGTTGGTCAGAGTGTGAAGCTTGGTCAGAGTGTGAAGTTTGTGTAGTTGCGTAGTTTGACTAGTCTACCGATATTGCCTGGGGTTGTTCAGCATGCTAAATTACTTGTACTGTAGATCATTGACTGTCAACACGGTTACATCCAGTTCGACACTGAAGGAGAGGACGCATCAGTTGTCACAAAAGATGAGGGGTATTTTCAAAAGGTAGAATGAATGTAATATGAGCAATAAATGTTAGTGAACCAGGGCTCTACGGGCACATCAAAACCATACTACAGCCCACTCCGGTTGTAAAGTGGTGCCATGAACTCAATATTAAGGGGTAGATAAATTATATACTCACAGAAAGCTGTGGTGCTCCTCTCTGTAACTAGAATAACAGTAGTTGATTTGAAAACTAGTTTTCCTGCAATTACATTTTGAGCAAAGGTCATGCTTGTGCTTCTCTGAATGCATCTCTCCCTCCGTGTGCACAGTGGGGAGTGAGAGTGGCTCACTCACACAGCAGCCAACAGCGAAACATGGACAGGTAAATACTTTGAAAGCAGGAATCAACATAAGGCATAGACTATTACTGTTGACCATAATGGTTTTAGAACAACCTACTTGTGTAGCAAAATCACAGAATATTACCGACTTATGCAAAATGCTTCAGTTAGAGGTAGGAGGTTTCTGTAATTTTCTGTTTATCTTCCCAGCTCTAGTAGTTGATGGTAAGAAGCAAATTCTACCATACAGGCAATGCAGAAAAAGAGTGCAACAAATTTAGGATGATCGAATGCAGACAACTAACCTGAAGAATACATTTGTTCCGAAGTGGCTGATTCGGTCTAAACTCATGCACTTAATGCACACCTGAACACACAAACTTTTGACTGGTACTATATATTTCACTTGGTGTAGGCTGTTCACTATTAACTTGTTATAAACTTAATTTGAGCATTTTATTTATTACTACTACTAGCTTATCAGGGAGAGATTCCAGCTTGCTCTTGCTCGCTGAATGTAAAATAGTGGAGTTTGAAAGGAGAGAGAGCATCGATAGTGTGATCAATATACACCATATGAGTAGCCTGCTAATGTGCAAAGCCTTCGGAACGTATTTAGACCCCTGGACTTTTTCCGCATTTTGTTACATTACAGCTTTATTCTATAATGGGTTAAATAAAAAAATGTCTTCAGCAATCTACACACAATACCCTGTAATGACAAAGCGTAAACAGTTGTAACACAGATAACTTATTTACGTACGTTTTCAGACTATTTGCTTATGAGACTAGAATTTGAGCTCAGGTGCATCCTGTTTCCATTGATCACCCTTGAGATGTTTCTACAACTTGATTGGAGTCCACCTGTAGTAAATCAAATTGCTTGGACATGATTTGGAAAGGCACACACCTGCCTATATAAGGTCCCACATTCAACAGTGCATCTCAGAGCAAATACCAAGCCATGAGGTCAAAGGAATTGCCCATAGAGCTCTGAGACAGGATTGTGTCGAGGCACAGATCTGGGGAAGGGTACCAAAACATTTCTGCAGCATTGAAGTTCCTCAAGAACACAGTGGCGTCCATCATTCTTAAAAGGAAGAAGTTTGGAACCACCAAGACTCTTCCTAGAGCTGGCCGGCCGGCCAAACTGAGCAATCGGAGGGAGAAGGGCCTTGGTCAGGGAGGTGACCAAGAACCCAATGGTCACAATGACAGAGCTCTAGAGTTCCTCTGTGGAGATGGGAAAACCTTCCAGAAGGACAACCGTCTCTGCAGCACTCCACCAATCAGGCCTTTATGGTAGAGTGGCCAGACGGAAGCCACTCCTCAGTAAAAGGCTTGGAGTTTGCCAAAAGGCATCTAAAGACTCTCAGACCATGAGAAACAAGATTCGCTGATCTGATGAAACCATGACTGAACTCTTTGGCCTGAATGCCAAGCGTCACATCTGGAGGAAACCTGTCACCATCTGTTGGGATGTTTTCCAGCGGAAGGGACTGGGAGACTAGTCAGGATCGGGGCAAAGATGAACGGAACAAAGTACAGAGAGATCCTTGATGAAAACCTGCTCCAGAGCTCTCAGGACCTCAGACTGGCGTGAAGTTTGACCTTCCAATAGGACAACAACCCTAAGCACTCAGCCAAGACAACACAGGAGGGGCTTCAGGGCAAGTCTCTGAATGTCCTTGAGTGGCCCAGCCAGAGCCCTGACATAAACCTGATCGAACATCACTGGAGAGACCTGAAAATAGCTGTGCACCCACGCTCCCCATCCAACCTGACAGAGCTTGAGAGGATTTGCAGAGAAGAATGGGAGAAACTCCCAAATACAGGTGTGCCAAGTTTGTAGCTCATACCCAAGAAGACTCAAGGCTGTAATCTCTGGCAAAGGTGCTTCAACAAAGTACTGACTAAACTAAAGGATCTGAATTCTTATGTAAATGTAATATTTCAGTTTTTTTATTTGTTATAAATTAGCAAAATTGTCTTAAAAAACTATTTTTGCTTAGTCATTATAGGGTATTGTGTATAGATTGATGAGGGGAAAAACTATTAAATCGATTTTAGAATAAGGCCTTAACTGAACTAAATGTGGAAAATGTCAAGGGGTCTGAATACTTTCCGAAGGCACTATACCTTTCTGGACTTTGTAAACTGTCAAGAATAGACCCATAACTGATCCAAATGGTTGCATATTCAGGCCTAGACTGCATGCAGATATTTCGGCATGAAGCATTCAAACCAGGACGTTTGAGCTATTATTCAAATTAGTCTACATCAGTGTTGTAGTGGTGCCTGGAGAACTGGGTATACTCTCAGAAAAATATAAGAAAAAAATATTACAGTGACAAATACTCAATGACTTAAATGATAAATCCCATATTGGTCTTTCACAGTCAGGCCAACCCAAGCTGTACTGTGTAGGCTAATAATATGCCTATTATTGAAATAGATACATTAGACTGTAAAGTGAGTCAGAAATTCACAGGTTATTTATTTTTCTTTCAGGATTCCGCTCTGTCACACTTTTTTAATAGAAAACAACACAATTGAATGTTCTAAATCAGTGGTTCCCAAACTATTTATAGACCCGTACCCCTTAAAACGTTCAATCTCCAGCTGCGTACCCACTCTAGCACCAGGGTCAGCGCACTCTCAAATGTTGTTTTTTTACAACATTTTTGCGATAAATGTATTAAACATAAGAATGAGTGTGAGTTCTTGTCACAACCCGGCTCGTGGGAAGTGACAAAGAGCTCTTATAGGACCAGGGCACAAATAATAATAATAATAATAATAATAATCAATCATTTTGCTCCATCTTACATATAAAACCTTATTTGTTCATCAAAAATTGCGAACTACTCAACACAGGTTAATGAGAAGGGTGTGCTTGAAATGATGCACATAACTCTGTATTGGAGAGAGTCTTAGTCAAAAATAACTTTCCACCCACAGTCTGTGCCTGTATTTAGTTTTCATGCTAGTGAGGGCCAAGAATCCACTCTCACATACAGTGGGGAGAACAAGTATTTGATACACTGCCGATTTTGCAGGTTTTCCTACTTACAAAGCATGTAGAGGTCTGTAATTTTTATCATAGGTACACGTCAACTGTGAGAGACGGAATCTAAAACAAAAATCCAGAAAATCACATTGTATGATTTTTAAGTAATTAATTTGCATGTTATACATGGTTGCAAAGGGCATCAGTGTCTTAAAAGCGCGATTTGCCAAGGCAAGAAACTCTGTGCGTAGCTTTATCCTGAAATTTTTGCAGTGGCTTCTGATTAAATTCAATTGTCACAGAACCGATTGTTGCAATTCGATGAGGCTCTCTTGTTCAGATATCGGTAAGTGAACTGGAGGCAGGGCACAAAAGGGATAACGAATCCAGTTGTTTGTATCGTCCGTTTGCTTCGCTATATCACATTTGACATTGTCAGTAAGCTTGAGCTCATTTGCACACAAAAAAACATATCAGGAGACCACTTTTGGATGTTTGAGTGTGGTTACCCTTTAATTCAACTGCACAGAGACCTAGGACTGTTGTTTGGTTAGCAGTGTTTCTGTGGCGCACATGATATGTTTGCAAAACAAATGGCCACTGGATTGATGCAAATAATCATGTAAGGGTAGAATAGTTTTTTAGCTAGTTAACATTTAATTGAGAAGGTGTTTGGGTAAGGTTTTCCATCTACCAGAAGATGGTTAGGCCTATCATTAGCATCACTATATTTTTCCTGTTCCTTAATTATTTGAAACCTGGACATTTTACTTCATATTATGAGGCATGTCTTACCTTGCTTCAAAGTACCTATAGCCAAAATTCCACTATAGAAACGTGGAGGTAATTATTTTATAAAGACTTCCTCATATGGGCTCTTCTATTTTGTTGGTTTTCAAATCAACTTTTTTTCATTGTCTCGCAGCCAAAGCCAACCCATGACAGTTGTTGCATCTTTAGATCTCCCTTCCTTCTGTCCATGAAACCGCTCCCAAGTGCGGTGCGCATTTTAGCATGATGTTTTCCTGCAAATTACATTTTAGAATATTTGCATATAAGCCTACAGGCGTGTGCACATTGCTGCGCTTAAGATGTGAACAAATCACAGTTTATCAATATTTTATGTTCAAAATTCTGATCCGTTCCATCAGCCTTATTAACTTCTTATGGCTGCAGCCCGACACCGGTACACTTATGACAACATCCAGCTCAAGTGCAGGGCGCGAAATTCAAAATATATTTTTTTTAAATATTTAACTTTCACACATTAACAAGTCCAAGACACCAGATGAAAGGTACACATCTTGTGAATCAAGCCAACATGTCCGATTTTTAAAATGTTTTACAGGGAAGACACAATATGTAAATCTATTAGCTAACCACGTTAGCAAAAGACACCACTATTCTTACTCCATCAGTTTTTACTCCATCAGTAGCTATCACAAATTCGACCAAATAAAGATATAAATAGCCACTAACCAAGAAACAACTTCATCAGATGACAGTCTGATAACATATTTATTGTATAGCATATGTTTTGTTCGAAAAATGTGCATATTTCAGGTATAAATCATAGTTTACATTTCAGCTACAATCAGAAATTGCACCGAAAGCAGCCATAATATTTACAGACACCAACGTCAAATACCTAATTACTCATCATAAAACATTTCTGAAAAATACATAGTGTACAGCAATTGAAAGACAGGCATCTTGTGATTCCAGACAATATTTCCGATTTATTAAATGTTTTACAGCGAAAACAAAATGTAGCGCTATATTAGCGTAGCCACAATAGCCAGAAACACTTGGGCGCCCACGACCAGTTCACATGCACGACAGATATTAGAAATAGCATCATAAAATGTTTCTTACTTTTGGTGATCTTCTGTCAGAATGTTGAACAAGGTGTCCTTTGTCCAGAATAGTCGTTGTTTTGATCTGGAACGGCAAATATCCCTCTTCATTTAGCATGGGCACTTGCCAAGTGGCACGGATCACTCCAACGTCAACAAAGTCAGAGAACGGAACACGGCAAAACTCCCGAAAAAATTTCAATAATCTGATTAAACTATATTGAAAAAACATACGTTACGATGATATGGTCACATGTATCAAATAAAATCCGAGCCGGAGATAGTTGTCGTCCATAACGGCAGCAAAACAGAAGGCAATCCCACTGTCCAAGTCGTGCGCTTCAGAGTACCGGAAATGACGGTCACGTCATACAAAGAGCTTGTATTCCAATTCAGATGAAGATAAACACAACATTTCTTCTCTCACAGCCTCTTGACACCCAGAGGAAGGCGTATGAAGTGTACGTAGACTCTTACGTATCATGACCATGTATAGGCAGGAAGTTGAACAGAGCATATATTTCTGACATTCCACTTCCTGGTCAGGAAAAGTGCTGCAGAATGAGTTCTGTTTCACTCAGAGAAATAATTCCAACGGTTTTAGAAACTAGAGAGTGTTTTCTATCCAATAGTAATAATAATATGCATATTGTACGAGCAAGAATTGAGTACGAGCCAGTTTAATTTGGGAACGAATTTTTACAAAGTCGAAATGGCGCCCCCCTAGTGTCAAGAGGTTTTAATATGGAGTTGGTCCCCCCTTTGCTGCTATTCATCCCAAAAGTGTAAGATGGGGTTGAGGTAAGGGCTCTGTGCAGGCCAGTCAAGTTCTTCCACACCGATCTCGAAAAACCATTTCTGTATGGACCTCGTTTTATGCACATGGGCATTGTCATGCTGAAACAGGAAAGGGTTTTCCCCAAACTGTTGCCACAAAGTTGGAAGCACAGAATCATCTAGAATGTGTCACGACTTCCACCGAAGTCGGCTCCTCTCCTTGTTCGGCGGTCGACGTCACCGGCTTTCTAGCCATCGCCGCTCCATTTTTCATTTATCCATTTGTTTTGTCTTGTTCCCTGCACACCTGGTTTTCATTCCCCAATCACACTACATGTATTTATTCCTCTGTTCCCCCTCATGTCTTTGTGTGAGATTGTTTTGTGTTACGTGTCATGTTTGATGCGCAATTCCTGGTGTGCGTTTTATTACGTGTTTTATTTCACAAGGTATGTTTATTTGCTTGTACATATTATTCTGACTGTTTGCGCGTTTTGCACTTTGGCATATTGGCTGGATGTTTTCGACGCAGTGGCGTCCGTCTGTTGGTTTCTCCTGCCTAAATAAAGTGTGTGCCTGTTCACAACTCTCTGATCGCCTGCACCTGACTCCGCTCCCAGTACGCACACCATTGACAGAATGTCATTGTATGCTGTAGCTTTAAGATGGAATAAAGGGGTCTTGCCCAAACCATGAAAAATAGCCCCAGACAATTATTTCCCTTTCACCAAACTTTACAATCGGCACTATGCATTTGGGCAGGTAGCGTTCTCCTGGCATCCTGTCTTTGAGATTCTAATCAATAATGAGGAGAGACAAGGTCAATCCCCAATATTACTTTATTCAAAATGTATTAATAACATTGATTAATTATTGCAATAATGAAGCTGGTGATGAACCATCCTTAGATGATTCGTTGAGAGCCCAACGAGCGGATTTGAGCCACAGAATTGTATAGCAAAGTACATCCTCCTGAATGTTCATGACAAACAACAGATGTGTGTAATGGGTCACAAGGTTAGGATTTGTATGAAAGAAATTAATAATTCACAGCTGTCACAATCGTCGTCTTGAAAATGACCGGACCAAGGTGCAGCGTGGTGAGCGTTCATTTTTTCTTTATTTTCTGAATGTCGCCAGCAAAACAATACAACAAAAACGAACGTGAAGCTCCGTAAGGCTATACCTGCACAAACGAAGACAACTACCCACAACTACCAAAAGGAAAAAAGGCTGCCTAAGTATGATTCCCAATCAGAGACAACGAGAGACAGCTGTCCCTGATTGAGCACCATACTCGGCCAAAACATAGAAACAAACAACATAGAATGCCCACCCCAAATCACACCCTGACCTAACCAACTAGAGAAATAAAACATCTCTCTAAGGTCAGGGCGTGACAACAGCAGACACAATCTGCTGTAAAGACTGTTCTCATTGTGTGGAAACCAGGGTCTGGCCCCAAAAAAGGTTCCTCTCATAATTATCCATACCTGAGCCAACTCCACCCTGGTACCTCCCAGTAAACAAACATTAACTCATGCTATGGAATGCAGTCTTTAGGTTTTATCACCAAAGTCATCATAAATCCACTGTCAGCATTAAGCTCCAGAGGCCCAACTCAGAAGACTACGCACAGATGAGAGTGTACGAAGAACCCTATTCTATTCCATAAAACAACCATTTGATGCAATAACAGTATTATAACATAATCTTGTAATTTCGCTCTCACAATCCGCCAGACCCAGATTCGTGAAGTGTGATTCATCACTTCTAAGAACGTGTTTCAAATCAAATCAAATCAAATATGATTTGTCACATACACGTGGTTAGCAGATGTTAATGCGAGTGTAGCGAAATGCTTGTGCTTCTAGTTCCGGCAATGCAGTAATAACCAACGGGTAATCTACAAGTGTAAAGGGATAAAGAATATGTACATAAAGATATATGAATGAGTGATGGTACAGAGCGGCATAGACAAGATGCAGTAGATGGTATGGAGTACAGTATATACATATGAGATGAGTAATGTAGGGTATGTAAACATAAAAGTGCATAGTTTAAAGTGGCTAGGGATACATGTATTACATAAAGATGGCAAGATGCAGTAGATGATATAGAGTACAGTATATACATATACATTATATTAAGTAGCATTGTTTAAAGTGGCTAGTTAAACATTTCTGATCAATTTCCATCAATTTCCATTATTAAAGTGAGCTGGAGTTGAGTCAGTATGTTGGCAGCAGCCACTCGATGTTAGTGGTGGCTGTTTAACAGTCTGATGGCCTTGAGATAGAAGCTATTTTTCAGTCCCTTGGTCCCTGCTTTGATGCACCTGTACTGACCTCGCCTTCTGGATGATAGCGGGGTGAACAGGCAGTGGCTCGGGTGGTTGTTGTCCTTAATGATCTTTATGGCCTTCCTGTGACATCGGGTGGTGTATGTGTCCTGGAGGGCAGGTAGTTTGCCCCCAGTGATGCGTTGTGCAGACCTCACTATCCTCTGGAGGGCCTTACGGTTGTGGGCGGAGCAGTTGCCGTACCAGGCGGTGATACAGCCCGACAGGATGCTCTCGATTGTGCATCTGTAGAAGTTTGTGAGTGCTTTTGGTGACAAGCCAAATTTCTTCAGCCTCCTGAGGGTGAAGAGGCGCTGCTGCGCCTTCTTCACAACGCTGTCTGTGTGGGTGGACCAATTCAGTTTGTCCGTGATGTGTACGCCGAGGAACTTAAAACTTACTACCCTCTCCACTACTGTCCCGTCGATGTGGATAGGGGGGTGCTCCCTCTGCTGTTTCCTGAAGTCCACAATCATCTCCTTTGTTTTGTTGACGTTGAGTGTGAGGTTATTTTCCTGACACCACACTCCGAGGGCCCTCACCTCAGCTTGATGACGAGTTTGGAGGGTACTATGGTGTTAAATGCTGAGCTGTAGTCGATGAACAGCATTCTCACATAGGTATTCCTCTTGTCCAGATGGGTTAGGGCAGTGTGCAGTGTGGTTGCGATTGCAATTGCGTCGTCTGTGGACCTATTGGGGCAGTAAGCAAATTGGAGTGGGTCTAGGATGTCAGGTAGGGTGGAGGTGATATGGTCCTTGACTAGTCTCTCAAAGCACTTCATGATGACGGAAGTGAGTGCTACGGGGCGGTAGTCGTTTAGCTCAGTTACCTTAGCTTTCTTGGGAACAGGAACAATGGTGGCCCTCTTGAAGCATGTGGGAACAGCAGACTGGGATAATGATTGATTGAATATGTCCGTAAACACACCAGCCAGCTGGTCTGCGCATGCTCTGAGGACGCGGCTGGGGATGCCGTCTGGGCCTGCAGCCTTGCGAGGGTTAACACGTTTAAATGTTTTACTCACGTCGGCTGCAGTGAAGGAGAGTCCGCAGGTTTTGGTAGCGGGCCGTGTCAGTGGCACTGTATTGTCCTCAAAGCGAGCAAAGAAGTTATTTAGTCTGTCTCGGAGCAAAACATCCTGGTCCGCGACGGGGCTGGTTTTCTTTTTGTAATCCGTGATTGACTGTAGACCCTGCCACATACCTCTTGTGTCTGAGCCGTTGAATTGCATCTGTACTTTGTCTCTATACTGATAGCTTGTTTGATTGCCTTGCGGAGGGAATATCTACATTTTTTGTATTCGGTCATGTTTCCGGTCACCTTGCCCTGGTTAAAAGCAGTGGTTCGCGCTTTCAGTTTTGCGCGAATGCTGCCATCAATCCACGGTTTCTGGTTTGGGAATGTTTTAATAGTTGCTGTGGGTACGACATCGCCGATGCACTTTCTAATGAACTCGCTCACCGAATCAGCGTATTCGTCAATGTTGTTGTTGGACGCAATGCGGAACATATCCCAATCCACATGATCGAAGCAGTCTTGAAGCGTGGAATCAGATTGGTCGGACCAGCGTTGAACAGACCTGAGCACGGGAGCTTCTTGTTTTACTTTCTGTCTGTATGCTGGAAGCAACCAAATTGAGTCGTGGTCAGCTTTTCCCGAAAGGAGGGCGGGGAAGGGCCTTATATGCGTCGCGGAAGTTAGAATAACAATGATCCAGGGTTTTACCAGCCCTGGTTGCGCAATCGATATGCTGATAGAATTGAGGGAGTCTTGTTTTCAGATTAGCCTTGTTAAAATCCCCAGCTACAATGAATGCAGCCTCAGGATATGTGGTTTCCAGTTTACATAGAGTCAAATAAAGTTCGTTCAGGGCCATCGATGTGTCTGCTTGGGGGGGAATATATACGGCTGTGATTATAATCGAAGAGAATTCCCTTGGTAGATAATGCGGTCGACATTTGATTGTGAGGAATTCTAAGTCAGGTGAACAGAAGGACTTGAGTTCCTGTATGTTGTTATGATCACACCACGTCTCGTTAATCATAAGGCATACCCCCCCGCCCCTCTTCTTACCAGAAAGATGCTTGTTTCTGTCGGCGCGATGTGTGAAGAAACCAGCTGGCTGCACCGACTCCGATAGCGTCTCTCGAGTGAGCCATGTTTCCGTGAAGCAAAGAACTTTACAGTCTCTGATGTCTCTCTGGAAGGCAACCCTTGCTCAGATTTCATAAACCTTGTTGTCAAGAGACTGGACATTGGCGAGTAGTATGCTAGGGAGTGGTGTGCGATGTGCCTGTCCCCGGAGCCTGCCCCTTTTACGACCCCGTTGTTTAGGTTCGTCGGCTGGGATCAGATCCATTGTCCTGGGTGGAAGGCAAAACACAGGATCCGCTTCGGGAAAGTCATATTCCTGGTCGTAATGATGGTGAGTTGACATTGCTCTTATATTCAGTAGTTCCTCCTGACTGTATGTAATAAAACCTAAGATTACCTGGGGTACCAATGTAAGAAATAACACATAAAAAAACAAAATACTGCATAGTTTCCTAGGAACGCGAAGCGAGGCGGCCATCTCTGTCGGCCATCTCCTCCAGAGTCCAATGGCGACGAGCTTTACACCACTCCAGCCAACGCTTGGCATTGCGCATGGTGATCTTAGGCTTGTGTGCGGCTGAAGCTCCCGACGAACAGTTCTTGTGCTAACGTTGCTTCCAGAGTCAGTTTGGAACTCTGTAGAGAGTGTTGCAACCGATGACAGACGATTTTTACGCGTTTCAGCACTCGGATTTCCTGTTGTGTGTGCTTGTGTGGCCTACCACTTTGCGGCTGAGCCGTTGTTGCTCCTAGACATTTCAACTTCACAATAACAGCACTGACAGTTGACCAGGGCAGCTCTAGCAGGGTAGAAATTTGACGAACTGACTTGATGGAAAAGTGGCATCCTATGACGATGCCACATTGAAAGTCATTGAGCACTGAGTTCCAGTAAGGCCAATCTACTGCCAATGTTTGTCTATGGAGATTGCATGGCTGTATGCTCGATTGTATACACCTGTCAGCAACGGGTTTGGCTGAAATAGCCAAATCTACTCATTTAAAGGGGTGTCCACATGCTATTATATATAGAGTACCAGTCAAAACTTTTTCAAATCCAAAAAGGAGTTTCATCAGTTACATATAGCCGTTGGGTTATTGTCCCATGGTTCTTTACCATTCTTTGTTGGGTGTATCTCACATTGAACACAAAGTCGTCCATGCCTGTATGGATGAGCCAAAGGTGTGTCCATATCTCCGTTAATAACCTGGCCATTTGATCTATCTTACCCACTGTGCTCTACGATGAGTCTGTCAGCTGCTCCTCTGGCCCAGTAGGTTATCAGGGGCTTCTCAAGGCTCTCTGCCTATGATGAAGACACCATTGTTATTTTTACTGTATTGATTGGTGGGGGGGGCAATAATTAGCTTTAGATTGCTGGTAAAAGCTCAGGGAAAAATCCCAAGGGGAAACATAGCCAGACATGAGATCCTAATCTGGCATATAGCCTAACCACTATAAAGGCTCACACACACCAATAGCATTTGCTGGCCGAGAGTACTTAGCGCCTCTTTCTCAATTTTCTTTCTCTCTGCATTGTTGGGAAGGGCCCGTACGTAAGCATTTCAATGTTAGTCCACACCTGTTGTTTTTACGAAGCATGTGACAAATAACATTTGATTTGATTGGAACAGAGTGCTGGCTTTAATTTGCGATGCGAGTGCGCACCGATTTTACATGTAGAATCATGTGAACATATCGTCAGTCGGGTGGCAGACGAAGGCTAGATCCACATTCGGTGCAATGTGTGTGAGCCTTAATGCTCACCCATCTTATCAATCTCTTATCAATCGTTACCGAGAGCCTGTATTTGGGGAATTTGTAAGGATCTAAAGTTTTTTTTTGTAATTGTATTGGTGGTGTCTGTGCATGGCTTGAACCTGGGATTTCTTATACATCTTTCAGCTCAAGTACAAACTTAGTATAATTGATGACTGCGTGAACATTCCATGCTATGCTTCAACCAGCGTCAAATTTCAGGGTAAATAGCTTGCGGTAATAAAGAGGACCTCCTTTATGCGAACATGAAGCGTAGAGGAGCTGAGGTCACGGCTGGCCTCCCTGGACCCCCAGATGGAGCAGGAGATCAAGGAGATCCGCCAGCGCTACCTATTTTTTTACTCATGTGGTACAATTGTATTATCTTCCGCTGTTGGTACTCCTGAAACAACTGTGTGGCATTGGAAATTGGAGATCACTTTTATACCATACACTGTATCATTTTGTGTGTGTTTCTGTTATTACCCCTTTTGTGTAATTTGGTACTTATTCCTTAATTGGTATCTTTGTTCCACATACTAGCCTATTCATTTTGCAGCACAGAACGCTATCCAGCCAAAAGGAAGTTCAATTTACTTCATGGGTATATGACCCAGTAGAACTTTAATTTTATTAAAACTTCATGAAAGAAATAATACCTCAGCCTTGGTTAAATGTGCCTCACTAACGGCCAAATTCTAACTTCAGATACATAATTAGCTGATTTCAACAAAACGTAAAATTGCATGCACATATCTGGGATGTGGTCCTGAGTTATTATATTAGAAAATGGACAATGCATAATCGGTTAAAATATGTTTGAAAAATGTAAGGGAAACTTCATTTTTTGTGTTAAACCCCGGTGCACTTTGTTGTTATTCACTGTGCAGTTACTTCTCTATTTTTGTTCATAACTCATCGTCAACATTCCATAGAGCAGCTTGTACTTATTTTTTTTACATTCACATTCTTGGTATACATAAGTGACAGTTATTTGTTATACATTGCGTTTAGAAAGTATTCCCAGCCCTTGACTTTTCCCACATTTTGTTGCGTTACAGCCTAAATTTAAAATGCATAACATTTAGATTTTGTCACTGTTTTACACTCAATATCCCATAATGTCAAAGTGGAATTATGTTAATTTTTTATGTTTACACATTATTAAAAATGTAAAGCTGAAATGTCTTGAGTCAATAAGTATTCAACCTCTTTGCGAAGGCAAGTGTAAATAAGTTCAGGAGTAAAAATGTGTTTAATAAGTCACATAATAAGTTGCATGGACTCACTGTGCAATAATACTGTTTAACATGATTTTTTAATGACTACCTCATATCTGTACCCCACACATACAATCATCTGTAAGGTCCCTCAGTTGAGCAGTGAATTTCAAGCACAAATTCAACCACAAAGACCAAGGAGGTTTTCCAATGCCTCACAAAGAAGGGCACCTATTGGTAGATGGGAAAATTGAAAGAAGCAGACATTTAATATCCCATTGAGCATGGTGAAGTTATTAATTACACTCTGGATGGTGTATCAATACACCCAGTGACTACAAAGATACAGAGGAACGAAACCACTCAGGGATTTCACCATACCAATGGTGACTTTAAAACAGTTACAGAGTTTAATGGCTGTGATAGGAGACAAATGGGGATGGATCAACAACATTTGAGTTACTCCACAACACTAACATAAATTACAGAGTGAAAAGATGGAAGCCTCTACAGAGTAACAATATTCCAGAACATGCAAAAAGGCACTAAAATAAAACTGCAAAAAATGTGTCAAAGAAATTAATTTTATGACCTGAATACAAAGCGTTATGAATGGGACAAATCCAACACATCACATCATAGTGGTGGTGGCTGCATGTTCATGTTATCTTCATGTTATCGGTATGCTTGTCATCGGCAAGGACTTAGGTTTTTTGGGGGGGATAAAATAAAAGAAATAGAGCTAAGCACAGGCAATATCCTAGAGGAAGTCTGCTTTCCAACAGACACTGGTAGACAAATTCACCTTTCAGCAGGTCAATATACACTTAGTGCACAAAACATTAGGAACACCTGCTTTTTCCATGACATAGACTGACCAGGGGAACCCAAGTGAAAGCTATGATCCCTTATTGATGTCACCTGTTAAATCCATTTCAATCAGTGTAAATGAAGGTGAGGAAACAGGTTAAAGAAAGATGTTTAAGAGACAATTGAGACAATTGAGACATGCATTGTGTATGTGTGCCATTCAGAGAGTGAATGGGCAAGACAAAATATTTAAGTGCCTTTGAACGGGGTTTGGTAGTTGGTGCCAGGCACACCAGTTTGTGTCAAGAATTGCAAAGCTGCTGTGTGCATGCGTGTGTGTGTGTGATGGAGAATGATACGACTGATTAGCGACAGTCTTTTTGGACAAATAGTTTTCCCTTCTGATAAATATAGTGTGACATACACACACAGTGTAGACACACACTCGCGTACACATACTGGGCCACACGCAACGCTGCTGGGTTTTTCATGCTGTCATGACTGTCCTTGGGGGAGTATCATAGGCGCTCCCTCTCTCTCTCCCTCTCCACAGTTTTATGACTTAACGACAGGTCGTGAATTCCTGGAAGAGACCCTTTGGAAATGCAGTATTGAGGGAGAGAGAACAAAGAGAGATTTGGCCAAACTCCTAATCTCCAAAATGGGAGAATTAAACAATATTTCTACTTTTGAGAATGTGGGAATGGTCCCTGGACACTTAAGGGACAGTTATGACGAGTGTGTTTCATTTAATGATCTCATGAGGGACAGGAAACACACATAACTGTATCTCTTAACTTCTCTAGGATAGGGGGCAGCATTTTCACGTTTGGATGAAAAGCGTGCCCAGAGTAAACTGCCTCCTACTCAGTCCCAGATGCTAATATATTATTATTACTATTGGATAGAAAACACTCTGAAGTTTCTATAACTGTTTGAATCATGTCTGTGACTATAACAGAACTTATTTGGCAGGCAAAACCCTGAGGACAAACCATTCAGATTTATTTTTTTGAGGTCACTCTCTTTCAATTGGGAATCCAGATTTCTAAGGGACCTTCCTGCAGTTCCTATTGCTTCCACTGGATGTCAACAGTCTTTAGAAATTGGTTGAGGTTTTTCCTTTGAGAAATGAAGAAGTAGCCATGTTCAGAATGAGGTTCCAGTGAAGTGTACTGTTTGTTAGAGGCGCGTGACCAGAAAACATGCTACACATTGTTTTCCTCCGGTATTGAACACAGATCATACCGTCCTCAATTGTATTGATTATTTACGTAAAAAAATACCTAAAGTTGTATTACAAAAGTAGTTTGAAATGTTTGGACAACGCTTACAGGTAACTTTTGAGATATTTTGTAGTCACATTGTGCAAGTTGGAACCGGTGTTTTTCTGAATCAAACGCGCCAAATAAATGGACATTTTAGAAATATATCGACGGAATTAATCGAACAAAAGGACCATTTGTGATGTTTATGGGACATATTGGAGTGCCAACAGAAGAAGCTCGTCAAAGGTAAGGCATGAATTATATCTTTATTTCTACGTTTTGTGATTGTTTGCTGGGATGCTATCCTCAGACAATAGCATTGTTTGCTTTCGCCGTAAAGCATTTTTGAAATCTGACACGTTGGCTGGATTCACAACAAGTGTAGCTTTAATTTGGTATATTGAATGTGTGATTTCATGAAAGGTAAATTTTTATAGTAATTTATTTGAATTTGGCGCTCTGCATTTTCACTGGATGTTGGCCAGGTGGGACGCTACCGTCCCACATATACCAGAGAGGTTTTAACTAGACAAGTCAGTTATGAACAAATTCATATTTACAATGACGGCCTACCTCAGCCAAACCCGGACCAATTGTGCGCCACCCTATGGGACTCCCAATCACAGCCGGATGTGATACAGCCTGGATTCAAAACAGGGACTGTACTGACGCCTCTTGCACTGAGATGCAGTGCCTTAGATCGCTGCGCCACTTGGGAGCCCAAATGTATTATTACATAGATCATTATTATAATTGGAATAATGATCTATGTCAATTGTTTTTTTTATGAACATTGTGGGACCCATGCCATATCAGACATAACAGGATCCATGCCGTCCAAAATGTAGACTCAAGTTTGCCAAAAAGCACTTGGAAGCACCTGGATGATCGTCAAGACTCTTGGAAGAATGTTCTATGGACAGTTGAGTCAAACGTGGAACTTTTTGGAAGACAAGGGTCCCGTTTTGTTTGGCAAAAACCAAACACTGCATTTCACAGTAACAACCTCATACCAACGGTCAAGCATGGTGGTGGTAGTGTGATGCTTTGGGGATGCTTTGCTGCCTCAAGACCTGGACAACTTGCCTTAATAGAAGGAACCATCATGGCATATCATGGCACCGGAGAAGATGGCTGACGTTTTACGTGCTCCTACCCAACTGTGTTTGTTTGTTCATTTTTTTACGTTGTTTGTAACTTATTTCTTTAACTTATTCTGTACATAATGTTGTTGCTACTGTCTTTTATGACCGAAAATAACTTTTGGACATCAGAACAGCGATTACTCACCATGAACTGAAATAAGCTTTTTTTTCCTTTAACGAGTCCGACGAGCCCGACATGAAGGACATACTGCTTTCCGGGAACAGGCCCAAATCCCCTTCATTTGCGTGAAGAGAAGACAGGGAAAAAGAGGACGGAGGTCGGGTTGCCTTCTGAGAATTCGTAAGCAATCGAATAAACCCCCACTGCTTTCCGTTCTACTAGCTAACATGCAATCATTGCAAAATAAAATCGACGACCCACGAGGTAAGATTAAACTACCAATGGGACATTAAAAACTGTAATATCTTATGCTTCACGGAGTCGTGGCTGAATGACGACATTATCAACATACAGCTGGCTGGTTATACGCTGTATCGGCAGGATAGAACAGCAGCGTCTGGTAAGACATGGGGTGATGGACTATGTATATTTGTAAACAACAGCTGGTGCACGATATCTAAGGAAGTCTCGAGGTTTTGCTTGCCTGAGGTAGAGTATCTCATGATAAGCTGTATACCACACTAAATACAGAGAGAATGAACGGCATTCTCACATAGGTGTTCCTTTTGTCCAGGTGGGAAAGGGCAGTGTGGGTTACGATTGAGATTGCGTCATTTGTAGATCTGTTGGGGCGGTATGCGAATTGGAGTGGGTCTTGGGCTTCCAGGATGATGGTGTTGATGTGAGCCATGACCAGCCTTTCAAAGCACTTCATGTCTACCGACTTGAGTGCTACAGGGCGGTAATCATTTAGGCAGGTTACCTACGCTTCCTTGGTTACAGGGACTATGGTGGTCTGCTTGAAACATGTAGGTATTACAGACTCGGTCAGGGAGAGGTTGAAAATGTCAGTGAAGACACTTGCCAGTTGGTCCGCACATGCTTTGAGTACACATCTTGGTAATCCATCTGGCACTGCGGCTTTGTGAATATTGACCTGTTAAAAGGTCTTGCTCACATCGGTTACGTAGAGCGTGATCACAGAGTCGTCCGGAACAGCTGGTGCTCTCATGCATGCTTCAGTGTTGCCTCGAAATGAGCATAAAAGGCATTTATCTCGTCTGGTAGGCTCGGATCCCTGGGCAGCTTGCGGCTTTTTTCCCCTTTGTAGTTCGTAATGGTTTTCAAGCCCTGCCACATCTGACGAGCATTGGAGCCGGTGTAGTAGGATTCAATCTTAATTCTGTATTGACGTTTTGCCTGTTCGATGGTTTGTCTTAGGCCGTTGCAGGATTTCTTATAGGCGTTCGGATTAGTGACCCACTCCTTGCTGGTAATCCATGGCTTCTGGTTGAGATATGTACTTACGGTCACTGTGGGGACGACGTAGTCGATGCATTTATTGACGAAGCTGGTGACTGAGGTGGTATACTCCTCAATGCCATTGGATGAATCCCTGAACATATTCCAGTCTGTGCTAGCAAAACAGTCCTGTAGCGTAGCGTCATCTGTCCACTTCCGTATTGAGCGAGTCACTGATACTTCCTTCTTTAGTTTTTGCTCGTATGCAGGAATCAGGAAAATAAAATGATGGTCAGATTAGCCAAATGGAGGGCAAAGGAGAGCTTTGTATGCATCTCTGTGTGTGGAGCAAATATGGTGTAGAGTTGTTTTTCTTCTGGTTGCACATGTGACATGCTGGTAGAAATGAGTTCAAACAGATTTAAGTATGCCAGCATTAAAGTCCCCGGTCACTTGGAGCGCCTCCTCTGGATGAGCATTTTCTTGTTTGCTTTTGACCTCATACAGCTCATTCTGTGCGGTGTCATTGCAATGGCATCGGTTTGTGGTGGTAAATAGACGGCTACGAATAATATAGATGACAACTCTCTTGGTAGATAATATGGTCTACCTCAGGCGAGCAATAACTCGAGACTTCTTTAATATTAGACATCATGCAACAGCTGTTATTGACAAATAGATACACACCCCCGCCACTCGTCCTACCAGACGTAGCTTCTCTGTCCCGCCGATGCACAGTAAACCCAGCAAGCGCTATATTATCCGTGCCGTCGTTCAGCCATGACTCGGTGAAACATAATATATTACAGTTTTTAATGTCCCGTTGGTAGGATAGTCTTAATCGTCCATTTTATTTTCCAATGATTGCATGTTGGCCAATAGAACGGATGGTGGTTGAGGTTTACTCACTCGCCTACGAATTCTCAGAAGGCAGGCTGAACTCTGCCCCCTTTTTCTCCGTTTTTTCTTCACACAAATGACGGGGCTTGTTCTCAAGAAAGCAGTATATCCTTTGCGTCGGACTCGTCAAATATTTTTGAGGGGTCCAGTTCGATGTGAGTAATTGCTGTTCTGTTGTCCAGAAGCTCTTTTCGGTCATAAGAGATGGTAGCAGCAACATTATGTACAAAATAAGTAAAGAAATAAGTTAGAAACAATGCGGAAAAAACGAACAAAATAGCACAGTTGGTTAGGAGACCGTAAAACGGCAGCTATCCCCTCCGGCACCATTCTTCGCCTGTATCCAATAATTCTGAATGAGAATGTCAGGCCATCCATTCATAAGCTGTAGCACAGCTGGGTCATGCAGCAAAACAATGATCTAAAACACACAAGCAAGTTCAGAACAGAATGTCTGAAAAGCAACACATTTAACGTTTTGGAATGGCCCTCGTCAAAGTTCAGACCTGAACCCTATTTGAGATGTTGTGGCAGGACCTGAATTGAGCAGTTCCTGCTCGAAAACCCTACAATGTCTCTGAGTTAAAGCATTTCTAAATGAAAGAGTGGGTCAAAATTCCTCCACAGTGATGTGAGTGTCACGTTCTGACCTTAGTTCCTTTTTTATGTCTTTATTTTAGTTGGTCAGGGTGTGAGTTGGGGTGGGCATTCTATGTTGTTTTTCTATGTTTTGTTCTGTGGGTTATATTTCTAGGTGTTTGGCCTGGTGTGGTTCCCAATCAGAGGCAGCTGTTTATCGTTGTCTCTGATTGGGAGCCATATTCAGGTAGCCTGTTTTACATTGTGTGTTGTGGGTGATTGTTCCCTGTTTTCCATTTCAGTGTTTGTACCATTCGGGACTATTTCGGTTTTCTTTTTTGATTCTCTTGTTCTTTTTGTATTTTGTATTCATTCTAATTAAAATATATTATGGATACGTACCATGCTGCATTTTGGTCCTCCTCTCCTTCCACCAACGAAAGCCGTTACAGTGAGAGACTGATAAACAACTACAGAAAGCATTTGGTTGGAGTCATTGCAGCTAAAGGTGGCAGAACCAGATATTGATTGCAATGGGGCAATTACTTTTTCACACAGGGGCGTTGGGTGTTGCATAACTTTGTTTATAAAATAAATGAAGTAACCATCAAAATGTTGTGTTATTTGTTTGCTCAGGTTCCCTTTATCTAATATTAGGTTTTGGTTGAAGATCTAAAAACACTCAGTGTCAAAAATGCCACTATAACTCCTCAAACCTTTAAAATATCCCGCAGTCTAAACCTGCTCTGTTATTATGTTATTATGATTATGTCTATTTGAGATTTACCACATTGTTACAGCCATTTTCTTGTGAGTAACGTTCTATAGGCAGGCTATGTTTTTGTCTCTTATGTTGAAACGCATTCATTGAAGTTGCAATCTCTGGAAAGCATTTCAGCACTGTAATATGTATTACTGGTGTGTACTCTAAAGTCTCCACTGGTCCTTAAATTTAGAATTCATTCCAAGAAAATTGTTTTGAAATGTTCATGCCTTAAATCATGCAATGGAAGTCATGCATGTGTTAAATATTAGTGTTTGATTTGTGTATGTGTTGTGTCCCTATTAAAACCAATTTAAGGAATGTGTTATTTGTACCATGTGTTTTTTTCTCCCTACTGATGTTGGAACCAGTGTACTTTTATGAGTGTTTGGGATGTCATATATTGATAATATTGATTTAGGTTTCATGTACACATTACCAATTTCATTTTCTTGTTAAGAGAAAAGTACTGGTTACACTTCAATAGAATCCTAAAATCCTTCATAAACTTAGGTGAAGGTTGCTTCCTATCCTTTATTTCTTGTCATTTCTTCCTGTGTTTTATTTGCCAAAATAGCAGGGATGCATTTTTAATAGGGTCACTCTGAATTTGAGCCTTGTCTCCTTCAAGCTGTCTGGAGCATTGGTGTCTATTTCAGCCCGTGTCTGTGTGTCTGTGTTTGTAGAAGTGACTCCTAATATGCTTTTGCAGATACATAACTACGTACACAACTATTTCAACCTTTATAAGCAATGCTCAACAGCAAGTTTTATATTGCATTTATTCATTTGAAATGCATTGACTTTCAAAGCTTTCAGTGTCTTTACTTTCCTATGACCACTCATAGATAACTTGCATTGCACCGTGAACAGCAAATCATATCAAGTGGCCACAATGAAACATCTCAATTTGGTTTCATGCACTGTGTAACAGTTCAAGTAAACAACTAGAAAATATGGATAGCAACAGGAAATGTTGTATATTGGTTTAAAAATGAATTGTTGTTAAAGTCATTTCAGCAACCAGAAAAATACATATGGTTTTATCTCAATATCAAATCATTTCAATGAATGAAGTACCTTACTGTGATTGTTTTCAATTAAAATGGTCCAAAAGAAGAAAAAAATAGCTTCTTAGCAAAGAGCAATTTCTCAAGCAATAATTCAGCTAGGACTGTCTGACAGCAGTAGCGGTGTGTGGGTAAAATCACTGGGGAGGCCAAGTTAGAAGCCAATTAGAAGACACAGTGGTAGAATAAATTCAACCAAACCTTTGTTTTTATCACAAAACCGGATAGCAACTTCTGTCCAGTGAAGTCCACAAAGCATATTGCATGTACAGTAACAGACCTACAGCATGATCAAGCAAATTAATGTTTCCGTCATTTTGACATCTTCTCAACCAAACAAGGAAATGATGTCATGTGCCAAATTTTGACTGCTGGGAGAAGCAGCCACACTTGAAGCATGAAATTGATTAACATATGCAACAAATAGTGTCCAATGGCACGTTGTTGTGCAAGAAATTTCGATGAGGAGTCAAGTTCACAAAATTATTGATGAATATTTCTAGCAGAGCCACCGGCCATGTCTGAAAGTATTACCTTATCATAAGATAGAAATTTAACATGGTAAATTATAGTTGCCAAAATGATTGAAAATAATGCAAAACAAAATGACAAGTACTGTAGACTACTACTTTGCCTTACAAGATGTTGGTCTCTTAGTAGAGTTGACAAGGTTGCTGCGGGGGAAGGATCTGTTTTCAATCAAGTGAATGATTCCCTTAATGTTCCAGGAGCTAAGCTTGTGTTACATTTAATGGATGCCGACACAGGACAAACTTTCCGGAAAGATGGGTATTACAGCAGGCCAGTCTAAAAGCATTAGTGGAGATACAGCACTGTATGTGGATTGCAACACTCAACAGTACAGCAGGGCCATTACTTCCCACCTTACCTAACTTAACCGGCGTTAAAAGACGCCTGATCCCTGGAAACATCTGCGTTCTGCCGACCTTGCGGAGAATGCCTCCCACAATGTTGATTTTGAGAACATGCAGTGTCCAGACATTTTTACACACTTTATACACTCAAAACTTGCTCTAGCTGTGGCAATACTGTATGCATTCTCTAAAAAAGGGGAAAGTGTTAGGATTGTCTAAACCTGCATGTCATAATAAGCGTTTGCTGTGTCATACATTCATTTGTTTTGAGCAAGACAATTTATTTGTATAATTTTCCTCTTTCATCTAAATGCAGCACTGGCTACTGTCAGTTAGGTGATGTCAGTGCACAATTGCTTAACTCTTCCAAGTTCCAACCTATAGGGTAGAATATAGACCTAGGCTGGGATTTCAACTGTATTGCTTTGCAAAGGAAAGAAACCCACCCATCAGTACTGTGGACCTACACATGCATTGCCACAGTTTGTTAAGTGTATACAATACCTTAGGGATATTCTCCACCCATCAAGCACACAGCCTTGCTCCCTGTTAGCATTGATTCACAGTGGAGGAGTTACTGTACATACATATGGGGCTAAGATTTAGGATTCATGGAGTGGATGGAGGGCTGATGGAAGTGAAACACTGTAAGCAAAGATGGAAAGTAAAGAAAGACATTTGTCAAGCTCGAGGAAACACTGGCATGAGACTCTGTCCTGATATGCTTCATTCAACAGTCTACAGTCTGAAATCGTAGTGCAGTGTTGCAATATAGCTGCTTTTGTCAATCATACATGTACAGCTAACTTCCTAAGTGGCTGTGGGCACTAACAATGCTTCTGTGTACCCTCTTTTCTATTTTGTAATAGGAGACCCTCACAAATATGAAGAGGAAGTAGGCATTCCAACAAGGAATACATTGGTATAACTTGGTTTTGAGTTGTGATTAAAAGTATACAGTAACAGAACACTGCACAATTTCAGAATGGGGTGTTGATGGAGCGAATCTCTGTTCTGTACAGGGCTAGCATAAGACACCATAGGAACTAGTGGAGGCTTGATATTAGCTTCATTACAATGGCATTAGATCCCATTAACAGTGTCACAATTTGGGATTCAGGAAGAGTTCCTTCAAACCCATAGACAGCACAGTGCTGAATCAATACCTTAGGGTAACACCAAACAGAACAGAGAACATGTTGTGCTTATAATTAATTTCAGTTCATGTATATACTGTGTTTACTTTCCCTGTAATAATTATTCTATCATCTGTCCTGTGTTTATGGTGAAGCACTCAGTTGAAGAACTCTTTCCTCCTCGCCATCGGGCTGGACCTCTCCATAGGCAGCGGTGGATGATCAACATAGCTATAATTTACCACTCCTCCATCCTCTTCATCCTCATCCAGCTCCTCCAGACACTGGCTATCCCTATCCAAACCCCCATCCCCATCCTCTTCCTCCTGCACATTGTCACTGCACACTTTGACCTTCTTCTTGTTGCTGTTTCTCACCGAGGCTTCCAGGGCCTTCTGCTTGCGGTAGAAGTGAGAGAACTTGTTGAAGATGATAGTGATGGGCAGGGCCACCACCAGGGTCCCACCCAGGATGCAGCCACTGGCCGCCAGCTTGCCAGCCACCGTGACGGGCACCACATCGCCGTAGCCCACGGTGGTCATGCTGACGGTGCCCCACCACCAGCAGGCAGGAATGGTATCCAGCCCCACGTCCTCCTCATACTCGGCAGTATAGGCAAAGCCAGAGAACACGCACACACCCACGCCCAGGTACAGCAGCAGGATGCCCACCTCCCTGTAACTGTGCTACAGACACACAGTGGCAGATAAAACACAATATGTCAGAGTGGGTATGTGATATAAATTCCATTAAATTCTGAAATTCCTCTATTTGTGATCAGTTGCATGTTATATTAGATTATGACTTTATTTTGCAAGACAATATAGGTGAGGAGTGGGTGGTGAATGATTTGGGAATTGAATGCCCTGTAAAACACTTCTCCATTGGGAATTTCAAAATGGATCAGAGATAAAGGCAGTGCCTTCCAAGATTACCCCTGTTCAGTTTGTAGTTTTAATTATGCAATTTGTGATACAAAATAGGCCGAAAAAAACTGAACAGACAGCTGTAATTGACAGCATGAGTGCTACATTTCAGTCGCTAAATTCCACCGTAGGATAAACTGCTTATACAGATACGATGCGATTATGAATTTGACACTATCAACACAGAATGACTCACAATTATAACGTCATGTTCTGTATGAAAATGTATGATAGATGTGATATGATACTTTCATATATAATGGGGTAGTGCAGTTGTAGTGGTATGGCTCACCCTTAGCGTTGCTCCCAAAGACCTGAGGCCTGTTGAATGTCTGGCCAGCTTCAGAACCCTGAATATCCTCATGAGGCGGAGCACCTGCACCAATTTGCCCAGGTTCCCCAGCTCTGATTCACTGCCCAACGCCAGGTCAATAGGCAGCGTGATATAGATGGGCAACACCGACACAATGTCGATTATGTTAAGCGGGTGGCGGAAGAACTTTCTCCTGTTGGGCGCCAAAAGCATCCGCGTCACTACCTCAAAGGTGAACCAGCAGATGCAGAAGAAGTCCAGCGCTTGCAGGGTCGGCTCCTCCACTTGTTTGCCATCCTCGTCAAAGTGCTGGTACTCTGGAAGGCTGTTAATGCACATGATGGATATGGAGGTCAGAACCACAGCTATGGAGAGGAAGCTGAAAAGCTTACTGGGAATGGAGTAGCCCGGGTTCTCCAGAGTCAGCCACAGGTACTTCCGGGCATTTCCACAGCGCATTTCCTGGAAGTGCTGGATGTCCTTGTTCAGGTCTGTGATCTCATCCACAGAAGTGTCCACACTGCTAACATCACTCTCCTCATCCCAGCTCTTGTGGCGGCTCTCTAGTTTGCGATCGTGGTAACGGTAGCTACAGCAGCTGTCCAGGAAGAACTCATTGATTCCCCAGTATTCAATTTCCTGGCAGAAAGAGAAGATGCACAGTTCCTCCATGATGTGGAGTTTGCCGGTCTGGTAGAATTGCAGCACGTAAGGGAAGAGTCCCGGGTTGCGGTCAAAGTAAAACTCCTTTTGTTGAACGTCGTAATCGTCGCAAACTTGCAATATGGCCTCCTCGGAGTCGCAGGCCAGCAGGCGTCCCAGACGTGTATCGGGGAAACTACTTAGAGTGCTCGAGAACAGGCTGCGCTTCAGGCCTCCAACATTGATGTGCACCAGGATATCCTCAGCGTCCTGGACCCAGGCTGAGAGACTCTCTTTTACCATGTTTCCCCCTCACTAAAAGATAAAAGGTAATTATGAAGATTCACCATAAATCATAGGAGGCAATTTACTAAATTATAAACAACATTTACATCTACCAATAAAATATATGTTCACTAGAGTGGTGACTATGAAAGGTTTCACCTACATAACAAAGACCATACTAAAACATGAGGTTTGTGGCAGAACATTACGATAATGCCATTTCAATAACGTAATGATAATATTTTGCCCAAAGACCAGAAGAATCTGGTTCAAATAATTCTCATATCGAGCATCCCACTGGGGAAAAACTGGTTGAATCGACATTGTTTCAATGTAATTTGTCAATGTATTGTGACAAGAAATCTACATGGAAAATACATTGAATTTGAAAAAAGTTATCAACTGTTGTTTTGAGGGTGAAAATTCAACCACAGGATTGTCATCATGGTAATCAAATTTAAACATAGACAAACATTCTATAAATTATGTTAAATTTCTACCTTTAAAACAATATCAGATCTTCAACTTTCGATCCGCTATCAGAAAAAAATAAAAATAAGGCTGGACGGCACCTCTTACATGAGAATTGATCTATCTTCAGCTACCCTTTGGTCGCCCATCCAAGGTTTTAAACAAGCCGAGCCTTGTTAAGCTTTGATATTTGTCACTGATTACTACCAATGTGCTATTATGAGATTGATTGTTGAGTGATCACTTAAAAGCTAAATAGATTCACTGTTGTTATTTAAGTCATTACAAAGGGTAGGTTTAACAGAGAATATTAAATGTAACCATACTTTATAAATTTAAAACAGTTCAATTTTACTTTTGAAATACAATAAATAGTCTGAAGCTAAGTCTATCTTACAAACGAATGTAACATTAAAATGAGTAACACATCCATTGACAGATTTTGAGATTACTGTAACTATAAATGTGTTCTTATAGAATGGTTTATTTCAAATTCGACATGACAAAGTACAGTATCAATGGCAGCCGATGCGGAATTATTTGACACAATTCACACACGCTTTGCACAAGAAAATCATCAACATAATAAAAACAATAAAAACTTTAACATACATATCTTCTTGGACTGCAGGTAGCCTAGTGGTTAGAGTGTTGGGCCAGTAACCGAGAGGTTGCAAGATCAAATCACTGAGCTGACAAGGTAAAAATCTGTCGTTTTGCCTCTGAACAAGGCAGTTAACCTACTGTTCCTAGGCTGTCATTGTAAATAAGAATTTGTTCTTAGCTGGCTTGCCTAGTTAAATAATAAATAACCGTCAGTGCTAAGGAAGAACCCTTTTAGGTTCTAGATAGCATCTTTTTTTTAAAGAGTGTATGATACGCACCGCCCTCAACCCTGTCCCACTGTTTTCTGGTTAAAGAGTGCCACACTGGCGGCGCGTATTCTGTCATTGGCCGTATGTATCTGGTGTACATCATCACCATGTCCTCCTGTGCGACGGAGCTACAGTATATTTCGGCATTGCCTGGCCTTCTTGAAGATCACATCCACCTGTACTGTCCAACGAAGGTCTGCCTGGATGAGGATGCCTATGCCTATGGCTTCAACTCTCAGAAGCTCTGAGTTATTGATGTGCACTGGTGGTAGGTGTGAAGTAGTTTGCATTTCTACGGGTGGAGAATCGTGTCTCTGGACTATGACTCCAGGTCGGACAGATCTTGTTGAATTGAAGAGGGTGCAGTTTGGGGTTGCACCTCTACTAAGTTAAGGTCATCCATAAACTTCCACTGCTGCGTCGCTTGCTGCAATGTTGATATATGCAATGAATATCAGGGGCCCAAGCAATATTCCCCGGGGGAGGCCACATGACACTGTCCGACATGGAGCCAAGGTACTGCCTGGTGCCTGTTAGATAGGAAGTCAGTGATCCACCTGACTAGTGATGTTCGATTTAAAAGGCCTTGCTAAAGTCAGTGGTGACCTGTGAACAGATGAAGCCAGGCTTATCGGAGTGCTTGTACAGCTCGTTGGTAAGGTCCAAGAGGCAGTGGGTGGTGGAACGACCCTTGATCCAGCCAAATTGATGGTCATCGATTTGGGGAAGGATGTACCCTACTGCCCACTCGGAGATGAAGCTCTCGGCTGCCTTGCATAGAAAGAAGGTAAGGGAGATCGGTCTGATTTTGATAAGACTGGGTGGATTCGTCTTGGGGAGGGGCACCACAGTAGCAGCTTTCCACTCCTTTGCGACCACACTTTGGTCGAGGGAAGTGTTTAGGATAATGGCCATGGGTCCACTTAGCTCGTAAGTAAACTCTTTAATGAGCCTGCCAGGTAATCCGTCTGGGCTTGTTGCTTTTTATTTTTTTTATTTTACCTTAACCAATTCTCATACATACAGTGCCTTCAGAAAGTATTCATACCCCTGGACTTATTCCACATTTTGTTGTGTTACAGCCTGAATTTTCTCTCTCCAATCTACACAAAATACCCCATAATCACAAAGTGAAAAGATATTTTTAGCTAATTGAGTTGTAGCTGTCAATGAAAAGCATAAAACAATATGTGTGAAGATAAAGTCTTGAGTGTAATTTAAAATGTTGCAACAAGGAGGGGAGGGGTGTCTGGCATGTCTCTTTCGAGAATGCATGCACTCAGCTCTCCAGAATGTGCTCAGCGGTCTCCTGCCAATTCTTGCGCATTCATTATTTCATTATGTGAATTGTTTGCCCTTTGATTGTTTATTTTTTTTATCAGTTCTCCATTGCATACAGTACCAGTCAAAAGTTTGGACACGCCTACTCATTCAAGGGGTTTTCTTTACTTTTACTATTTTCTACATTGTAGAATAATAGTGAAGACATCAAAACTATGAAATAACACATATGGTATCATGTAGTAACCAAGAAAGTGTTAAACAAATCAGAATATACAGTTGAAGTCGGAAGTTTACATACATCTTAGCCAAATACATTTAAATTGAGTTTTTCACAATTCCTGACATTTAATCCTAGTAAAAATTCCCTGCTTTAGGTCAGTTAGGATCGCCACTTTATTTTAAGAATGTGAAATGTCAGAATAATAGTAGGGAGAATGATCTTTTTGAGCTTTTATTTCTTTCATCACATTCCCAGTTGGTCAGAAGTTAACATACACTCAGTTAGTATTTGGTAGCATTGCCTTTAAATGGTTTAACTTGGGTCAAACGTTTCGGGTAGCCTTCCACAAGCTTCCCACAATACGTTGGGTGAATTTTGGCCCATTCCTCCTGACAGAGCTGATGTAACTGAGTCAGGTTTGCAGGCCTCCTTGCTCGCACACACTTTTTCAGTTCTGCCTACAAATCTTCTATGGGATTGAGGTCAGGGCTTTGTGATGGCCACTCCAATACCTTGCCTTTGTTGTCCTTAAGCCATTTTGCCACAACTTTGGAAGTATGTTTGGGGTCATTGTCCATTTGGAAGACCCATTTGCGACCAAGATTTAACTTCCTGACTGATGCCTTGAGATGTTGCTTCAATATGTCCATATAATTTTACTTCCTCATGATGCCATCTATTTTGTGATACTTGTGTAGCTGTGTCCTCCAGCATCTTCACAAGGTCCTTTGCTGTTGTTCTGGGATTGATTTGCACTTTTCTCATCAAAGTATGTTCCCCTCTAAGAGACAAAACGCCTTCCTGAGCGGTATGACAGCTGCGTGGCCCCATGGTGTTTATACTTGCGTACTATTGTTTGTACAGATGAACGTGGTACCTTCAGGCATTTGGAAATTGCTCCCAAGGATGAACCAGACTTGTGGAGGTCTATACATTTTTTTCTGAGGTCTTGGTTGATTTCTTCTGATTTTCCCATGATGTCAAGCAAAGAGGCACTGAGTTTGAAGGTAGGCCTTGAAATACATCCACAGGTACACCTCCAATTGCCTCAGATTATGTAAATTAGCCTATCAGAAGCCTCTAAAGCCATGACTTCATTTTCTGGAATTTTCCAAGCTGTTTAACTTATTTGGGGTAGGGGGCAGTATTTTCACGTCCGGATGAAAAGCGCGCCCAGAGTAAACTGCATGCTACTTAGGCCCAGATGCAAGGATATGCATATTATTAGTAGATTTGGATGGAAAACACTCTGAAGTTTCTAAAACTGTTTGAATGATGTCTGTGAGTATAACAGAACTCATATGGCAGGCAAAAACCTGAGAAAAAATTCAACCAGGAAGTGGGAATCTGAGGTTTTTAGTTTTTCAACTCTTTGCTTATCCAAGATACAGTGGAAATGGGGTCATGTTGCACTTCCTACGGCTTCCACTAGATGTCAACAGTCTTTAGAACCTTGTTTGATGCTTCTACTGTAAAGTGGGACCGAATGAGAGGGGATTGAGTAAGGTCTGCCATGAGCTGAACATGCGCTGACCATGCACGTTCACGTGAGAGCGAGCTCTGTTCCATCGCATTTCTGAAGACAAAGGAATTCTCTGGTTGGAACATTATTGAAGTTTATGTTAAAAACATCCTCAAGATTCATTCTATACTTAGTTTGACATGTTTCTACGGACTGTAATATGACTTTTCGTCGGAACTTTTGCCTGGACCTGCCCGCGCGTCGTGAGTTTGGATTGTGTACTGAACTCGTGAACAACAAGGAGGAATTTGGACATAAACGATGGACATTATCGAACAAAACAAACATTTATTGTGAAACTGAGATTCCTGGGAGTGCATTCTGATGAAGATTATCAAAGGTAAGTGAATATTTATAATGCTATTTCTGACTTCTGTTGACTCCAACATGGCGGATATGTCTTTGGGTTGATTTGTCGTCTGAGCGCCGTACTCAGATTATTGCATGGTGTGCTTTTTCTGTAAAGTTTTTTTGAAATCTGACACAGCGGTTGCATTAAGGATAAGTGGATCTAAAATTCCATGTATAACACTTGTATTTTCATTAACATTTATGATGACTATTTCTGTAAATTGATGTGGCTCTCTGCAAAATCACCGGATGTAATGGAACTACTGAACATAACGCGCCAATGTAAACTCTGATTTTTGGATATAAATATGAACTTTACCGAACAAAACATACATGTATTGTGTAACATGAAGTCCTATGAGTGTCATCTAATGAAGATCATCAAAGGTTAGTGATTCATTTTATATTTATATATTTCTGCTTTTTGTGACTCCTCTCTTAGGCTGGAAAAATGGCTGTGTTTTTCTGTGACTTGGCTCTGACCTAACATAATCGTTTGGTTTGCTTTCGTCGTAAAGCCTTTTTGAAATCGGACTCTGTGGCTGGATTTACAACAAGTGCATCTTTAAAATGGTGTAAAAGATTTCTGTTGTTTTGAATTTGGCGCTCTGCAGTTTCACTGGCTGTTGACGAGGTGAGACGCTACCGTCCCACATACCCTAGAGAGGTTAAAGGCACAGTCAACTTAGTGTATGTAAACTTCCGACTTCAACTGTGTTTTAGATTCTTCAAAGTAGTCACCCTTTGCCTTGATGACAGCTTTGCACACTCTTGGCATTTTGATGTCTTTTCTACAATGTAGAAAACAGTAAAAAGAAAGAAAAACCCTTGAATGAGGTGTGTACAAACTTTTGACTGGTACTGTATGTCACCAGTAGACCTAGTAAATGTACCATTAATCCCCCGTCATGTGGTTACATTAATTTTGGTTAATGCATGTATTAATTACAGTAATTTAACATTCTCATTCTCAGATTAGAAAGTTTGTTTGTAAAGTTCACAACCTGCTACACTTGTGAGAAACATATTAATGTAGGAAAGTGTCTGATTTTCTGATTTTCTTAACTCACCACATCCACCACTAATAAGCTAAGCTTCTCAGTCATTTTTTCTTCACCTCACACAGTAAGTCAACAACATATATATTTATTTACATCCATTGAGAATTTTTTAATAATCACCAAGCCTTTATGTGAAAGAGCGAAATATCATGATCTGATGATCCCATATATCCAGTAGAAATGTCATAAAAAACAGCTGTCTGTCCTGAGCTCACAGGCACAGGAAATTCTGAGGTCCCAGAATAGGCTAGTTGATACAATGTTGCAAGTTTGCAATTGACAGCCAAATCAGGCAGCACCCAGTTGATGATTTAATACAATGTTGTACTTCACTAGCAATAGCTTAAGTCAAGACAAATAGTAAGGGAGGCAGACAGGCAGAGTAGATAGATACATGTGATTAAAAGAACCAGCATTTTCATCAGGATATTTTCTGCTGTTTTTATTTGTCGGCTTTAGGCATATGTATTTTGCTTAGTTGACATGGCCTATTCCTGCGTTGGCCTATAGGCTTTCTCTAAATTCTATGCGGTTATTTCTTTAGCCGCCAATGTATTTTTATTTTATTTAACTAGGCAAGTCAGTTAAGAACAAATTCTTATTTACAATGACGGCCTACCCTGGCCAAACCCGGACAACGCTGGGCCAATTGTGCGCCGCCCCATGGAACTCCCAATCATGGTCGGATGTGATGCAGCCTGGATTCAAACCAGCTACTGCAGTAACGCCTCTTGTGCTGAGATGCAGTGTCTTAGACCAGTGCGCCACTCGGGAGTATCAATGTGTCCATATGGCAAAGTCAGGTGCTCTTGCTTTAGTTACATTTCCAAGGGATTCGTTCTGGCGACGGCCCTGCTGAGGGACCTTACAGATATTTGTACAGAGATGAGGTAGTCATTCAAAAATCATGTTAAACACAATTATTGCACACAGAGTCCATGCAACTAATTATGTGACTTGTTAAGCACATTTTTAGTCCTGAACTTATTTAGGCTTGTAAAAATGTCTAAAAACATAATTCCACATAGACATTATGGGGTATTGTGAGTAGGCCAGTGACGCAAAGTCTCAATTTAATTAGTTTTAAATTCAGGCTGTAATACAACAACATTTTGAAAAAGTCCAGGGGTGTGAATACTTTCTGAAGGCACTGTATCCCATGGCTGGATGGTTGGAGCTGCTCTTGATGGTAGGTAAAAGGGAAGCTGTGATGGGTCGATTGCGGGTATGGACTGGATCACAGAGGCTAGTGATTTGTTAAATTCATTGTCTATTCCTCGGCTATTACCTGGGCTAAGCCCCTCAGTGTGGAAGGAGGGCTCATTATTATTAGATTAGATTATTATTAGACTTGTGTAATCAAATAGCATGCGATGGTCGTTACACAATTGCTGTAATAATCTGTGCAGAATCTCGAATGGCATTGATCGCTTGGTTGATGGTTGAAAGCATAGTGATAACACATTGGCAATTCAACTAACTTTTGGCTGCCTTTTTGAGTGGGTGAATATAGGTTGTAATGTCATTGATCAACGTTTCAACCAAATATTACCCAATTATCCACGTGGGATCTTTCTTTCCAGTGTTTTTAAGCAGCCCCTCATTTGATTTATGCAATGTGATTATCCCAGGTAAGGTAGACATAATGCAATTTGGGAAAGTAACAGTAATACTAGTTCTTTGCACGGTGTGGGAATTTCTTCAGGTTAGAGGTGATAATCTAATGAAGATTCGATCCATAAACAGATTAGTCTCATACAGCCTCTTTCCACGGTAGGTTTCCCATTTCAGACAAATCAAAGAACCATATAGGCCTAGCTATAATCTCACTCTTTCTTGTTGTCATAGACCAGGCACTCAGTTGCCCCTTTAGATATATTAAACTGAGGTGGAGTAAGAGTAGTAGTTGTGCAGTGAAATTATCATGGATTATACTTTTGACCTATAGGTGATCATAGCAGTTCGTGGGTAAAAGTTTTATATAATCAAATCCAATTTTATTTGTCACATGCGCCGAATACAACAGGTGTACACCTTACCTTGACAATGTAAAGTCCATGGAGAATAAGAGCACTTCCTCCCAGCTGCCCACTGCACTGAGGCTAGGAAACACTGTCACTACCGATAAATCCACAATAATTGAGAATTTCAATAAGCATTTTTCTACGACTGGCCATGCTTTCCACCTGGCTACCACTACCCCGGTCAACAGCCCTGCGCTCCCCACAGCAACTCGCCCAAACCTCCTCCACTTCTCCTTCACCCAAATCCAGATAGCGGAGGTTCTGAAAGAGCTGCAAAATCTGGACCTCTACAAATCAGCCGGGCCAGACAATCTGGACCCTCTCTTTCTAAAATTATCTGCAGAAATTATTGCAACCCCTATTACTAGCCTGTTCAACCTCTCTTTCGTATCGTCTGAGATTCCCATAGATTGGAAAGCTGCCGCGGTCATCCCCCTCTTCAAAGGGGAGACACTCTAGACCCAAACTGCTACAAACCTATATCTATTCTACCCTGTCTTTCTAAGGTCTTTGAAAGCCAAGTTAACAAACAGATTAGCGACCATTTCAAATCTCACCGTACCCTCTCCGCTATGCAATCTGGTTTCAGAGCTGGTCATTGGTGCACCTCAGCCACGCTCAAGGTCCTAAACGATATCATAACCTCCATCGATAAGAGAAATCACTGTGCAGCCGTATTCATCGACCTGGCTAAGGCTTTCGACTCTGTCAATCACAACATTCTTATTGGCAGACTCAACAGCCTTGGTTTCTCAAATGATTGCCTCGCTTGGTTCACCAACTGCTTCCCCGATAGAGTTCAGTATGTCAAATCGGAGGGCCTGTTGTCCAGACCTCTGGCAGTCTCTATGGGGGTGCCACAGGGTTCAATTCTCGGGCCGACTCTCTTCTCTGTATACATCAATGATGTCCCTCTCGCTGCTGGTGATTCTTTGATCCACCTCTACGCAGACGACACCATTATGTATACCTCTGGCCCTTCGTTGGACACTGTGTTAACTAACCTCCAGATGAGCTTCAATGCCATACAACTCTCCTTCCGTGGCCTCCAACTGCTCTTAAATGCAAGTAAAACTAAATGCATCCTCTTCAACCGATCGCTGCCCGCACCTGCCCGCCCATCCAGCATCACTACTCTGGGACGGTTCTGACTTAGAATACGTGGACAACTACAAATACCTAGGTGTCTGGTTAGACTGTAAACTCTCCTTCCAGACTTGCATTAAACATCTCCAATCCAATATTAAATCTAGAATCGTCTTCCTATTTCACAACAACGCATCCTTCACTCATGCTGCCAAACATACCCTCGTAAAACTGACCATCCTACCGATCCTCGACTTCGAGGAAATTGGATGCAGTCTATCACAGTGCCATCCATTTTGTCACCAAAGCCCCATATACTACCCACCACTGCGACCTGTATGATCTCGTTGGCTGGCCCTCGCTTCATACTCGTCGCCAAACCCACTGGCTCCAGGTCATCTACAAGTCTCTGCTAGGTAAAGCCCTGCCTTATCTCAGCTCACTGGTCACCATAGCAGCACCCACCCGTAGCAGGCGCTCCAGCAGGTATATCTCACTGGGCACCCCCAAAGCCAATTCTTCCTTTGGTCGCCTCTCCTTCCAGTTCTCTGCTGCCAATGACTGGAATGAAGTGCAAAAATCTCTGAAGCTGGAGACTCTTACCTCCCTCACTAGCTATAAGCACCAGCTGTCAGAGCAGCTCACAGTTCACTGCACCTGTACATAGCTCATCTGTAAATAGCCCATCCAATCTACCTCATCCCCATACTATTATATATTTTTTTTATCTTGCTCCTTTGCACCCCAGTATCTCAACTTGCACATTCATCTTCTGCACATCCTACCATTCCAGTGTTTAATTCCTATATTGTAATTACTTTGCGACCATGGCCTATTTATTGCCTTTACCTCTCTTATCCTACCTCATTTGCACATGCTGTATATAGATTTTTCTACTGTATTATTGATTGTATGTCTGTTCATTCCATGTGTAACTATGTGTTGTTTTATGTGTCGAACTGCTTTGCTTTATCTTGGCCAGGTCACAGTTGCAAATGAGAACTTGTTCTCAACTAGCCTACCTGGTTAAATAATGGTGAAAAAAATGCTTACTTACAATAACTTAAACAACATTGCAGTTTTAAGAAAAATAAGAGTAAAGAAAAATATTTACTAAATAAACTAAAGTAAAAAATAAAGAGCAACAATAAAATAACAATAATGAGGCTATATATATTGGTATCAAGTCAATTTGCGGGGCTCCAGGTTAGTCGAGGTAATTGAGGTAATATGTACATGTAGGTAGGGGTAAAATGACTATGCATAGATAATAGATAATAAACAGCGAGTACCAGCAGCGTAAAAAAAGGGGGGGATCAATGCATATAGTCTGGGTAGCCATTTGATTAGCTGTTCAGCAGTCTTATGGCTTGGGTTGTAAAAGCTGTTAAGAAGTATTTTGGACCTAGACTTGGGGAAGATGAACCAGGAATAAAATCCATATTACAACCTATGTTGTGATAATTGCGTTGTTGGCTCTATAACCCATTTGTTCATACGCCACCATGATATACAATAAGGCCGAAACAACAAAAAGACAACAGTCACGCAGTGGTGGAATAAATTCAACCACACATACATTTGTTTAATTTCAAAACCGGAGAGCAACATCTGTCCGGTGAAGTCCACAAAACAAATATTGCATGCAACAAACAGTTACATGACCTACAAATTAAAGCAAGTTAATGTTTCCGACAGTTTAATAAACAACTACTGATTTAGAATCACTGAGAGTGACAGAGTGAGAATCACTGAGAGTGAGAATCACTGACAGCAAGTCAAAACAGGAGTTTTCACTGCCTCCGCTATTCTAGCACCATTTCAACTTAAACATCATCAAATCAACTAGGCTATATATGATTAGTCTCATACGGTGGAAACAAACTTAAAGATACCAAAAAGGATTTAGCCAAGTCAACATGGCTAAATATCAGGTGGCTATCCATTGTACTGATTTATGCACAAGCACAAAAGTAGAAAAAACATGTTGACTCACCCTACTTGTAGACTAGATGAATGCCAATGCCATCTTTTCATGTTGGATAAACAGTCGATGACTGTCATACAGTAGTACACGCTTTTCATTTTTGATGTCCGAGACTAGGCTACATGGCTAAAATGCGTATTGTATAGCATATGTTTTTTTCGAAAAATGTATTTCATATTACATATTTCAGGTATAAATCATAGTTTACATTGCAGCTACATTCAGAAATTGCACCGAAAGCAGACAGAAAAATTACAGACACCAACGCCAAATAACTAAATACTCATCATAAAACATTTCTGAAAAATACATAGTGTACAGCAATTGAAAGACAGGCATCTTGTGATGCCAGACAATATTTCCGATTTATTAAGTGTTTTACAGCGAAAACAAAATGTTGCGTTATATTAGCTTAGCACAATAGCCAGAAACACTTGGGCGCCGGCGACTACGACAGATATATGAAATAACATCATAAATTGGGTCTTACTTTTGCTGATCTTTCATCAGAATGTTGAACAAGGTGTCCTTTGTCCAGATGAGTCGTTGTTTGGATTCAGAATGGCAACTTCCTCTCTCCATTTAGCAAGCGCGCTAGCCGGGTTGCACGGATCTCTCCATGTAAACAAACGGAAGAGAACGGAACACGGCAAAACTCCCGAAAAAATTGCAATAATCTGATGAAACTATATTGAAAAAACATACTTTACGATGATATGGTGACATGTATCAAATAAAATCAAAGCCGGAAATAATAGTCTATAACGTCAGCAAAACAAAAGGCAACCCCACTGTCCAAATCGCGTTCTTCAGAGTACCGGAACTGGGGTACACGTCATTCCAAGAGGATTTATTCCATCCCAGATCGAGATAATCACCTCATTTCTTCTCTCACAGCCTTCTTGACACCCAGAGGAAGGTGTATGACGTGTATGTATACTAATAGGTCTTGTGCCCATGTATAGGCATGAAGAAGAACAGAGCATCGATTTCAGACGTTCCACTTCCTGGTCAGGAAAAGTGCTGCAGAATGAGTTCTGTTTCACTCAGAGAAATAATTCAAACGGTTTTAGAAACTAGAGAGTGTTTTCTATCCAATAGTAATAATAATATGCATATTGTACGAGCAAGAATTGAGTACGAGGCCGTTTGAAATGGGCACGATTTAACTGGCTACTCAATACTGCCCCTTGCAGCCATAAGAAGTTAGACTTAAATCGTCTTGAAAATCTATGGCATTAATTGAAAATGGCTGTCTAGCAATGATCAACAACAAGAGCTTGAAGAATATTGAAAAGAATAATGGGCAAATATTGTACAATTCAGGTGTGCAAAGCTCTTGTAGACTTATCCAGAAAGACTCACAGCTGTAATCACTGCCAAAGGTGATTCTAACATGTTTTAACTCAGGGGTATGAATACTTACTGTATGTAAATGAGATATTGCTGTATTTCATTTACAATACATTTGCAAACATTTCTAAAAACATGTTTTCACTTTGTCATTATGGGGTATTGTGTGTACATAGGTGATTATATATTTTTTTATTTCATCATTTTGAATTCAGGCTGTAACACAACAAAATCTGGAAAAAGTCAAAGGGCTTATTCCACATGTACCATGAAGATATACCAGCATGAAGTCCTAAAGACAATAGCTGTACAGAATAGTTTATTTCAACACTGAATTCATCCTTTAGATGACAAAAATCCATTAGTTCAAAACTGTAATATCAGCTAGGTCCATCCATTTACTCTTTATTTAACTAGACAAGTCAGTTAAGAACAAATTCTTATATTCAATGCCAGCGGGTTAATTGCCTTGTTCAGGGGCAGAACGACATACTTTTACCTTGGGGATCTGATCTTGCAACCTTTCGGTTACTAGTCCAACGCTCCAACCACTGTTTTATTCAGTTAAATTGGCACAGCTGCTAAACCAGAGAAGATTAGGGGTGAGTTGCACCAACATGGATTAAATCTTAAAGTGGTTTAAATCAAGGTTTATCTATTCATCTTGTTGAACCAAACTTTAAACCTTCCTTAGATAAATAAAATCATTTTTACTAAACTAAGTTTATTCACTGACATTTTCAACCTCTCCCTGACCCAGTCTGTAATATCTACAAACAGACCACCTTAGTCCCTGTGCCCAAGAACGCCAATGTAACATGTCTAAATGATTGTCGCCCACAGCACTCACATCTGTAGCCAAGGCTGGTCATGACTCACATCAAGACCATCATCCCAGACACCCTGGACCCACTCCAATTCGCATACCGCCCCAACAGATCCACAGATGACACAATCTCTATTACACTCCACAATACCCTCTCCTATGTGGACAAGAGGAACACCTACAGTTGTTCCTCCTTTAAAAGTTGCGAGCTTGCGCCACGGGACTTAGAGGTACCCAGCGTCACGGCTTCATTGCTCCAGACCACCACAAGGGGGAGTTGCAGCACTCATTATGCATTTGGGTCCCAAAGTTTTTATATGACCAATAATATCGAGAGGTTCCAATGACAAATTTTGACGCGAGCCACCCTTGCCTTGTGGCGTTCTTCAACAAAGATGGCTGACAAAACATTATGGTGGAACCAGATGTAAGTTGTTATAACGTCATAATGAGTCAAGCAAAAAATGTACAATTGAGAGGAATATGTTAGTTAATGTAGAGACAAATTAATTAATTTGTCGTGAAGTTAATTTACAAAAATCGCTATTTAGCAAGTTATCTGACTAGCTAACATTAGCCAGCTAGCTAGCTAACTATTTACTTCTTTATTGTGTAGTGGAGGATAAAAATAACTGTATGCCTATGGATGTGTAGCTAGCTACAGTATGTAGCCGATCTGTTTATGGACCCTAAAACGTTAGGTTCTGAGCTAATATTCATACCAATCTATGAACCTCAGCTATCATAGTTGTTGTATCAACTTAATGTCTGAATGGCATTAATGAAGCCTATGGATAGAGTAAATATAATAACTTTATTGTGCCAAGGATGCAAGTCCTATATACAAATGTACTGTAGTTGGGATTCCCACATTGTAGCCTGTACATTGAATATATTCACTGATCATGGCAAATAATGGTGCGGTTCAGGTATGAATCTCTGAGACATTCTTTTTCAGTCATATCAAACTCCATTATTTGAATGATGCTGTGTCTGCGTGTATGTATTACAATAATACACTTCAACAGGGTTCACCACTCCCGCTCCTGGGACATCAATGATTACACATTGTAACTATGCAATAGACTAGAAGCATGATTGATTTGTAATTCATATATACAGAAAAAAAAAAGATTTGAAAAGATTTGTCATGGGCCTTCAGATCCACAAAATGTTATACAGCTGCACCATTGAGACCATCTTGACTGGCTGCATCATCGCTTGGTATGGCAACTGCTTGATATCCGACCGCACGGCGCTACAGAGGGTAGTGCGTACGGCCCAGTACATCACTGGGGCAGAGATCCCTGCCATCCAGGACCTCTATACCAGGCCCAAAAAAATGTCAAAGACTCCAGCCACCCAAGTCATTGACAGTTCTCTCTGCGGTACCGATGCACCAAGTCTGGAACCAACAGGACCCTGAACAGCTTCTACTCCCAAGCCATAAGACTGCTTAGTGGTTAGTTAAATAGTTAACCAAACAGCTACCTGCATTGGACCTTTTTGCACTAACTTTTTTTGCACTAATGCTGCTGCAACTGTTTGTTATCTATCCTGTTGCCTAGTCACTTTATTTCTAGTTATATGTACTGTAAATACAGTGCATTTGGAAAGTATTCAGACCCCTTGTTACGTTACACACAATACATCCATAATTACAAAGCAAAAACAGGTTTTTAGAAGTTTTGCTAATTTATTAACAAAAAAAATGGAAATATGACATTAACATAAGTACTTAGTACTTTGTTGAAGCACCTTTGGCAGCGATTACAACCTTGAGTCTTCTTGGGTATGACGCTACAAGCTTGGCACACCTGTATTTGGGGACTTTCTCCCATTCTTTCTCCCAAGACGCAGGCCTCCTAATTGTCCCTAGAATTTCTAAGCAAACAGCTGGAGGCAGGGCTTTCTCCTATAGATCTCCATTTTTATGGAATAGTCTGCCTACCCATGTGAGAGACGCAGACTCGGTCTCAACCTTTAAGTCTTTACTGAAGACTTATCTCTTCAGTAGGTCATATGATTGAGTGTAGTCTGGCCAAGGAGTGTGAAGGTGAACGGAAAGGCTCTGGAGCAACGAACCGCCCTTTCTGTCTCTGCCTGGCCGGTTCCCCTCTCTCCACTGCGATTCTCTGCCTCTAACCCTATTACAGGGGCTGAGTCACTAGCTTACTGGTGCTCTTTCATGCCGTCCCTAGGAGGGGTGCGTCACTTGAGTGGGTTGAGTTACTGACGTGATCTTCCTGTCTGGGTTGGCGCCCGTCCCTTGGTTTGTGCTGTGGTGGATATCTTTGTGGGCTATACTCGGCCTTGTCTCAGGATGGTAAGTTGGTGGTTGAAGATATCCCTCTAGTGGTGTGGGGGCTGTGCTTTGGCAAAGTGGGTGGGGTTATATCCTTCCTGTTTGGCCCTGTCCGGGGGTATCATCGGATGTCTCCTGACCCCTCCTGTCTCAGCCTCCAGTATTTATGCTGCAGTAGTTTATGTGTCGGGGGGCTAGGGTCAGTTGGTTATATCTGGAGTACTTCTCCTGTCTTATCCGGTGTCCTGTATGAATTTAAGTATGCTCTCTCTAATTCTCTCCTTCTCTCTTTCTTTCTCTCTCTCGGAGGACCTGAGCCCTAGGACCATGCGTCAGGACTACCGGGCATGATGACTCCTTGCTGTCCCCAGTCCACCTGGCCTTGCTGCTGTTCCAGTTTCAACTGTTCTGCCTGTGGCTATGGAACCCTGACCTGTCCACCGGACGTGCTACCTGTCCCAGACCTGCTGTTTTCAACACTCTAGAGACCGCAGGAGCGATAGAGATACTCTTAATGATCGGCTATGAAAAGCCAACTGACATTTACTCCTGATTATTATTTGACCATGCTGGTCATTTATGAACATTTGAACATCTTGGCCATGTTCTGTTATAATCTCCACCCGGCACAGCCAGAAGAGGACTGGCCACCCCTCATAGCCTGGTTCCTCTCTAGGTTTCTTCCTAGGTTTTGGCCTTTCTAGGGAGTTTTTCCTAGCCGCCGTGCTTCTACACCTGCATTGCTTGCTGCTTGGGGTTTTAGGCTGGGTTTCTGTACAGCACTTCGAGATATTAGCTGATGTACGAAGGGCTATATAAAATAAACTTGATTTGATTTGATTCTTCTCTGCAGATCCTCTCAAGCTCTGTCAGGTTGCATGGGGAGCATTGATGCACAGCTATTTTCAGGTCTCTTCAGAGATGTTCGATCGGGTTCAATTCCAGGCTCTGGCTGGGTCACTCAAGGAGATTCAGAGACTTGTCCCGAAGCCACTCCTGCGTTGTCTTGCCTGTGTGCTTAGGGTTTTTGTCCTTGGAAGGTGAACGTTTGCCCCAATCTGAGGTCCTGAGTGCTCTGGAGCAGGTTTTCATCATGGATTTCTCTGTACTTTAATCTGTTCATTTTTGCCTTGATCCTGACTTTCCAGTCCCTGCCGCTGAAAAACATCCACACAGCATGATGCTGCCACCACCATGCTTCACGGTAGGGATGGTGCAAGGTTTCCTCCAGATGTGATGCTTAGCATTCCGGCAAAAGAGTTGGTTTAATTAGACCAGAGAATCTTGTTTCTCATGATCTGAGAGTTCTTTAAGTGCCTTTTGGAAAACTCCAAGCGGCCTTTCATGTACCTTTTACTGAGGAGTGGCTTCCGTCTGGCCACTCTACCATAAAGGCCTGATTGGTGAAGTGCTGCAGAGATGGTTGTCCTTCTGGAAGGTTCTCCCATCTCTGGAGCTCTGTCAGTGACCATCTTGGTTCTTGGTCTCACCGTTCCAAAGTTTGGGGTAACTTAGAATTGTCCTTGTTTATGAAAGAAAACAATTTTTTTGTCCATTAAAATAACATAAAATGTATCAGAAATACAATGTAGACATTGGTAACGTTGTAAATGACTATTGTAGCTGGAAACTGCTGATTTTTAATGGAATATCTACATAGGCGTACAGAGGCCCATTATCAGCAACCATCACTCCTGTGTTCCAATGGCACGTTGTGTTAGCTAATCCAAGTTTATAATTTTAAAAGGCTAATTGATCATTAGAAAACCCTTTTGCAATTATGTTAGCACAGTTGAAAACTGTTGTTCTGATTAAAGAAGCAATAAAACTAGCCTTCTTTAGACTAGTTGAGTATCTGGAGCATCAGCATTTGTCGGTTCGATTACAGGTTTTAATATGGCCAGAAACAAAGAACTTTCTTCTGAAACTCGTCAGTCTATTCTTGTTCTGAGAAATGAATTCTATTCCATGCGAGAAATTGCCAGGAAACTGAAGATCTCGTACAACGCTGTGTACTACTCCCTTCACAGAACAGCGCAAACTGGCCCTAACCAGAATAGAAAGAGGAGTGGGAGGCTCCGGTGCACAACTGAGCAAGAGGACATTAGACTGTCTAGTTTGAGAAACAGACACCTCACAATTCCTCAACTGCCAGCTTCATTAAATAGTACCCGCAAAACACCAGACTCAACATCAACAGTGAAGAGGCGACTCCGGGATGCTGGCCTTCTAGGTAGAGTTCCTCTGTCCAGTGTCTGTGTTCTTGTGGTCATCTTAATCTTTTTTTTATTGGCCTGTCTTGAGATATGGCTTTTTCTTTGCAACTCTGCCTGGAAGGCCAGCATCCCAGAGTCTTCTTTAATCAGAACATCAGTTTTCAGCTGTGCTAACATAATTGCAAAAAGGTTTTCTTTTAAAATGATAAACTTGTATTTGCTAACACAACGTGCCATTGGAACACAGGAGTGATAGTGGCTGATAATGGGCCTCTGTATGTAGATATTCCAGCCTTTTCCAGCTACAATAGTAATTTACAACATTTGCAATGTCTGATCAATTTCATGGTATTTTAATGGACAAAAAATGTTGCTTTTCTTTTAAAAACAAGGACATTTCTAAGTGACCCCAAACTTTTGAATGGTAGTGTACGTAAATAAGATATTTCTGTTTTTAATTTTTAATACATTTACAGAAGTTTTCGCTTTGTCATTATGGGGTACTGTGTGTATATTTGTCACGCCCTGACCTTAGAGAGCCTTTTTATGTCTCTATTTGGTTTGGTCAGGGTGTGATTTGGGGTGGGTATTCTATGTTCTATTATTTGTATTTCTATGTTTTGGCCGGGTAGGGTTCTCAATCAGGGACAGCTGTCTATCGTTGTCTCTGATTGAGAACCATACTTAGGTATCCCTTTTTCCCACCTGTCTTTGTGGGAGGTTGTCTTTGTTAGCGGCATTATAGCCGAGTTAAGCTTCACGGTCGTTTCTGTATGTTTTTTGTTTTGTTGGCAACATCTACTAATAAAAGTATGTACACTTACCACGCTGCGCTTTGGTCCACTTCTTCCTCCAACGACGGCCGTGACAATATTGATGATTTACATTTTTTTAAATCATTTTTAGAATAAGGCTGTAACGTAACAAAATGCGTAAAAAGTACAAGGAATGTACTGTATCTACTGTACCTCAATTACCTTGTATCCCTGTACAACGCAGATCGACTCGGTATTGTTACCCCATGTATATAGTCAAGTTGTCATTACTCAATGTGTATTTATTATAATTTTTATTAATACATGGTATTACTTTTCTATGATTTCTCTATTTCCTTTCTCTCTGCATTGTTGGGAGGACCCGTAAGTAAGCATTTCAATGTTAGTCTACACCTGTTGTTTGCGAAGCTTATGCCAAATAAAATTGTATTTGATTTTAATTTAGACTTTAACCTCTAATTCCTCCCAAACCCGGATCCGGGAGTACCCCCATCAGTAAAAAAGCTGACTAGCATAGCCTAGCATAGCGTCACAAGTAAATACTAGCATCTAAATATCATTAAATCACAAGTCCAAGACACCAGATGAAAGATACACATCTTGTGAATCCAGCCATCATTTCTGATTTTTTAAATGTTTTACAGGGAAGACACAATATGTAAATCTATTAGCTAACCACGTTAGCAAAAGACACCACTTTTTTTACTCCACCATTTTTTTACTGCATAGGTAGCTATCACAAATTCGACCAAATAAAGATATAAATAGCCACTAACCAAGAAACAACTTCATCAGATGACAGTCTGATAACATATTTATTGTATAGCATATGTTTTGTTAGAAAAATGTGCATATTTCAGGTATAAATCATAGTTTACCATTGCAGCCACCATCACAACTCTCACCAAAAAGACTAGAATAACTACAGAGAGCAACGTGAATTACCTAAATACTCATCATAAAACATTTCTGAAAAATACACAGCATACAGCAAATGAAAGACACAGATCTTGTGAATCCAGCCAATATTTCAGATTTTTTAAGTGTTTTACAGCGAAAACACAATATAGCATTATATTAGCTTACCACAATAGCCAGAAACACAAGCCATTTACCAGCAGCAAAGGTTAGCGATCGTAACAAACAAGCAAAAGATATATAATTTTTGACTAACCTTCATAAACTTCTTCAGATGACAGTCCTGTAACATCATATTACACAATGCATATAGGGTTTGTTCGAAAATGTGCATATGTAGCGGCACAAATCGTGGTTATACAATGTGATAAGTAGGCAAACTTCAAGCAATCTGTCCGGCGCCATCTTGGAGAGGCACCTAATCTAATCGATAACTAATCATAAACTTGACTGAAAAATACAGGTTGGACAGCAAATGAAAGATACATTAGTTCTTAATGCAATCGCTGTGTTAGATTTTTAAAATTAACGTTACTGCTACATACAGCGTGCGCTAAAGCGAGACCGCACCGAAATTCATGGCGGAATTATTGTTTAACATTTTTCAACATAAATACGAATTAACAGCATAAAGACTTCTTAGTATTTGACGAGCTTCCATCAGAATCTTGGGCAAGGTGTCCTTTCTCCAGAACAATCGTCTTTTGGTTGAAAGATGTCCTCTTCTCCTGTAGATTTAGCAGCTAACGCTAGCTATGTGCCGGAGAGGTGTCCAACTCGTGATAGCGCGTGACAAAGAAATTCCAGAAAATCGCAATAAACTGATATAAACTGCTATAAGTCGGTTTAAATTAACTACCTTATGATGTCTTTAACACCTATAACGAATAAAAACATGACCGGATATATCTAAGGCCTATAACCGGAGCGTTCTAGAGCCACAGCCAGATGTCCTCCCTGCGTCAGAGCGAAGTGAAAAAAGGCCGGACACTTTGTTCCGAGGTCTTTTATAACCTCTCAGTTCTGCCTAGCAACCCCATTTCAACTCTCACTATTCGCTGACACCCAGGGGAAGACGTATGCAGTGCATCTCAACCAATAGAAGACAGGCAAATTAATAAACTGACCTGGAAACAGCTTGCAGAATTCTGCATTCTCACATCCTCATAGGAAAAATGCTCTAACTCGAGTTCTGTTTCACTCACAGATATAATTCAAACGGTTTTAGAAACTAGAGAGTGTTTTCTATCCAATAGTAATAATAATATGCATATTGTACGAGCAAGAATTGAGTACGAGGCAGTTTAATTTGGGAACGAAATTATTACAAAGTGCAAATAGCACCCCCTATTGAGAAGAAGTTTTAAACCAAGATCAAATGTAATCTTGTTGCTCTGTTTTAAAATCAAATTTAAAATTAGATTAGGGATTAATGCTAATCTGCCAATGGACGTGGTTTGAGTTGATAAAATGTCAGTGTATGTGCTGTATTATGGGTGTGATTATCCATTTTACTTCCTGTGGCTACATTGTTTGTAAAAGTCACCTAGCCAAATAACTAATTTGACCAAAAAGTGTATCTTTTAGCTTGAAGTACAACCTGGCAAAGTGACCAGTGGGGGTTTGTTTCTCTCGATTTAGAATGAGAACATATTGCTATGAAATCATTATGACATATGTAACTAATCATAGTTCAAAGATTTAACCTCAGATTAACTAACCCAGGTTTAAAACTAAGTGGTGGAACACATCTCTGATTAAGGTCTAATCTAAGATTTATTTAAACCACGTTGATGCAACCTTATAGGTTTTATTCAGGCTGAGTCTATACACTTGGAAAGTTACACACATATTGTTGTTTCAAGACGATTTTGATTTTAATTAAGCCAAACACAAATGCGATCTTTGTCCAAACTTGACACACACATGGTCTATGCAATTCATGTGCTCTCTTAAGATCCAAAATGACAAGTGCGGCTCTTGTGGGAATTGCCAGGTGCATATAAAAATTGTTGATGTATAATCAAGAAGAGGGCTCTCAGTTTAAAATCACTGTACTTGAAATGTTAGTTTACAGACAGAGATTCATAGACAGTCTGAAGTAGGTACATCATAGGTAATGTCATTTGTTGCCTTATAAAATGCAAAATAATGTCATAGGCTAAAAAGCATACTGTTGGTGGCATTTGAATATAAACTATCAAATAACTTTTCTTTTAGACATTTCCCCCCTACACTAATTACAAACCAATATGATGAGCATGCAGACCTGTCAACAGGACTATCATTCGATATTTGTACAAAAATAAAAATGCTACTAGACTAATAGAAAGATTAAGTTATAACAAAAACTAAAAAAATACAAACTCACCTCAAGATGATTTTGTTCTTCTTTTCTGTTTTTTAATTGAATATAGTCTCTATCCCATGTGAAGTTTGAGAGGCTGTCTGGCTGAATCTTTGTACATTTCAGTCTTAACTCATGCTTAAGGTCTACTACCTATACTATGAAGTTTTTGTTCTTTTGATAGGCATTGTCATAACTAAATTCAGCACTTTCTCCACTTCAGCAAAGGTATTGTTACTGTAACAGCACTCGTACTGTATCTCATCTTCTCTTACGCTCGTGATTGCATACCATCGTCACACATAAAGGTTCATCTGCATTTCACGGTACTTTCCGTGTGGATGTTATCTCGCGACGAGTAACCGCACATCTCTCTCCAAGGATACATCAGCCTCCTCTCGCCTGTCTTGAGGTATGGTAGTGCAATTCTGGATCCTTGGGACGTCCCTACCGTGAACCCTAACCTTAACCTCTACCCTAACCATAACCGTTATCTAACCCGAACCTTAACCCTTACCTTAACCGTTTTAAATTTCGGTTAAGGTAAGGGTTACAATTGTCAGTGAAAAATAAATGCACGTGTTAGCTCCTGCTGAGGATGATGTCATGCACAATTACCATACAGTAGCCTAGTCTTTTTCTATGATTTTATTTGGACCTGCCGCACTTATCACTCAAACTTCCATTGTTTGTATTGAATGTTTTCAAATTCTATTTTTGTGAACATACAATTCCAAATAACAATCTTCAAGATTTAAACACATTTCTCTAGAACATTAAAGCTATACTTATTAATGTGTGCATAGCCTACCGTCAAAAAGTGGACCCCCAACATGTACAACAAATGCACAACAACGAAGCAAATGCATGACATTTTCACATGCAAATAGGCCCTATACTTGATTTAATACATCTTTAGTTCTCAATGAGTGATTTTCCATGAGAGCAAGTTGAGCGATATTACTTTTCTCAACTATTTCAAATTATTGCTTGGGTAATGATAAGGTACAGCGTTGTAGGCCTAGGCCTATTTATATTATCAAGGGATATACTTAATTATTTGAAATTGCTATAATAATTCAAGCTAAATTGTGTGAAAGATTTGATGGTCTACTACAAGCCCAGTGACCATAAACAAGAATTCTATTTGTTGGTAATTAGTAGGTTATCTAACGCAATGTTCTTGCCAACATGCTGTGGTAAGGGCACACACTGGTTGAATCAACATTCTTTTCACATAATTTCAACTAAATTATGTTGAACCAATGTGGAATAGATGTTGAATTTATGTCCGTGCCCACTGCCCCTGACAATGCAGCAATCCAGTAATCCTTACTATGACTCATTTGTGAATTATCAACATTTAATAGCAACACTATTATATCTTGATGACGGAATGTAACTGACAATAGCACAGCATAGAGGGGTGTCAAACACACCCCTGTCCTTGAGGGCCACAGTGTCTGCAGAGCTGCGTGCATGCTTTAAACGTGTGTTCCATTTACACACAGACTCATTTGTAAATCTCAATCCAATTAAAATTCATTTCATGAAGTACTATTTAACAACATGTTATTACTATGTTGTTACTAAAGTGATTACACCCTTACCGGACAGGTATAAGAGCAACAATTAAAAATCAAATCAAATCAAATGCATTGGTCACATACACGTGTTTAGCAGATGTTATTGCGGGTGTAACGAAGTGCTTGTAAATAAGTTGTATTACTATACTTTACTATACTATACTATACTATAGGTATAGTTATCTGGACCCAGATTTAGCCTATTCCTGGGCTGAAAAGCACATTCAATGGAGGTTTTCTATTGAGCGTGTTTTTATTTCATGAGTAAAATGTATCTGGGTCCAGGAAACTGGACATGCTGTATACTGTATAGTGGCCCTTGTGTAATGGAATTTGGCACTGTTGATTTTCTTTTGACAATAGCACCATCTGGTGACCAACAGCCTTACCTGCCTAAATATGGTATTTCTAATGCAGGTACAATCTGTACAATGCAATATATGTGAAGATAGATATGTTCCCAGAATTATTATCAAACAAGAGCATCTTAAGATGCTCATTTGAGTGCGCTCTGATTTCAAAAATAATTGCAATGTAGCAACATTAATCCCAAGTTTTTTCTGTATACAGAAACTCTATACTGTATCATATTCCACATGAATATGAAACTCCAGACATTGTACTGTGCTGAATATACGAATTAGTATTTAACATCAGGCTTAATTTCCAAGATATTAGGTGTGTTCACTCTGGTTATCTACTCCGATTTTAGAGCACTCTGGTCTGAGTGTGCCAGAGCGCAGAATGACTGATGAATTTACAAACGAGCAACACCCGCTGAATATGACCGGTGTCAGTAAATGTCAGCAAAAAAGGTAATTAAACTGTTGCCAGCAGCACAGTTACAGTCACTAACGCTCTAGGGGTGTGTTCGTAAATTCAATCTGGAATGCCAGAGTACACTCAGAGTGCGCTCTGGCATTCGTGAATTCAGAGGGTTGTCAGGTTACACCAAGATGCTCAAACTTCTTGAGAGGTTGCAAGGTGATCTACCAATGTCCTTTCAATATTGTAGCGAATTCAGGTGGTAGACCCAACTGGGACTCAAACTCAGGTCCAGGGACTGTCAACCTAACACCTTCTGCCAAGAGATCCAAACCCCTTGATGAGGTCGCTAGGTGTTGGGCTAAGGTCGCTACAATATTGAGTATGTAACAGAAAATAACAGAGGAGAATAGTTAGTAATTAGTGCTCACAAAGACCAAGGTGCAAGCACAGAATTATAATTAGATTATATTTTTATGGTTGCAAGTACAGTGATGACCCCAGATGAGGGCGATGAAAATGCAGGTCCTGTGTAGATCAACACTTCAATACACAGTTGACACATCCAGCCCATCCTGACGCAAATTTTATGATTATGAACAGGTTACAATTTACCCTTCCACTTTTTTGAATTCACTTGAACTTCAGTGGGCTTTATCTGGATATCATATTTTTTGCATGAATAGTAAACTCTCATATACTTGGCAAATTTCTGATCTCTTGAACCGTAAATCACTGGGCTTAAGAGACGTGGCAAAACATTGGTGAAGAGGAAATTTGAGAACAGAATGATTGTTCGCTTATTTGGGAAGAGAGACAAAAGAATCATATTGGTTAGGGGCGTGATATACCCCAGCATGCAGAACAAAAGCTGAACCCCATGTAACAATATTGTGTTACGAGCCTTTCGAGCCGATGCTGGGTCTGTTATGGCAGCTTTTGCAGCAAAAAGAACCTTCAAATAAGTAACGACCAATGTCAGAAATACAAATGACAGGTTAACAATATGGACCGCCGTGGATGTAGCCTTATGATATGGGGAACCATAAACATCATTGTTATAACATAGAACGCCTGTGGAAAAAATGGTGAATGGTTTAGTAGCTAGCACAATGATGATGTCACTGAGTGCAGGGATGACTGCCACACTCCAGATGAGGCAGATGAGGATGTAGGTCCTACGCACTGTACAGATCTGCATATGATGCAGGGGCTTACAGACAGCAATGTAGCGCTCTATGGCCATGCCTGCTAAGTTCAATGGACTGTTTCTGTTGGTTGTGCTAAGGATTACAAGCATCGTACAGCAAACAAACATATTCAGGCCATATGGAAGCGCATATGTTATAACCTGTAGCGCCACTGCAAAAGACAGCATAATCATGTCGTTGATCACCAGATGAATGTATAGAATATACCTCGGGTCACTGTAGAAGATATGACTCTTGAAGAAAATATACACAAAGGTTCCATTGATGTAGTTGATGATTACACCCAGGGCAATTGTTGTGAAGTTTTTCAAGAAAGCGTCACTGAAGTTATCCATTGCTCTGCTGTTGTTCATCATTCAGTTGTTCATGAAAGCAATGTTGAATTGATTTCGGCCTTTGGTGAAGTTCATTACTCGTTGACTATTAAGAAGTACATAGACAGTACCTGACAAAGAAAAACAAATATTATTCAGACAATCCCCATAAGAAGAGATACGATTACAGGGATAGCTTAAACTTGATATACTGTACAATGAAAAAGGTAACAAAGAGCCTTACTGTTTTTCTTGGGACTGAGCTGGCTATGACTACAAATAAACACACCTAGCTAGCTTAAAGTAGTGTATTAGTGCAGAATTATAGTGTACATGTCATTTTCAGTTTCTGCTTGTCATCAAGTCATTGCAACACTAATAGGAGAAAAGTTGTTGTAATATTCATGTCAGTAGCTAGGTTTCCATCCAGTTGGTGACAGATTTCCATCAAATGAACCTGTTGCGGATAAAAGGCTGTTTGTGGTGACGTAGTGCACATAAAAATAAAGAACACAAGTTAAATGGGTTTGCATCACATTTTCAACTCTACTGATGGTTTTGTTCCCATGTTTTGCGATATATTGCGAATGTACCCACTCTGGTCTTGGCACGTGCACTCTAGCCAGGAGCTGGCATATACAGTGAGGGTAGGATAGCCTACATGATTAGATTATTATGGACAAAGATTATTAAGGCAGCCAAGCATTGATCATCATGTATCCAGAATAAGACCCTCAAATTATTGCAAAGGAGCATCAATCACTGCATGCACTTTCACCACCTTGTGGAGTTCATCATAAACTGCATTTCATCTGTAGCCTACTAAACTGCGTTCTTTCCCGCGTGGTAGTGGAAGGACCACACTATATCTCGTGACTCCAAGTTTACTTTGATATGATGGTTATTATATCAATATTTCCTCATAAAGACATTTTACAGACACAAAAAGATCCCACTTCATCTAACTTATTTTGTTTTGTCGACATTTGGAGAGTTTACCGACAAATTTGAGTTTCCATCAGGCCTGTCTTGAAATTTTATCAGACTTTACTCGCATAAAAAGGTTGGATGGAAACCTGGTTAGTCACATGAATTATTATGTTACAACTAAAACCTGCACAACACACATTAATCTAATGTACACACTAAGAAATTATAATTATTGTCATCTCATCTTTCCTCAATTGGAATCATTCATGATAATTAAATTTAAAGTTGTTAAGAAGTAATCCGTTTGCCTATTGGCCTATGTTGTTTTGGAGAGTTGCAAGTGAGATTTTCAAATCCCTAGTCTCCATCTGTAATCATTTTACGTGTCCACATGATAAGAAAGGCTGTAAAACGTACCACACAATCCCTGTCTGACTAGCCAGTAAATTTGTGAGGCAAAGCTACTGGTTTATATAGATGCATTTTGACACATCTAAGTGAGATGATGTAATCTATTGGGGAATGAGGAGCCAGTAGAGCGGCAGGGGATGGTGCATGATCATTACAGCCAAAGTCGGTCTTTTCAACAGCCCAATCCGCCCCTTTGTTTGGTAAACTGAGGGATAGGGCTGGGGAATTGAATGAGGATAGACAGCTTAGAAGACTTGGCATGATAGTATTAAACTTATTTGAAATATTGGTAACACTTCCGATGAGAACCCTTTACATAATGCATTATAATCGCATGTATAATGCCTTATGAGCTATGCATAATGCACTATAATGCGTCTAACTGCACTCATAAAGCACTATAAGCACTATTAGAATGCCTTATGAAACGTTGTTGTAAAGTGTTACATAAAATATGAAATACTCTTTAGGAAATTGTGTCCAGAGGTATTCTTCCATCATGTTTGGTGCACAAGACAGATTTAAATGTGTGGGAGGTTGTGCAGTGGAATGAAAATATACCCATTAATGAGCACATACAGCATAAAGTTGCATTTCCTAATGAGCAGTGAGATAGCCTAGTGGTTAGAGCGTTGTGCCAGTAACCGAAAGGTTGCTAGATCGTATCCCTGAGTTGACAAGGTAAACATCTGTTGTTCTGCTCCTGAGCAAGGCAGTTAACCCTCTGTTCCCTGGGTGCTGTGGATGTTGTTTAAGGCAGCCCTCTGATTCAGAGGGGTTTGGGTTAAATGCAGAAGACATATTTCAGTTGTACAACTGACTAGGTATCCTCTTTTCCTTTTATACCCATCAGTACAAAATAGTTTAAATTGCTTGCTCAATTAGTGGACAAACTTTCCATGGGGTTGGGGAACCATACAAGGAAAGGAAAATTGAAATGGGGATGTAAATACCTGAGGATCAATCACACTTACTGAACAAGAAATGCATCCCCCTGCCATCTCCCTACTGTACATTTCAAACAAGATTAACACTGTAGGGTAGTGATGGGTCGTATGCGAACAAACAGCTCTTTTTGAACGGCACTTTTTGGTGGACATTGGGAATCGAAACAGCTTGTTTGTTCATTTAGCTCCCAAATCAGAGAATGTATAGAATATACCCCATATCTTCCTGTAGAAGATATGACTTTTGAAGAAAGTATACACGAAAGTTACATTAATGTAGTTGATGATTATGCCTACAGGGCAGATGTTGTGAAGTTTTTGATGAAATCTTAATTTAAGTGATCCACTCGGCTGTTGTTCATCATTTCAATAGTTTAATTACAGGGCTGGAAAGTGTCATACAATTTGACATTTTAGTGAACTTTCCTTTTAATCCTTAATGATTTGGCATTAACCATCAGTGCAGCGTTTATATATCTTTCTAACACTTTTTTTTAGCATTGTCATCAAGTCACATCAACTATGTAATATTGCATAACATTGTGCATTGATAAGAACAAAGTCTAGCTACTACAACACAGAAAAGTCTATTCTGAAGAGCTTTTACTTTGTTCTTGAGAAACAGAGAACTCTTGTCTTTCACTGTCCTGGAATAACACAGATGGGACAGAGACTGCTATTTTATATACAGAGTTACTTTATGTATGATATTATACACCAAAAGGCAAACCCTAAAGACTGGTAAGGGGAAGATAAAAACAGGTTAATTACTTAGCAGTAATTTTGTGATATAATTATCTGACCCTTTAAAAAAATATAAAATGTTAATGCTTGTGTGATTTAATCGGATTTGTTATACAGGCATCACATACATATACAAGTAGGTCCTGGTTGTTGCTAAACTGTACATGAAGAAACAAAAAGACCTGCAGCCCTGAACACAGTAAGTTGCCTTTAATAGTGGCTTGTTGTCACTAGGAAGGAATACAGTGGTTTTGTTTCTTTATGGAGAAATGACATTACATTTTTCCGTGACATTGTTCCATGGTATTGGACCAAACTTGATTAACTGGATCTGTACAAACAATGGTAAAGGATTAGCATTATATTTAAAAGCTTTACATTGTTTATTAATAAAGACTCAATGACAACGAAAACATAAAGAATGTTGTAGTAAACTTACATTTTAGGTTATGGTAGTGTAACACAGTTGTACTACACCAGTTGTACTACACCAACCTTTTCTACTCAGTTTATCAACCAACTAAATTATTAGAATCAGGTGTGCTAGATTTGGGTTGAAGCGAAAATCTACAAGATGGTAGCTCTCCGGGAACCGGGGTTGGGCAGCCCTGTACTACACTCTCAGGGGATGAATGTAAACATTCTCAAGAATCCAGGGGTAGTTGATATGTCCATTGGAATGCAAGGAAATATCTCTTAATATGCCTTTAAAAAAATATACTCCTTCCGGTTATCATGCCGATTTCGTTGGATCTATAGGTCCGTCTATGAATTTGAGTGGTTACACGCACGCACGCACACACATAGTTCTTATTTTATTTATACCCTGTAGGAATGAGTCATTGAGTCATTGAACGTGTTTTTCCAGCAAACAGCATTATGTTACAGTATAAAAACATAATGACAATTTATTACATAATATACAGTATTGTGAAGTGGCGCATGTACAGTTGAAGTCGGAAGTTTACATACACCTTAGCCAAATACATTTAAACTCAGTTATTCACAATTCCAGACATTTAATCCAAGTAAAAATTCCCTGTCTTAGGTCAGTTAGGATCACCACTTTATTTTAAGAATGTGAAATGTCAGAATAATAGTAGAGAGAATGATTTATTTCAGGTTTTATTTCTTTCATCACATTCTCAGTGGGTCAGAAGTTTACATTACACTCAATTAGTATTTGGTAGCATTGCCTTTAAATTGTTTAACTTGGGTCAAACGTTTCGGGTAGCCTGCCACAAACTTCCCACAATAAGTTGGGTGAATTTTGGCCCATTCCTCCTGACAGAGCTGGTGTAGCTGAGTCAGGTTTGTAAGGCCTCCTTGCTCACACACGCTTTTTCAGTTCTGCCCACACATTTTCTATAGGATTGAGGTCAGGGCTTTGTGATGGCCACTCCAATACCTTGACTTTGTTGTCCTTAAGTCATTTTGCCACAACTTTGGAAGTATGCTTGGGGTCATTGTCCATTTGGAAGACCCATTTGCTTTATCTTCCTGACTGATGTCTTGAGATGTTGCTTCAATATATCCACATAATTTTCCTCCCTCGTGATGCCATCTATTTTGTGAAGTGCACCAGTCCCTCCTGCAGCAAATCACCCCCACAACATGATTCTGCCACCCCCATGCTTCACGGTTGGGATGGTGTTCTTCGGCTTGCAAGCATCCCCCTTTTTCCTCCAAACATAACGATGGTCATTATGGCCAAACAGTTCCATTTATGTTTCATCAGACCAGAGGACATTTCTCCAAAAAGTACGATCTTTGTCCCCATGTGCAATTGTAAACCGTAGTCTGGCTTTTTTATGGCGGTTTTGGAGCAGTGGCATCTTCCTTGCTGAGCTGCCTTTCAGGTTATGTCGATATAGGACTCGTTTTACTGTGGATATAGATACTTTTGTACCTGTTTCCTCCAGCATCTGCACAAGGTCCTTTGCTGTTGTTCTGGGATTGATTTGCACTTTTCGCACCAAAGTACGTTCATCTCTAGGAGACAGAACGCGTCTTCTTCCTGAGCGGTATGATGGCTGTGTGGTCCCATGGTGTTTATACTTGCGTACTATTGTTTGTACAGATGAATGTGGTACCTTCAGGTGTTTGGAAATTGCTCCCAAGGATGAACCAGACTTGTGGAGGTCTACAATTTTTTTCTAAGGTCTTGGCTGATTTATTTAGATTTTCCCATGATGTCAAGCAAAGAGGCAATGAGTTTGAACGTAGACCTTGAAATACATCCATAGGTACACCTCCAATTGACTCAAATGATATCAATTAGCCTATCAGAAGCTTCTGAAGCCATGACATAATTTTCTGGAATTTTCCAAGCTGTTTAAAGGCACAGTCAACTTAGTGTATGTAAAATTCTAACCCACTGGAATTGTGATACAGTGAATTATAAGTGAAATAATCTGTCTGTAAAAAAATAAAAAATTGCTTGTGTCATGCACAAAGTAGATGTCCTAACGAACTTCTCAAAACTATAGTTTGTTAACAAGAAATGTGTGGAGTGGTTGAAAACGTGTTTTAATGACTCCAAGCGTATGTAAATACATACAACTCCAAGTGTATGTAAACTTTCGACTACAACCGTATGTCACTGACAAGGACCCCCACATTTTTCACCCATCACTACATGCAATACTTCATATTCTATCCATTTTCTAAGAATTCAAGCAAAATGTTCCTATCACCTGAACTTGAGATTCACTTTCATAGCTGGCCTCAATCTAGATATATTGTTCCTACGACATGTCAGGTACCTGGCCCAGTATTTGCGGAACTTCTCGTCCCTGAAACCATAGATCATGGGGCTGAGGAATCGTGGGATGATGTAGACCATCAGGAAAAAGATGTAACGGATCTCCAGGACAAACTGTGGGAAGAGAGTGATGAGGGCTGCTTGCAGAGAGGGGACTACAAAGGCCAGCAGGCACAGCAGCAGCTGCACCCCGTGGAGTAGCACTGTATTCCTTGCCCTCTTTATGGACACCAGGTCCGTGGAGGCAGCATGTGCCGTTAGCATGATCTTACAATAAGTGTAGAGCAGCGTGAGCGCCACAAAGGAGAAATAGATGCTGTCAAACACAGCGTTCTTGTAGTAGATGGAGCGGTCCCGGAAGACGAGGGAGTGATCGCAGAAGATGGAGGTGCGAAAGAAGCCCAGGGGCTCCTTGATGAGTGCGATCATGAGGTCAGTGAGAGGCACGGCCACCGTTAAGAACAGGATGACCACAATGAGGGCAATGGTGCGTGACACCGTGCATGTGTGCCCGTAGTGTAAGGGGAAACAGATAGACAGGTAGCGCTCCACGGCCATACCGGCTAATATGAGAGGGGTGGAGCGTGTGGTCAAAACGGCAGTCATCACCAGCAGGCAGCACACGGAAGCATGGATCTTGAAGAAAATGTAGCTGACTACGTACAGTGCCGTGACCAGGGTGAGCTGCAGGGCGTCATTTATGACCATATAGATGAACATGATGTAGCGCGGGTCCTCATAGAAAAAGTTATGCTTGAGGAAGGTGTGGACCATGCTTCCGTTGATGAAGCTTAGGGCCAGCCACACCAGCATGGCCACAATGTTCTTGGTCAAGGCGGTGCTAAAGCTGTCTTTAGGGTAGCCACCACCTCCAACTGACATCTGGGATGTGAAGTTCATGTCCAACAGGCTGGCTGTAGAGTTCATTTCCTTAATGGAGAAATTGGAGCACATTTCAAACAAATTGCAGTCAACATTTTTGGTTGTCATTGTAAATAAGTGAACTTGTTCTCATCTGGTAAAAGTAATTAAAAAAAAAAAATTACACAAGAAGAAGCCTTGATTTTTAGCAGTCCTTTGTTAAATGTGAGGCCACAGCTAACCAAAAAAGCAATACAACTAGGAAGATTCTGTAAACTGTCTTAAACTGATTCAGTGTCTTCTTGATTCTTGAAAATGTTAGATGAGCATCAGATCTGGAAATAATTGCCACACCAACAATGCCATGTTAAGTAAAAGTAGCTATTCTACAACAAACATCAAATCCGTACAATGTTATGCTAATCCACATACTCACCATTTAATGTTCTTAAATTGCATTAATTTTGTAAAAACGCTGATATATAGCAACTACATAGTAAATAATGTGTCAACTATTACATCATGATAATTAAAAAACTGAACTGAACTGACAAATCCCTATAGTGAGAAAGTACTGCCCTACCGTAGTACTATTCAGAACGTATTGCTCTACTAAAGCAAACATTCACTGGCATTGCAATGAAGCATCAAAGCATCAGCATGTAAAATATTGTGTTCACTTACCTTCTGTGTAACTTACATTTGACCAAACATCCCAGATTCATGTCTGCCTTATAAAGGATTTGGGGTTTCTTTGTTATTTATAAGGATGTTGTGATGTAAGAAGTCATGCATTAATAAGTGTCAGGAGACCATGGATATCCACCGTGTATCAAGCTTCTTTTTTTTACCCCATGCTGCTAAAATGTTCAACGTGGTGATCAAGGGACTTTCAATGACCTTCAGAGAAGAGAGCAGAAAGTATATGTTAAAACTTCTTAAGGATTTGCCCCTTTTTTTCAGTTTTCGCACAAAATGACATACCCAACTCTAACTGCATGTAGCTCAGGACCTGAAACCTATGCATATTCTTGATACCATTTGAAAGGAAACAATTTGAAGTATGTTTAAATGTAAAATGAATGTCGGTGAATATAAAACATTAGATCTGGTAAAAGATATAATACAAAGAAAGAAACATGATTTTTTTTGTATTTCTTTTTGCCCCATCATCTTTGAAATGCAAGAGAAAGGCCATAATGTATTATGCCAGCCCAGTTGCAATTTAGATTTTGTCCACTAGATTGTAGCAGTGTATGTGCAAAGTTTTAGACTGATCCAATGAACAATTGCATTTCTGCTCAAGATTTTGTATCAAGACTGCCCAAACGTGACTAATTGGTTTATTAATACATTTTCAAGATCATAACTGTGCACTCTCCTCAAACAATAGCATGGTATTCTTTCACTGTAATAGCTACTAAATTGGACAGTGCAGTTAGATTAACAAGAATTTAAGCTTTCTGCCAATATCAGATATGTCTACTGTATGTCCTGGGAAATGTTCTTGTTACTTACAACCTCATGCTAACCACATTAGCCTACGTTAGCTCAACCGTCCCGCGGGGGACCCACCCATCCTGCAGAGGTTTTTAAGGCCATGATGTGAAATTGTTCATTAAAGAATCAAAACTAAAAGCACTATTGGTCGAACATCCATCCAAGAAATCCCTAAATAGTAGTACATTATTGGTAACTATATATAATAACATTAATGAATACTGGGAAGCCATTATAAATGCTAATTCGTGTTCACAAATTCTTATGAACGCATAATAAATTATTATAAATGTTATACAAGTTTATGAATTGTAATGTTATAATGCTTATATATGTTTACAAATAATTAAATAATAATGTGTAGTAGTATGAACACTATTTATAAATAGTTTATGCTATTATAAAGTGTAACTCTTTGTAGTGCTGTTAATTCACAAGAATAAATAATAAAGTTTTGCAATTCAGTTGACAATTGTCAGGTTGAAGATAATGTGCGTCATTTTTGTAGCACGAAAGAGCACAGATCTGAAAATAAATTAAAATAAAACTCATTGCAATTACATTTTAAACTTTTCTTCAAAGATATGCGTTATAAGGGGAATATTATTTCACCCTGCATGATGCATGAGGCAGCTGATGCATGCGATCAGTCCAGAGTTGAAGTATTTGAAACTCACATAGGATAATGAACCTTCCCATCTATTTGAAATATTATGGTTCATTTGCACACTACTCACTGCCATTTGCTCATGCAAAATATCCCTCTATGTATTTTATCCTCCCTATTGATCAGGAATGTCATAACTGTCACGTTCTGACCATAGTTCTTTTGTATTTTCTTTGCTTTAGTGTGGTCAGGGCGTGAGTTGGGTGGGTTATCTTTGTTTTGTGTTTCTGTGTTGGTTTTCTCGTTTGGCCTGATATGGTTTTCAATCAGAGGCAGGTGTTAGTCATTGTCTCTGATTGGGAACCATATTTAGGTAGCCTGTTTTCTGTTGGGTTTTGTGGGTGGTTGTTTTCAGTCTTTGTGTGTCTGCACCAGACAGAACTGTTTTCGGTTGTTTCTTTGTTATTTTGTTATTCAGTGTTCTGTTTTGATGATTATTAAACATCATGAACACTTACCACGCTGCACCTTGGTCCTCACCTTCTTCCACCGACGACAGCCGTTACAATAACACAATTTGACATTTCAGTGGACTATTCCTTTAGTCCTCACTAATAGATTAATGAACTAACCCTTTAACCCTCAGTAATGTGGCATTAAAAACTTATTGTCAATAGGGGGGCGCCATTTCGACTTTGTAAAAATTTGTTCCCAAATTAAACTGCCTCGTACTCAATTCTTGCTCGTACAATATGCATATTATTATTACTATTGGATAGAAAACACTCTCTAGTTTCTAAAACCGTTTGAATTATTTCTCTGAGTGAAACAGAAGTCATTCTGCAGCACACTTCCTGTCAAGGAGTGAGATTTCTGAAATCGAGGTCTCTGTTCTAGGGTCAGTTTATAAATTCCCATGTAAGCTATGGGGCTACATGCACTTCATACGCCTTCCTCTAGATGTCAGTAAGCGGTGAGAATTTGAATGGAGTGGATTGCACCATCTGGGGCACTATAAAAGCCCGTGGAACGGAAGGTCCGTTCTTTTCAACGGGGCACCTGGCGCAGGAGGGACATCACAATGGCGTCCTGAAAAGCTTTCGTTTTAGCAGTTCTATATCTCCGGCTCTGATTTAATTAGATTTTTGTCTTAAAAACTTCATAAGGTAGTTAATTTAAACCGACTTATAGCAGTTTATATCAGTTTATTGCGATTTTCTGGAATATCTTTGTCACGCGCTATCACGAGTTGGACACCTCTCCGGCACATAGCTAGCGTTAGCTGCTATTTCTACAGGAGAAGAGGACATCTTTCAACCAAAAGACGATTGTTCTGGAGAAAGGACACCTTGCCCATGATTCTGATGGAAGCTCGTCAAATACTAAGAAGTCTTTATGCTGTTAATTCGTATTTATGTTGACAAATGTTAAACAATAATTCCGCCATGAATTTCGGTGCGGTCTCGCTTTAGCGCACGCTGTATGCGCAGTAACGTTAATTTTAGAAATCGAACACAGCGGTTGCATTAAGAACTAATGTATGTTTCATTTGCTGTCCAACCTGTATTTTTTAGTCAAGTTTATGAATAGTTATCGATTAGATTAGGTGCCTCTCCAAGATGGCGCCGGACAGATTGCTTGAAGTTTGGCCACTACTCACATTGTATAACCACGATTTGTGCCGCTACATATGCACATTTTCGAACAAACCCTATATGCATTGTGTAATATGATGTTACAGGACTGTCATCTGAAGAAGTTTATGAAGGTTAGTCAAAAATTATATATCTTTTGCATGCTTGTTACGATCGCTAACCTTTGCTGCTGGTAAATGGTGTTGTGTTTCTGGCTATTGTGGTAAGCTAATATAATGCTATATTGTGTTTTCGCTGTAAAACACTTAAAAAATCTGAAATATTGGCTGGATTCACAAGATGTTTGTCTTTCATTTGCTGTACGCTGTGTATTTTTCAGAAATGTTTTATGATGAGTATTTAGGTAATTCACGTTGCTCTCTGTAGTTATTCTAGTCGCTTTGGTGAGAGTTGTGATGGTGGCTGCAATGGTAAACTATGATTTATACCTGAAATATGCACATTTTTCTAACAAAACATATGCTATACAATAAATATGTTATCAGACTGTCATCTGATGAAGTTGTTTCTTGGTTAGTGGCTATTTATATCTTTATTTGGTCGAATTTGTGATAGCTACTGATGCAGTAAAAAAATGGTGGAGTAAAAAAAGTGGTGTCTTTTGCTAACGTGGTTAGCTAATAGATTTACATATTGTGTCTTCCCTGTAAAACATTTAAAAAATCAGAAATGATGGCTGGATTCACAAGATGTGTATCTTTCATCTGGTGTCTTGGACTTGTGATTTAATGATATTTAGATGCTAGTATTTACTTGTGACGCTATGCTAGGCTATGCTAGTCAGCTTTTTTACTGATGGGGGTGCTCCCGGATCCGGGATTGGGAGGAATTAGAGGTTAAACAACAGCATTACTGCTCTGTCTACAGGTTTAGTCAGTTTAACTGCAAATATATAGCCTGGTCCCAGATCTGTTTGTGCTTTTGCCTACTCCATTGTCATTGTCAAGCTAAACAGTGTTTGGCATGACAATTCTATAAGGAATTGGCAAGAGAAACACACTGGAACACACTGGCACCCAGGCTAGCAAATATATAGTTAAACTTGACTTTTGTAATGAAAGTACTGTACATATAAATCATATAATGTAAAGGGTTTGCCCAGAATGTTACTGTAACTTACATGGGATTGGTAAAATTTATATTACAGGGCCTCCTGAGTGGCGCAGTGGTCTAAGGCACTGCATTGCAGTGCTAGCTGTGCCACTAGAGATCCTGTCGCAGCCGGCCGTGACCGGGAGACACATGGGGTGGCGCACAATTGGCACAGCATCGTCCGGGTTAGGGGAGGGTTTGGCCGGCAGGGATGTTCTTTTCCAATCAAGCACTAGCAACTCCTGTGGCGGGCCGGGCACAATGCGCAATGCACTCTGACACGGTCGCCAGGTGTACAGTGTTTCCTCTGACACATTGGTGCGGCCGGCTTCTGGGTTAAGCGAGCAATGTGTCAAGAAGCAGTGGATTGTGTTTCGGAGGACGCATGGCTCTTGACCTTCGCTTCTCCTGTGTCTGTACGGGAGTTGCAGTGATGGTACACGACTGTAAACTACCAATTGGATACCACGAAATTTGGAAGAAAAATTTACAATTGATATTACAGCGTGTCAATTAATATTTGCCGTTATATCACTTGCTTTTCTAGAGGCCTTAAAACCTCTTGAAGCTAGGGGGCACTATTTTTATGTTTGGAAAAATATCATTCCCAAAGTAAACGGCCTATTTCTCAGGCCCATATGCTAGAATATGCATATAATTGACAGATTAGGATAGAAAACACTCTAAAGTTTCCAAAATATTGTCTGTGAGTATAACAGAACTGATTTTGCAGGCGAAAACCTGAGGAAATTCAACCAAGAAATGCCTCTTGTTTTGAAAAATCCCTGTTTCAATTGCCTGCCTTTCCTCCATTTAAAGGGATATCAACCAGATTCCTTTTCCTGTGGCTTCCACAGAGTGTGAACAGTCTTTAGACATAGTTTTAAGCTTTTATTCTGAAAAATGAGCGAGATTTATCCAAACGCGTCAGTGGATAGCCAGATGTCCTTCGATTAGTTCATGCACGCGAAAGTTGTAGCTCGACATTTTCTTTATCTATTGTATTGAATAGTTTACCATCCGGTTGAAATATTATCAATTATTTATGTTAAAAACAACCTGAGGATTGATTATAAAAAACTTTGACATGTTTCTACGAACTTTACGGATACTATTTGAAATTTTCGTCTGCCCTTCATGACCGCTCGAGCCTGTGTATTTCTGAACATAATGCGCCAACCAAATGGAGGTTTTTGGTTATAAAAATAATCGTTATCGAACAAAAATAACATTTATTGTGTAACTGGGAGTCTCGAGAGTGCAAACATCCGAAGATCATCAAAGGTAAGCGATTAATTTTATTGCTTTCTGACTTTCGTGACCAATCTACATTGCTGCTAGCTGTATGTAATGTTTTGTCTAGTGATCGATAAACTCACACAAACGCTTGGATTGCTTTCACTGTAAAGCATATTTTCAAAATCTGACACGACAGGTGGATTAAAAACAAGCTAAGCTGTGTTTTGCTATATTGCACTTGTGATTTCATGAAATGAAATATTTTTTGTAATTTTATTTGAATTTGGCGCTCTGCAATTCAGTGGATGTTTACGAAAATGATCCCGCTAAAGGGATCTGTGCGCCAAGAGCTGAAATCCGTAAAGGGGAGAACAGTGCCACTGTTTGCCCCAGCGCCTTTGTTATTGTTTTTGTCTGCTGTTCTATTGCAATGACGTCTGAGGGAAAAAAAACTGTGTTCGTATTTGGAAGAAACTTCTTTGTTGTTATAATATCGCAAATGGACTTGGCAGTTTCACTAGTCTTGCGTTGCCATACCTCCAAAATCACATCGTTGTCATGCCTCCCTTGGAGATCTGGAGAATGTTGTATTGGAAAAACGGTTGAAATTTGGATTGGATGTTACATTTCACGAACCCTCCCCCCACACACCTGTGCGACACTGTTTTGCGTCCGGGTAGTTGTTGCCTATGCTAGTTTCAAGTGCTGGTTTTCAAGTTATCATGTGTGGCCAACAGTCTGCGATTCATATTTACTGAAATTGAAAGTGGATTACGCTGGTAAGTCAAACGTCACAACACGTTCTAAACTGCTTTGGTGACTAACATACTTTTTTTCTTGTCTCCATTCATCCACATGTATGCTGGCTGTGCTATGCTACCACCAAAAATAGTCAAGATTGCCCATTATTTTGTTTTTGTAAGGACCCCAAAAAAATGGAGGCAGTGGGAGAACCTATTCAAATAAGTAATTTTTTTTTTTTTTTAAACACAATTGTTAAAAAACGTTTTTCTATGTAATAAAAACATTTCATTAGCTAGCTAGCTAGCTGGGCACAGTAGTCAACTGAGCTGCTAGCTATCTAGCTAACTTTACACACTGTTTAGCTAAGTGAAGTAAATGTAATCAGCTAGCTAACTTGCTATTAGCTAGCTACTGTACCTTGATGCAATCATTGTAAATAAAAAATGTTTTAAACAAAATTAAAAACACAGTCTGCAAATGAATTTGTAGATAACAGTCATAGAAGAGGGTGAAATTGCGGCTCCAGCTATCAGTAAAGGGAGAGTGTAGTGCATAGGGCAGATAATATTGTGGGAGGACATTTTGAAAACTTTGAGGATAGAGACATAATAGCAACATAATATTCACTGCTGTCTAATTTGATTACAATGAGGCCTGTTTCTTTGTGATATTATCTGTCCTCAGATACAGAATCTATGAAAGCTTGTTTTCAGATGAAGAGAGAGGTCCAAATTAATGTCCCAAGAGACTAAGGGTATACAGGTTCCCCTTAGGATTTTTTAACAAGGTGATGCTGCGTGTACGACCAGGGGAGAGTCCTGGAATGGGGCAGGGCCACCCTTTGGCCACCCTTTGGAGATTTTAGCATTTTTGAACACCTGTGAATGCCATTTCCTGCAAACTAGAGCACAAAATTGCCTTATATGATAACAAATAAATATATAAACTCAGCAAAAAAAGAAACATCCTCTCACTGTAAACTGCATTTATTTTCAGCAAACTTAACATGTGTAAATATTTGTATGAACATAACAAGATTCAACAACTGAGACATAAACTGTTCCACTGTCACGTTCCTGACCTGTTTTCTTTTGTCTTGTATTTATTTAGTTGGTCAGGGCGTGAGTTGGGTGGGTTTGTCTATGTGTGATTTTCTATGTTGGGATTTTGTGTTCGGCCTGGTATGATTCTCAATCAGAGGCAGCTGTCAATCGTTGTCCCTGATTGAGAATCATATTAAGGCAGCCGGGGTTTCACGTGTGTTTTGTGGGTGTTTGTTTCCGTGTTTGTATTCGTGCCACACGGGACTGTTGTCGGTTGTATTAATTTTGTTATTTTGTTTCATGTTAGTGTTCAGTTTCGAGTTAATAAATTATCATGAGCACTACCCACTCTGCGTGTTGGTCCGATCCATGCTCCTCCTCGTCTGAGGAGGAGAACGACTATGACGACCGTTACAGAAACACCCACCACCAAAGGACCAAGCGGAGTGTAAAAGGGCAGCGACAGCAGCAGCAGCAGCAGCAGCGCAAAAAGGAGAATTGGACATGAGGGGACGTTTTGGACGGCAAGGGTTGCTACACATGGGAGGAGATCCTGGCTGGAAAGGATCGCCTCCCATGGGAACAGCTGGAGGCAGCTCGGAGAGCAGAGGCAATCGGAGAGAGGAACCGGCGGTATGAAGGTACGCGGCTAGCACGGAAGCCCGAGAGTCAGACCCAAAAATGTCTTGGGGGGGGGGCACACGCGGAGTGTGGCAAAGCCGGGTAGGATACCTGAGCCAACTCCCCGTGCTTACCGTGGAGTGAGAGGGCGTCGTACTGGTCAGACACCGTGTTATGCGGTAAAGCGCACGGTGTCCCCAGTACGCGTGCTTAGTCCAGTGCGGGCTATTCCACCTTGCCGCACTGGCCGGGCTAGGTTGGGCATCGAGCCGGGTGTCATGAAGCCGGCCCAACGCATCTGGCCTCCAGTGCGTCTCATCGGGCCGGCGTACATGGCACCAGCCTTACAAATGGTGTCCCCGGTTCGCCAGCATAGCCCAGTGCGGGTTTTTCCACCTCGCCGCACTGGCAGGGCTACGGGGACCATTCAACCTGGTAAGGTTGGGCAGGCTCGGTGCTCAAGAGCGCGTGTCCTCCTTCACGGTCCGGTTTTCCGGTGCCACCTCCACGTACCAGTCCTCCGGTGGCAGCCCCCCCGCACCAGGCTGTCTCTCCGTCTTCTCTCTCCAGTTGCTCCCACCTGTCCAGCGCGGTCAGAGCCTTCCTCCCCTCCAGCGCAGCCAGTGTCTGAGCTGCCTGCCTGCCCAGCGCTGTCTGAACTGTCTGCCTGCCCAGCGCTGTCTGAACTGTCTGCCTGCACAGCGCTGTCTGAGCTGCCTGCCTGCCCAGCGCTGTCTGAGCTGCCTGCCTGCCCAGCGCTGTCCATCTGTCCCGAGCCGTCAGAGCTGCCCGTCTGTACTGAGTCTTCAAAGCCGCCCGTCTGTACTGAGCCTTCAAAGCCGCCCGTCTGTACTGAGCCTTCAAAGCCGCCCGTCTGTCCTGAGCCTTCAGAGCCGTCTGCCAGACAGGAGCCGCTAGAGCCTTCCGCCAGACAGGAGCCGCTAGAGCCTTCCGCCAGACAGGAGCCGCTAGAGCTTTCCGCCAGACAGGAGCAGCCAGAGCCTTCCGCCAGACAGGAGCCGCTAGAGCCTTCCGCCAGACAGGAGCAGCCAGAGCCTTCCGCCAGACAGGATCCGCCAGAGCCGTCCAGCCAGGACCAGCCAGAGCCGTCCAGCCAGGACCAGCCAGAGCCGTCCAGCCAGGACCAGCCAGAGCCGTCCAGCCGGGACCAGCCAGAGCCGTCCAGCCGGGACCAGCCAGGGCCGCCAGCCAGGGGGACCAGCCAGGGCCGCCAGCCAGCCGGGATCCGCCAGGGCCGCCAGCCAGCCGGGATCCGCCAGGGCCGCCAGCCAGCCGGGATCAGCCAGGGCCAGCCAGCCAGGAGCTGCCAGAGCCAGCCAGCCAGGATCCGCCAGAGCCAGCCAGCCAGGATCCGCCAGAGCCAGCCAGCCAGGATCCGCCAGCCAGCCAGGATTCGCCAGAGCCAGCCAGCCAGGATCCGCCAGAGCCAGCCAGCCAGGATCTGCCAGAGCCAGCCAGCCAGGATCCGCCCCTCAGTCCGGTGCTGCCCCTCAGTCCGGTGCTGCCTCTCAATCCGGAGCTGCCCCTTAATCCAATGGAGTTTATATGGAGGGTGGCCATTGGGAAGAGGCCACGGAAGCGGGGTTTGACTATGGTGGGGTGGGGACCACGACCAGCGCCAGAGCCGCCACCGTGGACAGACGCCCACCCAGACCCTCCCCTAGAGTTTATGCTGGTGCGCCCGGAGTTCGCACCTTAAGGGGCGGGTTATGTCACGTTCCTGACCTGTTTTCTTTTGTCTTGTATTTATTTAGTTGGTCAGGGCGTGAGTTGGGTGGGTTTGTCTATGTGTGATTTTCTATGTTGGGATTTTGTGTTCGGCCTGGTATGATTCTCAATCAGAGGCAGCTGTCAATCGTTGTCCCTGATTGAGAATCATACTAAGGCAGCCGGGGTTTCACGTGTGTTTTGTGGGTGTTTGTTTCCGTGTTTGTATTCGTGCCACACGGGACTGTTGTCGGTTGTATTCATTTTGTTATTTTGTTTCATGTTAGTGTTCAGTTTCGAGTTAATAAATTATCATGAGCACTACCCACTCTGCGTGTTGGTCCGATCCATGCTCCTCCTCGTCTGAGGAGGAGAACGACTATGACGACCGTTACATCCACAGACATGTGACTAACAGAAATGGAATAATGTGTCCCTGAACAAAGGGGGGTCAAAATCAAAAGTAACAGTCAGTATCTGGTGTGGCCACCAGCTGAATTAAGTACTGCAGTGCATCTCCTCCTCATGGACTGCACCAGATTTGCCAGTTCTTGCTGTGAGATGTTACCCCCCTCTTCCACCAAGGCACCTGCAAGTTCCCGGACATTTCTGGGGGGAATGGCCCTAGCTCTCACCCCCCGATCCAACAGGTTCCAGACGTGTTCAATGGGATTGAGATCTGGACTCTTCGCTGGCCATGGCAGAACACTGACATTCCTGTCTTGCAGGAAATCACACACAGAACGAGCAGTATGGCTGGTGGCATTGTCATGCTGGATGGTCATGTCAGGATGAGCCTGCAGAAAGGGTAGCACATGAGGGAGGAGGATGTCTTCCCTGTAACTCAAAGCATTAGCAGTGACAACAAGCTCAGTTTCATGATGCTGTGACACACCGCCCCAGAACATGACGGACCCTCCACCTCCAAATCGATCCCGCTCCACCAGTGTACAGGACTCAGTGTAATGCTCATTCCTTCTACGATAAACGCGAATCTGACCATCACCCCTGGTGAGACAAAACCACAACTCGTCAGTGAAGAGCACTTTTTGCCAGTCCTGTCTGGTCCAGCAACGGTGGGTTCGTGCCCATAGGCGACTTTGTTGCCGGTGATGTCTGGTGAGGACCTGCCTTACAACAGGCCTACAAGCCCTCAGTCCAGCCTCTCTCGGCCTATTGCGGACAGTCTGAGCACTGATGGAGGGATTGTGCATTCCTGGTGTAACTCAGGCAGTTGTTGTTGCCATCCTGTACCTGTCCCGCAGGTGTGATGTTCAGATGTACCAATCCTGTGCAGGTGTTGTTTCACATGGTCTGACACTGTGAGGATGATCAGCTGTCCATCCTGTCTCCCTGTAGCACTGTCTTAGGCATCTGACAGTACAGACATCGCAATTTATTGCCCTGGCCACATCTGCAGTCCTCATGCCTAAGTCACATTCCCACAGATTTATTTGATTTAACCTTTATTTATCTAGGCAAGTCAGTTAAGAACTAATTCTTATTTTCAATGACAGCCTAGGAACAGTGGGTTAACTGCTTTGTTCAGGGGCAGAACAACATATCTTTACCTTGTCAGCTCGGGGATTCAATCTTGCAACCTTTCGGTTACTAGTTCAATGCTCCAACCACTAGGCTACCTGCCACCCAGGGTCCCTTTCAGCAGGGTCCCTGGGCATCTTTCTTTTGGTGTTTTTCAGAGTCAGTAGAAAGGCCTCTTTAGTGTCCTACGTTTTCATAACTTAATTGCCTACCGTCTGTATGCTGTTAGTGTCTTAACGACCATTCCACAGGTGCATGTTCATTGATTGTTTATGGGTGGGAAACAATGTTTAAACCCTTTACAATGAAGATCTGTGAAGTTATTTGGATTATTTTATCTTTGAAAGACAGAGTCCTGAAAAAGGGTTGTTTCTTTTTTTGCTGAGTTTATATACAGTATATACATTTATTTAAAAAATAAATGTACATGTTTTTTTTACATAGCGGTGCAGCCAGTCCACAAGGTGGCGCAGCACCTCTCTTACATTCTTTGGGGAGAAAGTGAAGAGCAGAGACCTGCTGGGGCAGGTAGCCTAGAGCGTTGGACTAGTAACGAAAAGGTTGCAAGATCAAATCCCTGAGCTGACATGGTAAAAATCTGTAATTCTGCCTCTGAATAAGGCAGTTAACCCACTGTTCCTAGGCCATCATTGAAAATAAGAGTTTGTTCTTAACTGACTTGCCTAGTTAAATAAAAGTAAAATAAAAAAGAACCCAGTTATATCTTATATGTCATGGGTTATACTATATGTGTAGGGCTACCTATGTTAGAAAATGTGTAAATACAGTTCAACATCACACACAATGTATAAACTTATTACAATTTGATCAGGCCAACACTGCTGGAGGTCTCCTGGGTGTGCAGGGTTCTGTTTAAGCCCAGCATTAACACTGCTGATTCAACTGATCAAATATAATGAGTTGATAATCAAGTGTGCTATTCCTGGGCTAGAATAGAAGTCTGTTCTCCGAGTAGATCAAGAATCAGTGAAGCAAGGTTGGCCACCACTGGTATGATTTTTTTTTGTTCAATTATTACTAATGTTTTAGTAATAATAGCCTACTTGTAACTACTCAATTATCTATTGTTGTTTAGACTAAGATGTCTACTCTTTACATATGAGTTAGGTTATTTGTACATTTTGAAGTTATGAAGTGTTGATTCTTTAAAGTGAAGTGTTTGATTGTTAAACCATTATTCAAAATGAACTGTGTCAAAGTTGATTAATCACATATCACAAAGTGTCACATCTACTCCCGCTCCTCCCCTCCGGAGTTCGAGGCAGGACCACTGGTCCTGATCAATCATTACACGCACCTGCGCTTCATCATTAGGCACGGCTGGACTCCATTACCTCACTCATTACCTCCCCTTAATGTGGTACTCCCTTAGGTTCTTTCCCCAGACAGTATTGTTTCTGTTGTTCATATCTAGACACTTCTCTTATGTTGTATCGGTCCATGTTACTTGTTATATTAAACTTACCACCTGCTTCTTATCTCCCAGTGTCTACGTTACACAATCTATCTGTAATGTGTCTGTGTTTCAATGTTGTATTCTTAAATTAACATTTCCTTTTTGTCTAGTCGCAGGATCTCCAATCTATTTTTATTTGATTGGCACTCTCTCTCTCTCTCACTATAAAACCTATAATACAGTATGTGGAAAGTATGTGGACACCTGCTCATCAAACATCTCATTCCAAATTCATGGGTATTAATATGGAGTTGGTCCCCCATTTGCTGCTATAACGGCCTCCACTTTTCTGGGAAGGCTTTCCACTAGATGTTGGAACATTGCTGCGGGGACTTGCTTCCATTCAGCCGCAAGAGCATTGGTGAGGTCGGGCATTGATGTTGGGCAATTAGGCCTGGCTCGGAGTTCGAATTCATTTAAAAAATATTTTTTATATATGTTTTTACCTTTATTTAACTAGGCAAGTCAGTTAAGAACAAATTCTTATTTTCAGTGATGGCCTTTCAAAGGTGTTCGATGGGGTTGAGGTCAGGGCTCTGTGCAGGCCAGTCAAGTTCTTCCACAACAATCTTTGCAAACCATTTCTGTATGGACCTCGCTTTGTGCATGGGAGCATTGTCATGCTGAAACAGGAAAGGACCTTTGTTGCCACAAAGTTAGAAGCACAGAATTGTCTAGAATGTCATTGTATGCTGTAGAGTTAAGATGTCCCTTCACTAGAACTAAGTGGTCTAGCCCGAATCACAAAAAGCAGCCCAGACCATTATTCCTCCTCCACCAAACTTTACAGTTGGCACTATGCATTCGGGCAGGTAGTGTTTTCCTGGTATCCGCCAAACCCAGATTGGTCTGTCGGACTGCCAGTTGGTGAAGCGTGATTCATCACTCCAGAGAACACATTTCAACTGCTCCAGAGTCCAATTGCTGCGAGCTTTACACCACTCCAGCCGACGCTTGGCATTGCACATGGTGATCTTAGACTTGTGTGTGGCTGCTCGGCCATGGAAACCCATTTCATGAAGCTCCAGACAAACATTTATTGTGCTGAAGTTGCTTCCAGAGGTAGTTTGGAACTCGGTAGTGAGTGTTGCAACTGAGGACAGACAATTTTTACATGCTACGCGCTTCAACACACGGCGGTCCCGTTCTGTGAGCTTGTGTGGCCTACCACTTCCCAGCTGAGCAGTTGTTGCTCCTAAACTTTTCCACTTCACCATAACAGCACTTACAGTTGACCGCCCTAGCAGGGTAGATATTTGACGAACTGACTTGTTGGAAAGGTGGCATCCAATGATGGTGTCATGTTGACAGTCCCTGAGCTCTTCAGTAAAGCCATTCTACTACCAATGTTTGTCTATGGAGATTGCATGGCTGTGCGCTCTATTATATACACCTGTCAGCAACGGGTGTGGCCGAAATGGCCGAATCCACTAATTTGAAGGGGTGTCCACATACGTTTGCAAATATAGTGTATGTGAATCCATTTTGCGGCTTATCATATGGCATGCATTGCCAGTGCAGCCGTAGGCCTACAGTATGATGGAATTCCTGGCTTTATGGGCATCTGTCAGCTGAATGAGAGAATAGCTAAATTCATACATTGTTTACATGTTGAGCTATACACATGACATAGACTGACCAGGTGAATCCAGGTGAAGGCTATGATCGCTTATTGATGTCACTTGTGTAATCCACTTCAATCAGTGTAGATGAAGGGGAGGAGACAGGTTAAATAATTGTTTTTAAGCCTTGAGACATGGATTGTGTGTTAAACTGTTTTATTTGTTACATGCGCTGAATACAACAGGTGGCGTCACGTCTACTCCTGCTCCTCCCCTCCAGGGTTTGACATCCCGGTTTACTATCTACCGGCCCTTGCTACCCATCATTACGCACACTTGCGCCTCATCATCAGGCACACCTGGACACTATCACCTTCCTGATTACTCCCCATATATATAGCACTCAGTTGTTATTTCCCCTCAGGTGTTATTGACTCTGTTGCCATGTCCCGACACGACTCCTGTTTTTGTATTGTTTATTGTTTATTAAACTCTCCAACTGCACCTGCTTCCTGACTTCCAGCATCTACATTATATTAGAGCTTACTGTGAAATGTGTACTTACGAGCAATTAACATTTTAGGATAGGGGGCAGCATTTTCACTTTTGGATGAATTGGTGCCCAAATTGAACGGCCTCCTACTCTGTCCCAGACAATGCAGAGTTTTTAAAAAGTAAGAAATTTGCTAAATAAATTAAATAAAAAATAATAACACAATAAAATAACATTATACAAGGGGTACCGGTACCAGGTACGGGGTAGTCAAGGTAAAATATTGAAATGTGTGTGTCCGTGTGCCCGTGTGTTGGAGTGTCAGTATAGTATGTGTGAGTGTGTGGTTAGAGTCCAGTACATCGAGCCTGTGCAAGAGAGTCAGTGCAAAGAATATGAATAAATAAGAAAAAAATAAGGCGGTCAATGCAAATAGTCTGGGTAACCATTTGATTAACTGTTCAGCAATCTTGTGGCTTGGGTGTAGAAGCTGTTAAGGAGCCTTTTGGTCTCCTACTTGGCGTTCTGGTACAACTTGCCATGCGGTAGCAGAGAGAACAGTCTATGACTTGGGTGAATGGAGTCTTTACATTTTTTTAGGGCCTTCCTCTGACACTGCCTGGTATAGAGGTTCTGGATGGCAGGGAGTTCGGCCCCAGTGATGTACTGGGCCATATGTACTACCCTTTCTAGCGCCTTACGGTCGGATGCCGAGCAGTTGCCATACCAAGCGGTGATGCAGCCAGTCAGGATGCTCTCGATGGTGCAACTGTAAAACCTTTTGAGGATCTGAGGTCCCATGCCAAATCTTTTCAGCCTCCTGAGGGGGAGAAGGCATTTTTGTGCCCTCCTCACGACTGTGTTGGTGTGTTTGGACCATTATATGTCCCTAGTGATTTGGACACCAAGGAACTTGAAGTTCTCAACCAGCTCCACTACAGCCACATCAATGTGAATGGAGATGTTTTCGGCCTTCCTTTTCCTGTAGTCCACGATCAGCTCCTTTGTCTTGCTCATGTTGAGGGAGAGGTTGTTGCCCTGACACCACAATGACAGGTCTCTGACCTCCTCCCTATAGGCTGTCAAATCAAATCAAATGTATTTATATAGCCCTTCTTACATCAGCTGATATCTCAAAGTGCTGTACAGAAACCCAGCATAAAACCCCAAACAGCAAGCAATGCAGGTGTAGAAGCACGGTGGCTAGGAAAAACTCCCTAGAAAGGCCAAAACCTAGGAAGAAGGAGAGAGGAACCAGGCTACGAGGGGTGGCCAGTCCTCTTCTGGCTGTGCCGGGTGGAGATTATAACAGAACATGGCCAAGATGTTCAAATGTTCATAAATGACCAGCATGGTCAAATAATAATAATCACAGTAGTTGTCGTCATTGGTGATCAGGCCTATCACCGCTGTGTCGTCGGCAAACTTAATGATGGTGTTGGAGTCATGCATGGCCATGCAGTCGTGGGTGAACAGGGAGGGGAATAAGCACGCAACCCTGAGGGGACCCCGTGTTGAGGGTCAGCGTGGCGGATGTGTTGTTGTCTTAGCACCTGGGGGCAGCCTGTCAGGAAGTCGAGGATCCAGTAGCAGAGGGAGGTGTTCAGTCCCAGGGTCCTAAGCTTAGTGATGAGCTTGCAGGGCACTATGGTGTTGAACGGTGAGCTGTAGTCAATGAACAGCATTCTCACATATGTGTTCCTTTCACCCAGGTGGGAAAGGTCAGTGTGGAGTGCAGTAGAGATTGCATCGTCTGTGGATCTGTTAGGGTGTCATGCGAATTGGAGTTGGTCCAGGGTTTCTGGGATGAAGATGCTGACATGAGACATGAACAACCTTTCAAAGAATGTCATGGCTACAGATGTGAGTGCTATGGGTGGGTAGTCATTCAGAACACCTGGTACTCTCATGCATGTTTCAGTGTTGCTTGCCTCAAAACGAGCATAGAAGGAATTTAACTCGTCTGGTGGGCTCGTGTAACTGGGCAACTCGCGGCTGGGATTCTCTTTGTAATCTGTGATACTGTAGTTTGCAAGCCCTGCCACATCCGACGAGCGTCAGATCTGGTGTAGTAGGATTCGATCTTAGTCCTTCATCGGAGGGCTTAGCGGGATTTCTTACAAGTTTCCGGAGCTCTAGCCTTTAGCTAAGTGAGGATGTTGCCTGTAATCCATGGCTTCTGGTTAGGATATGTACAGTTGAAGTCGGAAGTTTACATACACCTTAGCCAAATACATTTAAACTCAGTTTTTCACAACTCTTGATATTTTATCCAAGTAAAAATTCCCTGTCTTAGGTCAGTTAGGATCACCACTTTATTTTAAGAAAGTTAAATGTCAGAATAATAGCAGAGAGAATGATTTATTTCAGCTTTTATTTATTTCATCACATTCCCAGTGGGTCAGAAGTTGACATACACTCAATTAGTATTTGGTAGCATAGTTTAACTTGGGTCAAACGTTTCGGGTAGCCTTCCACAAGCTTCCCAATAAGTTGGGTGAATTTTGGCCCATTCCTCCTGACAGAGCTGGTGTAACTGAATCAGGTTTGTAGGCCTCCTTGCTCGCACATGCTTTTTCAGTTCTGCCCACAAATTTTCTATAGGATTGAGGTCAGGGCTTTGTGATGGCCACTCCAATACATTGACTTTGTTGTCCAAAGCCACAACTTTGGAAATATGCTTGGGGTCATTGTCCATTTGGAAGACCCATTTGCAACCAAGCTTTATCTTCCTGACTGATGTCTTGAGATGTTGCTTCAATATATCCACATAATTTTACCTCCTCATGATGCCATCTATTTGTGAGGTGCACCAGTCCCTCCTGCAGCAAAGCACCGCCACAACATGATGCTGCCACACCAGTGCTTCACGGTTGGGATGGTGTTCTACGGCTTGCAAGCATCCACCTTTTTCCTCCAAACATAACAATGGTCATTATGGCCAAACAGTTCTATTTTTGTTTCATCAGACCAGAGGACATTTCCCCAAAAAGTACGATCTTTGTCCCCATGTGCAGTTGCAAACCGTAGTCTGGCTTTTTTAAGGTGGTTTTGGAGCAGTGGCTTCTTCCTCGCTGAGCGGCCTTTCAGGTTATGTCGATATAGGACTCATTTTCCTGTGGATATAGATACTTTTGTACCCGTTTCCTCCAGCATCTTCACAAGGTCCTTTGCTGTTGTTCTGGGATTGATTTGCACTTTTCGCACCAAGGTACTTTTATCTCTAGGAGACAGAACGCATCTCCTTCCTTTGCAGAATGACGGCTGCGTGGTCCCATGGGGTTTATACTTGCGTTCTTTTGTTTATACAAATGAACGTGGTACCTTCAGGCGTTTGGAAATTGCTCCCAAGGATGAACCAGACTTGTGGAGGTCTACAATTGTTTTCTGAGGTCTTGGCTGATTTCTTTTGATTTTCCCATGATGTCAAGCAAAGAGGCACTGAGTTTGAAGGTAGGTCTTTCCAGGCTGTTTAAAGGCACAGTCAACTTAGTGTATGTAAACTTCTGACCCAGTGGAATTGTGATACAGTGAATTATAAGTGAAATAATCTGTCTGTAAACAATTGTTGGAAAAATTACTTGTGTCATGCACAAAGTAGATGTCCTAACCGACTTGCCAAAACTATAGTTTGTTAACAAAACATTTGTGGAGTTGTTGAAAAACTAGTTTTAATGACTCCAACCTAAGTGTATGTAAACTTCCGACTTCAACTGTATGTATGGGACGCTGTGGGGATGACGTTGTCGATTTACTTATTAATGATGCCGGTGACTGATGTGATATACTCCTCAATGCCATCGAATGAATCCCAGAACATATTCAAGTCTGTGCTAGCAAAACAGTCCAGTAGCTTAGCATCTGCTTCATCGGACAACTTTGGTATTGAGCGTGTCACTGGTACTTCCCGTTTGAGTTTTGCTTGTACGCATGAATCAGGAGGATAGAGTTATAGTCAGATTTGCCAAATGGAGGGCGATTGGGAAAGATGGCGCCAACAGATAGGTCAGCTCTGCTTCTAACTCCTAAGCAACTTTGCAGTATTTCATTTTTTTGTGTGTTATATCTTACATTACTAGCCCAGGAATTGTTTTGTTTTATTACATACAACCGGAATTAACTTTTGGATATCAGAGCGGCGGTAACTCACCAACATTACGACCAGGAATACGACTTTCCCGAATTGGATCCTTTGTTCGTAACCCCCAGGGCAATTGAACTGATTTCCGAGGCTGATCCAAAACACAGCCGGCAGAGTCCATTCAACCAGCTGGATTCTCAGTATATCGCGCAGACAGGAATAAAGAACTCTCCGTGAAGAAAAAATGCGGGGGTGTATATTTCATGATTAACCACTCATGGCGTGATTGTGATAACATACAGAAACTCAAGTCCTTTTGTTCACCCGACCTCACAATCAAATGCTGACCGTATTATAACCATGAGTGGTATTACCTCCCAAGATAATTCTCTTCGGTTATAGTCACAACTGTGTATATTCCCCCTCAAGCCGATACCACGAAGGCCCTCAAAGAACTTCACCAGACTTTATGCAAACTTGAAACTACATATCCTAACACCACATTTATTGTAGCTGGGGATTTTAACAAAGCAAATTTGAGGAAATCGCTACCAAAGTTATACCAACACATTGACTGTAGCACTCACACTGAGAAAACATTAGGACACTGCTACTCAGCTTTTCGAAATGCAGACAAAGCTCTCCCCCGTGGATAGATGGTAGAATTCACGCAAAACTGAAAGCTCATTTAACCATGGCAAGGTGACTGGGAATATGGCCGAATACAAACAGTGTAGTTATTCCCTCCGTAAGCCAATCAATCAGGCAAAATGTCAGTATAGAGACAAAGATGAGTCACAATTCAATGGCTCAGACACTAGACGTATGTGGCAGGGTCTTCCGACAATCTTGGACAACAAAGAGAAAACAAGCCACGTCGCGGACACCGACGTCTTGCTTCCGGAAAAGCTAAACACCTTCTTCGCCCGTTTTGAGGGTGGCATCGCATGGCACACTTTCTTACCGTCATTGTAAATAAGAATTTGTTAGCTCAGCATTCAACACCATAGTACCCTCCAAGCTCATCATTACGCTTGGTGCCCTGGGTCTGAACTGGGTCCTGGACTTCCTGATGGGCCGCCTCCAGGTGGTGAAGGTATGAAACAACACCTTTACTTTGCTGATCCTCAACACTGGGGCCCCACAAGAGTGCGTGCTCAGCAAGAGTGCGTGCCCTCCTGTACTCCCTGTTCACCCATGACTGCGTGGCCATGCACGCCTCCAACTCAATCATCAAGTTTGCAGATGACACAATAGTAGTAGGCCTGATTACCAACAATGACAAGACAGCCTACAGAGAGGAGGTAAGGGCCCATGGGAGTGTGGTGCAAGGATAATAACCTCTCACTCAATGTCGACAAAACAAAGGAGCTGATCATGGACTTCATTAACTTCTTGAGCCTATGGGGGCGCCATTTCGACTTTGTTAAAATGAGTTCCCAAATTAAACTGCCTCGTACTCAATTCTTGCTCGTACAATATGCATATTATTATTACTATTGGATAGAAAACACTCTCTAGTTTCTAAAACCGTTTGAATTATGTCTGTGCGTGAAACAGAACTGGACTTAGAGCAATTTCCCTATGTGGAGTTGAGAATGCAGATTTTTCCAACCTGTTCTCAGACCCTTGTATAACTCTGCCTGTCTTCTATTGGTTGAGATGCACTGCATACGCCTTCCCCTGGGTGTCAGCGAATAGAGGGCCTTGAAATGGAGTCTCTAGGCAGATCCGAAAGTCTATAAATTGATTGGAATCAAAGGGTCCCCTCTTTTGACTCTTCGCTCTGACGCAGTGAGGACCTTGGCATGTCGTTTTAGAAGCTCCCGTTTTAGCTCCTAGATATATCCGGCTCTGTTTTTATTCGATATAGGCTTTAAAGACATCATAATCTTGTTATTTTAAACCGATTTATATCAGTTTATGTCAGTATATTGCGATTTTCGGGTATTTCATTTTCTGACGTTGTAGGAAGTTGGGTATCTCTCTCTCGCATGCCATTGTTTACTGCTAATTGCAACGTGAAAGATGACTTTCTCCAACCCAGCAACGATTCTTTTGGACAAAGGAAACCTATCCCAAGATTCTGATGGGAGGTCATCAAAAAGTAAGAACTATTTATGCTGATAATTCATTGTTCTGTTGAAAAAAGTCAAATGCATAAGACGCCATTACTTGCAGTGTAGCCTTGCTTTATCGCACCCTGTATTGCGCAGGAACGTTAATTTTAAAAATGTAATTCAGCGATTGCATTAAGAACTAATTTGTCTTTCAATTGCTGTCCAACCTGTATTTTTTTAGTCAAGTTTATGAATAGTTTTCGATAAGAATAGGTGCCTTTCCAAGATGGCGCCGGACAGATTGCTTGAGTATTTGGACACTATTCTCATTCTATAAGCACGATTTGTGCCGCTAAATATGCACATTTTCGAACAAACTCTATATGCATTGTGTAATATGATGTTACAGGACTGTCATCTGAAGAATTCTGAGAAGGTTAGTGAAAAAAATAATATATTTTGGTGGTTTATACGTTATCGCTCTTTTTGCCTTGAATCAATGCTGGGGTGATGTTTGCACATGTGGTAAGCTAATATAACGCTATATTGTGTTTTCGCTGTAAAACACTTAGAAAATCTGAAATATTGTCTGGATTCACAAGATCTGTGTCTTTCAATTGCTGTACGCTGTGTATTTTTAAGAAATGTTTTATGATGAGTAATTAGGTAATACACGTTGCTCTCTGTAGTTATTCTAGTCGCTTTGGTGAGATTTGTGATGGTGGCTGCAATGGTAAACTATGATTTATACCTGAAATATGCACATTTTTCTAACAAAACATATGCTATACAATAAATATGTTATCAGACTGTCATCTGATGAAGTTGTTTCTTGGTTAGTGGCTATTTATATCTTTATTTGGTCGAATTTGTGATAGCTACTGATGGAGTAAAAAACTGGTGGAGTAAAAAAAATGGTGTCTTTTGCTAACGTGGTTAGCTAATAGATTTACATATTGTGTCTTCCCTGTAAAACATTTTAAAAATCAGAAATGATGTCTGGATTCACAAGATGTGTATCTTTCATCTGGTGTCTTGGACTTGTGATTTAATGATATTTAGATGCTAGTATTTACTTGTGACGCTATGCTAGGCTATGCTAGTAGCTTTTCTACTGATGGGGGTGCTCCCGGATCCGGGTTTGGGAGGTGTTAGAGGTTAAATCGCAGAGGGAGCACGCCCCTATCCACATCGACGGAACAGCAGTGGAGCATGTGGAAAGCTTCAAGTTTCTCTGCTTACACATCACTGATGATCTTAAATGGTCCACCCACACAGACAGTGTGGTGAAGAAGGTGCAACAGCGCCTCTTCAACCTCAGGAGGCTGAAGAAATTTGGCTTGGCACCTACAACCCTCACAAACTTTTACAGACACACATTTGAGATTATCCTGTTGGCTGTATCACTGCCTGGTATGACAACTGCACCGCCCGCAACTGCAGGTGGTGCAGCAAACTACCTGCCCTCCAGGACACCTACAGCACCCAATATCAAAGGAAAGCCAAAAAGATTATCAAGGACATCAACCATCCGAGCCACGGCCTGTTCACCTCACTATCATCCAGAAGGCGAGGTCAGTACAGGTCCATCAAAGCAGGGACCGAGAGACTGAAAAACAACTTCTATCTCAAGGCCATCAGACTGTTAAATAGCCATCACTAGGAAGCTTCCAGCCGGTTACGTAACCCTGCACCTTAGAGGCTGCTGCCCCATATATATAGACTTGAAATCACTGGCCACTTTAATAATGGAACACTAGTCACTTTAATACTGTTTACATATTTTTGCTTTACTCATCTCATATGTGTATATACTGTCTTCTATTCTACTGTATTTAGTCTATGCCACTCTGACATTGCTCATCCTAATATTGATATATTCCTTAATTCCATTCTTTTACTTTTAGGTTGTGTGAATTGTTGTGAATTGTTAGATCATAATTAATTGTCCATGTATTGTGGGGTACAGAGATGAGGTACAGTGGTTCCTCCTTTAAAAGTTGCGAGCTTACAAAATCTGAGGACAGAAAACCTGACAAGAAATAGACTACACAAAAGTACCTGCTCTATTCAGAATAGCCTCACTTTGACAGCTGGGCCTGTTATCCTTTCACCCTCCTCCAAAAAATGCTAATGTTTGCCATTATCAAGAGTGGCACTGGGGATATAATAGTGTAGTGTATATAGTGTAGAAGGACTGCACCTAAAAAGGCTGGAGACTCATAACTAATCGAAGAGCACGCATGTATATGTCCCGACCAAAAGATGAGGAGTCAGTGGTACTGCAGGGTTCGCTTGACGTTGCAGCACAGCAAGATTCTCAGTAGACAGGGAGTATGGGATGTCAGGAACAATGACCCCATTGTCAGTGTTTCCAGATTCCAGATTATCCTCCTGATAAAGCAGGTCCTCCACCTGCTGAATAAGGAATGCTCAAAAGAAACAAATCTGTATTAGTGGCGATAAATTTAGCAGTAACAGGGGCTTGATAGTCCAGTGAGAATGAGTGTTTATGTGGTATAAATCTTTAAATTAGCAGCTGACATCTTAAGGTTTTTTTAATTAATGCATGTGAGACAGGTTCCATGGAGAACAAGACAGGCAGAGAGGAAGAGAGAAAAAGAACACAGAACAGTTTAATTACCTCTGGATACGGCCACTTTTTCCAGCAATAAAGCTTCCACGGCCTATTCCTTGGACAGTGAACATACATCTGGCAATATCTACATTTTTGACCCCTTGATCTTGAGCTATTTTTTTTGTAGATATGAAAACAATAACTGAGATATGACTATTCAATCTAAAGCAGCAGATGTCATTTTCAGGATACTTCAATACAGCACAAAAAGCTTAATACCAGACTAGTATTGTGGTTGTTCATTAGGTGATGGGAAATATGCAATATGCATACAGTGGGAGCAGGAACAGAGTATTTTTGCCGAGCAATGCAACAAAGCTGGATCATTCTGGCAATGATACCTGCACCATCTGTACGTTGCAAAGACTCCCTAACTCTTCGCCATTGTACACGAGGGCCCATTGTTTGGAGACCATTCTAAAGCACACATGGGACATCCTTGCTTTAATGGTCCTGACTTTCTGGTCTAACTCTTCATCTGACATATCAGAATAGCATTCCCTGACAGACATATTGTGTTCTTTCATCCTTCTGTAAAAAAAGCTAACCGTTATACTGTCATGAAATATGATTATACATCGACTATGAAACAAATAGGACATGGCCTGCTTATGAGTTGCCATGAAAGAAAGTTAGATGATTTGAACTGAAAATGGTGAGAACAGGCATATGTAGCTAAATGTTTTTGGTTAGCTTGAGAATAATAATTGCATGATTTATCATTCTACAGTATGTATGTATCTATGTAATATAGTAGAATGTTATGAACTGACACTAAATCGTAGGAGCTAACTACTAGCTATGTAGAAGTTGGACGGAAGAACTCCCAGTGCTGCTTACCTGAGATGCCATCATCACACAGTCCTTCGTAGGTCTGCTATGACTTCCTTTGTGTTGGAAAAAAAGGCTGAACAGTATTGGTTGTAGCCAAACTGACACTCAAAAAATGGCCAAAATGGAGGGTGTTTTTTTAAATTTTATTTATTTTATTTCACCTTTATTTAACCAGGTAGGCTAGTTGAGAACAAGTTCTCATTTGCAACTGCGACCTGGCCAAGATAAAGCATAGCAGTGTGAACAGACAACACAGAGTTACACATGGAGTAAACAATAAACAAGTCAATAACATAGTAGGGGAATAAAAAAGAGAATCTATATACAATGTGTGCAAAAGGCATGAGGAGGTAGGCAATAAATAGGCCATAGGAGCGAATAATTACAATTTAGCAGATTAACACTGGGGTGATAAATCATCAGATGATCATGTGCAAATAGAGATACTGGTGTGCAAAAGAGCAGAAAAGTAAATAAATAAAAACAGTATGGGGATGAGGTAGGTAAATTGGGTGGACTATGTACAGCTGCAGCGATCGGTTAGCTGCTCAGATAGCAGATGTTTAAAGTTGTTGAGGGAGATAAAAGTCTCCAACTTCAGAGATTTTTGCAATTCGTTCCAGTCGCAGACAGCAGAGAACTGGAAGGAAAGGCGGCCAAATGAGGTTTTGGCTTTAGGGATGATCAGTGAGATACACCTGCTGGAGCGCGTGCTACGGGTGGGTGTTGCCATCGTGACCAGTGAACTGAGATAAGGCGGCGCTTGACCTAGCATAGCCTTGTAGATGACCTGGAGCCAGTGGGTCTGACGACGAACATGCAGCGAGGGCCAGCCGACTAGAGCATACAGGTCGCAGTGGTGGGTGGTATAAGGTGCTTTAGTAACAAAACGGATGGCACTGTGATAAACTGCATCCAGTTTGCTGAGTAGAGTATTGGAAGCTATTTTGTAGATGACATCGCCGAAGTCAAGGATCGGTAGGATAGTCAGTTTTACTAGGGTAAGTTTGGCGGCGTGAGTGAAGGAGGCTTTGTTGCGAAATAGAAAGCCGACTCTCGATTTGATTTTGGATTGGAGATGTTTGATATGAGTCTGGAAGGAGAGTTTGCAGTCTAGCCAGACTCCTAGGTACTTATAGATGTCCACATATTCTAGGTCGGAACCATCCAGGGTGGTGATGCTAGTCGGGCGTGCGGGTGCAGGCAGCGACCGGTTGAAAAGCATGCATTTGGGTTTACTAGCGTTTAAGAGCAGTTGGAGGCCACGGAAGGAGTGTTGTATGGCATTGAAGCTCGTTTGGAGGTTAAATAGCACAGTGTCCAAGGAAGGGCCAGAAGTATACAGAATGGTGTCGTCTGCGTAGAGGTGGATCAGGGAATCGCCCGCAGCAAGAGCAACATCATTGATATATACAGAGAAGAGTCGGCCCGAGAATTGAACCCTGTGGTACCCCCATAGAGACTGCCAGAGGACCGGACAACATGCCCTCCGATTTGACACACTGAACTGTCTGCGAAGTAGTTGGTGAACCAGGCAAGGCAGTCATTAGAAAAACCGAGGCTACTGAGTCTGCCGATAAGAATATGGTGATTGACAGAGTCGAAAGCCTTGGCCAGGTCGATGAAGACGGCTGCACAGTACTGTCTTTTATCGATGGCGGTTATGATATCGTTTAGTACCTTGAGCGTGGCTGAGGTGCACCCGTGACCGGCTCGGAAACCGGATTGCACAGCGGAGAAGGTACGGTGGGATTCGAGATGGTCAGTGATCTGTTTGTTGACTTGGCTTTCGAAGACCTTAGATAGGCAGGGCAGGATGGATATAGGTCTGTAACAGTTTGGGTCCAGGGTGTCTCCCCCTTTGAAGAGGGGAATGACCGCGGCAGCTTTCCAATCCTTGGGGATCTCAGATGATACGAAGGAGAGGTTGAACAGGCTGGTAATAGGGGGTGCGACAATGGCGGCGGACAGTTTCAGAAATAGAGGGTCCAGATTGTCAAGCCCAGCTGATTTGTATGGGTCCAGGTTTTGCAGCTTTCAGAACATCTGCTATCTGGATTTGGGTAAAGGAGAAGCTGGGGAGGCTTGGGCGAGTAGCAGCGGGGGGGGGGGGGGCGGAGCTGTTGGCCAAGGTTGGAGTAGCCAGGAGGAAGGCATGGCCAGCCGTTGAGAAATGCTTGTTGAAGTCTTCGATTATCACGGATTTATCGGTGGTGACCGTGTTACCTAGCCTCAGTGCAGTGGGCAGCTGGGAGGAGGTGCTCTTGTTCTCCATGGACTTTACAGTGTCCCAGAACTTTTTGGAGTTAGAGCTACAGGATGCAAATTTTTGCTTGAAAAAGCTGGCCTTTGCTTTCCTGACTGACTGCGTGTATTGGTTCCTGACTTCCCTGAACAGTTGCATATCGCGGGGACTATTCAATGTTATTGCAGTTCGCCACAGGATGTTTTTGTGCTGGTCGAGGGCAGTCAGGTCTGGAGTGAACCAAGGGCTATATCTGTTCTTAGTTCTGCATTTTTTGAACAGAGCATGCTTGTCTAAGATGGTGAGGAAGTTACTTTTAACTTCTACTTCATCACAATCCCGGATCCGGGAGCACCCCCATCAGTAAAAAAGCTGACTAGCATAGCCTAGCGTCACAAGTAAATACTAGCATCTAAATATCATTAAATCACAAGTCCAAGACACCAGATGAAAGATACACATCTTGTGAATCCAGCCATCATTTCTGATTTTTAAAATGTTTTACAGGGAAGACACAATATGTATTTCTATTAGCTAACCACGATAGCAAAAGACACAACTTTTTTTTCTCCACCATTTTTTTCCTGCATAGGTAGCTATCACAATTTCGACCAAATAAAGATATAAATAGCCACTAACCAAGAAACAACTTCATCAGATGACAGTCTGATAACATATTTATTGTATAGCATATGTTTTGTTAGAAAAATTTGCATATTTCAGGTATAAATCATAGTTTTACATTGCAGCCACCATCACAACTCTCACCAAAGCAACTAGAATAACTACAGAGACCAACGTGAATTACCTAAATACTCATCATAAAACATTTATGAAAAATACACAGCGTACAGCAAATGAAAGACAAAGATCTTGTGAATCCAGCCAATATTTCAGATTTTTTAAGTGTTTTACAGCGAAAACACAATATAGCATTATATTAGCTTACTACAATAGCCAACCACACAACAGCATTGATTCAAGCCAACAATAGCGATAACGAATAAACCAGCAAAAGATATTAATTTTTTCACTAACCTTCTCAAACTTCTTCAGATGACAGTCCTATAACATCATATTACACAATACATATAGAGTTTGTTCGAAAATGTGCATATTTAGCGGCACAAATCGTGGTTATACAATGAGAATAGTAGCCAAGCTGCCAACAAAATGTCGGGAGAAATCTTGGGAGAGGCACCTAATCTAATCATTAACTAATCATAAACTTGACTAAAAAATACAGGTTGGACAGCAAATGAAAGATACATTAGTTCTTAATGCAACCGCTGTGTTAGATTTTTAAAATTAATGTTACTACGACATACAGCGTGCGTTAAAGCGAGACCGCACCAAAATTAATGGCGGAATAGGAGTTTTACATTTTTCAACAGAACAACGAATTAACATCATAAATAGTTCTTACTTTTTGATGAGCTTTCATCAGAATCTTGGGCAAGTTGTCCTTTGTCCAAAAGAATCGTTGCTCGGTTGTAGATTGTCACCTTCAACTTTGGAATTAGCAGTAAACATTAGCCATGTTTCCCAGACGTGCCCAACTCACTATAACGCAGCACAAAGAAATATCCGAAAATCGCAATATACTGATATAAACTGATATAACTCGGTTTAAAATAACAACATTATGATGTCTTTAACACCTATATCGAATAAAATCAGAGCCGGATATATCTAAGGCCTATAACGGTAGCTTTCCAGAACGCCATCCTGAGGTCTGTCTTGCGTCATGGCGAATGTTGAAAAGACTGCACCCCACGTTCCAAAACCCTTTATATGGCCTCAGATCTACCTAGCAACACCATTCCAATTCTCACTATTTGCTGACATCTAGGGGAAGGCGTATGCAGTGCATCTCGACCAATAGAAGACATGCAAATTAATAAACTGACCCCAGAACAGCCTGCCTGATTTCAGATTTCTCACTTCCTCACAGGAAAATTGCTCCAACTTGAGTTCTGTTTTACTCACAGATATAATTCAAACGGTTTTAGAAACTAGAGAGTGTTTTCTATCCAATAGTAATAATAATATGCATATTGTACGAGCAAGAATTGAGTACGAGGCAGTTTAATTTGGGAACGAAATTTTTACAAAGTGAAAACAGCATCCCCTATTAAGAAAAGGTTAAAGAATGACCAGGCATCCTCAACTGACGGGATGAGGTCAATATCCTTCCAGGATACCCGGGCCAGGTTGATTAGAAAGGCCTGCTCGCAGAAGTGTTTTAGGGAGCGTTTGACAGTGATGAGGGGTGGTCGTTTGACCGCGGACCCGTAGCGGATACAGGCAATGAGGCAGTGATCGCTGAGATCCTGATTGAAGACAGCAGAGGTGTATTTGGAGGGCAAGTTGGTCAGGATAATGTCTATTAGGGTGCCCATGTTTACGGATTTAGGGTTGTACCTGGTGGGTTCCTTGATGATTTGTGTGAGATTGAGGGCATCTAGCTTAGATTGTAGTACTGCCGGGGTGTTAAGCATATCCCAGTTTAGGTCACCTAACAGAACAAACTCTGAAGCTAGATGGGGGGCGATCAATTCACAGATGGTGTCCAGGGCACAGCTGGGAGCTGAGGGGGGTCGGTAGCAGGCGGCAACAGTGAGAGACTTATTTCTGGAGAGATTCATTTTTAAAATTAGAAGTTCGAACTGTTTGGGCATAGACCTGGAAACTTTGCAGGCTATCTCTGCAGTAGATTGCAACTCCTCCCCCTTTGGCAGTTCTATCTTGACGGAAAGTGTTATAGTTGGGTATGGAAATCTCAGAATTTTTGGTGGCCTTCCTAAGCCAGGATTCAGACACGGCAAGGACATCAGGGTTGGCAGAGTGTGCTAAAGCAGTGAGTAAAACAATCTTAGGGAGGAGGCTTCTGATGTTGACATGCATGAAACCAAGGCTTTTTCGATCACAGAAGTCAACAAATGAGGGTGCCTGGGGACATGCAGGGCCTGGGTTTACCTCCACATCACCCGAGGAACAGAGGAGTAGTAGGATGAGGGTGCGGCTAAAGGCTATCAAAACTGGTCACCTAGAGCGTTGGGGACAAGGAATAAAAGGAGCAGATTTATGGGCGTGGTAGAATATATTCAGGGCATAATGTGCAGACAGGGGTATGGTGGGGTGCGGGTACAGAGGAGGTAAGCCCAGGCACTGGGTGATGATAAGAGAGGTTGTATCTCTGGACATGCTGGTTATAATGGGTGAGGTAACCGCATGTGTGGGAGGTGGGACAAAGGAGGTATCAGAGGTATTAAGAGTGGAACTACGGGCTCCATTGTAAACTGAAACAATGATAACTAACCCGAACAACAGTATACAAGGCATATTGATATTTGAGAGAGACATATAGTAAGGCATAAAGTAATCGCAGGTCTTGATTGGGAGAGCTAGCTAAAACAACAGGTGAGACAACAGCAGCTAGTCAGCTAACACAACAACAGCAGGTAAAATGGCGATGACTAGGCAGAGAGGGTCGGATTAACTACACAAAGAGCCTGAGTTCGCGGCCGGGGCCGACAGATAAACACAAATAAACAGAATGGAATACCGTGATTAATGGACAGTCCAGCAGGCATCAGCTATGTAGCCAAGTGATCATAGTGTCCAGGGGGGAGCAGTGGATGGAACAGGGAAGCCGTCACCACACTAGCACGCAGCGTTTAAAGTTAGTAGCCCGGGGGTGGTCTGCTCAGACGGAGGCCGGTTGAGGGCACAGCGGATGGAGTATTCGTCGGGCAGACCAGACGTGGTGGTGCGGCGGGGCGCCGTGTCGACAGAGAATCCAAGCCAGATGGCGAAAGAGGTATTGTAGAATTTTGTTTGCTAACTGGTGCTAGCTTCGTGGCAGTGGCGTTAGGGGATAGCTTCGGTACTGGGTGCCACGGAGGGTGCAAGCTAGCTGTGAGCTAGCTAGCTGCAAGCTGTGAGCTAGCTAGCTGCAAGCTAGCTGTGAGGATCAAAAGTAGTGGCTCAGGGATTACGGCAGGAATCCGGCGTTGTTGTGGAGAGACAGTCCGATGCTGGTAGATTGGCGAGTAATATCCAGGCTAAGAACAGGGCTGGTGTCTGTGCAGAAGGTAAAAGCCGCTAGCAGTGGCTAAAAATGACTAAATAGCTTGTAGCTGATTAGCTGGTTAGCTACTGGAGGTTCTTGAATGTGTTCCAAAGTTAAAAATAATAGCGATTCCGTATCACATTGGGTTAGGCAGGTTACCGGAAGGTATAATCGAATTAAAAATCAAAAAGAGATAGATTTTTTTTTTTTTATATATACAAAAAATACGAAAAATACAAAAGTACAAGGGAGGACGAAAAAAACACACGCCTACACTGCTACGCCATCTTGGTAACATTTTTGTTTTGTTTTCAAATACATTTTTTGTTCTCTAAATATTTTATGGCAAATAAAATGCAGTTTTGCGCTCTATTACAAAATATTTGATTGCAAAAAAAATAATTACTTTAAAGCCTCGTTTTTGCTTTCAGAACAAATATTTTTGATTGAAAATAAAAAAAGTTTTGCTCTGGACAAAAATACATACATTTGTTGCTAGTTGGGGAGTGGGGCTAATAGCTGAACAATAGACTATTCAACCTTTACTAAAGAATAGTCTAATAGCCGAGCTAGGTGTGAAAACCCCCAGTCTTATCACAGACCAGATTTGCCCTAACGACCAAGGGGGAGTTACAGCACTGATTATGCTTTTGGGTCCCAATGCACTACTGTGTCTCTAACTGACAATGAATGGGCAATATAAACCAAATAATAAACTGATAATTGTGCACGACTTCGAATGAAACAAGCAGGGAGCAGGTTTCGAACCCTCAACCTTCTTGCCCGAAGTCCAGCGCGCTATCGACTGTGCACCAAAAGCGTGCTCAAGCCGCAGAGTCGATAGAGCGCGTCCTCGCGGTAGCTTGATACTCAATGTAATAAAGTAATGACTTTTCAAATAAATTACCTTACACGTTATGTTGGCTGACAATTTGTTAAATACGCTGTCCTTACGAACCACATAGCTTACATACTGCTGTAATGATATGCTATCTACCTAACGTTGGTAGTTTTACATCAAACTTGACAACATATTAACTATAGGCTATCTAACTTCCCAACGTTTATTGACTTGATTATTCCCGTCATTCTTCCTCCCCATCGGGGAATTGAACCCTGGTCTCCCGTCCGATCTGCAAATTAATTAAGCAAGTTCCAGTCAAAAGTTTGGACACACCAACTCATTCCAGGATTTTTCTATATTTGACTATTTTCTACATTGTAGAATAATAGTGAAGACATCACAACTATGAAATAACACATAAGGAATCAGTTAAGAACAAATTCTTATTTACAAGGACAGCCTACTCCTTCCTCCTCGTTGGGGGATTGAACCCCGGTCTCCCGTCCACACAACACAGGGATTCTTTAGCTAAATTGCCCAGTACTGTACTGCCAACCTTCACGTTGTACAGCGCCATATTTTCTGTTCCATCCTATTGGAAACCCAGAAGGTTTTTCATTTTTCTTGGAATAGAAACACCATAATATTAATAAAGTTAATTAAGCAAGTACGAGTCAAAAGTTTGGACACACCTACTCATTCCAGGATTTTCCTTTATTTTTACTATTTTCTACATTGTAGAATAATAGTGAAGACATCACAACTATGAAATAACACATATGGAATCAGTTAAGAACAAGTTCTTATTTACAAGGACAGCCTACTCATTCCTCCCCGTCGGGTAATTGAACCCCGGTCTCTTGCGTGCCCTCCCCGTCTCTGGTAATAACAATATGGAAGACTATCAAATGCTTCTCAGAGATGCCCTCTGGTGGTCAAACTAGCACGAATTGAATTAACAGAAAAATGGCTGACAATTAAATGACATGCCATAGTATGACGCAACGTTTAAAGGAGGAACCACTGTAGTCATTCAAAAATCATGTTGAACCCTATTATTGCACATACAGTGAGTCCATGCAATTTATGTCACTTGTTAAGAAAATGTTTACTCCTGAAGTTATTTAGGTGTGTCATCAAAAGTGGGTTGAATACTTAATGACTCCACACATTTCAGCTTTTCATTTTGGTATTAATTTGTTAAAAAAAATGAAATTACACTTTGACATTATGGGGTATTGTGTGTGTAGATAAGTAACACAACAAAATGTGGAAAAATTCAATAGGTGTGAATACTTTCTGAAGGCACTGTACATGTTCATTTAATTTAACCCTTATTTTACAAGGTAAGTTGACTGAGAACATTCTCATTTACAGCAATGACCTGGGGAATAGTTGCAGGGGAGAGGAAGGGGGATGAATGAGCCAATTAGAAGCTGGGGATGATTAGGTGGCCATATTAGGAATTTAGCTAGGACACCGAGGTTAACACCCCTACTCTTACGATAAGTGCCATGGGATCATTAATGACCACAGAGTCAGGACACCCGTTTAACGTCCCATCTGAAAGACGGTGCCATACACAGGGCAATGTCCCCAATCACTGCCATGGGGCATTGGGATATTTTGTTTGACCAGAGGAAAGAGTGCCTCCTACTGGCCCTCTAACAGCATCTGGTATCCCATCCAGGATCCAACCAGGAACAACCCTGCTTAGCCTCAGAGCCAAGCCAGCAGTGGGGTGCAGGGTGGTATGCTGCTGATGTAACTATACGTAATTATCCACACACTGACAATTGCATGTGTATTCATATGCATTGTCTCTCAAGCTATAAAACTACAGTACTGGTATATTGTTTAGGGAAAGCTATTTTAAATGAGCCAAACTTTTCTCTAGATACAATCCAAAGATATTATGTTGTGGGATCAATAGCAGTGAAACATCCCCCCAAAAATGACTACGCAATTTTAGATTTTAACAAACTACCTCAAGATTGTAATTTTTCTTGTTCATCGCAAGTGACTCGCAATTTTGGATTCTTACATTATTTTAACAAAATCTTCTTGGTCAAATAGAATGTTTTTTCTATCATAGAGAACTTGAGAGATGTTAATTTCGGCATTGGGCAATGGTAAAAACAACAAGTGAAGTACTGAATCAGTATTTCACAATTCAAATAATCATTATTTATTTATAGTGTTTCTAGTGTAAACTCATTGATATAGTACCTCTGATGAATGCATTTAGTTTATTCAACAATTTATTAGAAAAGAGAGGAAAATAACAAATCATAATTCTATTCCTATACATAAAAGTAATACAAAGTATGTATTTACAATACAGTGCAATTCCTTTTACTTTAATATTTTTAAACATTTATCACATACTGTAAATTGTATCACTAACTACTTTTTATTTTAACCTGCTTTATTTTCTCCCTTTTCACTATGATTGACTCGATGCGACATCCCCTTACACCGGTCACTAACAAAATACCTTTTCAGATACTTCCGGAACTCCTTGTCCCGGACGCCATAGATGATGGGGCTGAGGAACCTGGGGAGGATATAGACGATAAGGTAATTTGCGAAGCGAATCTCCAGGATGTGTCCGGGTAAGATGAAACGCAAGACAGTCTCCACGGTGGGGGAGATGTAGGACAGCATGCACATGAGGAGCTGCCCTCCGTGGAGCAGGATGGTGTTCCTGGCCCGCTGGGCAGACTGCTTCTCTGAGGACAGAACCCTGGCAACGAACAGGATCCGCAGGTAGGTGTAGACCAGCGTGAGGAAGACACAGGAGAAGTAGATGGTGTCGAAGGCTTGCCTCTTGTAGGTCAGAATGGGGTCCTTGAAGACGTTCTGCCTCAGACAGAACACGCGTGTGTGGAAGAAGCTCATAGACTCAGTGGCCATGGTCACAAAAAGGTCGGTGATGTCGGGCACCACACAGATGAACCAGATGAAGCCGATAAGGGTGTAGGTGCGGCGTGCCGTGCAGATCTGAGCGTGGCGGAGGGGGTTGCAGATGGAGATGTAGCGCTCAATGGCCATGCTAGCTAGGTTGACTGGGGAGGTCCTGGTGGTAAAGACAGCCACAAGGATGAAGAAGCAGCAGAAGGACACGTTAATGGTGTAGAATATGTAGCTCAGCACGAACAGGGTGATGGTGACAGTGAGCTGAATGGCGTCGTTGATGACCATGTGGATGAAGAGGATGTAGCGCGGGTTCCCGTAGAACACACGGTTCCTGAAGAAAGTGGCCACCACGATGCTGTTGATGTAGCTGAGGCTGAACCACACCAGCACCACGATCAGGTTCTTCACGAAGGCAGTGGTGAACGTGTCTCTCTCAAATATCTGCAGGGCATAGCTCATATTTCCTAGTGGACGGGCCGATGAGTTCATTGTTCCTAGGCTGGAAACACAGAGAGAAAGAAAGAGAGAGCGAGGGATGAGATTGGAAAATCCTTGAATACATTTTATGTGGAAGTAAAATAACCACAGAATGTCACCTCATTGGTCAGTCCAAACAGTTTAAAATGTCATGTCTATATACAAAACTGTACAAATTCTGTGATGTTTTTAATCACTATGCCTAACATAGGCTAAATAAACATTGAACATTGAAGTGGAAACTAGTATGAGTGCTTTTTTTTACAGCCAATACAGGGCATAAATGTTGACAATACATACGCGTTGTCATGTATGTCATTCCCTTTGGTTCTTTCCCTAGGTGTATTTGTTTCTGTTTCTTGTTTCATGTCTGTATGCTACTCGTGTTTCTTTGTTTTGTTCCTTGTTATTTATTAAAAGTCACTCCCTGAACTTGCTTCCCGACTCCCAGCGTACATGTTACAAGCCTGTCCTAAAGAACACAGAAGTTTTGGACTAAGAATACGACAGCTTTGAATACTTGCTTCAAGGAATACAGTTCTTGGCATTTCAAAGTTACTTTTTCAAAAGGTCTCACTGCAGCAAGGTACAATACATTGCTGTTAATGTCAAACTATTTTGCAAAGTGACACAAAGCGCCAAGTTCATTAGCAGTCATAACAATAATCCAAGTAACGCAGTGTATGTTAAAGCAAATGTTTTTTACTGCATTGCAGTACAGGTTAACATCCCTCCCTCTTACTGAAACAGTGGTGGGGTAAATGCTTTATTGTTTTAACTGCAGATTGCACACACAACAATCATATAATTGAGGAAAAATTACAGCCTTTAAGTATTCATATGAAATTGAAATCTATGCATATCATACATTTTAAGTCCTTCTGTGCCACTGTTTATATAATGGGTTGAACCTATTTAGAATATCACTGAATACAATTTTTTATTGGCTGCGTTTACACAGGCAGCCAAATTCTGATATTTTTCAATTGGTATTTTGACCAATCAGATCAGCTCGGATGTGATTGGTCAAAATACCAAATACTGGGGGGAAGAAAATCAGAATTGGTCTGCCTGTGTAAACGCAGCCTAAATTACATATTTAGCTGCCAAAAAAGTACCTAATTACAGGTGTATATGCTGAAAGTCACATTCTTTTCAGGAAGTAAAATTAATATTGTGCCATAAAGGCAAAGCTTTGTTATTCAGAATAATGTAGCAGACTGGTATATACCTGTTTGTACATATGAATAGACCATAAATGCTTAGATTGATATTAAATGAGCTTCTTTAAGGAAATGGCTTTCTCACTGAATCACAAATTGTATAGCAAGTAAATCTGTGTTCAACATACACAGCACAAATAACAACCTTTCACCTCACCTTAGTATCTGTGGAAGGAAAATGTGTATAGTCTTTCATTCCAAGAAATGTCCACTTACCTCCTCCCACTTTAGTTGCATAGGTACCAAACAGGTAGGAGCTGTCTTATAAACACTTGATTCCGATGTCATCATCGAGGAGGTAGTAGAGAAAAAACAATCCATAATGCATGTCCAGAGATTGGCTCTGATAAGCATAACCTTGGGAATGTTGCACAACAAACTACATGTGCAAAACAATTAAGGCTAAATATAGATAGTTGTTTGAAATGTGTTTGGAATAATACTTGCCATGGAATATGTGAGGAGGCAAGCAGTGTATTTTGTAATCTGTGTTTGAAAGTCACTGCTCCACTGAGGGATCTTACAGATAATTGTATTTGTGGGATACAGAGATGAGGTAGTCATAAAACAATCATGTCAAACACTATTATTGCACACACAGTGAGTCCATGAAACGTATGTGACTTGTATTTTTACTCTAGAATTTATTTAGGCTTAGATTAACAAAGTGGTTGAATACTTAATGACTCAAAACATTTCAGCTATTCATTTTTTATAAATTTGTAAACATTTTGGAAAGGCCAGTGGCCAGTGGCAAAACAAATCTCTTTATCAATTTTAAATTCAGACTGTAACACAATACAATTTGAAAAAGTCAAGGGGTGTGAATACTTTCTCAAGGCACTGAAGGTACACTGAAGAACATTTGGCAGCGATTACAGCCTCGAGTCTTCTTGGGTATGACGCTACAAGCTTGGCACACCTGTATTTGGGGAGTTTCTCCCATTCTTCTTTGCAGATCCTCTCAAGCTCTGTTAGGTTGGATGGGGAGAGTCGCTGCACAGCTATTTTCAGGTCTCTCCAGAGATGTTTATTCAGGTTCACGTCCGGGCTCTGGCTGGGCCACTCAAGGACATTCAGAGACTTGTCCTGAAGCCACGTAAAAAGTAACACAATAACATAACAATAGCGAGGCTATATACAGGGGGTACCGGTACCGAGTCAGTGTGCGGGGGTACAGGATAGTTGAGGTAATTTGTACATTTAGGAAAGGGTGAAGTGACTATTCATATATAATAAACAGAGATTAGCAGCAGTGTACAAAACAAATGGAGGGGTCAATGTAATAGTCCGGTGGCCATTTGATTCGTTGTTCAGCAGTTTTATGACTTGGGGGTAGAAGCTGTTAAGGAGCCTTTTGGTCCTAGACTTGGCGCTCCGGTATCGCTTGCCGTGTGGTGGCAGAGAAAACAGTCTATGACTTGGGTGACTGGAGTCTCTGACAATTTTATGGGCTTTCCTCTGACACCACCTATTATATAGGTCATGGATGGCAGGAAGCTTGGACCCAGTGATGTAAAGGGCCATACGTTCTACCCTCTGTAGCGCCTTACGGTCAGATGCCAAGTAGTTGCTATACCAGGCGGTGATGCAACCGGTCAGGATGATCTCGATGATGCAGCTGTATAACTTTTTGAAGATCTGGGGACCCATGCCAAATCTCCTGAGGGGGAAAAGGTTTTGTCGTGCCCTCTTCAAGACGGTCTTGGTGTGTTTGGACCATGCCTAGTTTAAATAAAGGTATTAAAAAAAATAGATAGTTTGTTGATGATGTGGACACTAAGGAACTTGGAACTCTTGACCCGCTCCACCACAGCCCCGTTGATGTTAATGGGGACCTGTTTGGCCTGCCTTTTCCAGTAGTCCACGATCAGCTCCTTTGTCTTGCTCACATTGAGGGAGAGGTTGTTGTCCTGGCACCACACTGCCAGTTCTCTGACCACCTCCCTATAGGCTGTCTCATCGTTGTCGGTGATCAGACCTAACACTGTTGTGTCGTCAGTAAACTTAATGACGGTGTTGGAGTCTTGCTTGATCACGTTGTAGTGGGTGAACAGGGAGCACAGGAGGGGACTAGGCACGCACCCCTGAGGGGCCCCCGTGTTGAGGATCAGCGTAGCAGATGTGTTGTTGCCTACCCTTACTGCCCATCAGGATGTCCAGGATCCAGTTGCAGAGGAAGGTGTTTAGCCACAGGGTCCTTAGCTTAGTGATGAGCTTTGTGGGCACTATGGTGTTGAACGTTGAGCTGTAGTCAATGTGGACATACAGTACCAGTCAAAAGTTTGGACAACCTACTCCTTCAGGGGTTTTTCTTTATGTTTAATATTGTCAACATTGTAGAATAATAGTGAAGACATCAAAACTGTGAAATAACACATGGAATCATGTAGTAACCAAAAAAGTGTTAAACAAATCTAAATATTTTTTATTTGAGATTCTTCAAAGTATCCACCCTTTGCCTTGATGACAACTTTGCACACTCTTGGCATTCTCATAACCAGTTTCATGAGGTATTGTCACGATCGTCTTCTTGATAGATAGTAGACCAAGGCGCAGCGTGGGGAAAATACATCTTCTTTTATTGAGAAGAGAGAGAAAACACAAAACGAACACTATACACAAACTAACAAAACAACAAACGACCGTGAAGCTAAATAACGTAAGTGCACTGACAAGCAACAAACGTTCAACATAGACAATTACCCACAAATACCTAAAGCCTATGGCTGCCCTAAATATGGCTCCCAATCAGAGACAACCATAAACAGCTGTCTCTGATTGAGAACCAAATCAGGCAACCATAGAGTTTCCTAAACACCTACACTGAACACTACCCCATACATACAAAAAAAAACTTAAACAAACACACACCCTAAACTAGACAAAACACACAAAGACAACCCACCCCAACTCACGCCCTGACCAACTAAATAAATAAAAGAAAAAGGAACAATAGGTCAGGAACGTGACATAACCCCCCCCTTAAGGTGCGAACTCCGGGCGCACCAGCATAAAGTCTAGGGGAGGGTCTGGGTGGGCGTCTGTCCACGGTGGCGGCTCTGGCACTGGTCGTGGTCCCCACCCCACCATAGTCACTACCCGCTTTCGTAGCCTCCTCCAAATGGCCACCCTCCACATTAACCCCACTGGATTAAGGGGCAGCACCGGACTAAGGGGCAGCACCGGACTAAGGGGCAGCACCGGACTAAGGGGCAGCACCAGGATAAGGGGCAGCACCAGGATAAGGGGCAGCTCCGGACTGAGGGACGGCAGCTCCGGACTGAGGGACGGATCCTGGCTGGCTGGCTCTGGCGGATCCTGGCTGGCTGGCGGATCCTGGCTGGCTGGCTCTGGCGGATCCTGGCTGGATGACGGCTCTGGCGGATCCTGGCTGGACGGCTCATGGCTGGCTGACGGATCTGGCTGCTCATGGCTGGCTGACGGATCTGGCTGCTCATGGCTGGCTGACGGATCTGGCTGCTCATTGCTGGCTGACGGATCTGGCTGCTCATGGCTGGCTGACGGATCTGGCTGCTCATGGCTGGCTGACGGATCTGGCTGCTCATGGCTGGCTGACGGATCTGGCTGCTCATGGCTGGCTGACGGATTTGGCTGCTCATGGCTGGCTGACGGATCTGGCTGCTCATGGCTGGCTGACGGATCTGGCTGCTCATGGCTGGCTGACGGATCTGGCTGGTCATGGCTGGATATGGCTGGATGACGGCTCTGGCTGGTCATGGCTCGCTGACGGCTCTGGCTGGTCATGGCTCGCTGACGGCTCTGGCTGGTCATGGCTCGCTGACGGCTCTGGCTGGTCATGGCTCGCTGACGGCTCTGGCTGGTCATGGCTCGCTGACGGCTCTGGCTGGTCATGGCTCGCTGACGGCTCTGGCTGATCCTGTCTGGCGGAAGGCTCTGGCTGATCCTGTCTGGCGGAAGGCTCTGGCTGATCCTGTCTGGCGGAAGGCTCTGGCTGATCCTGTCTGGCGGAAGGCTCTGGCTGATCCTGTCTGGCGGAAGGCTCTGGCTGATCCTGTCTGGCGGAAGGCTTTGGCTGCTCCTGTCTGGCGGAAGGCTCTAGCGGCTCCTGTCTGGCGGAAGGCTCTAGCGGCTCCTGTCTGGCGGACGGCTCTGAAGGCTCATGGCAGACAGGCGGCTTTGCAGGCTCATAGCAGACGGGCGGCTTTTTTGAAGGCTCAGTACAGACGGGCAGTTCATGCGGCGCTTGGCAGACGGACAGTTCAGACGGCGTTGGGCAGACGGGCAGTTCAGGCGCCGTTGGGCAGACGGGCAGTTCAGGCGCCGTTGGGCAGACGGACAGTTCAGGTGCCGTTGGGCAGACGGGCAGTTCAGGCGCCGCTGGGCAGACGGCAGCCTCTGGCCGGCTGAGACGCACTGTAGGCCTGGTGCATGGTACCGGAACTGGAGGTACCGGGCTAAAGACACGCACCTTCAGGCTAGTGCGGGGAGCAGGAACAGGGCACACTGAGTTCTCGAAGCGCACTATAGGACTGGTGCGTGGTACCGGGACTGGTGGTACCGGGCTGAGGGCACGCACCTCAGGGCGAGTGCGGGGAGAAGGATCAGTGCGTACAGGGCTCTGGAGACGCACATGAGGCTTGATGCGTGGTGCCGGAACTGGTGGTACCGGGCTGGGGACACGCACCTGAAGGCTAGTGCGGGGAGAAGGAACAGGGCATACTGGACCCTGGAGACGCACATTAGGCCTAGTGCGTGGTGCCGGCACTGGTGGTACCGGGCTGGAGACACGCATCTCAGGACTAGTGCGGGGAGCAGCAACAGGGCACACTGGACTCAAGGCGTACTATAGGCCTGGTGCGTGGTACCGGAACTGGTGGTACCGGGCTGAGGGCACGCACATCAGGGCGAGTACGGGGAGAAGGAACAGTGTGTACAGGGCTCTGGAGACGCACAGGAGGCTTGATGCGTGGTGCCGGAACTGGAGGCACTGGACTGGAAACACGCACCACAGGGAGAGTACGTGGAGGAGGAACAGGGCTCTGGAGACGCACAGGAGGCTTAGTGCGTGGTGTCAGCACTGGTGGTACTGGGCTGGGGACACGCACCACAGGGCTAGTGCGAGGAGCAGTAACAGGACGCACAGGACTCTGGAGACGCACAGGAGGCTTTGTGCGTGCTGTAGGCACTGTCTTAACCAGACTGCTAGCACGCACCTCAGGACGAGTATGGAGAGCTGTTCCCGATGACATTAAGTCACCAACACGTTCATTCGGGACGGATGCCGTGCCTCATGCACCAAACCAATACATCCCTCATAACTCTCTCCTCCAATTTCTCCATTAACTCCTTTACTGTCTCTGCGTCACTCTCCTCCAAATCCGCCCTCACCGGCTCCTTACGGTAAACAGGAGGAGTTGGCTCACGTCTCCCGACTGACCCAACTAAACTACCCGAGAGCCCCCCCCCCCAAGACATTTTTGGGTTTGACTTACGGGCTTCCAGCCTTGTTTCCGTGCTGCCTCCTCATATCGCCGCCTCTCTGCTTTCGCTGCCTCCAGCTCAGCTTTGGGACGGCGATATTCTCCTGGTTGAGCCCAGGGTCCTTTTCCGTCCAATATTTCCTCCCATGTCCACGAGTCCTGGTTTCTTTGTTGCGCTCTCCCACGCCGCTTGGTCTTTGGTTGGTGGGTAATTCTGTCACGATCGTCTTCTTGATAGATAGTAGACCAAGGCGCAGCGTGGGGAAAATACATCTTCTTTTATTGAGAAGAGAGAGAAAACACAAAACGAACACTATACACAAACTAACAAAACAACAAACGACCGTGAAGCTAAATAACGTAAGTGCACTGACAAGCAACAAACGTTCAACATAGACAATTACCCACAAATACCTAAAGCCTATGGCTGCCCTAAATATGGCTCCCAATCAGAGACAACCATAAACAGCTGTCTCTGATTGAGAACCAAATCAGGCAACCATAGACTTTCCTAAACACCTACACTGAACACTACCCCATACATACAAAAAAAACTTAAACAAACACACACCCTAAACTAGACAAAACACACAAAGACAACCCACCCCAACTCACGCCCTGACCAACTAAATAAATAAAAGAAAAAGGAACAATAGGTCAGGAACGTGACAGGTATTCACTTGGAATCCATTTGAATTAACAGGCAAACCAAACGGTTCCTTTCTAGCAATAAATATCAGTCCCTAAACCGCTTCACCCACTTGATTGCCACTTGTTGATCACTATGTACAGTAGGTGGTGGCACCTCTTAAGTTAAACCTCTCAGAAGAAGCCGAATAGCAGAATAGTTATCTTTTTTACCATCCACCATCAAATTTTCAAACCTGTCTTCAATACTTGATGGTAGCCAGTACCTTTTGGAAAAGAAAATGACACAGGCTTTTGAAACTAAAAAACAGTGCAAATGTTTGTATTTATCACCACCAAACGTTTTGAAATACAGAAAAAATAATACACTAGTGGCACCCATTCAGTTGATATAGCTAGAAGGAGCAACAATTCGCTAGCCTAAATTTTGTATCATGCTAGAGCGGATTGTTCACCAGAGACAATAGACCTTTTTTTTCTTCTTTTTAAAAAAAACCAAAGCTTTTGAAAATGTTTCTTGTTTTCAGTTGTTCATGTACCAAATTGGAATGCAAAGTTTGTTTGCTCAAGTAAGCAAAGTTACTGCTTTCCTTCATTTGTGTGTAGTATGTGTGTAATGTCAACGAGGATAAAGACGCAAGTTAGCTAGCTAGTTTAGCTAGTTAATGTTACTTGGCTAGCTTGCTAACGTTTGCTAGCTAGTTAGAAACATGAAGTTGGCTGTTGCTAGCTAGAGAATGATGATAAATGCTGCTATGTTGGCTAGTTTGCTATCTGATTGTATCCTTGCAATCCAAGATACTTAGCTAGATAGCTAGTTTGCTAATGTTATATGATTTAGCTGGCTAGCTAATAACTTTGACTAATGTTATATGTACATTTAGAGGACAAAAAAATTACCTTTATTCATGTAGCTAATCTGGTGTGTTTCAATTAGTGCAATTGCCAGCCCCAGCATCGTATTCACCACAGCACCATGTGGTAGCCACGGAGGTATGTACGTTACATTCACTTAGCAAAGTGAGACTTTGCTTATCTGTTCTTTCTTGCACAATATTTACTTAATTTCAATGTAACATTATTGTTTCAAACAGGGCTAGGAGTGAGACACTACAGTGCCAAGTTTGGGCTGCAGATATGAAGGTAAGAACATAACTGTTACCAATTTAAATGTAAATACTTATTGGAAATATCTGCCTTTACAGACTGTCAAAATAAATGTACGGGGTTTCCATAAGGGGTGGAAAATATGTTAACATAGTGTGTTATTTCTTTTTCTTCTCTTGCATTTTGTAGATTAGGTTTCTGGCTGTAATCCCAAGGACCTGAAGTCGACAGTGTGGCAGATGCTACCTTGCATTCTGTGAAACTGTCTTGCCATCGCCACAACTTGGACTGGGGCAGGGGATAAGGCCTGTTTCAGGGACTTGTTTCTGAAGACCATTCTTCACAGTAAGTTGTGATATTATTAAATGTGTTACTCTTGTTTTCTCTAGTTTTAAGTAAATTCTTAAACTCATGTGTAAGACCATGTGCGATTCAAATGTAACTCAATGTTCTTTCATTGTGTATAAGAGCCATTCTGAAAAACCCTGCAATCCGGGATGCCACAGATGAGGGGTTCCAGATTCAGGTCATTCTTTCCCTGAAAGTTGTCTCCGATTGTGAATGCAGGAGGCGGCGGCGCACAGGGGAGAGGGATTCGCTGCAGTGAGTATCAAAATAAAGTCTCGGACCAGCAAGCCACAAGACTGTTCCAACAGTTGAACCCTGGGCTGACTACTGCATCCTACCACACACTTAACATTTATTCATATTCTGTACACACTGAAATGACCTTTGTCAACCGGCCCAATGCAGGGTGGCAGGTAGCGTAGTGGTTAAAGCTTGGGCCTGTAACCGAAAGGTTGCTGGATCGAATCTCCGACGTGACAAGGTAAAAATATTTCATTCTGCCCCTGAACAAGGCAGTTAACCCACTGTTACCCGCCAGGCAATCATAGTAAATAAGAATTTGTTCTTAACTGACTTGCCTAGTTAAATAAAAGTAAAACATATTGTTATTTCACCTTACTGCACTATATACTCTTATATAATTCTATGCTTCTACGTCACTGTACCTTATTCCACTCACCATGCACATGGGCAAACGATGTCCATACTACATCTCTATAAGCTATTTTTTTTAAATCAGATTTTGTTATATATTTACAAATCCAGACTAGTTCGACGTCTAGTTTGGATTTAAATTTGGTTGAGTATTCAACTAATGTGAATCCAATGTGAAATCCACAAAAAATGTAATGTCATTGGATTTAGGTTAAATGTTGGGTTCTAAATGCCCTTAGGTTGATTACTTTTTGTTGTTGATTCAACATCATCACATAGATTTTTGGGGTTGAAATTATATGGAAACAAAGTTGATTCAACCAGTTTTTGCCCAGTGGGTTATTTGAATTCTTTACTATGTTACCTATTTGATTACTATGTCATTACTATGAAATAACACATATGGAATCATGTTGTAACCAAAAAAGTGTTAAACAAATATTATATATTTGAGATTCTTCAATGTAGCCACCCTTTGCCTTGATGACAGCTTTGAACACAATTGGCATTCTCTCAACCAGCTTCACCTGGAATGCTTTTCCAACAGTCTTGAAGGGGTTCCCACATATGCAGAGCACTGGTTGGCTGCTTTTCCTTCTCTCTGCAGTCCAACTCACCCCAAACCATCGCAATTGTGTTGAGGTCTTGTGATTGTGGAGGCCAGGTCATCTGATGCAGCACTCCATAATTCTCATTCTTGGTCAAATAGCCCTTACACGGCCGGAGGTGTGTTGGGTTATTGTCCTGTTGAAAAACAAATGATAGTCCCACTAAGCGCAAACCAGATGGGATGGCGTATCGCTGTAGAATGCTGTGGTAGCTATACTGGTTAAGCGTGCCTTGAATTCTAAATAAATCAGACAGTGTCACCAGCAAAGCACCCCCACATCTTCACACCACCTTGTCCATGCTTCACGGTGGGAACCACACATGCGGAGATCATCCATTCACCTACTCTGTGTCTCACAAAGACACGGCGTTTGCAACCAAAAATCTCAAATTTGGACTCATCAGACCAAAGGACAGATTTCCACCGGTCTGTCTCTTCTTCTTATTGGTGTCCTTTAGTAGTGATTTCTTTGCAGCAATTCAACCATGAAGGCCTGATTCACGCAGTCCCCTCTGAACAGTTGATGTTGAGATGTGTCTGTTACTTGAACTCTGTGAAACATTTATTTCAAATAAAATCTTATTAGTCATATGTGCCGAATACAACCTTACAGTGAAATCCTTACTTACGAGCCCCTAACCAATAATGCAGTTTAAAAAAATATATGGATAAGAATAAGAGATAAAGTATCAAGTAATTAAAGGGCTGCAATTTCTGAGGCTGGTAACTCTAATGAACCTATCCTCTGCAGCAGAGGTAACTGGGTCTTCCTTTCCTGTGACGGTCCTCATGAGATCAAGTTTCATCATAGCGCTTGATAGTTTTTGCGACTGCACTTGAAGAAACTTTCAAAGTTATTGGAATGTTCCGCATTGACTGACCTTCATGTCTTAAATAATGATGGACTATCGTTTCTCTTTGCTTATTTGAGCTTTTCTTTCCATAATATGGACTTGGTAATTTACCAAATAGGCCTATCTTCTGTATTCCACCCCTACCTTGTCACAACACAATTTATTGGCTCAAACGTATTAAGAAGGAAAGAAATTCCACAATTTAAAAATAACTTTTAACTTGTTAACAACTTAATAGGCTATTTAACTGTATTTGCAAAAGTAATATTGAATTGTGTTTGGTTGTCAACGCAACCAAATATCAACATTTGAAGGAGATGCATCTTTTGTGCCACTGTTTTAGTATGGCATATATTCCAGATTGTCTACAAATTAATAATTTATATGTTGGATTTAAGTCTCCATCTCAACCAAAATTCTAAGTTAGATAATAGGACTAAATCAAAAAGAACTTTATTTAAAGTGCATTTAAAGTTTGATTTCATTTCGTCATATTCTTTAACTTCGCTTTTTGGTTGAGATGGAGAAGTAAATCCAACATATTCATTATTAACTTGAATTTAATATTATTGATTACATTATAAATCAACCAAAGCTTAAAATCCTAGGCCTATATGTAATGCTTATTTTTAGTTGAATCCTGAGTTGAATTTTAAACAATAGCTGTTGACGACTTTACAAATGCTACAAACAGTTAAAGTCGGAAGTTTACATACACCTTAGCCAAATACATTTAAACTCAGTTTTTCACAATTCCTGACATTTAATCATAGTAAAAATTCCCTGTCTTAGGTCAGTTAGGATCACCAGTTTATTTGAAGAATGTGAAATGTCAGAAAAATTGTAGAGAGAATGATTTATTTCAGCTTTTATTTCTTTCATCACATTCCCAGTGGGTCAGACGTTAACATACACTCAATTAGTATTTGGTAGCATTGCCTTTAAATTGTTTAACTTGGGTCAAACGTTTCGGGTAGCCTTCCACAAGCTTCCCACAATAAGCTGGGTGAATGTTGGCCCATTCCTCCTGACAGAGCTGGTGTAACTGAGTCAGGTTTGTAGGCCTCCTTGCTCGCAAACGCTTTTTCAGTTCTGCCACACATTTTCTATAAGATTGAGGTCAGGGTTTTGTGATGGCCACTCCAATACCTTGACTTTGTTGTCCTTAAGCCATTTTGCCACAACTTTGGAAGTATGCTTGGGGTCATTGTCCATTTGGAAGACCCATTTGCGACCAAGCTTTAACTTCCTGACTGATGTCTTCAGATGTTGCTTCAATATATCCACATAATTTTCCTCCCTCATGATGCCATCTATTTTGTGAAGTCCCCATGCACCAGTCCCTCCTGCAGCAAAGCACCCCCACAACATGATGCTGCCACCCCCGTGCATCACGGTTGGGATGGTGTTCTTTGGCTTGCAAGCATCCCCCATTTTTCCGCCAAACATAACGATAGTCATTATGGCCAAACAGTTCTATTTTTGTTTCATCAGACCAGAGGACATTTCTCCAAAAAGTACGATCTTTGTCCCCATGTTCAGTTGCAAACCGTAGTCTGGCTTTTTTTATAGCGGTTTTGGAGCAGTGGCTTCTTCCTTGCTGAGCGGCCTTTCAGGTTACGTCGATATAGGACTCGTTTTACTGTGGATATAGATACTCTTGTACCTGTTTCCTCCAGCATCTTCACAAGATCCTTTGCTGTTGTTCTGGGATTCATTTGTACTTTTCGCACCAAAGTGTGTTCATCTCTAGGAGACAGAACGCGTCTCCTTCCTTAGCGGTATGGTGGCTGCGTGGTCCCATGGTGTTTATACTTGCGTACTATTGTTTGTACAGATGAACATGGTACCTTCAGGCATTTGGAAATTGCTCGCAAGGATGAACCAGACTTGTGGAGGTCTAGAATCTTTTTTCTGAGGTCTTGGCTGATTTCTGTTGATTTTCCAATGATTTTAAGCAAAGAGGCCCTGTGTTTAAAGGTAGGCCTTGAAATACATCCACAGGTACACCTCCAATTGACTCAAATGATGTCAATTTTTGTCACCAAAGCTCCATATACCACCCACCACTGCGACCTGTATGCTCTCGGCGGCTGGCCCTCGCTACATATTCGTCGCCAAACCCAGTAGCTCCAGGTCATCTATAAGTCTTTGCTAGGTAAAGCTCCGCCTTATCTCAGCTCACTGGTCACCATAGCAACACCCACCCGTAGCATGCGCTTCAGCAGGTATATATCACTTGTCATCCCCAAAGCAAACACCCCCTTTGGCCGCCTTTCCTTCCAGTTCTCTGCTGCCAATGACTGCAACGAATTGCAAAAATCGCTGAAGTTGGAGACTTATATCTCCCTCACTAACGTTAAGCATCAGCTATCTGAGCAGCTTACTGATCGCTGCAGCTGTACACAGCCCATCAGTACACAGCCCAATTCATTCCATCCAACTACCTATCTCATCCTCATATTGTTTTTATAAACTTTTGCACACCAGTATTTCTACTTGTACATCATCATCTGCACATCTATCACTCTAGTGTTAATTTGCTAAATTGTAATTTCTTCACTACTAGGGCCTATATTGCCTTACCTCCTTACTCCATTTGCACACACTGTATATAGAGTTTTCTATTGTGCTATTGACTGTACTTTTGTTTATCCCACGTGTAACTCTGTGTTGTTGTTTTTTGTCGCACTGCTTTGCTTTATCTTGGCCACGTCGCAGTTGTACATGAGAACTTGTTCTCAACTGGCCTACCTGGTTAAATAAAGGTGAAAAAAATTAACAAAACAAAAATACATTTAAATTAGCCTATCAGAAGCTTCTAAAGCCATGACATAATTTTCAGGAATTTTCAAAGCTGTTTAAAGGCACAGTCAACTTAGTGTATGTACATTTCTGACCCACTGGAATTGTGATACAGTGAATTATAAGTGAAATACTATGTCTGTAAACAATTGTTGTAAAAATGACTTGTGTCATGCACAAAGTAGATGTCCTAACCGACTTGCCAAAACTATAGTTTGTTAACAAGAAATTTGTGGAGTGGTTGAAAAACAAGTTTTAATGACTCCAACCTAAGTGTATGTAACCTTCCGACTTTAACTAAATATTATCATTGATGGTATAGGACTTATAAAGTATGGTTACATTTCATTTACCCTGTTAAACCTACATTTTGGGATGGCTTCATTTGAACAGTGAATCTATTTTGTTTTTAGTAATTCTCATGACTGCACATTGGTAGTAGTAAAATCGATATGTCAAAGCTGGGCTAGATTAAAACCCTGGATGGGAGACCAAATGTATAGCCTCAGATAGATTAACTCTCCAGTAGGAGATAGTGGATATAACGTTAAAGTTCTGACGTTGTTTCAAAGGTAAAAGTCAACATATTTTATAGAAGGTTTGTCTTTGTTGAATGTTGGTTACCATGATGACATAATTTTTTCAAATCCAAAGTATTTTCCACATAAATTTCACGTCACAATGCATTGACAAATTACCTTGAAACAACGTTGATTCAAAATCTTTGTCCCCAGTGGGATGAGACCATAGGTCTACTGATAAAATGCACATGAGGGGGTACCTCAGGGGTACTCCGGGCTAAGTAAAATTCAGTTGGTGGTACAGAAACCAAAAAAGGTTGGGAACCACTGGTCTACACAGTATCAAATGGCTTTTTTAAATTAAAAAAACTGTGTTATTTAGATTCTAAAGCACTGATTATATAAAACTTTAATGGAGCTTCATTTTATTTTCGTAGTTTTTGAGGAGTCACTACCCTTTTAGCAACTAATACAGTAAGTGATTTTTCCAGATTCAGGCACCTCAAGAGACTTGTTGTTAAAATAAAGTATAAATTAAACAATATTTTAAACAATGTGCCTTCAGAAAGTATTCACACCCCTTGACTTTTTAAAAATGTTGTGTTACAAGGTAGTATTAAAATTGATTTAATTGTCATTATTTGTCAACAATCTACACAAAATACTCTGTCAAAGTGGAAGAAAAAATGTACATTGGTAAAAAAATATATATACTGTATACAGTACCAGTCAAAAGTTTAGACACACCTACTTATTCAAGGGTTTTTCTTTATTTTTACTATTTTCTACATTGTAGCCAGCATTAGATAACTAGCTAGCAATCTCTAGTCTAGTCATAGTCCAATGGAAACCAATGCAACCTTGCTGGCTACATGGCTAGCTAGACCGGTGGTGACAGTGAGGTCCATGAGATTCAAGGCTTTAATAAGTGCCATTGTGCAGAAATAGCTAAATAAATACTGTTTGATGAGCTAACTCAGTCAGCTCGCAAGGTATACTAGTGGGTGAAGCCAGAATCAGCAGTGGGGTCAAACCGTGAACCCAGTTCCTACATTTGAATACAAAAATTAATTTTATCAAACAAAACTATGCTACATTTTATCTCTGGGACCCGCAGGATGACAAATCAGAGCAAGATAACTGAGTGTAAGTGCATTATTTACCTTCAGAGGTGAATGTATCAAACCAGTTGCCGTGATAAAAGTGTTTTGTTGTTGTGCACTATCCTCAAACAATGTTTTGCTCTAGTAGCTACTGTAAATTGGACACTGCAGTTCGATTAACAAGAATTTAAGCTTTCTGCCCATATAAGACATGCTAATGTTCTGGAATTGACTGTTGTTTACAACGTCATTCTAGTCACATTATCGCATATTGAGCAACAGCTGTCCTGATTCTGGGACACCGGATCTCCAAATATACCAAACATTAAAGTTAAAGAATAGGATTAAATCAGTGGCTTAGATTAAACTCCCAAAGCATTAGATTCATTGCTTTTAAATGTTGATATTTGGTTGCATTGTCAACCAAACACAATTCAATATTACTTTTGTAATACAAGAAATAGCCAAAAGTTAAGGCTATCTTACAAACTAATGTAATAATAATTATTAATTGACACATTTTGAAGTTACTGTAACTATAAATATCTAATGTAATTTTAGAAAGCATGTATGTTCAACATAGCATGGAAAAGTCACAGGTCTGTGCAACTCATCACAATTGCTATAATAATCTGCGCAGAATCTCAAACAGCATTGCTCACCTGCACTATGTACTTTTAATGTAATCTCAAATGCAATCCAGGTAATTTGGTTGTGCTATTAGATGAAGCACAGCGATAGCACATTAAATGATTGTGTGAATACAAAATATCTGACATTTTATTCCCATTTGAACTTTGTTGTGCATTGGCTACAACAACCTTCTGGTTGTCCTTTTTGAGTGGGTGAATTAAGGTTGAAATCTCATTGATCAATGTCTCAACCAAATATTACCCACATTTCTGCTTTGAAATGACATGGTGTGCACAGTGGTTTGAGTCTTCTCAAGTACTCCCTGTTGATAGGCCTAGTACACCTGGCTGGGAACCACTGTTCGTCTACACCTGTTGTTTAGGAAGGACAATGACACCTCCAGGCTGTGTAAGGGCTATTTGACCAAGAAGGAGAGTGATGGAGTGCTGCATCAGATGACCTGGCCCCCAGAATCACCGGTCCTCAACCCAATTGAGATGGTTTGGGATGAGTTGGACCACAGAGTGAAGGAGAAGCAGCCAACAAGTGCTCTGCATATGTGGGAACTCCTTCAAGACTGTTGGAAAAGCATTCCAGGTGAAACTGGTTGATAGAATACCAAGAGTGAGCAAAACTGCCATCAGGGCAAAAGGTGGCTACTTTGAAGAATCTCAAATATGAAATATGTTTGTTTAACACTTTTTTGGTTACTACATGATTCCATATGTGTTATTTCATGGTTTTGAGATCTTCACTATTATTCTACAATGTAGAAAATAGTGCTTTTCCAGATACATCGTAAATTAAGGCTAAAGTTTCAAACATTCTGCCAGCACAGTAGATAGACCGGTAGTTTATGTAAAATATTTGACAGTATGGGTATAGGCTACAGTATTGCCGTGCGATTGGAACGCAACATTATAGCCTATTTAAGCTCAGAGCCTATACTAAGGAAGGACATACAGTACCTGTCAATAGTTTGGACACACCGACACAAGGGTTTTTCTTTATTTTTACTGTTTCCTTTCTGAATGAGAAAACAATGGGAAATTGTCATGGACCTGTCAGCATAACATTTGAATTCAACAATGTTTTATCCTCACCTAAATATGATGGATGTGGATGGATGCGGATTTTTAAACATTGTAGGGCAGGCTACAATTTTTTGTTGTTAATTACAGTACTAATTATAGTATACAGTTCTATTTCTCATATGTTTTTATTTTATTTTACTTTTTTATTTATTTGTTATAGTACTACCGATATTAATTACTGCATTGTTGAGAAAGAGCAAGCAAGAAAGGCATTTCACTGTACTTGTGCATGTGACAATAAAAACTTTAAACTTGACACATAGGCCTACTTCAATGCAAAATATCAGTTGCAAAACTTGAAATATATATAGCCTATCTATTCACTAGGGTACTAGATCCAATTAAATGAGAGATGAGCTTATTTTAGATTCTAAGAATAAAAGCTCTTCTCAATAATGGCAAATGGTTGCATTCTTGTTTATATGTTTTCCTGTTTGTAGTTTTTTATGAATAAGCTTTTCATCATATCTCCCATTTGCACATAATACTGTACTTACCAGCTTGCAATACAAATATTTCAATTGAAAACTGCCACATACACATATTGGGGTATATTTTGGCCCCAGGGGCCTCATTTATAAACATAGCAAATGTACAAAATATACTGCAAAACCTGCATGTGCCAGTTTGATGTGAAAATGTGCTTATCCTCCCACAAACTTCTAGTGGTTGAAATATTGTTTTGCAGTGCAACAAGGAAAAAGTTGCCTAGTAGCCTTGTGCAAATGAGAAATATATGATGATTTATTCATAACAAATTAACAGGTAGCTAAATATAATAACAATATGCAATAATTTGCTGTTAGTGAGAAGAGCGAAAAGATATTCATTTTATCTTTGCATCCTAAAATAATTAGGAATTTATTTCTTATTTTTTGTTTTATTTCCATGATCATTGCAGAATTACATTCCTCACCTTTTCTAACTGTGATGATTTCATACTCCCGAAAGAACATGGTTCAACTTTTTCATTGACGTTTGTAGTTATAATGCTCGTTCAGATGCACACAGTTATACAGCAGGTCTGATTTACACTGAACAAAAATATAAACGCAACACGCAACAATTTCTAAGATTTTACTGAGTTACAGTTCATATAAGGAAATCAGTCAATTGAAATAAATTCATTAGGCCCTAGTCTATGGATTTCACATGACTGGGAGTACAGATATGCATCTGTTGGTCAGAAGATATATATATAAAAAAAGTAGGGGTGTGGATCAGAAAACCAGTCAGTATCTCGTGTGTCCACCATTTGCTTCATGCAGCGCAACACATCTCCTTCGCATAGAGTTGATCAGGCTGTGGCTTGTGGCCTGTGGAAAGTTGTCACACTCCTCTTCAATGGCTGTGCAAAGTTGCTGGATATTGGTGAGAACTGGAACACGCTGTCGTAAACGTCGATCCAGAGAATCCTAAACATGTTCAATGGGTGACATGTCTGGTGAGTATGCAGGCCATGGAAGAATTGGGATATTTTTAGCTTCCAGGAATTGCGTGCAGATCCTTGGGACATTGGCCCGTGCATTATCATGTTGAAACATGAGGTGATGGCGGTGGATGAATGGCACGACAATGGGTCTCAGGATCTGGTCACGGTATCTCTGTGCATTCAAATTGCCATCGATAAAATGCAGTTGTGCTCGTTGTCCGTAGCTTATGCCTGCCCATACCATAACCCCACCGCCACCAGGGGGCATGTTGACATCAGAAAACCGCTCGCCCACACGACGCCATACATGCTGTGTGCCATCTGCCCAGTACAGTTGAAACCGGGATTCATCCATGAAGAGCACACTTCTCCAGCGTGCCAGTGGCCATCAAAGGTGAGCATTTGCCCACTGAAGTCGGTTACGACACCGAAGTGCAGTCAGGTCAAGACCCTGGTGAGGATGATGAGCATGCAGATGAGCTTCCCTGAGATGGTTTCTGACAGTTTGTGCAGAAATTCTTCGGTTGTGCAAACCCACAGTTGCATCAGCTGTCCAGGTGACTGGTCTCAGACGATCCCGCATGTGAAGAAGCCAGATGTGGATGGTCTGGCGTGGTTAAACGTGGTCTGCGGTTGTGAGGGCGGTTGGACGTACTGCCAAATTCTCTAAAACGACATTGGAAGCTGCTTATAGTAGAAAGATAAACATTCAATTCTCTGGCAACAGCTTTGGTGGACTTTCCTACAGTCAGCATGCCAATTGCATGCTCCGTCAAAACTTGAGACATCTGTGGCATTGTGGTCCCCAGCACAAGGTCCACCTGTGTAATGATCATGCTGTTTAATCAGCTTCTTGATAGGCCACATCTGTCAAGTGGATGGATTATCTTGGCAAAGGATAAATGCTCACTAACAGGGATGTAAACAAATTTGTGAACAACATTTGAGAGAGGGATCTTTTATTTCAGCTGATGAAACATTGAACCAACATGCTGTGTTTATAGTTTTGTTTAAGGAAACATATGGCATGGCATGCGCCAAGTTTATAAATCTCAATATTTTTGTGCTTGTGCAGTCTTTTCAGAAACAGCGCAGCAGATACTTAGTGTAAAATGTATGCAACGGTTATAAATGAGGCCCCTGGGTGGTAGACTTGTTCTCACTGAAGTACAATACCCCTCATATATCAGTAGGAGTCAATGTTCAGGCAGGAATCGTTGGACTGTGGCTTCACATTTTCTTACAATATACATCTTTATTTAGGTTGATAGCATGACATTCAAACAATGAATTTGATTTAAACATACCATTTTACTGTCAACATTTAAACAAGGTGAAATAAAATGTGTCTAATCAAATACGAAATTCAACATCATTTCAACCACCAAATATATACAGTTGGAGTCGGAAGTTTACATACACTTAGGTTGGAGTCATTAAAACTCGTTTTTCAACCACTCCACACATTTCTTGTTAAAACTTCTTATGGCTGGGGGCAGTATTGAGTAGCTTAGATGAATAGCATGCCCAGAGTAAACTGCCTGCTACTCAGTCCCAGAAGCTAAGATATGCATAGCATTAGTATATTCGGATAGAAAACACCCTGGAGTTTCTAAAACTGTTTAAATGATGTCTGTGAGTATAACAGAACTCATATGGCAGGCAAAAACCTGAGAAATAATCCAACCAGGAAGTGGGAAATCTGAGGTTTGTAGTTTTTCAACTCATCGCCTATCGAATATACAGTGGGATATTGGTCATATTGCACTTCTTAAGGCTTCCACTAGATGTCAACAGTCTTTAGAACCTTGTTTGATGCTTCTACTGTGAAGGAGGGGGGAATGAGGGCTCTTTGAGTCATGGGTCTGACAGAGTGTCATGAGCTGACCACGCGCGTTCATGTGAGAGTTAGCTTGCGTTCCATTGCATTTCTGAAGACAAAGGAATTCTCCGGTTGGAACATTATTGAAGATTTATGATAAAAACATCCTAAAGATTGATTCTATACATCGTTTGACATGTTTCTACGTACTGTAACTGAACTTTTTGACTTTTCGTCTGCTCGCGTGTCATCATTTTGAATTACTGGGCTAAACGCTCAAACAAAAAGGAGGTATTTGGACATAAATTATGAACTTTATCGAACAAATCAAACATTTATTGTGGAACTGGGATTCCTGGGAGTGCATTCTGATGAAGATCATCATAAGTGAATATTTATAATACTATTTCTGACTTTGTTGACTCCACAACATGGCGGATATCTGTATGGCTTGATTTGTTGTCTGAGCGCTGTACTCAGATTATTGCATGGTGTGCTTTTTCGGTAAAGCTTTTTTGAAATCTGACACAGCGGTTGCATTAAGGAGAAGTGTATCTATAATTCCATATAATTCTGATAATAGTTGTATCTTTTATCAATGTTTATTATGAGTATTTCTGTAAATTGATGTGGCTCTCTGCAAAATCACTGGATGTTTTGCGATGTTTTCATTGTACATTTCAATGAAACATGGTGAAGCCCCAAAATTGACCTCGCTAGAAGCCTGTGTTTCAGACATAAGGAAATGGATGGCTGAAAACTTTCTACTTTTAAACTCGGACAAAACAGAGATGCTTGTTCTAGGTCCCAAGAAACAAAGAGATCTTCTGTTAAATCTGACAATTAATCTTGATGGTTGTAAAGTCGTCTCAAATAAAACTGTAAAGGACCTCGGCGTTACTCTTGACCCTGATCTCTCTTTTGACGAACATATCAAGACTGTTTCAAGGACAGCTTTTTTCCATCTACGTAACATTGCAAAAATCAGACATTTTCTGTCCAAAAATGATGCAGAAAAATTAATCCATGCATTTGTTACTTCTAGGTTAGACTACTGCAATGCTCTACTTTCCGGCTACCCGGATAAAGCACTAAATAAACTTCAGTTAGTGCTAAATACGGCTGCTAGAATCCTGACTAGAACCAAGAAATTTGATCATATTACTCCAGTGCTAGCTTCCCTACACTGGCTTCCTTTTAAGGCAAGGGCTGATTTCAAGGTTTTACTGTTAACCTATAAAGCGTTACATGGGCTTGCTCCTACCTATCTTTCTGAGTTGGTCCTGCCGTACATACCTACATGTACGCTATGGTCACAAGACGCAGGCCTCCTAATTGTCCCTAGAATTTCTAAGCAAACAGCTGGAGGCAGGGCTTTCTCCTATAGATCTCCATTTTTATGGAACGGTCTGCCTACCCATGTGAGAGACGCAGACTCGGTCTCAACCTTTAAGTCTTTACTGAAGACTTATCTCTTCAGTAGGTCATATGATTGAGTGTAGTCTGGCCCAGGAGTGTGAAGGTGAACGGAAAGGCTCTGGAGCAACGAACCGCCCTTGCTGTCTCTGCCTGGCCGGTTCCCCTCTCTCCACTGGGATTCTCTGCCTCTAACCCTATTACAGGGGCTGAGTCACTGGCTTACTGGTGCTCTTTCATGCCGTCCTTAGGAGGGGTGCGTCACTTGAGTGGGTTGAGTTACTGACGTGATCTTCCTGTCTGGGTTGGCGCCCCCCCTTGGTTTGTGCTGTGGTGGAGATCTTTGTGGGCTATACTCGGCCTTGTCTCAGGATTGTAAGTTGGTGGTTGAAGATATCCCTCTAGTGGTGCGGGGGCTGTGCTTTGGCAAAGTGGGTGGGGTTATATCCTTCCTGTTTGGCCCTGTCCGGGGGTATCATCGGATGGGGCCACAGTGTCTCCTGACCCCTCCTGTCTCAGCCTCCAGTATTTATGCTGCAGTAGTTTATGTGTCGGGGGGCTAGGGTCAGTTGGTTATATCTGGAGTACTTCTCCTGTCTTATCCAGTGTCCTGTGTGAATTTAAGTATGCTCTCTCTAATTCTCTCCTTCTCTCTTTCTTTCTCTCTCTCTCTCGGAGGACCTGAGCCCTAGGACCATACGTCAGGACTACCGGGCATGATGACTCCTTGCTGTCCCCAGTCCACCTGGCCTTGCTGCTATTCCAGTTTCAACTGTTCTGCCTGCGGTTATGGAACCCCTACCTGTCCCAGACCTGCTGTTTTCAACTCTTAATGATCGGCTATGAAAAGCCAACTGACATTTATTCCTGATTATTATTTGACCATGCTTGTCACTTATGAACATTTTGAACATCTTGGCCATGTTCTGTTATAATCTCCACCCGGCACAGCCAGAAGAGGACTGGCCACCCCTCATAGCCTGGTTCCTCTCTAGGTTTCTTCCTAGGTTTTGGCCTTTCTAGGGAGTTTTTCCTAGCCACCGTGCTTCTACACGTGCATTGCTTGCTGTTTGGGGTTTTAGCCTGGGTTTCTGTACAGCACTTTGAGATATTAGCTGATGTACGAAGGGCTATATAAAATAAACTTGATTTGATTTGATCATGTTGTGAGGGTGCTTTGCTGCAGGAGGGACTGGTGCACTTCACAAAATAGATGGCATCATGAGGGAGGGAAATTATGTGGATGGAAAATTAAGTGGATATATTGAAGCAACATCTCAATACATCAGTCAGGAAGTTAAAACTTGGATGCAAATGGGTCTTCCAAATGGACAATGACCCCAAGCATACTTCCAAAGTTGTGGCGAATTGGCTTAAGGACAACAAAGTCAAGGTATTGGAGTGGCCATCACAAAGCCCTGACCTCAATCTTATAGAAAATTTGTGGGCAGAACTGAAAAAGCGTGTGCAAGCAGGGATGCCTACACACCTGACTCAGCTACACCAGCTCTGTCAGGAGGAATGGGCCAAAATTCACCCAGCTTATTGTGGGAAGCTTGTGGAAAGCTACCCGAAACATTTGACCCAAGTTAAACAATTTAAAGGCAATGCTATCAAATACTAATTGAGTGTAAGTGTAGTAGAGTTAAAATGGTTATTCCATCAAACTTCAAATTATTAGAATAGTACACAACGCAGAACAGAATAACCAGGTTGAGGGTCAGTGGCCAAAACCCGCGAACAGGAATATTCCAAGTTCAGACAGAGGGGGGGAGTCAGATCGCTATGATCGCCAGGAACTTAACTTTTGGTGTCTATTTTTAATTGTTGCGCTACTGGTGCTGCCTGTTGATGTTAGGTAGGCAGCTACAGTAGCTGAATGATTTTAACATCTTCGGGTTTTATTTCATTAAATGTATTTTATTTCATCCGGGTCACGGCACCAATGTAACAGTTTAACTTTACGTCCGTCCCCTCGCCCATACCCGGGCTCGAACCAGGGACCCTCTGCACACATCCACAGATGAGCCAGTCACACTTCCTATGCAATGTAGGCTATGGGATGGTAGCTAGTTATAGCACTAGCACGGTCCTGCTGGCAGAGAGAGAGAGGGACATGTCTAACGGCTTCAGGAACTGGGACTTCATGTCTGTTCACACCTGGGGAGAAAACCCCACTGGCACCTGGACCCTCAAGATAACTGACACGTCCGGGCGGATGGAGAATGAAGGCCAGATCCTGACCTGGAAGTTGATTCTCCACGGCACGTCAGAGAAGCCTGAGCACATGAAGAAACCCAGAGTGTACGTCCCTTACAACGCTGTCCAGAATGACCGTAGAGGAGTAGAGCACATGGACGACATGATGGAGGAACTGTCCACCCAGGCTGAGGCCCACTCACCGCAGAAGACTCAACCTCCTCCTTCCGCCACCCCCAAGATGAAGCAGATGAGACCCTCCTCCCCACCCCTGTCCCCCTCCCTGGCCCTCCTGCGTCTCCTCCAGACGGCCTTCAACCGGCAGACCCCCGCCGCCCTGCCTCAGTCCCCAGAAAAGGCCTCCTCTAGCAGGGGAGAGCAGCACCAGGGCAGGCCACACTCCATTCCAGGGGGAGCAGGCCCTCGCATCGCTCCCCAGAAGCTGTACCAGGCCCTGGACAGGATCAACCAGTACCAGCGGGACGGGCAGGATGACAGCCTTTACAGCGACTACAGTGACGGCTTCTACAGCGCCAAGCCCTACAAGCACAGAGATGACCGGCTGCTGCAGGCACTCTTCAACATGCTCTCTGACGATAAGCAGTGAGGGAGGGGGGGCATGGGGTGGAACTCAGTGTGTGCAGGCTTTTGTTCCAGACCCAACATATCCAGCCCTGTAGGATTCAGGGCCGATTGAACTAATCATGGTCTACATTGAAGATTGTGCTTAGTTAACTACCGGTAGTTGAATCAGGTTAACTACCGGTAATTGAATCGGTTCTCCTTGGTCAAGATTGGCCACCATGGGGTATGGTGTGAGAGAGATAGGGTGAGGAGGCGGCGGCTGGGCATGGAAGGAGCATGCGAGAGCGGGGGAGAGTGAAAGCCAGAGAGAAACTCTTCCAGCCAAATGTGTTGTTGTTTTTCCAAAACTCTGCTTTTCTTACCTTGCAGCATTCCAGCCTGTCTCTCTGTCTATCTGTCTTTCATTCTGCACAGTTGTAGGTTGGTTGCATCTCAATTCCCGCAACTGGCTTCCCTTCCTCTTCCTCCTCCCCCTCCTAAGGTAGTGAAACCTAGCTAGCCCATAGACTTCCGCCACATTGATTCAGTCTTCTAAGATCAGTATGCATGAAAGAAAAGAGGCATACTTAGATTCAACTAGGATTCCATTCCATCCGCCTCCTCCAGCCATTTATCCACCTCTATCCACCATCATTCCACCCCCTTCCTCCAGCCATCTATCCACCTTTTCCGCAGTAACCAGTGATCTGGGTCAACAGCATCAATGTAACAGTTTTACTTTACGTCCGTCCCCTCGCCCCGACCCAGGCACGAACCAGGGACCCTCTGCACACATCGACAACAGCCACCCACGAAGCATCGTTACCCATCGCTCCACAAAAGCCGCGGCTGTTAAACTGTTACATATGTAAACTTTTGACCCACTGGGAATGTGATGAAAGAAATAAAAGCTGAAATAAATAATTCTCGCTACCTTTATTCTGACATGTCTCATTCTTAAAATAAAGTGGTGATCCTAACTGACCTAAGACAGAGAATGTTTACTAGGATTAGATGTCAGGAATTGTGAAACTGAGTTTAAATGTATTTGGCTAAGGTGTATGTAAACTTCCGACTTCAACTGTATATTGAATGAAAAAGATTTTCTTTGTTTCTTTGTGGAATTTTCTACAGAATTTAAATGTATACTGTACATAGATCTGATGATTATATTGAAATTACATTGATGTAACAGTTAGGTTAAGTCAATGTATTTAAGTAGAAGTTTTACCCTCATTTTAATATTTACACTGCTGGTTGAAATGAGATGAAAACAGCACTGGTTGATGACTTTTTTCAAATCCAATGTATTTTCCACATTGATTCCATGACACAATACGTTGACAAATTACGCGGAAACAACGTTGATTCAACCAGCGTGTGCCCGGTAGGTTGCTACTATTCTGTGTGGCAAAACATCCTTGTCTGAGCTCCCGTTTCCTGCGCTCACTTGACAATGTTACATCAGTCTGAAAACTTTAGAGGCAGTTTGTTGTTGAAAAGCATTTGCTTATGTTCTTCCACAGCTCCTTGTGAGAGTCTAAGGCCAGGCTACCTTTTGGGACAATTAACATGTCTTCACCAAGGCTTGGGGGACCATCTGGCATTTCACATTCTCCAGAGTCTTGGCTGGAAGTCAGCAAACACGGCAATGGAAAGAGGAGCTCCCCCCCATTAGCCTTAATTAGAAGGTACTTACAAAGGTCATCCATTGTGGGAGACTTGTTGTGAAAAGAACACAAGGTATCCCAGGGACGTATTAGACTCTCTATGGAGACAGGAACTGAAGTTCATCATCATAAAGTATGTCTCTGTTTGAAAACAATAATGAAGCAAAATCCCATTACACATCACTTGTACATTTAGTCCCTTGAGGGTACACACCATAACACATCTGTGACCAATTACAGGGTGACTGCTCTCAGGTTGCCATGATCCTACGATTCCGTTCAGAGTTGTGAAGAAACAACACAGCGAACAATTTAGTCTTTATTGCCATCTGTGCCAGAATACAGAGAGACTTTGAACATTACAAAAGAAGGTGATTAGAAAATATACAAAAAGTACAGGTAACCAAATATAGGGGTATAAATCTTTCCATCACGTGGTCGTTTAATACAAGACTAAACAAAGAGTAACAAGAAACTAAAAAGGCCGTCTTGTTCAGTTACATATCTCAGTGACATTCTCTCTGTCCCTCAAAAATGCAGTAAAATGCATAACAGAGAGGGCAAATTAATTAAACTGTAAAAAGCTCACTTAATTTAAAATTAAACCATAGCAAAAGGTGGGGCATAAACTTTGCTTTGTTTCTGGTGGTATTTTGATTTCACATAATATACCAGTAAAGTCATTACCTAATTATATTTCATACATAGTTACCCAGTAAGACAATTAATGTGATCAAGTTAATACAGTACCTGATCTCATCCTCTTGACAGTAATGTTTTGGTTTGATCTGGGTAATTGTGTGATGCTTGGTTTCACTTTTGTAAATCCAGGAACCATTCTTTGTACTCTTTTTGACTCTGCTATCATTCATTCCTCTACAAATATTGCTTTATATTACTTTCTACGAATCACTGATTGGTGCTTTGAATTGACCTTGGCTAGATCATAAGGACTGGTAATAATAACACTTAATTTCTCTTTTCTCAGATATCTACTGCCGGTATAAAAAATGGCTATAAATACATCACATTTAACAAACCATATAAAACAGATCAAGTATAAATAGGGCACAAAGAAACTGGTATCTGGTGTGTGAATGGAAAAATACTGTGTTTAAGTTATAAACAATGGCTGTACTTTCTAGTCGCCTGTGCTTACGGCTACAGTAAGTAGTGTGCCAACTGTTCCTATTGATGTGTTTGACATGACTTAAGTCCAGTGCATGTGCACATTCATGCTCTGATACGAGATACTCTACATGAAATATTGTTTTGGGTAATTTACATCATGGAAATTCGACATTGACAGGACTTGTTTTTCCCGTTACATTCTTGACAGGAAGAGTCCTCTATACTCAATGCATCTCCACATCCTTGTTTCCCCTCATTTCCGTGACAGCAGCTGGTTCTCCAAGTCCTCCAATCGAGTAGTCATCCCCGCCAGTAGAAAAGGGTAAAGGAAATAAACACATCATTCCATTTTATGGTCAAATGGGCTGTACGAATGAAGCTGAGCTGAGTTGTATGTTGAATTGAATGATATTGTAGTAGAAGAATCATATGGCTTTTTTCATGGGATAAATTTTGGTCCGAATCCTAACTTGAAATGTGTGCACTAAACTTGGACTTTGGCATAAATCATGCATTGATGTTGATGGAAAGGTCTGTGCAAAAACTTGAGTTACAGACACTGACGTATTTGGGCCAACAGTATATCACTTAAATGCATATATATTAAGTACCTAAGGTACAGTGCCTTTGGAAAGTATTCAGACCACTTGACTTTTTCCACATTTTGTTAGGTTACAACCTTATTCTAAAATGGATTCAATTGTTGATTTTTCGACAGTTTATACATTTTTGCTAATTTATACATTTAAAAAAATCTGAAATATCACATATACATAAGTATTCAGACCCTTTACTCAGTACTTTGTTGAAGCGCCTTTGGCAGTGATTACAGCCTTGAGTTTTCTTGGGTATGACGCTACAAGCTTGAAACACCTGTATTTGAGTTTCTCCCATTCTTCTCGGCAGATCCTCTCAGCTCTGTCAGGTTGGATGGGGAGCGTTGCTGCACAGCTATTTTCAGGTCTCTCCAGAGATGTTAGATCGGGTTCAAGTCCGGGCTCTGGCTGGGCCACTCAAGGACATTCAGAGACTTGCCCCGAAGCCACTCCTGCGTTGTCTTGGCTGTGTACTTAGGGTAGTTGTCCTGTTGGAACGGGAACCTTCGCCCACTTGTCTGAGATCCTGAGTGCTCTGGAGCAGGTTTTCATCAAGGATCTCTCTGTACTTTGCTCTGTTCATCTTTGCCTCGATCCTGACTAGTCTCCCAGTCCCTGCCACTGAAAAACATCCCCACAGCATCATGCTGACACCACCATGCTTCGCCATAGTTTCCTCCAGACGTGACGCGTGGCATTCAGGCCAAAGAGTTCAATCTTGGTTACATCAGACAAGAGAATCTTATTTATCATGGTCTGAGAGTGTTTAGGTGCCTTTTGGAAAACTCCAAGTGGGCTGTCATGTACCTTTTACTGAGGAGTGGCTTTCGCCTGGTCGCTCTACCATAAAGGCCTGATTGGTGGAGTGCTGCAGAGATGGTTGTCCTTCTGGAAGGTTCTTCCATCTCCACAGAGGAACTCTAGAGCTCTGTCAGAGTGACCATCGGGTTCTTGGTCACCTCCCTGATCAAGACCCTTCTCTCCCGATTGCTCAGTTTGGCCATGCGGCCAACTCTAGGAAGAGTCTTGTGGTGGTGGATCCAAACTTTTTCCATTTAAGAATGATGGAGGCTACAGTGTTCTTGGGGGCATTCAAAGCTGCAGAAATGTTTTGGTACCCTTCCCCAGATCTGTGCCAGGACACAATACTGACTCAAAGCTCTATGTACAATTCCTTCAACCTCATGGCTTGATCTTTGCTCTGACATACAATGTCAACTGTGGGACCTTATATAGACCGGTGTGTGGCTTTCCAAATCATGTTCAATCAATCAAATTTACCACAAGTGGACTCCAATCAAGTTGTAGAAACATCTCAAGGATGATCAGTGGAACAGGATGCACTTGAGCTCAATTTTGAGTCTAATAGCAAAGGGTCTGAATACTTATGTAAATAAGATGCAACATTTTCTAAAAACCTGTTTTTGCTTTGTCATCTACACACATTATTGTGTGTAGATGATCTAAATGTATTTAATCTATTTTAGAATAAAGCTGTAATGTAACAAAAGTTGGAAAAATTCAAGGGGTCTTAATTCTTTCCGAATGCACTGTAACAACTATGGTTTAAAAACACATTTATATAAACTACATAAAGTATTTTGTTATAGTAATTGTTATCACAAAACAGTAAAATGTTAGGACAAAATAACAAGGTGGTATCTGAAATATCTGGATCAATGGTCATCAGTAAATCTAATCTACTCGCACAAATGTCATAATGGGCGCTGCACAAAAAAGATGTCCTCCCAATGAAAAGTAGCCATGTGCACAGTCAATCAAAAGATCCTTATGTGCTACCCAGTGCAATAGCATGATGGAAACTGATGTGGAATTCCACTGCAACAGAAGTGCCATTGTAACTCCTCATCACCTCTAATCCCTAAGCATTTACAAGAAAAATAAACAATTGTTCTTTGAAACGTTGTCCGTTCAGATAGTGTTCCCTCTTTGGACGAATCTGTTTCTAGAGCCTTTGAGTAGACAATGATCCACTTTACACAGTGATGAATTGGGGGCCCAAAAAATATTAGGTATGTTACGCTTAAGTTAAAAGTGATAGTTTACCATGTAGACCAGAACAGACATGGTCATGCTGACTCAGAACTGATACATGTTTTTTCATGAATGTTACCTTTTACCGTTTATGAAAGTGATCAGAATCCAACACAAATATATACAGATGAGTTTAACCAAATGTTTCTTTTCATTTTGAGCCGGGTTCCCGGACACAGTTTAAGCCTAGTCCTGGAATAAAAAGCATGTTTAATGAAGAATCTCCATTGAAATAACATTTAAGTCCAGTACTAAGCCTAACCTGTGTCCAAGAAACTGGACATTAATGTAAATATTGATGACTCTTTTGAGTATTCATTATGCCCTTTGATGTCCAATCATGTTTAATATTGTCTAGAGAGCTAAATAATCATTTAACCAGAGACAGCAAACACTGGTTGATTTTATGTTCAGGCCAATTTCCTGGCTTTGTGGAGACAAAAACAAACGTGTGTGGACCACACCACACATGGTGGGGGGAAGATTGTGGCAAGTGCAAAATAAAATAAATAGACTAGAGTATAGTATAGTCTATAAATGTATAAATGTATAAATAGTATAAATGAACAGTATTTGGGTGTGTGTTAGTTTTGTCTCAGCGGCGAGTGTGTATTTAAATCACCATGCTACAACAGGTAAAAGACAAGCTGCAAAGTTCACCTTAAATTAACAGAAACTGTATATAAAAGGATATGTTTTGTTGTCAGCTGCTCCAGAGTGGTCATTGTGGCTTGCTGGAAATCAACCAGACTCTCACAGGCGCATGGGTTTTTTACCTCAATCTCTCCCTGGCTCTCCTCTGAAAACACACATTTACATCATTTAGCAGACACTCTTATCCAGAGCGACTTACAATGAGTGCATTCATTTTCATACTTTTCCCCCCCTTCCTGGTACCCAATGGGAATCGAACCCACAAACCTGGCTTTGCAAGCGCCATGCTCTACCAACTGAGCCACAGGGTACCACATACACACAAATTGTGAAAAAAACACACTTATATTTCATTCTATCACTTTCATCAGCGCTCCAAATTAAGAAATGTAAGGAGGTGTCTATTATGTAAAAAGTATTTAACCTCATCCTCTCTATTATCTTTGCCTGACTCTAGATGGTGCTCTAAAATAACGAATTCTGATTATGTTGTGATTTGATTTGATCATAGAATAGAATACCTGCACAGATGTTGAGCTTGAGGTTCTCTGCTATCTGGTTGATGAAAGTGAAGTCAGTGGTATAGAAGAAGTGCTTGTCGTGTGGCTCCGAGGCGATCTCGCGCAGCTCATCCTCCACGGCCTTGCCAACGCCAACAGCATACATAGTGATACCTGGCACACAGGACAATGCAGTATCTCACTGAAGTGGTGGATGAAGTCCTGAATTGTATTTGATTGCAAGCACTGTTTTGTTGAAACATCTAGCCACACACCAAAGTAGTGAATGGAGTCGATTTGGACATGATTTGTTGTCTTTAAGTAGTAAGTAGCAGGCTTACATATTCATATTCATATTTCATGATCATGTTATAAGAGCTCTCATTATAGAAAGATGATCAAATCTTAATGTAAATGGAAACATTACTGCAGAAGCTTTATAATACAGTAGGCAAATAAATTACAGCCCGTGTGTCACCTACAGTACCTGCTTCTTTGGCTTTCTTGGCCCACTCGGTGATGTCGTCTTGAGAGCGGCCGTCAGTGAAGACCAGGCCCACACGAGGGACATTCTTGCGGGCACCCTCTGCCTCTGAGAAGCTGTTCTCTACCATATGCTTGAGAGCCAGGCCCGTCATGGTGCCCTTCTCCATGTACTCCACATTCATCACCGCCTTCTTGATGTCAACCGCCGTCTGGTACATGTTGAGGGAGAACTCGGTTCGCACGCGACTGGAGTACTGCACTAGGCCCACTCGTGTCCCGTGCGCCGACACGTCCAGGGAGTCCACCACCTGGTTGACAAACTGCTTGACCAGCTCAAAGTTCTGGGGACGCACACTCTTGGAGCCGTCGATGAGGAGGACCAGGTCAATGTTGGCTGATCTGCAGGCTGGGTGGGACACGGGGCGAATCAGGGCACTTTTCATACAGTAACATGCCCTTGTTGCATTTACCATGCATGGATTGTTGGTATTTCATAAAACACTGTGGGATTCATCAGAAACAACAGCTCCTTTGGTAGTGTTACCTCTTGATGAAGAAAAGGCTTTTTTATATTTTTCCCTGTAAAAATTAACAAACTTACAAAGATGGAAAGACGTAGGAGGACTATTCGTACCAAACTTTAAATTGTATTTCCAGGCAGCATTTCGCCCAATCCTAATTTGGTTTAGAGATGATTCTTCTGCCCCCTAGCTGAGTATAGAGAGACATGGAAGAGGTGGTCATCACTGATATATCCCTTTAACAATGTAAACGACGCTTTGGTCCTATTAGTGCTAACACAATTTCTATTGGTGCAAAATGGAATGCTATGCTCCACTATTTGACAATAATGCCTTGTGATCTGGAGAGCAGTATTTTGCATCTTCCCAATAGTCCAAATGTGGAATCCGTACCCTTGCTGATATCATGGACAGCAATGGTTTGAGAACATTCCATACACATTAAGAATCAAATCATTTTTTATGTATTTACAATTTAGGTCAGCTATGCTGGACTATGGAGTCCCTTGGGAAACCCAACTACCGACCACCCAATGATGAGATTTATACATTATCTGCGATGGTGACATGTTGGCTGGGCGGGTGTGGGAGAACGAGATGAAAGGTTGGGGCCAACTTATTTTTTATTTAATTTTCCTGTTTATACTGAATTTATTATTACTTAAACTTGAGTGGTAGCCTATGGGTAATGGACAATGTACCTGTAACCTACCGAACAAAAATAATACACTGTAGAATGTGCAGTTATTAAGCATTTTAACAGGTCCTTATTGTAAAACGTTCTGCATTGCTTACATGGCTAAATATTTTATTTCGGAAGAGGTTTTATTTTGTAGGTTATGTAATTCCAGTTCTAGAGCACATTAGATATGATATTCTAGATACTACAGAGGGACAACTGAATAGTAGTAGTTGTATAAAGCCATTGCATCCTGGTGAACCACAGGAGTTGTAGAGGGTATTCATTATTGTATTTACTGGGTGTATGAAGTATACTTACTTCCGCAGCCTTTGCCATCCTCCTCCAGTAGCTGTGCCTCAGGGCAGATGCAGTAGTAGGATCCTGGTGTGCTGACACACTGGTGCTCACAGCCATGCACCACTGTGTTACACAGGTCAAGATCTGTGGAGGACAAACACACATGGAGAGACTGACAAACTGAGGGGCAGTGGATGAGAAGTGTGTAGTGTCATAGGTTATGTCCGGGATCAATGGAACACGATGGGGGATAGCACAATGACACTGTTGTTGGCAACCATTCAAAAAAGCTGATACTAACAAAGTGCACATTTATCACATTTCTAAGAGGCTTACATTGTGGTCACTAAAATCTGATTGAAAAAAAATATTTGGCTGTTTCTGCTACATAACATTTAGAAGTTGTCCTTTTCTGGTGTAGAAAAATATTTGCTAAATGCTAACTACTGTTCGGATAAGCTGGTAGCAAAACTAGCCAGTAATTGCATCTGGTTACCAATGTAGATTAACTACATGTCTTAAAGGCAACTCAATGTTATTTGATTGTGACCAACAGCACAGACCTGGGTTCAAATAGAATTTGTATTGTTAGGAATACTGATTGAGCATGCTTGGAGCACTTCAACCAATGACATAGTCCCAAATGTGCAAACTGGCACTCCTGGCAGGCTCAATCAAACACTAAAACTATTACAAAGAAAACACATATTATTTGAACCCAGGTCTGATAAAAAATATAAACATAATCCTGTTGTGTGCAAGCAATAAGGACAGAACATATGTATTTTAAGCTTGATAAATACAGGATAGCATGTAGATTTGTTGAGTACGCAATGTTCACCACAAATCTCACGCAGCAGCCGCCTCAAATACGCTGTTGTATACATCTGTCCCTATGCATTCTACTGTTTGGCCTGATGATGGCCTCACTAACTTGAGTTTGAAGTGTTGCATTCACAGGTGAAGGTGCCTGAGGAGGGGATACAGATCTGCTTACAGTCATGCTTCCCCTCAGCACACAGGTATATCATTGTATCATAAAAACAGATACACTGATTACAGCTTGAAGGGAAGGTTGTGGTTCCATGCCCAGGATTCTTCTATTGTTTGAGACCTTCTATACCAACTTGAACTCTCAAGTATTCCTAAGGAAGATCATTCTTCTTGGGGATTGTATTGCCAGGGTCGGCCAGGACCACAACACTTGAAGAGGCATGATTAGAAAGGTGTCAGCAATACCAGCTCAAATGGAGCTATTCTCCTAACCAAATTTGTAGAACCTGTTCTTGTCATCTTCAATCAGAAAAACATTCAAAACGTTCTGGATGCATCCACACAATGGCATATCATTGGCTATGTCATTGTCTGAGGTAAGGATTGTTGTGTCGTGAACATCCCAAGAGCGATGACGAGTCCTGACAACTTTTGGAAAGGACAGATCATCCCTTGATCCGCTCCATTATGTCCATTAGATTAATGAATATGCCACTTCTTCCATGCCACCAAGGCATTATACAAACCCAGTTACTGTAGCCTAAACCCATTCCGCTCCAAAGATGGACAAAAGCTGCTGAAGGATGATGAATCAATGAAATCCTGGTGGAGAGAACACCAAGAAGCACCGTTCAACTCATGAAGGTAGACATGGGTGAATCACCTAGCAAGCAGGACGTACAAGATGCCACCCAGAAGGTAAGAAATGACAAGGCCACATACATGATCCTGAGAGCTCTTACACCACATACTGTACATGCCTTGCTCTTGTACGAGAATACAATTCCCACACAAATCAAGGACGCCCTGATTGTTACCATCTTTAAAAAGGAGGTTAAAAAAGTGTGTTCTTTCTCCTTTCCACCACTAGGAAAATAAAGACTCCTACTCCTCCCAGAATCACATTGCGGCTTTCGTACAACCAGAGGCACAACAGACATGCAAGGAGCAAAAGCAAACAATTTACATGGCCTTTATGACCTTACAAAAATATTTGAATCTATGAACTATGATACCCTTTGGCTGACAAACTCACCAGGGTACTGTAATCAGTAACAGTGGTGCTAAAAAGTAACCCTTTAAGATGAAACCTGGGGTGAAACTGGATCGTTGCCCCCACCCATTCTTCATTGTTGCCATCTTTCACCTTAAAGCTCAAATCTCTTTCAGGGAGTCCAAACCTAAATAAATTCAAGACAAACAGCAAATAGGTTTTCATCATGGAGCTCCGGTGAAACCAAGACCACATACAGTAAGCACCACCAAAGATTCCTTTGCAAAATCATGAGGATCAGCTGGGAAGACAGGCACACCAACACCTGTGTCCTGAAGGAGGCAAACATTAAACCCTTGTAAGTCTAAGCCCTTGGTTCGCAATACCTTCTAAGCTAACATATGAAATTGTTTTAAGATGGTCATAGGATGGATCATTTAGCTGTTTGATTTGGAATTGTAGGACCCCTGTAGGTATACAAAAACAATATTTAAAAAAATGATTTGATAAAATATTGAATTTGGCCTTTACTGTTATAGCCCATAGAAATGTGAATAACACATTTATAAAACAGACAGTAAAAAATAAATAATGAGGAATAAGGTTTTGAAGTGTCTGTCTTATATCTAGGGGATATATATACTGTATAAGCAACTCATGATGTTTTATATATATATATATATATATATATATATATATATATATATATATATATATATTTTAGACCCAAATTTACCCACTTTGGTTATGGAACTTCTTACACCTACAGTGGATCGTCTATAATGGTAACTTGAGTTGTTTTTGATTGAGCTTTGCCGGCGCAATGGAAGCAATGATATAGTCCAAAAAGTACAATCCATCAATCCTACATTCCAGATAGGCTGAATCAGACAATCAAAAGTATTTGAAAGAAATCTTACTATTTGAACCCAGTTCTGCTGAGAGATTTGAACAAAATCCTGTTGTGTAGAAGTAATAAGGATGGGGGAAAAAATATATTTATCTTCCTTTATAAAGCTGCAATATATAACTTTTTTGGGCAAATGTGAGTTATAGCTCTGTCATTCTCATTGAAAGCAAGTCTAAGAACCGGTAAATGTTCTGTGTGCTATTTCTATGCTTCCCCTTCTTAGGTTGAGTTTTTTACGTCTTTTACATTCGGTTTTGTACACCAGTCTCAAACAGCTGAAAATACAATATTTTGGGTTATATTAAAATATATTTCACAGTGGTTTAGATGGTACAATGATTCTCTACATACATTGCTTGTTTTGTCACAAACTGAAATTAGGCAAAATATTCAAATTTTAGCAACCAGAAAATGGCAGAGAAATTTCTACATATTCCACATTTAATTTGTAAAAACGTTGTTGCTGTTGTTGTTTTGAAGCATGGATTTCCAGTATTCCAATTTTAAAGATTGAGCTCAAAATTGATTAACACAGAGGAAAATGTAGATTTGTTCCACTTGTAATGATCACAACAAAACTCTCACCCAGCAGCTGGCTCAAATACGATGTTGGGGAAATCTGCCACTAGCTAAATGCATTATATTGTTTAGCCTGATGATGGCCTCACTAACTTGTGCAGGTCTTCTTGTCAGCGAGTTCCTGAGTTCCTGAGATGCCGTCTGGAGCTTACGCTCCTGGTAGGGTCACCCGTGGCGGTAAGGTCGGAAGTTACAGACAAAGTGTGATCCAACAAAGACCTTAACTGCAGAGCAGGCAGAATATAATGGTCACAATGGTTGTAAAGGTGGAGGAAGACTGCAGTAGCGAGAGGTCACCAGTCGTCATGGGCTCCATGCCATTGGAGCTGCCAGTAGGATCACCTCTTTAAGGTCAGAAAGCAAACGTTTTAATTTTGGAGCCTGGAACGTGCAAACTCTGATGAACAATGCAACCAGGGATCAACCTGAGAGATGAACTGCGATCATTCCAAGAGAACTGAGTTGATATTGGATTCACAGTGCTGCCCTCGCCGAAACCCAACTGGCAGATGAAGGGCATCTGAAGGAAGACAAAGGCAGCTACACCTTCTTCTGAAACGGTAAACCAGCGGATTATGGGGTTCATGGGGTTTGGCTGGGACCACAACCGTTGAAGAGGCACAATTGAAAAGTAAGGTACCGGCAATACCAACTAAATTTAGTTATTCTCCTAACCAAATGCAATACACTCCTCTGTCAGATGAATCAATCTAATCCCGGTGTAGAGAACTAATTACATTGTTTTGTTTACCTCCATTTGCTTCTTCTGTAAACGCTCTCCTGGCCATGTGGTTAATGCTAAGGATTTTACATTTTTATTTTATTTTATTATTATTTATTATTTCATTTTATTTAACAAGGTAGGCCAGTTGAGAACAAGTTCTCATTTACAACTGCGACCTGGCCAAGATAAAGCAAAGCAGTTTGACAAAAACAACAACACAGAGTTACACATCGGATAAACAAACGTACAGTCAATAACACAATAGAAAAAGCTATATACAGTGTGTGCAAATATAGTAAGATTCGGAAGGTAAGGCAATAAATAGGCCATAGTGGCGAAATAAATAATTACAATGTATGTGTGCAAGTAGGGATACTGGGGTGCAAAAGAGCAAAAATAAATAACAATATGGGGATGAAGTAGTTGGGTGGGCTATTTACAGATGGGCTGTGTACAGGTGCAGTAATCGGTAAGTTGCTCTGACAGCTGATGCTTAAAGTTAGTGAGGGAGATATAAGTCTCCAGCTTCAGTGATTTTTGCAATTCGTTCCAGTCATTAGCAGCAGAGAACTGGAAAGAAAGGCGACCAAAGGGGGTGTTGGCTTTGGGGATGACCAGTGAAATATACCTGCTGGAGCGCGTTCTACGGGTGGGTGTTGCTATGGTGACCAGTGAGCTGAGATAAGGTGGGGCTTTACCTAGCAAAGACTTATAGATGACCTGGAGCCAGTGGGTTTGGCAATGAATATGAAGCGAGGGCATACAGGTCGCAGTGGTGGGTAGTATATGGGGCTTTGGTGACAAAACGGATGGCACTGTGATAGACTACATCCAATTTGCTGAGTAGAGTGTTGGAGGCTATTTTGTAAATGACATTGCCGAAGTCAAGGACCGTTAGGATAGTCAGTTTTATGAGGGTATGTTTAGCAGCATGAGTGAAGGAGGCTTTGTTGCAAAATAGGAAACCGATTTTAGATTAATTTTGTATTAGAGATGCTTAATGTGAGTCTGGAAGGAGAGTTTACTGTCTAGCCAGACACCTAGGTATTTGTAGTTGTCCACATATTCTAAGTCAGAACCATCCAGAGTAGTGATGCTAGTCGGGAGGGCGGGTGCGGGCAGCGATCGGTTGAAGAGCATGCATTTGGGTTTACTAGCATTTAAGAGCAGTTGGAGGCCACGGAAGGAGTGTTGAATGGCATTGAAGCTTGTTTGGAGGTTTGTTAACACAGTGTCTAAAAAAGGGCCAGAAGTATCATTGATATATACTGAGAAAAGAGTCAGCCCGAGAATCGAACCCTGTGGCATCCCCATAGAGACTGCCAGAGGTCGGGACAACAGGCCCTCCGATTTGACATACTGAACTCTATCTGAGAAGTAGTTGGTGAACCAGGCGAGGCAATCATTTGAGAAACCAAGGCTATTGAGTCTGCCGATAAGAATGCGGTGATTGACAGAGTCGAAAGCCTTGGCCAGGTTGATGAAGACGGCTGCACAGTACAGTCTTTTATCGATGGCGGTTATGATATCGTTTAGGACCATTATCGGCGTGGCTGATGTGCACCCATGACCAGCTCGGAAACCAGACTGCATAGCGGAGAAAACAGGCCTACAAGAAACTCTAATAATTTGTTAACACCATCTGCTTTAATTATTTCGCAAAACAGTTATTCAAGAAGATCTAAATGCATATTCAAATGAAACTGACATAAAAAATGGCCTACTTTGAAATTAGGTATGCTTAGCTAGTTTTTTGAGGTATTAAAAATAGAAAATGTTCTTGAGACAAGATGTGTGGGCATATAGGCAGATGTTGCAATAGGAGGATGAATTCTATAATGATATTCAATCTGTGGGTACAAACTTTTGCGCTCCCTCACCTAAAAAAATAGCACTACACCACTGCTCCTTGGCTATAGAAGATTGTAGCGCAGCCAAATATATCCCACATGTATCACAGTCATGTCTTTCCCCAGAATTTTAAAGCATTGCAGACTAAAGCGTTATAAATTGTTTTATATAAATCAGGTCCATTTCATTTTTATTAAAATCAATTATATCAGTTGCTAGCTTTGGATCCCAGTAAGAGCGCAGCAGGTAATGGGGATCTCCCCCCCCCCCAAAAAAAATACCTCATGTTTTCAGGACATCAGTACGCATAGCCGCGGGAAGTAGGGGTGCTGAGGGTGCTGTAGCACCCCCTGAAAATCAGAATAAATGTTTCAATTAAATTCAATAAATTTTTTCTCTCACAAAAGTAGTGCACTAGCCGTTTACTAGCCGTCTGTAGTGCAGGGGGAAAGTTTTTTACAGCGCTGCAATATATCTCAGTTTATTGCATAAATCGTACATACATTGGATTGCAATGCTGGTGCGATAAAATAATCCAGTCCAGTTTAATTACAGTGTAGGCTAATCCAAGAGTGGCAACCAGCAGGGAGCTACAAAGGAAGGAGCAAGACTTTGGTCAGCTCCAGAGGGCTAGAGAGGCCAAGGTGAGTCATTACCATGGACAGCTCTACAGGCACCAACTAGGGCTGATGATTCAACACCAATACTACTCAGTCCAGGTGCTGCAACCAATTGGCACCTGGAATTGGTCCACCTGTCCTTCTCTACCTCAAATGAGTATAAGTAGAGGTGCAGTCACTTGGGCGGTCCGAGGAGCCTAAGAGGCCTTTCAGTTGTATTTCTCCCCTCCCTGTTCCTCCAACCTTAATTAAAGAACAACTTTTGTTTGAGCACCGCAAAACGATCTCCCGCTGTCTTATTGTATTGTGAGTTTCACCTCTGACTCCCCTGGGCTGCCACATATGACACAATGCAAATGGAGAAGAAGGCTAAAACATGATCAGCACAGATTGGCAGGTCAAAATAGCGGCACGAAGGTTTCGGGTGAACAGAGTGGTGCTGTCATTCAAGGTCTTTTATTGTGTTCGTAATGAGCATGGGATGGTTGCATTTTGGCTTCTGTTCAGATGGATGAAGCCAGTGGGGAACACATGCAGCATACAGACACCACTGCTACAGACATACCACAGATCTTACTTGCAGTGGTGTGCGATATTTTTAGGCGAGGGAGTGCAAAAAAATACGTAAATGAAGTCATAATTTTCTCAAATATTTGTATCGACAGATGTAGCCTTTTGAATAGCCTATCATTACAGGGCTCCCCAACCCTGTTCAGGGAGTGCTACCGTACTGTAATTCCAACTCCAGTTGTAACTAACCCGATCCATCTTAGAAAATAGCTAATTATTAGAAGCAGGTGTGTTAGATTAGGGTTGGAATGAAAACCTACAGGTAGGGCTCATGATTTGGAACACCTATCCATTGCGGTGTGTAGGCCTAAAGCAGTGTAGCCTTGTTTTTTATAAAGTGCATTCGTAAAGTATTCAGATCCATTGACTTTTTCCACATTTTGTTACATTACAGCCTTATTCTAAAATGAATTGAATAGTTTTTTTCCTCATCAATCTACACACAATACATCATAATACCAAAGCATTAACAGGTTGAGTAATTTTGGCACATTTGTAAAAAAAAAAAATACAATAAACTGACACATCACATATACATAAGTAATCAGACCTTTTACTCAGTACTTTGTTGAAGCACCTTTGGTAGCGATTACAGCCTCGAGTCTTCTTGGGTGTGACGCTACAAGCTTGACACCTGTATTTGGCTAGTTTCTCAAATTATTCTCTGCAGATCCTCTCAAGCTCTGTCATGTTGGATGGGGAGTGTTGCTGCACAACTATTTTCAGGTCTCTCTAGAGATGTTAGATCGGGTTCAATTCCAGACTCTGGCTGGGCCACTCAATGACATTCAGAGACCTGTCCCGAAGCCACTCCTGCATTGTCGTGGCTGTGTGCTTAGGGTCGCTGTCCTGTTGGAAGGTGAAACTTCGTCCCAGTCTGAGGTCCTGAGTGCTCTGGAGCATGTTTTCATCAAGGATCTTTCTGTACTTTGCTACGTTCATCTTTCCCTCAATACTGACTAGTCTCCCAGTCCCTGTTGCTGTAAAACATCCCCACAGCATGATGCTGCCACCACCATGCTTCACCATAGGGATGGTGCCAGGTTTCCTCCAGAGGTGAAGCTTGGCATTCAGGCCAAAGAGTTCAATCTTGGTTTCATCAGACCAGAGAATCTTGTTTCTCATGGTCTGAGAGTCCTTTCGGTGCTTTTTGGCAAACTCCAAGCGGTCTGTCATGTGCCTTTCACTAAGAAGTGGCTTCCGTCTGGCCACTCTACCATAATAGCCTGATTGGAAAGTGCTAAAGAGATGGTTGTCCATCTGGAAGGTTCTCCCATCTCCACTCTGTTAGAGTGACCTTGATTGCTCAGTTTGGCCGGGCGGCCAACTCTAGGAATAGTCTTGGTGGTTCCAAACTTCTTCCATTTAAGAATGATGGAGGCCACTGGGTTCTTGGGGAACTTCAATGCTGCAGAATATTTTTGGTACCCTTCCTCAGATCTGTGCCTCGACACAATTCTGTCTTGGAGCTCTACAGACAATTCCTTCGACCTCATGGCTTGGTATTTGCTCTAACATGCACTATCAACTGTGGGACCTTTATATAGACAGGTGTGTGCCTTTCCAAATCATGTCCAATCAATTGAATTTACCAAGGAAGATCAATGTAAACATGTTACATCTGAGCTCAATTTAGAGTCTCATAGCAAAGGGTCTGAATACTTATGTAAATAAGTTATTTTTGTTTTTTAAATTCAATAACTTTGCAAAAATGGCAAAAAACTGTTTTTGCTTTGTGATTATGGGGTATTGTGTGTAGATTGATGAGTAAAAAAATATATTTAATCAATTTTAGAATAAGGCTGTACAAGGGGAGGAGGAGGAAGGGGAGGACCATCCTGAATTTCAGAAGAAAACAATTTGTGAAACATTATCCTTTTTAGATAAAACTATACTAAATATACTCACATCACCAAATAATTGATTAAAACACATTGTTTTTCAATGGTCTACAGTGGCCTCAACAGCACTCTGTAGGGTAGCAGCATAGCGTAGCCGGAGAACAACTAGTTTCCATTCTCCTCTGGGTACATTGACTTCAATACAAAACCTAGGAGGCTCATGATTCTCAAACCCTTCCATAGACTTGCACAGTAATTATGACAATACTGGAGGACATCCTCCAACCTATCAGAGCTTCTGCAGCATGAACTGACATGTTGTCCACCCAATTTAAGGGTCAGAGAATGAATCTAGTTCTGAAAGCATAAGCTACAGCTAGCTAGCACTGCAGTGCATAACATGTGGTGAGTAGTTGACTTAAAGAGAGAGAAAGACAATAGTTTAACAGTTTTGAACAAAAAATTAAGGAAAAGCAAGAGAGAGACCTAGCTATATTTCTATTTTGTTTCACGTTCACTTACTTAGTAAGCGAATGCAGCTAGCTAGCTTAGCCTACTCAAACACCCGGCTCAAACAGAGAGGTACGCTATGTTACCTAGCTGGTTACGGCTATCCAACACTGGAACTCTTCCAAGTCAAGGTAAGCTTTTAGTTTTAATAATTTATTGCTACTAGGATCCACAAGTGTAACTGCTAAACTTCTTGCTAACTGTGATTTACTGCATGATTGTAGCGGGTTTACTAACGCGTTAGTTCTAATAGCTATGTTGACTTGGTGTTAGCTAATATAGTGATGATGTAGGCTGTGTGTAGCAGTTTAGCGGTTATGATATGAAGGTTTGTTGGAAAGGTTTCTTCGCCTGGTCACAGACAACTGATGTGTTGTGCACTGAAGTCCACAAGCGAAGGGAAAAGGTGAAAAGAGAAGAGCGCCTAGTTGCGAGAAGGAAGTATCCAATGATTAAAGGGATCATGCAGTTTGTATGTGGCTGCTATGACAGTGAACTGTGTTTGTGTGTGATCAAGGGTTTATTCATTCCAACAATGTTGTTGAAAATAATGTATTAAACAGAAGCAAACTGATAGAAACGGGGATAAACAATAGACACTCTTGTTTGCAAGTGTTAGACTTATGATTACACCCTAGATCAGCTAGCTGCAGACAAGATTGTGCAAGGCAGTATTGAATGTGTCAATGTCTGTCACCTTGATTACTCAAATTTCGCTGGACCTGTGCACCTATGTTGTAAACTTTCATTCATAGGCTAGGTTGTAGTAACCTCATGCTGGGTATAAGGAGTTTTAGTATCATGTAGTAAACCTATCGATGTTAAATTGAGCTGAGTGAATGGAATATGAATGACAGTCATCCAATATGCTGTAATAGAAATAAGGCCATGCTCATAAAAAATAAATAATTGTCCTCCCTCATTTTAAACGGCACCGTCCGCCACTCATATACACCATCCCAGCAGCGCAAAAGCTCGGGACTGAAGTACATTTTCTTAAAAATATAACTTTGCCCTGTGCTTCTATGAGCATGCTCTTCATATACCCTAGGCCTATAGCCTATAGTATAAGTTATGGAATATTTTATTGAGACCACACTAGGCGAACTTGATATTGCACACCCAGCAGAAAATCAGGGATGAGGGCCATCATCAGACACACATTACTATGATAAGCAACTAATTCTCAAACCCTGAGCAATATAACATTTAAATCGATTACAAATTACATAACCCTCCCCTGGACTAAATTTTAAAAAACTAAAACCTCCCCTTGACTGAAATTGAAAAAGCATGACCCTCCCACATTTTCCTCCGGGTAACTATTGTGTACATTTTGATCTCTCGCTAGCGATTTACTTTGACTATATATCCATAACACATTCATTACACATCCGTAAACATTTCATGTACGTGTTACAACAGATCCCAACCACATTATTAAAAGGTTGATGAAATATATCAATAGAACCTTTTCCAGTACACGACACACTGACTTCACACACAGATGCGCGCCACTCTTGGCTGCAGTAAGAAAACCATCGCCAACTGCGCCCATTCAACATAGTCTAGATTTACATTTTTAATACTTCTAAAATGCTTGAACAGTCTCTAAGATTATATTTGGTTGTGCTCTTTACAAAATAACTATCTGGGAAGCAGCAGTTGTTAGTTGGAATGCTAACCCTCATTGACATTGGCTAGCTTTTTTGATACAGCCTAACTTCTTCAACCAGACTTACTGGTTGAAGTTTATTATTAAGCAGGACAATCATACGAGCCTTAAAATCCAAATATAATCCCAAAAATATAATCCAAAAGTGTTCAATGCACTCATAAGCAACATGTAAATAGAGGCTTTTTTTGCTGGTGTTCTATAAGAACTCCCGTGTTCTTCCACCAACTTGCACGAATTGCCCTCATATGGCAAAAACGAATGTAGACATTAATAAATGCATTTCTAAAGCTTCCCCAAACAATGGTAAAAGGATGCCAAGATGGAGACACTGTGGCTTCAACACAGCGCCTCCTATCAGTCATCTAGTGTATATAGTTTATAAATCATTGGTCTCGTTCCGACTCCCTACTATGGGACACAGTGCCCCCTATCAGTCATCTAGTGTATATAGTTTATAAATCATTGGTCTCGTTCCGTTCATTACTATGGGACACAGTGGAGATCAAATTTAAAAATGCATGTTGCAAATTATAATGTCTAGATGCTTTTTACAGTGGTGATTAAGTTTATAAATTGCATGGCTGGGCAGGGGGTCTGTAAAAGTAGTAGTAGGAGTAGTGCTTGCTTGGTATCTTTTTCTGAATGTACTCGCCATGTGGATGGTATTTAGTGTATCATGGGCAGGATAAACAGATGTTTTATTATCACATACACCAGATAGGTCTAGTGAAATGTGTTGTCGTACAGGGTCAGCCATAGTAGTATGGCACCACTGGAGCAAATTAGGGTTAAGTGCTTTGCTCAAGGACACATCAACAGATCAGCGTTGCCAACTATTTTTCAGTGAGATCTGCTATTGGCTCCTTGATTTGTCCCAGAAGTCACTAGATAGCATTTTGAATTTGTCGCTAGAATCTTTTACCCATAAAAGTCTCTGGAGGGGTCTGAAAACTCTCTAAATATAGCAACTAAGTTGCTAAATTGGCAAAACCGCAACAGATTTTTCACCTTGACGGCTCGGGTATTCAAATCAGCAACCTTTTGGCTACTGGCCCAACACTCTAACCGCTAGGCTACCTGCTGCCCTAGACTATAACATTAGGTCTAACAATGGGAATTCCAAAACACCCGTTGTATAAATAAGCATAATTTTCAAAAATTTCAGAATGAGATTTGGCCTTTTGGCATATACGATAACAATGGTATGGCAGAAGCACACTTTTCAGAACAGTCATAATGATGACACTACTCTATCATTGTAATGATGCATCTATTAAGATGCCTAAATATGAACTCTTGCATAGCATGATATGAATGCGCTATAGATATGCTATGGATATATTTCATTAATCTTTAATAATGTGGTTGGGGCATGTTATAACATGTTCATTAAACACTTATAGATGTGTAATGAATGTGTTATGGATATAGAGTCAAAGTTAATCGTTACCAATCATTTTGATTGATTGACATTTTAGCACAGATTTTCACTATTCATATTTTAAAGGCGGGTCTCGGGCTTGATTAATATGGAACAGTATGTAGATTTGTTGTGCTCACAGTGATCACCGCAAACCTTAACAAGCAGCCACCTTAAATATGCTGTTGGATAAATCTGCTCCCAGCTAAATACATTCTACTGTTTGGCCTCACTAACTTGTGCAGGTCTTCTTGTCATTGTTGAGAGTGTAGCCAGCGTTGCAGTTGCAGGTGAAGGCGCCTGGCGAGGCGATACAGATCTGCTCACAGTCATGCTTCCCCTCACCACACAGGTCCATCACTGTGTTTCATAAAAAACAGAGACACTGATTACTGCATGGCTGTGGTTTCATGTACAGAATACAGTTCACTAAGGTACACACACATTATGCATTATCATGCAGTTATTGTAAGGGGTTATGACAGTCTTAAAATGTCTTATCATTCCATAATGATCCTGAGGTAAAATCTTTTGAGTCGTGTTGAAAAATTGCCAGACAGGAGATATCATGTGTTGACTGTAAAACAGTATGAACTCATACATGCTTATAACTAATATTAATTTATTACACATGTGCACCTTAATAAGTGAAGTGATACCCATTTACTTCATACTGGCAGTCCAGCTTACTACTGATCATCCTAACCATCTTGAACGTAATGCGGATTTGAGCTGAGAAAAATCTTCCGGCAGTCAGTCTAATGTACTTTCTGACTGTTTTCCGTTTGAGTTATTGTATTTAAAAATGTATATATATATTTCACCTTTATTTAGCCATGTAGGCTAGTTGAGCACAAGTTCTCATTTACAACTGCGACAATGATGCAAAAGTATTCATCCCCCTTGAAGTTTTTCCTATTTTGTTGCATTACAACCTGTAGTTTAAATCGATTTTATTTGGATTTCATGTAATTGACATACACAAAATAGTCCAAATTGTGAAGTGAAATAAAAAAATTACTTGTTTAAAACCTGTTTGGGATAGGGGGCAGCATTTTTCACGTTTGGATGAAAAGCGTGCCCAGAGTAAACTGCCTGCTATTCAGTCCCAGTTGCTAATATATGCATATTATTAGTGCATTTGGATAGAAAACACTCTAAAGTTTCTAAAACTGTTTGAATGATGTCTGTGAGTATAACAGAACTCATATGGCAGGTGAAAACCTGAGAAAAATCCAACCAGGAAGTGGGAAATCTGAGGTTTGTAGTTTTTCAACTCATCGCCTATCGAATATACAGTGGGATATTGGTCACATTGCACTTCCTAAGGCTTCCACTAGATGTCAACAGTCTTTAGAACCTTGTTTGATGCTTCTACTGTGAAGGAGGGGGGAATGAGGGCTCTTTGAGTCAGTGGTCTGGCAGAGTGCCATGAGCTGGTCATGCGCGTTCACGTGAGAGTTAGACCTGCGTTCCATCGCATTTCTACAGACAAAGGAATTCTCCGGTTGGAACATTATTGAAGATTTATGTTTAAAACATCCTAAAGATTGATTCTATACTTCGTTTGACATGTTTCTACGAACTGTAATATGACTTTTCGTCTGAACGCATGGACTTGCCGGCGCGTCGTGAGTTTGGATTGTGTAATGAACGCGCAAACAAAAAGGAGGTATTTGGACATAAATTATGGACTTTATGGAACAAATCAAACATTTATTGTGGAACTAGGATTCCTGGGAGTGCATTCTGATGAAGATCATCAAAGGTAAGTGAATATTTATAATGCTATTCTGACATCTGTTGACTCCACAACATGGCGGATATCTTTATGGCTTGTTTAGGCTCTGAGCACTGTACTCAGATTATAGCATTGTGTGCTTTTTCCGTAAAGTAAAAAAAAAAAAATCTGACAGAGCGGTTGCATTAAGGAGAGGTTTATCTAAAGTTCCATGTAAAATACTTGTATCTTTTATCAATGTTTATTATATAGTATTTCTGTAAATTGATGTGGCTCTCTGCAAAATCACTGGATGTTTTGGAGGCAAAACATTACTGAACATAACGAGCCAATGTAAACTGAGATTTTTGGACCTAACATAATGATATGCTGTGCTTTTATTGTAAAGCCTTTTTTAAATCGGACACTGTGGTGGGATTAACAAGAAGTTTATCTTTAAAATGGTGTAAAATACTTGTATATCTGAGGAATTTTAATTATGAGATTTCTGTTGTTTTGAATTTTGCGCCCTGGACTTTCACTGGCTGTTATCATATCAATCCCGTTAACTGTGCCGGTGCCCAGTCCAGGCAAGGTGGTCAGCCCAGCTCCATGGCTGGAGCCTTCCTCTGCCCAGTCCAGACACGGCGTCCAACTCAGCTCCAGGGCCAGAGCTCTCTGTACCGGTGCCCAGACCAGGCACGGCGTTCAGCCCGGCGCCATGGCCGGAACCTTGATCTGCCTCGGTGCCCAGTCCAGGCCCGGTGTCCAACCCAGCTCCGGGGCCGGAGCCCTCCTCTGCGCCGGTGCCCAGTCCAGGCACGGCGTTCAGCCCGGCGCTATGGTCGGATCCAGGGTCTGGGGAGGGGCTAGGACCCGCACCGGAGCCGCCACCAACACTAGTCACTCACCTAACCCCCCCTTTTGGTTTCAGTTTTTGCGGCCGGAGTCCGCAGCTTTGGGGGGGGGGGGGGGAGTACTGTCACGCCCTGACCATAGAGAGCCCTTGTTTCTCTATGGCGTAGTAGGTCAGGGCGTGACTAGGGGGTGTTCTAGTTTAAATTTTCTATGTTGGTGTTTTGTATGGTTCCCAATTAGAGGCAGCTTGTAATCGTTGCCTCTAATTGGGGATCATATTTAAGTAGCCATTTCCCACCTGTGTTTGTGGGATATTGTTTGTGTTTAGTTGCCTGTGTGCACGTCATGACTTCACGTTTCGTTGTTTCTTTATTGTTTTGTTGTTTCACGGATATTAAAAATATGTGGAACTATACTCACGCTGCGCCTTGGTCCGCTCATTACGATGATCGTGACAGACCCTAAGCATACTGCTAAAGCAACACTCGAGTTGTTTAAGGGGGAACATTTAAATGTCTTGGAATAGCCTAGTCAAAGCCCAGATCTCAATCCAATTGAGAATCTGTGGTATGACTTAAAGATTGCTGTACACCAGCGGAACCCATTCAACTTGAAGGAGCTGGAGCAGTTTTGCCTTAAAGAATGGGCAATGATCCCAGTGGCTAGATGTGCCAAGCTTATTGAGACATACCCCAAGAGACTTGCAGCTGTAATTGCTGCAAAAGGTGGCTCTACAAAGTATTGCACGCTCAAGTTCAGTTTTTTTGTCTTATTTCTTTTTTGTTTCACCCCCAAAAATATTTAGCATTTTCAAAGTGGTAGGCATGCTGTGTAAATCAAATGATACAACACCCCCAAAAAATCTATTTTAATTCCAGGTTGGAAGGCAACAAAATAGGAAAAATGACACGGGGGGGTGCATACTTTCGCAAGCCACTGTAATTGTAGACACGTCCGGCACAAATAAATAACAAAACAGTACAAAAATATTGATATGGCAAGTAGGCATTACCAGGAGATAATCGCAAACATTTATGCACGTATGCATGCGTGCATGTGATGCACCAATTGGAGAAATAAGCAATATACTTTTTTTGGCAGATGTATGATGAAATAAATGAATAAAGACTTCACTTCATGGGACCTATCTGTCAAAGAGCAGTTTGATCTTGAGACTTTCTTGAGTATTACTAGGCAAGTGACCATATCCAGTTGAGTCCAGTGTATTTTATTAAGTTAGAAAACTCAGTGAAAGTGAATTGGATAACAAAGGTTTGGTTGGATAGCCTTTTTTGTTTTTAAGTATTGAGGAGTAACTACTGTAGGTTATACCGCTTATTGAGTTAGTGTTTATTAATCTAATGTTCGTTCAGAACATATGGCATGTATGGACTACCTGTAACAGTACACACAGATAATGGTTACCACTTTTTACGAACATCCAAATTAGAGTATTTTTCCCCCCATGTAAAATAAAACAGTTGTACACCCAAATGGCTATGTGTAGACTAATGTAAAAAACAACAACATTTTTGTCAATTAATCTTAAATAGACTTCAATGTTTGGGTTCAATAGCTGAAGCGTGCTCCTGGCTTTATAAAGATTCATACCTCTTAAGGCCCAGTGCAGTCAAAAATTTGATTTTTCTATGATTTATATATATTTCCACAATATGAGGTTGGAATAATACTGTGAAATTGATGATAATGCCCTTTTAGTGTAAGACCGCCTGAAATTTCAGCCTGTTTTGGTTGGATAGAGGTTTGGCCTGCCTTTTGACATCACCTGGCAGTAAATTAGCTAATAGATAAATGAGAGAGTTCCAAACCTCTGCCAATAACAGCTAGTTTTCAGTTTTCCTTTCCCCACTCAGACCACTCCCAGACAGTCCTAATAACATTCTTACCTGAGAAATTGCTATTTGCTGTTTATTTTTAACCATTTTAATTGAAAACAATCACAGTAAGGTACTGTACTTAATTGTTACCCAGAAATGATTTGATATTGAGATAAACACAGCTGCATTGGCCCTTTAAAGTGTGTAGAAACTTACTCTGGCAGGTCTTTCCATCCTCCTGGAGCGTGTATCCCTCAGCACAGCGGCAGAAATAGCCATTGAGTACATCCACACACTCATGCTGACAGCTGTGATTCCCAAACGAACAGTAGTCGATCACTGAAGGAAGGAAAATGCAAGAAAATGATATGCTTATAGAAATGAATTTATAATGCATAATATTAAATAATATTAAATTCAATAATGCTCTTGATTGTATTTCTCACACATTTATGTAGTGCTAATGAAGGCTTTATGAAGGTTTTATGAAGGCTTCATAAGCTGCACGTCATTTAAAGCGGGACCCTTAAGTCTGTAGGAAATATTGCTTTAAGGTATATATTATGGGACTTGCTTGGCAAGCTTATGAGAAATATCCATATCTATGATAAACTGCTTTGTAAGGTCTATCTTAATGATCCCTTTGAATTATCATATTTCTGCATGAAAACAAGGGTGAGGAAATGAATGAATAATGTTTTTGAGTGGAAGTACAGTATACTTACAGTGGATTTTACAGTTTAAAAAAAATATTTCCTCACCCTTGTTTTCATGCAGAAATATGAGATTTCAAAGGGGTCATTAAGACAAATCTAACAAATCAGCTTATCACAGATATGCATATTTCTTTTGAACTTCTTGCAAATCTATAAAAAAAAACTTAAATATCACATTTACATAGGTTTTCAAACCCTTTACTCAGTACTTTGTTGAAACATCTTTGGCAGTGATTACAGCCTCAAATATACCAGTCCCTGGTGCTGAAAAACATCGCACAGCATGATGCTGCCACCACCATGCTTCACCGTAGGGATGGTGCCAGGTTTCCTCCAGATGTGACAATTGGCATTAAGGCCAAAGAGTAAAATCTTGGTTTCATCAAACCAGAGAATCTTGTTTCTCATGTTCTGAGAGTCCTTTAGGTGCCTTTTGGCAAACTCCAAGCAGGCTGTTATGTGCCTTTTACTGAGGAGTGGCTGTCATGTGCCTTTTACTGAGGAGTGGCTTCCCTCTGGCCACTATATCCTAAAGGCCTGATTGGTGTAGTGCTGGTAAGCATTGAACGTAATTTCCAGTCGCAACTTAGACTTGTTTCAACACCATAAAGCCCTCAAAGCTCATGACTAAGCTAAGGACCCAGGGACTAAACACCTCCCTCTACAACTGGATCCTGGACTTCCTGACGGGCCGCCCCCAGGTGGTAAGGGTAGGTAACAACACATCTGCCACGCTGATCCTCAACATTGGGGCCCCTCAGACGTGTGTGCTCAATCCCCTCCTGTACTCCCTGTTCACACATGACTGCATGGCCAAGCACGACTCCAACACCATCATTAAGTTTGCAGATGACACAACAGTGGTAGGCCCGATCACCGACATCGATGAGACAGCCTATAGGGAGGAGGTCATAGACCTGGCAGTGTGGTGCCAGGATAACAACCTCTCCCTCAATGTGATCAAGACAAAGGAGATGATTTTGGACTACAGGAAAAGGAGGACCGAGCCCACCCCCATTCTCATCGACAGGGCTGTAGTGGAGCAAGTTGACAGCTTCAAGTTCCTTGGTGTCCACATCACCAACAAACTATCATGGTCCAAACACACCAAGACAGTCGTGAAGAGCGTACGACAATGCCTATTCCCCCCCAGGAGACTGAAAAGATTTGGCATGGGTGGCAAATTACATAATTAGTCATGCTATCCCATGTTTTCCTGCTTAAAGAATAGTCTTTTGTTATATGCTAGTGTTTTTTCTAACCTGATACAAACCTGTTGTCACGCCCTGACCATAGTAAGCTGTTTTTCTCAGTGTTGGTTGGGGCGTGATAGTGACTAGGGTCATCTAGGTGTTTGTATGTCTATGTTGGCCTGATATGGTTCCCAATCAGAGACAGCTGTTTATCGTTGTCTCTGATTGGGGATCATATTTAGGAGCCATTTTCCCCATTGTTAGTTGTGGGATCTTGTCTACAGTAAGTTGCATTTGTGCACTCCAGTAGCTTCACGTTTCGTTTGTGCTTTTGTTGTTTTGTTTAGTGAGTTTCTCTTTATTAAAATTATGTGGAACTCTATGCACGCTGCGCCTTGGTCTCATCATTCTATCGACGGACGTGACACTTGTATTGGTGTGAATTAGTCATAAGACTGGGCTTACAGCTAAGAGACATTTGGGTGCAACCGCAGCATGTGAAATCCCATGGGTTTACTATCTACAGAAAGTCACATGTATGGAACCTTGCAGAAAGGAGTACAATATAGTGTTTGTTGTTGTGAATGCAGTTAGACGGTTGAGCCCTCGGGCTATCAAACTTGTGCTATCTTAAGTTTAGATAGACCACGAATGACCTTTTACACACTATCTGCTGACTGCCACGTATGCAGAAAGGGGTTGTATGTATTTTCTCTATAAAAGCATTGAACCGGCACTGTTCGTTGATCTTTTCAACTATCACTGCTGAGTAGGTAGTTGATTTTCCATTTTTACAAATCTCATAAAGTGTTCTTTGAAAGAATCTGCAGTCTCTCTTCCTTTTGATTAGATATTCCACAACAGTCCTCAGATCCTGAAAAAGTTCTACATCTGCAACATCAAGAGCATCCTGACTGGTTCCGTCACCGCCTGGTATTGCAACTACTCTGCCACCGACTACAAAGCACTACAGAGGATAGTGTGTGTGGCCCAGTACATCACTGGGGCCAAACTTCCTGCCATCCAGGACCTCTATACCAAAAAATTGCCAAAGATTCCAGCCACCCTAGTCATAGACTGTTCTCTCTGCTAACGCACAGCAAGAGGTACCGGAGCGCCAAGTCTAGGTCCAAAAGGTTTCTTAAAAGCTTCTACCCCCAAGCCATAAGACTCCCGAACAGCTAATCAAATGGCTTCCCGGTCCACCCCCATTTTTACGCTGCTGCTACTCTCTGTTTATTATCCATGCATAGTCACTTTACCTCTACCTTCAAGTACATATTACCTCAATTACCTTGATTAACCGGTGCTCCCTCACATTGACTCAGTACCGGGACCCCCTTTTATATAGTCTTGCTACAATTATTTTATTGTTACTCCTTAATAATTTTTTATTTGTCTATTTCTTATATTTTATATTTAATTAATATTTTTTTTTACTTTTGGTTAATCGCTTAAGGGCTTGTAAGTAGGCATTTCACTGTAAGGTCACAACACCTGTTGTATTCGGCACATGTGACAAATAAAATGTGTTTTGATTTGATTTAAAGAGATAGGTGGGGCTAAAGCTTAAGAGGGTGTGAACGATGCTGAATGAGTGTAGACAAAGGAGGGTTCTCCAGTAGTAGTACACAAACATTCAAAGTCCATTTTCTCAAAAGTAAGCTTACAAGTTTATCAATATTCAAAGCAAAATCACTTTCCCGTTGTTCCTCAACTGTAGTGTATGGTATACCATTTTATCCACTATAGAAAACATATTTAACATTTTGCTACATGAGACCGATTTGAACCGGTTGGTCACATAGACAGGTGTGTGCCTTTCCAAATCACGAACAATCAATTGAATTTACCACAGGTAGACTCCAATCAAGTTGTAGAAGCATCTCACGGATGATCAATGGAAACAGGATGCATCTGAGCTCAATTTAGAGTCTTATAGCAAGGTGCACTTGATTCAGCAGCCCTAGCACGGGATTGGAAAAGTGTTCCCATTTTTCACCATATCATGTGTCTGAAGGTAGAACTCCGACTACCCGGCAGGCCCAGAGAGCAAATCAAGTGCACCTATAGGCATACCGCTGGCCAATCAGGTAGCTCAGATCACCGTGTCTGCACAGTTTCCTCGAGCCATAGACAGTAAAACCAAAAAGTGTTCCCATTTTGAATAATTTCATGTGTCTGAAAGTAGAACTCCGCCTACCCGGCAGGCCCTGAGAGCAAACCAAGTGCACTTATAGGCCTACCGCTGGCCAATCAGAAAGCTCAGATCACTGTGTCTGCACAGTTTCCTTGAGCCATAGACTGTAAAAAGAAGCATCGAACGAAGTTGAGTAGAGAAAGACACACCGAATACAGCAAAGAGTTTCTCTTTTTATGAGTAAGTTAATGTTTAAAATTCCCTAGAGTCGATGTCCCCGTGGAAATCTAATTAGCATCATAAAAAATCCCCATATAAATCTGTCAGTTTTAGCTACAGATACAGTGTCTCATATTTTGCATGTGCTGCATCTCAATCCACTGCATCCACAACTGCGGTGAAAGGTGTCAGAGCTAGAGCAGTGTTTGTCAGACCATGAGACATCCCGAAAATCAGTCTTCTCACGTCCGAACCGTTTGGACTACACACTAATATGGTGGGAAGGTGAGTCTCTCACGAACACGTACATGTTGGTTGTTTTGCTCTAGGATGCCCACAAGCCTCACATAACTCGTCTGAAGGTAGCCGGGTACCAGTTTAAAAAATATACAGAAGCATATATATGGAGATAGTTTAGAGCCTAAAATAAGAGGTTAAATACATACAACAACAAAAAAGTTTCATGACACTTCAGAACAAACTTCATTTAAACTTTTGGGGGGACTGTCTGTTTATCCATGTAAGAAGCTGTTATTCAATGCGTTTCTATGGGCTAATAGCAGTAAGGCCAAATTCACTGTTTCACAATGCTGGGAAAATACTTTTGCCCATACTGCAGACGTTATATCAGTCTGCTAATACAGGACTATTAAAGGCCCAGTGTACTACTTTTGTGAGAAAAAAATTAATGAGTAATAATAATAAAAAATCTAAAAATATATAACTACATTCAGATTTTTCTGAATTTTTGGCTATGGCTAAAACCAGCACTGCAACTGCAATAAATGAGTATAGCAATGTGTTCCTATAAATTAATTATTATGCTCACTCAGCTGTGCCTCAGAAGTAATAAAACAAATTATCTATTACCTGTTTGATCATATGATTTAGGTATATACCTAAAATGTTTGAAAATAATTTCTGAATGGTCTGAGAAGAACAACATTGGCAGGGTAATTCAAGCATAGCCAATATGCAGTGATAATGTATTGGGCCTATTGCCTACTGCACAAACCTCATTGCTACATAACTGTTTGTAATTCATGTTAATGTTTCATAGGCTTTTAAGTAATGTTTAAAAAAAACCTGAGCGGTAGATCTCTGCTTGCAATTTGACTCAGAAAGTGTTCTTGACTCAGAAAAGGTTGGTGACCCCTGGTCTATGGGTTTGGATGGATTATGCTAAATATGTTGCTTTTAGTGCATTGTATTGTTTGGCCTGATGATGGCCTCACTAACTTGTGCAGGTCTTCTTGTCGTTGTTGAGGGTGTAGCCAATGTTGCAGCCGCAGGTGAAGGCTCCAGGGGAGGGGATACAGATCTGCTCACAGTCATGCTTCCCCTCAGCACACAGGTCTATGGCTGTATCATACAAAGAGACAAAAATCACTGTTTATGGTAAATCAGTAACGGCTGAATCCTAACTTGACCTAGGGCTCTATTCAATCTGAATCGTTACAGATTCTGTGATAGAAATGTGAATATAATTTCCATTTGAGACGACATATGCGGCGCTTACCGTGAATCCAGTCTCCTTAAGCTAGAACATTGCCTTTACATTTCAATCACGCTGTAAAGCTGAACTTCCACAATGCATATTGAATAGATACATGGCTACATGCTCACAATTAAAACTTTCTTACAAATTTTCCATTGGCATATACAAGAACCAGGCCCAGTTACTGTTAAATTCAAGTGACGTGATGAAATTGAATACACTACAGTTATGCATGCACTTGACTGACATTATATATCGTTCATGAATTTTTTTAAAGTATTAAGTTGTCTCATGTCTAGCCCAATGGACAGCCTACCTGTGCAGGTCTTGGAATCCTTGTTGAGAGTGTACCCTGGCCGACACAGGCAGTGGAAAGAGCCAGGGGAACTCTCACAGAGGTGCTCGCAGCCATGGTCAGACTCCAGGCATAGATCCATCCCTGGAACCCCAGCAGGTGAGCAAAAAATCTACCTTTAATCACTCTCATATCATTGACATTAGGAAATATCAAGGATTTGCTCATACTGTTTTGAAAGATGATCAAGTTCCCAAAAGCTAGAATTGTATTTTTTGGCCTGATGATAGCCTCACTAACTTGTGCAGGTCTTGATATTGTGCTGCCAAGGATGTAACTTATAGCGAGAGCTGAAAATGAATTGAGTTTCTGAGGATAAATTAGCGGATAAATGTTTTACAAGCTTTAAAAGTCTCAGGTACGAATACATACATTTGTGAACACTGATGACCTTGACACTTCAGCAACTGTAAAGTGTGATTTTCTCAATATGATTGAAACTGAGTGGTATCTTGATAATTGCTTACATCGCGCATATTGCTGTACACACGTTTGATGATAATTCAATAATATTACATATCAACCCAACCCACCGCAGAGCTTGTCCTGGAACTGTAGGCCAAACTGGTGGATCAGGTCAAAAGACTCCACCAGGAAAACATGATCCTCGAAGGGCGGCGATGCCATGGCGCGCAGTGAGGTCATATCCGCCCGGGCCACGCCTACTGTGTAGATCTCGATGCCCTTGTCCCGAGCCTCGGCCGCCACTTCCGCCACACGGTCCTGGGGCCGTCCGTCCGTTACAATGACAGCTACATTGGGCACCTTGGGTCTGTCACCCTCAGCTGCCGTGAAGGCATGGTTCATGACGTACTTGATGGCCAGGCCCGTCATGGTGCCCTGTGCCAAGGGGATGATCTCATTGATGCCTTTCACCATGCCCTGCAGCTTTGCGTGGGTCTTGAGAGAGAATTCATTCTGGACCTAGAGTCATAGAAGCATACAAAGCATCAGTCACCTCTTCATCTCCAGGGTTTGCATGTCTAACTGAGTCTTTAACAGTGGAAAAAACGGTTTAGTTAAACCCTAGGAAAAAAACATGTGAATCGCAAAAGCTTTTAGCCTTTCGTGATAGTTCTCTAGACTTTGTGGAGCTACAATAACTACGATTGGAAATGGAAGACAAGATAAGAAATACATGCCACGAACTATCTTCCCTTTTCAAGCGTAGTTCTTCGCTAAGGTGTAAAAACACAGATAAATTGAGAATATGATAAAAGGTTGAGGACCTGGCTGGAGTACTGTACCAGGCCGACCCGGGTAGCGTTCGATCCCACGTCCAGTGTGTGGATGATGTCGATCATGAACTTGCGCATGGTCTCAAACTCGTGGGGTCGCACACTGCGAGAGCTGTCAATAATGAACACCAGGTCCACTGGGCCAGACTTGCACTTCTGCTCCGGTGCTGGATTGGAATTGAGTTGAAAATCAGCTGCAAATTCATCACAAGCTGCATGAATATGAAATGATCTACGGCATAAACATACAAGTAAACAGTAATTTTGTATGAATTTCATTAACTTCCTTGCCAGATCTCATTCTAATTGAATCTAACAAAAAATGATGAGGTAAGAAGCAATTGAATGTGTGCCGAACTGCAATGCATTCATGGTAATTTTATTACTTCATCGTTGGATTTGGCTAACCTGCTTTTGGCCTAGCCACAGCCAGGGTGGCCAAGACTAGCAGGATAGACACACAGACACACAGCTGTCTCATGTTTAGGGTGCTGGGCTGGGAGCTGGACCTGTCAGAGCTGGTCTGCGTTTAGGCAGGCTTCACACTGCTCTGCAATGAGAGAATACAGAACAAAACATGTCAGAGACATCCATGGGTACTTTACCACCAGCACATTCCTGCCCAGCTCTGCCGTAAAAACTCTTGACGCCAAAAAGATGGCGGAGGTATACAGGAGTCAGTCCTATCCTAACAGATAGCTGCACACAGGACTAATCCTTTACATCACCAAAAGCAAGGGGTTCAAACGCAGCACAGGAGTAATCGCTGGAAAATAACAATGTCTGGGACATGTTTATACGAAATGGACATTAAAAAAAGCACTTATTTTCTTGGGTCCTGAGAGAGGGGTCCTGGTGAGGTTTATCGTTATCACTTAGATAGCTGTACCTTGAAAAAGTGGTTGTTGTCATTCATTGGCCTCATTTTGGTCAATTTGTGAATGCCCAATGGAAGCAACTTCCTCAGAGAGAGTAGGAAGATACCACATCAAAAAACAACTGTGGAGTGTGCTATGCCTACTTGGCAGCAACGTTTTAGTGAACCATTAAACGGATGCCAATTGACATGAGCCATGAATCCCTCTGATATGAAGACGTATGTGAAATCCCACAGACTAATTTCATAGATAACAAGAGAGCGATGGAAAGAAGAAAAGAGGGATACAGACAGAACTAAGTGTGATGACAAAGATAGATCAGGACCTCACAAAGAGCCCAGATCCTGCTCAGAGAAAGCCTTATGCATTGTGGTCTTGATCAGTCTCACTTGTTCTCCTCCGAGACCCAGTGCAGAAATAACTCTAGACGTGTGTTTTAGAAGCCTCCTGCCGTAAACCCTGTGCATGTGTCTGTGTGCAGGTACAAAGAAGCTTTCAGTGTGCCCCACTACCAGAGTATGTGAGCGGAGTTCTGCTGTTGGAAATCTTGTTGGAAAGTGCTCAGCATTTAAACATTTCTTTGTATTAAATCACTATAGTCTATAAATTGCACATATAGGCTGTGACGTACTTAGAATTCAATACAAATTAAACAAAAAATGACTTATTAGTGCCTTTGAATTCCTTTTTAAAAACACGAGTTTGGCCAGTCTGTGGCTTCAGGCTCATGCTATGGTGACTGGAGAGCAGGCCAGCAGCGGAGAATATCATCTCCACACTTGCAGAGCTACTGGGGATGCTTAACATCCCTTTGGTCACTCTTGCCAGGCTGGGCAGAGATGCATATTTTTTTATTTTTATAGGTAGGCCTAAAGGTTTTTATGCTAAATAAGCCAATCAAAATGGAAAGCTCTTTGAACGTGGCAATATGCCAGGCCTATTGGGCCAAAATCAATTATGGCCTATTGATAAAAATGTGATTCACATTTACAAAATATATATATACACTACCGTTCAAAGGTTTGGGGTCACTTAGAAATGCCTTTGTTTTGGGAAAAAAAAAACTTTTTTTGCCTATTTAAAATAACAACATTTATCAGAAATAGTCTAGACATTGTTAATGTTGTAAATGACTATTGTAGCTGGAAACGGCAGATTTTTAATGGAATATCTACATAGCCGTACAGAGGCCCATTATCAGCAACCATCACTCCTGTGTTCCAATGGCATGTTGTGTTAGCTAATCCAAGTTTATCATTTTTAAAGGCTAATTGAGCATTAGAAAACCCTTTTGCAATTATGTTAGCACAGCTGAAAACGGTTGTGCTAATTAAAGAAGCAATAAAACTGGCCTTCTTTAGACTAGTTGGGTATCTGGAACATCAGCATTTGTGGGTTCGATTACAGGCTCAAAATGGCCAGAAACAAAGAACTTCCTTCTGAAACTCGTCAGTCTATTCTTGTTCTGAGAAATTACGGCTATTCCATGCAAGAAATTGCCAAGAAACTGAAGATCTGGTACAACGCTGTGTACTACGTCCTTCACAGAACAGTGCAAACTGACTCTAACCAGAATAGAAAGAGGAGTGGGAGGCCCAAGAAGACAAGTACATTACAACTGAGCAAAAGGACAAGTATATTAGAGTGTCTAGTTTGAGAAGCAGACGCTTCACAAGTCCTCAACTGGCAGCTTCATGAAATAGTACCCGCATAACACCAGTCTCAACGTCAACAATGAAGAGGCGACTCCGGGATGCTCGCCTTCAGGCAGAGTTCCTCTGTCCAGTGTCTGTGTCCCATCTTAATCTTTTCTTTTTATTGGCCAGTCTGAGAGATGGCTTTTTCTTTGCAACTCTGCCTAGAAGGTCATCATCCCGGAGTCACCTATTGAATTGAGAAATAATAATTATAAATTACTATGTCAGATTGACAAAATGTATTCAGGTAATCATGTTTAAACTCAAGTACCTCCCAAATTAATTAATTGTGTCAGTTCTAGCTCTTTGAGTTGTGTTCGTCCTAGCTACTAAATGAAACACTTCTTTACATTCAAAAGTTTTATTTCCAGTTAACAAGCTCCCTACTGAAGATTTCAGTAGGGAGCTTTATGCTCCCATCTGCCCCACATAACAAAATACTACTGTTTACTAAAAAAAACATATACTATAGTGCTTACTATAGCATTCTATAGTATTATGTAGCAAACTGTAGTATGCTATACTCTTTAGTATCTCTCGATCATGTGTAGTACGTACTATAGAATTTTGTAGAATACTATATTACACACTGTTCTACCCCTCGATCGTGTGAGCTTACTATAGAATTTTGTAGCATACTGTAGAATACTATACTACACACTGTAGTATCCCTCAGCCATGTAGTGCTTACTATAGAAGTTTGAAATATACTGTAGAATACTATACTACACACTGTAGTATCCCTCAGTCATGTAGTGCTTACTATAGAATTTTGAAATATACTGTAGAATACTATACTACACATTGTATTATCCCTTGATTGTGTAGTGCTAACTATAGAATGTTGTAGTATGCTGTAGAATACTATACTACACAATTTGCATATGCCCATTCCCCTCCCTCATATTTGTGACTATATATTTTGTTCCCTACAGGTTAAAGAAAATAGCAGAAGAGCTGAACCTAGCCATTCAGTCCCCAGTCCTACCTACTTAGGTTATGGAAAATTTGCTCTTTTAGTATTTATCCGGTAGGTTTCTTCAAGGAGAAAGCACCAAAAAGATCATAAAAAAAGTTTCATAATTTTTTTTCATAAAACACTTTAAAAAGACTACAGTATGCTACACTGTCTGCAAAAACACTACAGTAAATACTACAGTCATATCAGAAAAAACACAACAGTAAATACCACAGTATTCACTGTAGTGTTTTTGCGCAAAAACACCAGTGAATAGTATAGTATATAAATATAATAATATAATATATATTATAATATATAAACAGTATTTTTCCTGTGGGGCTTCTTTCTCACCGATGAGCTTCTCTGCCAGTTCCTAAGCCAGCAGTTGTTAAGGTATGGTTGCAAAATATGCTCTGTATTATTCTAATGAGTTCTACCCCCCCAAAAAAAGACAAACTCTTTGAGCAAACAAAATTTGGTAAATTAATTTCTACATGAATGAATCTGGTGCACATCAAGTTCCACCAAGTAAAGTAAATTCTACAAGAGGGGAGAAAGAGGTGGGAAGAGGAAGGGGGAGAGAGGTAGGAAGAGAGAGGGAGAGTGAGCTACACATTCAGAGTGAGTGAAGAGAAGAGACATTTGTGGCTGGCTCTGTGGCTGGAAGGGAGTTGAGTGACAGCTTGAGCACATATTCAGATTAAGACACAGCAGCTTCTTGTTCCTTCTCGATTGGAAGCAGATGTGGACTTTGCTACTGTTAGCAGTTTCTCCTGCCTCTTCTTCTCCAGGCAGTCACAGTGCACCCACACATACCGGCAGTTAGCACCCTCAACATACTCACTCTACAATACACAATGTTGCATTGATAACCAGGTTGTATAGATTTTTTTTTTTTTTTAACTAACCGCAATTCTCATTATACACAATTTCACTGGGAGATGTGGGTTTGTTGGATATTATCCTGTTTGGTGATAGTTTCTATATAATGAATTGTACTAAATTATAGTGTAAGCCAAGTTTTGTTTAAGGTATCATTTTTAAACTGCAATTTAATAATATAATTTCATCAAACCATTAGCCTAATAAGCACAGATTGGCAAATATAGATTTGACTAATTCCATTCTATCCCAAGGAACTCTTTAAAGATAACCATCATTATCTAGTCCAGCACAAACCGATTGCTACTACAGTAATGCATTTGCCTAACACTAATACTAACAATATAAGCTGTAAATATTTGTAATAGTTTTACTACAAAGCATTTCTTATCTTCAAGTGTAGACTACCGTGACAGCACAGTAGTGCATACATAGCTCTGATATGACTGAGCAATATAGGTGTATATAAATTAGCTACACCTCAGGGATAGACTGCATATTGGCAACTCTTATTATACCCTATGATGGTAACATCAGAAACGACAATCCCATAGTGCCGCTAATGAAGGATCAGACAGGCATTTCCTTACTGGGTCATGTTGCCTGGTTGACCAAAATATTTATTTGCCTATAGAGTAGCCAAACAAAACACACTGACACTGGTCTATAGATAAGCAGTCAGTGAATAATGAAAAAAAAACATGCTCTCTCCATTACATTTTCAGCATCGCTGCAGATAACGAATTCCATGGACCCCACTCACCTGTGCCCACCCGGGGATTCGCTCACTCTCCTGGGAATGACGCTGGGTAGGACGGAACCTTGGCCGTTGGAATGGAACAGGGAAGCTACTGCTGTAAATACAACTTTAAAACACACAAAATGCCTGCTGTGACTCACAAAAAGTCCAAGTAAAAGCAAAGGTATCCAAGATTCTCCTAAATCACCAAGCTGGGAGGAATGAGTGTTCCTGTGAGGTTTTAGCCTCGTCTCAACTGATATTCTGTCATGGAATGAAGGAGTGGAGGCTCATGCAGGTATTAAAATACAGGCAATGACAGTGCAATGTAGACCCCACCCCCCTTTGAAATAGGAACCGCTGGGAAGGCACAGGAGGGACACGTGCCAGGACTGGGATTATCTTGCGCCTTTTGTGTAGAATACAATAAATTCAAACTTATTGAGATTACTAAATAAAGTTTGATAAAACTATTTAACTCTAGGCTACCCACTGTGCTTTTCCAAATGACCAATGCTAATACTGTAACAACGATTTACCAATGACAACAATAACAGTAATTTTGGCCTAGTTTTGGCCTAGTTTAGTAACTGTTGGAGTGCATTTTGTTTACTTCATGCCTTATGTAGCCATGCATGGTGTGAAAAACCAGTAGGTCTGTGCTCCTGACGCAGTGACCTCTAGGAGAAAGTCTAATTTAAACTCCTGGCACCCTGGTGTTTAGGCAGACAGCTCAAGTTAACTGTGAACCCAGGGTCAAATAAGAGCTCAGTAATCTGGACAAGACATTCTCTGAACACTCACTTCTTAAAGTCTATATAAGGGGAAAATATTTGTAGGAGTGAAGTTATTGTGAGACAATTCAATAAAACATTTTAACATACATCACTATGTCTACAGAAATGAGACAAGCATATACAATTGAACTGGTACATAAAGTCAGTGGGAAAACTACTGTACATAAGCTTGGATGTTTTTATTGTTTTGCTGTAATGTGCTTGGCCTATGGATTTGCCAGTGATGGACAGTTGTTGTCCTGTGCGTTTAAGCCCCAATTTTATTATACTGTGCCCGGTTTCATGTTAGCAATGGAACTTGGGCTTCTGAGTGTTTTAGCGATGCATCTTTCCAACACAACGGTGTTTCCCAAAACACTACGCAGAGAGAACGATTGCTAAGTGGGTTGTTGAGGCATGTGTCCATAATGATACAGATGTTGGATCTTAATTCGATCACTATTTTGCCACAGAGAATTTTCCTGATGCATCAAGGCTGTATCACAACCGGCCGTGATTGGGAGTCCCATAGGGTGTTGCACAATTGGGCCAGCGTCGTCCGGGTTTGGCGGGTGCAGGCCGTCATTGTAAATAAGAATTTGTTCTTAACTGACTAGTTAAATAAAGGTGAAATAAAATAATATACAATCAAGACAAGATGGATATAGGTCTCCACTAATCCATGACAAACAAGTGTCTAGTGTATCCTAAGGTTATGAATGAACTCAAAATGTAGTTCAACAATGGTCTGGGGTGGTCTAGCGGTTAGGGTGACTGCATTCAGCACGCACATATAGGCCTACTGAGTTGATATGGGTTTGATTTAGTTAAACATTTCAAATATGGACAGTCCAGGGTTATTTTACCCCCAATGTTCATAAGAAATGACCATACCAGACACTTTTGGATAACATAAATAGGAAACAAATAAAATAAGTCAGTAGGCTACACCAACATTCAAAGTGTCTGGTATGCGTGATAAACAAGTACTTTATTTCTATTGTACGGAATGCTTGTCACATAGATAAATTGCCCTTGGCTTAGTCTGACCCTTTACTCAGTACTTTGTTGAAGCGCCTTTGACAGCAATTACAGCCTCGAGTCTTCTTGGGTATGACGCTACAAGCTTGGCACACCTGTATTTGGGAAGTTTCTCCCTTTCCTCTCAAGCTCTGTCAGGTTGTATGGGGAGCGTCGCTGCACAGCTATTTTCAGGTCTCTCCAGAGATGTTCGATCAGGTTCAATTCCGGGCTCTGGCTGGGCCACTCAAGGACATTCAGAGACTTGTCCTGAAGCCACTCCTGTGTTGTCTTGGCTGTGTGCTTAGGGTCGTTGTCCTGTTGGAAGTTGAAACTTCGCACCAGTCTGAGGTCCTGAGTGCTCTGGAGCAGGTTTCCATCAAGAATCTCTCTTTACTTTGCACTTTTCATCTTTTCCTCAACCCTGACTGGTCTCGTAGTATCTGCCGCTGAAAAACATCCCACAGCATGATACTGCCACCACCATGCTTCACCGTACGGATGGTGCCAGGTTACCTCGAGACGTGATGCTTGGCATTCAGACAAGAAACTTCAATCTTGGTTTCATCAGACCATGGAATCTTGTCCTTTAGGTGCCTTTTGGCAAATTCCAAGCGGGCTGTCATGTGCCTTTTATTGTTGAGTGGCTTTCGTCTGGCCACTCTACCATAAAGACCTGATTGGTGGAGTGCTGCAAAGATGGTTGTCCTTCTGGAAGGTTCTCCCATCTCCACAGAAGAACTCTAGAGCTCTGCCAGAGTGAGGTTGTTGGTCACCTCCCTGACCAAGGCACTTCTCCCCCAATTGCTAAGTTTGGCTGGGCAGCCAGCTCTAGGAAGAGTCTTGGTTGTTCCAAACTTCTTCCATTTAAGAATGATGGACGCCACTGTGTTCTTGGGCCCCTTCAACGCTGCAGAAATGTTTTGGTAGCCTTCCCCAGATCTGTGCCTCGACACAATCCTGTCTCAGAGCTATAAGGACAATTCCTTCGACCTCATAGCTTGGTTTTTGCTGTGACATTCCAAATCATGTTCAATCAATTGAATTTACCACAGGTGGACTCCAATCAAGTTGTAGAAACCTCTCAAGGATGACCAATGGAAACAGGATGCACCTGAGCTCAAATTCGAGTCACATAGCAAAGGGAATACTTAGTTATGTAAGGTATTATTATTTATTTTTTTATACATTAGCAAACATTTAAAAAAAATCTGTCTTCACTTTGTCATTATGGGGTATTGTCTGTAGATTGATGAGGATTTTTTTAAATGTAATCCATTTCAGAATAATGCTGTACGTAACAAAATGTGGAAAAAGTCAAGGGGTCTGAATATTTTCCAAATGTACTGTATACACGGGTGTGATAGTTTATGAATTATAGTATGAATTAATCACAATCCAAGCCTACTCATTAGACAAAAACTGCAGCTCCAATGGAACAATAAGCTTCACAGTGCAACACCACTATTCTGGCTTTTAATCATCCTTAATAAAAGTCAGTAAAATAAGCTGTTTTACTATCTCAATAAATCGTAGCCTGTATGATATCATGCATGCAAGCTTACCTCAAATCAAACTTTATTTGCACTGAATAAAATAGGTGTAGACCTTACCGTGAAATGCTTACTTATAAATTCTTAACTCTTTCTTGAACTGCATTGTTGGTTAACAAAATATGTAATAAATAAACGTAAAAAAAGTAACATGTAACACAATAAAATAACAATAGCGAGGCTATATACTGGGGGTACAGTTTAGTCGAGGTAATTTGTACATGTACAGTGGCTTGCGAAAGAATTCACCCCCTTGGAATTTTTCCTAGAATTTCTTAGAACCTGGAATTAAAATTGATTTTTGGGGGGTTTGTATTATTTAATTTACACCACATGCCTACCACTTTGAAGAAAGTAAGACAAAAAAACAGAAACTTGAGCATGCATTACTATTTGATTTGATATTACTTGTTTTTATTTTCCCGTTATTTAACTAGGCAAGTCAGTTAAGAACAAATTCTTATTTTCAATGACGGCCTAGGAACAGTGGGTTAACAGGGACAAAACGATAGATTTTTATCTTGTCAGCTCGGGGATTCAATCTTGCAACCTTTCGGTTACTAATCCATCGCTCTAAACACCCCCCCCCCCCCCCCCCCCCCCCCCAGTGGCTAGTTTGGCACATCTAGCCACTGGGATCATTGCCCATTCTTCAAGGCAAAACTGCTCCAGCTCCTTCAAGTTGAATGGGTTCCGCTGGTGTACAGCAATCTTTAAGTCATACCACAGATTCTCAATTGGATTGAGGTCTGGTCTTTGACTAGGCCATTCCAAGACATTTAAATGTTTCCCCTTAAACCACTCGAGTGTTGCTTTAGCAGTATGCTTAGGGTCATTGTCCTGCTGGAAGGTGAACCTACGTCCCAGTCTCAAATCTCTGGTAGACTGAAACAGGTTTCCCTCAAGACTTTCCCTGTATTTAGCGCCATCCATCATTCGTTCAATTCTGACCAGTTTCCAAGTCCCTGCCAACGAAAAACATCCCCACAGCATGATACTGCACCACCATGCTTCCTTGTGGGGATGGTGTTCTCGGGGTGATGAGAGATGTTGGGTTTGCGCCAGACATAGCGTTTTTCTTGATGGCCAAAAAGCTACATTTTAGTCTCATCTGACCAGAGTACCTTCTTCCATATGTTTGGGGTGTCTCCCACATGCCTTTTGGCGAACACCAAACGTGTTTGCTTATTTTTCTTTAAGCAATGGCTTTTTTCTGGCCACTCTTCCGTAAAGCCCAGCTCTGTGGAGTGTACGGCTTAAAGTGGTCCTATGGACAGATACTCCAAACTCCGCTGTGGAGCTTTGCATCTCCTTAAGGGTTATCTTTGGTCTCTTTGTTGCTTCTCTGATTAATACCTTCCTTGACTGGTCCCTGACTTCTGGTGGCCCTCTCTTGACAGTTTTGTTGTGGTGCCATATTCGTAAAATATTTTAATAATGGATTTAATGGTGCTCCGTGGGATGTTCAAAGTTTCAGATTTTTTATAACCCAACCCTGATCTGTACTTCTCCACAACTTTGTCCCTGACCTGTTTGGCGAGCTCCTTGGTCTTCATGGTGTCGCTTGCTTAGTGGTGTTGCAGACTCTGGGGCCTTTCAGAACAGGTGTATGTATACTGAGATCATGTGACAGATCATGTGACACTTAGATTGCACACAGGTGGACTTTATTGAACTAATTATGTGACTTCTGACGGTAATTGGTTGCACCAGATCTTATTTAGGGCCTTCATAGCAAAGGTGGTGAATACATATGCACACACCACTTTTCCGTTTTTTTATATTTTTATATTTTGAAACAAGTAATTTTTTTCATTTCACCAATTTGGACTATTTTGTGTATGTCCATTACATGAAATCCAAATAAAAATCTATTTAAATGACAGGTTGTAATGTAAATAGTCCGGGTGGCCATTTGATTAATTGTTCAGAAGTCTTATGGCTTGGGGGTAAAAGCTGTTAAGGGGCTTTTTGGTCCTAGACTTGGCACTCTGGTACCACTTGCCATATGGTAGCAGAGAGAACAATCTATGACTTTGGTGACTGGAGTCTTTGACAATTTTTGGAGCTTTCCTCTGACACGCCTAGTATATAGGTCCTGGATGGCAGGAAGCTTGGCCCCAGTGATGTACTGGGCCATACGCTCTACCCTCTGTAACGCCTTACGGTCAAATGCCGAGCAGTTGCCATACCAGATGGTGATGCAACCGGTCAGGATGCTCTCGATGGTGCAGCTGTAGAACTTTTTGAAGATCTGGGGACCCATGCCAAATCTTTTCAGTCTCCTGAGGGGGAAAAGGTGTTGTGTACACTCTTCACAACTGTCTTGGTGTGTTTGGGCACTGATAGTTTCTTGTTGAGGTTGTCACCAAGTAACTTGAAACTCTCGACCTGCTGAAACTGCAGCCCCGTCAATGTTAATGGGGGCTTGTTCGGCCTGCCTATTCCTGTTGTCTACAATCAACTCCTTTGTCTTACTCACATTGAGGGAGAGTTTGTTGTCCTGGCACCACACTGCCAGGTCTCTCACCTCCTCCCTATAGGCTGTCTCATAGTCATCAGTAATCAGGCCTACCACTGTTGTGTCGTCAGCAAACTTAATGATGGTGTTGGAGTCGTGTTTGGCCACATAGTTGTGGGTGAACAGGGAGTACAGGAGGGGACTAAGCACGCACCCATGAGGGGCCCCAGTGTTGAGGATCACTGTGGCAGACGTGTTGTTGCCTACTCTTACCACCTGGGGGCGGCCCATCAGGAAGTCCAGGATCCAGTTACAGAGGGAGGTGTTTAGTCCCAGGGTCCTTAGCTTAGTGATGAGCTTTGTGTGCACTATGGTGTTGAATGCTGAGCTGGAGTCAATGAACAGCATTCTCACATAGGTATTCCTTTTGTCCAGGTGGGAAAGGGCAGTGTGGAGTGCAATTTAAGATTGCATCATCTGTGGATCTGTTGGGGCGGTATGCAAATTGTAGTGGGTCCAGGGCAGTGGTTCCCAAACTTTTTATACTCTCGTACCCCTTCAAACATTCAACCTCCAGCTGCGTACCCGCTCTAGCACCAAGGTCAGCGCACCCTCAAATGTTGTTTTTTGCCATCATTGTAAGCCTGCCACACACACACTATACGATACATTTATTAAACGTATGAGTTTTTATCACAACCAGGCTCGTGGGAAGTGACAGAGCTCTTACAGGACCAGGGCACTAATAATAATACTAATAATATAATAATAATAATAATCAATAATTTGGCTCTTTATTTAACCATCTTACATATAAAACCTTATTTGTTCATCGACAATTGTGAATATCTCACCACAGGTTAATGAGAAGGGTGTGCTTGAAAGGATGCACATAAATCTGCAATGTTGTATTGGAGAGAGTCTCAGTCTTAAATCATTTTCCACACACAGTCTGTGCCTGTATTTAGTTCTTGTGCTATTGAGGGCCGAGAATCCATTCTCACATAGGTATGTGGTTGCAAAGGGCATCAGTGTCTTAACAGCGCGATTTGCCAGGGCAGGATACACTGAGCGCAGCCCAATCCAGAAATCTGGCAGTGGCTTCTGATTAAATTACATTTTCACAGAACCGCTTGTTGCAATTTCGATGAGGCTCTCTTGTTCAGATATTGGTAGGTGGACTGGAGGCAGGGCATGAGAGGGATAATGAATCCAGTTGTTTGTGTCATCCGTTTCTGGAAAGTACCTGCGTAATTGCACACCCAACTCACTCAGGTGCTTTGTTATATCACATTTGACATTGTCCGTAAGCTTGAGTTAATTTGCACACAAAAATCATACAATGATGGAAAGACCTGTGTGTTGTCAATGTTAATGCAGACAGAGAAGAGCTCCACTTTCTTAATCATAGCATCAATTTTGTCCCGCACATTGAATATAGTTGTGGAGTGTCCCTGTAATCCTATATTCAGATCATTAAGGTGAGAAAAATCCTCACCCAGATAGGCCAGTCACGTGAGAAACTCAGCATCATGCAAGCGGTCAGACAAGTGAAAATGATGGTCAGTTAAGAGAACTTTAAGCTCATCTCTCAATTTTCAAAAAGTGTCAATTTTCCCCTTGATAACCAGCACACTTCTTTCTGTATGTTGTAAAAGCGTTACATGGTTGCTGCCCATATCATTGCATAGTGCAGAAAATACACGAGAGTTCAGGGGCCTTGCTTTAATAAAGTTAACCATTTTCACTGTAGTGTCCAAAACGTCTTTCAAGCTGTCAGGCATTCCCTTGGCAGCAAGAGCTTCTCGGCAGATGCTGCAGTGTACCCAAGTGGCGTACGTGCGTTACCACTCCACTGTCTCCCTGTCATGGCTTTTGAGACATCAGTACAGATACCAACATGAGCAGCAGCTACGTTTAGCTACATACTCTCTCGTGGGAATTGCACTAACGGTCCGTAACAGTTAATGTGATTGGATGTTAATTATTTGACTAGGCTACCTGTATTTGACATTGTGTTGTTATTTCGCTGAACACTAGATGGTTTAATTGTATTTTTGGCTACTCAGGTGAGAAAAAAAACTCACACAAATGTATAGTCCCATTGGAAAATATAAATGGACTGTTTGAAAATGTGACGAAATTGAAAAAAATTTAAATAAATGTGAATCACATTTGTATTTGGCGTACCCCCGACGGCATTGCCCAGTTTGGGAATACCTGGTCTAGGGTATCCGGGATGATGCTATTGATGTGAGCCAATTTTTTTATGGTCGGTACTGAGGAGATTGATTCTGTTACTTGTTATTGATGTCAGATATTTCCATTTTGGGGTAGTTGTTCACTGAATTGCAAGCACTAGTTGCTCATGCTGCTACAGTGGCTACAATGTCGCTACAAACTTCTTGCGCTTGGTCGAATGTGAATGCATTTTGACATGATGCTGCCTTCGAATCCCGTTCCAAATGGCAGTAACCTACTGGAAAAGTGCTACATACTAAAGGTAGGCAGGTAGGCAGCAGTCTTTGGATTGGTTAAATAATAACAGTATACTACTCCAATATTAGTTTCCGTTCGTACAAAGTGTCAAAATATTGCAGAGTACTGGGCGTGAACTTATGATGCTCAGAGTGTAAGCTCGCTACTCAGACCACTGCGCTACAGCAATGCTGCAGGAAGCTGTGAGAATACTTGGTAATACTTATACGCAGCAGCGCCTCTTCAACCTTAGGAGGCTGAAGAAATTCGGCTTGTCACCAAAAGCACTCACAAACTTTTACAGATGCACAATCGAGAGCATCCTGTCGGGCTGTATCCCCGCCTGGTATGGCAACTGCTCCGCCCACAACCGGAAGGCTCTCCAGAGGGTAGTGAGGTCTGCACAACGCATCACCGGGGGCAAACTACCTGCCCTCCAGGACACCTACACCACCCGATGTCACAGGAAGGCCATAAAGATCATCAAGGACAACAACCACCCAAGCAACTGCCTGTTTACCCCGCTATCATCCAGAAGGCGAGGTCAGTACAGGTGCATCAAAGCAGGGACTGAGAGACTGAAAAACAGCTTCTATCTCAAGGCCATCAGACTGTTAAACAGCCATCACTAACATTGAGTGGCTGCTGCCAAAATACTGACTCAACTCCAGCCACTTTAATAATGGAAAAATGTATGTAAAAAATGTATCACTAGCCACTTTAAACAATGCCACTTAATATAATGTTTACATACCCTACATTACTCATCTTATATGTATATACTGTACTCTATACCATCTACTGCATCTTGCCTGTGCCGTTCTGTACCATCACTCATTCATATATTTTTATGTACATATTCTTCATCCCTTTACACTTGCGTGTATTAGGTAGTTGTTGTGAAATTGTTAGGTTAGAATACTCGTTGGTTATTACTGCATTGTCGGAACTAGAAGCACAAGCATTTCGCTACACTTACATTAAATCTGCTAACCATGTGTATGTGACAAATACAATTTGATTTGATATTAGTATGGTTGGTTTGCGGTCTTCCCCAAACCATAGCCCTCTAGGTACGGTATTGAATTGTATAGCCTCCAAACACCGCTTCCAGCTGCCCCCTGGCAGCGATTATAATATTTAAATATTTATTCAAATCCTCCTGCTGCAGGATTATTTTCCTCCTGTGACGAAATGGGTATTATTAAGATCCGACATCTGTAAGACTGAAAGGCAGCACTGCTCTCTGATCAGCTTTCGCCATTCAAATCTTACCTTAGCATTAGAATTATTCCACATTACTGACGACAGATCAGCTTCTAGAAACATTTCACATATGGCTGCAAATGTTTAATATCTTTGCACACGTTGTTACACATCATATATATGAGAGAAAAATTCCAGATAGTAGCCTAAAATTTGCAAAATAGAACATGAGTGAAGAGGCGACTATGCTGGCCTTCTAGGCAGAATTCCTCTGCCCAGTGTCTGTGCTCTTTTGCCCATTTTAATCTATTTTTATTGGCCAGTCTGAGATATGTTTTTTTCTCTGCAACTCTGCCTAGAAGGCCAGCATTCCGGAGTCGCCTCTTCACTGTTGACGTTGAGACTGGTGTTTTGCGGGTACTATTTAATGAAGCTGCCAGTTGAGGACTAGTGAGGCGTCTGTTTCTCAAACTAGACACTCTAATGTACTTGTCCTCTTGCTCAGTTGTGCACCGGGGCCTCCCACTCCTCTTTCTATTCTGGTTAGAGCCAGTTTGCGCTGTTCTGTGAAGGGAGTAGTACACAGCGTTGTACCAGATCTTCAGTTTCTTGGCAATTTCTTGCATAGAATAGCTGTCGTTTCTCAGAACAGGAGTAGACTGACGAGTTTCAGAAGAAAGTTCTTTGTTTCTGGCCATTTTGAGCCTGTAATAGAACCCACAAATGCTGATGCTCCAGATACTTACCTAGTCTAAAAGAAGGCCAGTTGTATTCCTTCTTTAATCAGCACAACAGTTTTCATAACACAACATTTCATAACATAATTGTCAAAGGGTTTTCTAATGATCAATTAGCCTTTTAAAATGATACATTTGGATTAGCTAACACAACATGCCATTGGAACACAGGAGTGTACGCCTATGTAGATATTCCATTAAACATCAGCCGTTTCCAGCTACAATAGTCATTTACAACATTAACAATTTCTAACCTGTATTTCTGATCAATTTTATGTTATTTTAAAGCTTTTCTTTCAAAAACAAGGACATTTCTAATTGACCCCAAACCTTTGAACTGTAGTGTATATGTATTTGTCACGTTGTATAATTTGTACAGTTATTTATAAAAAATTAAGTTGTTAAATTTGACGCTGTAAAACCTAGCAGTACTATTTATTTATCTGAGAGTGAGGCAGATATATAGAATTGAGCAAAAACATGATTATTTGTATCTCTGAAATGAAACCATAAAGTAATAGATTTGTCATGAACAACCACATTCATTAGATGGCGAAAAATACACGTCTTTCATAATTTCTTTAAACAATAAAAGCTAATTTACCAACATTTCTGAAAAAGGATATATAGCGTTTTGGAATGAAACTCTTCAATTTCAAAGACATGGCAACTTTGTATTTGTAATCGACTTCGTTGTGAAGTTATAAGCGGTCTCAGAGAGACAGATAAACATCTTGATACCATATTTACCCGAGATCTTCTGTGTATCAAGTGGTAGGGAAAAAACGCATGTAACGACGCACTTAGCTGTTCTACGAGTGTTCTGAAGCATTTTCAAGTGCAACTTTAGTAATGATGGTTTTGGGAAACAGCTCGGAGATTTAACGATGCTCTTACGAAGGTTCTAACGATTAATTTAGCCTTAAGATGTTTTTGGGAAACCGGGCCCTGATCTGCTATCCAAGCACTTGTCTTGGACCTTTCTCACAATGTCTTTGGTTGTGTGTAGTTTGACTTCTGAAAAATTACGAGAAGGCCCTTTACAGGAATTATTTTACTCTAGCCCTATGCACAACAGCCACAGCAAGAGTGTGCCAGTGCCAATTATGGGTCCTCCATCTTCAGAACAGTAACCTGTTGTTTGGTTTATTTTCCCTCTTTCCTCTGTCTCTATGTCCACCTCTCCACTCATATCGGAGAACCTTTTCAACAAACCAAATTATGAGGCACATTCCATGGCCCTTTGGGTAATAAGAAAATAGTCTCTGTCTCTCAAGAAACCTTGAATGTGGTTGTCTTTGTTCAGAGAGCTGAGTGGTGCCATTTAGTTACGGCAAAGATGATCTGTATACTGACAAGATACTTGACTGACCGCTCTAACAATGGAAATAAATGTCAGCAAAGGTGGAAGGCAGGCGGGAGGAAGCGCAAACATTCTACCATGTGAACAACAGCCACAATATTCTTAACAACCTAAACATTACGAAACTTCTATTCAATCAAATAAGCCTCACATGGCAAATTAACAATTTAAGCTTATGTTGACCAATGTCGACACTCTCATTGACCACAGATTTGGAGGCGGAGTCAGCTCTCTCGCTTCACCTCTTCCTCTCTGGTTACGGTCTTTGTTCTAATGGTCACATCTTGTTCATAATTTTCTAAGCAAGACTTTTATTTTTTTTACAATTTGTAAAACAAGTGCATTCTATCTTGTAATGGGTGAAGATTAGTCAAGCATAATGTGTATTTCATTCAGTGTCTTGTCCACCATAACACCATATTGCAGATGTATTGTCGGGAAATGTATCTAGAATGTCTTTCCTGATACAATTCGACTTCCATTTATAAATGACCATGAGATTAAACCATAGTGACTCAAATGCAAACCAAATTCTGACAGCATACAGTAATTTGCTCAGAAAAGGAAGGGAAGAAATGACAGAGGGTTACTGTTTATAAAATGCACGATCACTCTATCGACTGTTTAGCGAAAATAATGCAATTATGTCTGCTAGAAAGAGGATAAAGTGTTTGTGTGGGCTAATTTGTTGATTTTATTTTGATATGAAAAAAAAACCAAGTTAAATCAATAATGGAATTGTAAAGCTGTTTAAATTATTAGAATCTTGAATTCTGAGGAGTAGCCTACATTGGAAGTGTCAACCATTTTACATTTTTCACTCTTCTAAAAACAACAATGGAGAGTTTGTCTATTTTTTGAATTGAGTTCCATTCATTCAGCAGACCGTACCAAAGTTTCTCTCCACTGCCAAGAGTCAGCAGGGAGTCAGTGAGACAGTATCTGCAGTTTCACCCTGAACAGTCTGTACAAATACTCCATGCAAAGGTCGCCCAAAAATCCAGTCGACAAGGCCCCCACCGGTTAAACATCCTCCAAATGTCTCACATCTCTCATCTAGCTCTGTCTGTGACCCATTGCCTGGTTGAAAAACTTTACCCAACCTCCATCATATAGTCTACATTATACTGAACCTAAGTCACTGTTCTGCACCAGAGTCATGGAACACTGTTCACCTTAATAATGTTTACATACTTTTTTCATTCACTTTACATGTACAGTGCCTTCGGAAAGTATTCAGACCCCCTGACTTTTTTCACATTGTTACTTTACAGCCTTATTCTACACAAAATACCCCATAATGAAAAGGGCAAACAGGTTTTTAGAACATTTTGCAAATGTATTAACATTTAAACACAGAAGTATTCAGTCCCTTTGCGATGAGACTCGAAATTGAGCTCCGGTGCATCCTGTTTCCATTGATCATCCTTGAGATGTTTCTACAATTTGATTGGAGTTCACCTGTGGTAAATTCAATTGATTGGACATGATTTGGAAAGGCACACACCTGTCTATATAAGGTCCCACAGTTGACATTGCATGTCAGAGCAAAAACCAAGCCATGAGGTTGAAGGAATTATCCGTAGAGCTCCGAGACACAATTGTGTCGAGGAACAGATCTGTGGAAGGGTACAAAACAATTTCTGCAGTATTGAAGGTCCCCAAGAACACTGTGGCCTCCATTCTTAAATGGAAGAAGTTTGGAACCACCAAGACTCTTCCTGGAGTTGGCCGCACGGCCAAACTAAGCAATCGGGGGAGAAGGGAACTCAATGGTCACTCTGACAGAGCTCCAGAGTTACTCTGGCTGTATCCCTACAGTGAAGGATGGTGGTGGTAGCATCATGCTGTGGGGATGTCTTTCAGCGTCAGGGACTGGGAGACTAGTCAGGATCGAGGGAAAGATGAATGGATTAAAGTACAGAGAGATCCTTGATGAAAACCTGCTCTAGAGCGATAAGGACCTCAGACTGAGGCACAGGTTCCCCTTCCAACAGGACAACGATCCTCAGCACACAGCCAAGACAACGCAGGAGTGGCTTCGGGACAAGTTGCTGAATGTCCTTGATTGGCCCAGCCAGAGACTTGAACCCGATCGAACATCTCTGGAGAGACCTGAAAATAGCTGTACAGCGACACTCCCCATCCAATCTGTCATAACTTGATCTGTTTAATCTGTCTTTGTGCTTGACTCCACCCCCCTCCAGGTGTCGCCCATCTTCCTCATTATCTCCAATATATTTTTACCTGTGTTCTCGGTCTGTTGCCAGTTAGTTTTGTTTCGTCAAGCCTACCAGCGTTCTTCCTGTGCTCTTGTCTTTCTCTAAGTTCCTGTTTTCCCAGTTTTAGCCATTCTGCCTGCTCTGAGCCTGCCTGCCGTTCTGTTCCTTGTCACACCACCCTGGATTACTGACCTCTGCCTGCCCCCTGTTTTTATAATAAGCTTTTGTTACTTCGAAACTGTCTGCATCTGGGTCTTCTCCTGAGCCTTGACACAATCTGTATGAGCGTCAGAGAATCTACAGAAAAGAATGGGAGAAACTCCCAAAATACAGGTGTGCCAAGCTTGTAGTGTCATACCCAAGAAGACTCGAGGCTGTAACCACTGCCAAAGATGCTTCAACAAAGTACTAGGTAAAGGGCCTGAATACTTATGTAAATGTGATATTTCATTTTTTAAATTCTAAAAACCGGTTAGCTTTGTCATTATGGTGTATTGTTTGTAGATTGATGAGGAAAAAAACACATTTTAATCAATTTTAGAATAAGGCTGTAACGTAACAAAAAGTTGGGAAAAAGTCAAGGAGTTGAATACTTTCCGAATTCATTGTATATACTGTGTCCTAGTCATGGCTCATCCTATATAATTGTTTTTTTTGTGCTTGTGTTTTTTTATTTTACTGCATTACTGCACTGTTGGAGCACCTGCAATAAAGTCTGCAAATCTGTGTACTCAACCAATAAACATAGATTTTTTACCGCCATGAGCATGACAAATGGGGTAATAAGTCATATCAATGCATGATAAAGGATTTAACACGGTCCTGTCATCATGACACATGCGGGGAGTTTAGTGGGTTTGGTTGTCGGCAAACTCACCTTAGCCAGAATGCAGTTGCTTTTAGTATGGTATGAAGGAACGTTGTGTATACAATAGGTTGTATTACCCTCCTTGTGTTTACATCGGTAGCTCAGGATGGAAACTGAAACAAGACCTTTTGAAGGGTGAGCCTTAGAATGCATGTTCCCCCACATATTTGGCATTTCTTTCTTCAGTATTCAATTAAAGTCCTGTACTACATGATCTGACACAAGCTCTGTAATCTTACCCAGCCGCTGGTGCAGTGGCTTGCTACAGACTCTGGTTATATGGGCCTGGAAAGCTCCAGTGACGCAGACACTGTCAAACTAGCCTTCAAGGACCAACCTGATGCCTGGGTGAGAGTTGGAAAAAAATCAAGGTGAAAAGTGTCTCCCATTTTATGACAAAAACATGGCCTTTTGTGTTTCCAGCCCGACAACACTGACCGCTCTATTGACCCAGACACCGTGTCAAAATATTTTATTACAGAAGACTGTTGACAGTGCGAACACAGCGCTCGAGGCATTCCTGACCATTTTAATAAATGTTTTTAGATTTTTGCATGTGCCAAGTCCCTCTACATCTCCGACACAGACAAAAGGAAGCACTTTCACCTGGTCTTCAAGCTCTTACTCTGCATGAGCAGGAGATTGGCTCCTTCCACAGTAAGCTGATGAACGTGATCTCCAGCCGTCCCAGAAGAGGGAGTCAGTCTATGAAAAACACGGACTGTGAATGACAGGTGATCCTAAGGTGCCACAGTCCCCAGGGTCACGGTTGGGCTAGAGTGGAGGTACAAGCTGGTAGGTTGATGTTTATTGTCATGAGTCTTGTCCTGGAGGCAGAATTGAGCAATTTCCCCTTAGATAGGTTAATTGGCTATATTAAATAAAAAAAATGTGTGTGGTGGGGGTGGAGGGGCTTTTTGGTCTTAGTTTAAGGTTAGTGTTAGGCATTAGGGTTAGGTTTAAAATCAGATCTTATGACTTTGTGGCTGTGCCAGTTAATGACCACTCTGCTACAAGTTGCCAATCCTAGTTAGTCCAGATATTTAACCTTATGATCCAGGAGCACACAATACGAGTCCGGTTGTAATGACATAGGCTCCTGTTCCTTGCAAGATAAAAAGGAGAGGTGCCAAAGAGGCTTGACAGCTGAGATCACAAGTGGGGTATTTTAGAATGTCTCATGTTGCCGTGGGAGAATGCACCACGGCGCACTGCGTGTGAAAGTAAAACAAACCTTTGCTTCGACAATCATTAGTAAGAAGGGTGTATGCTTATTTGTGGGCATATATGTGCTGTATTTTAAGTGTACTTGAGGTGGGGAAATGCGTTTTGCACAATGTGTGACAGTGAAATGTATTTGTCATGCTGCTTCAGTCATCTTTACTACGTCTGTCTGTATGTTTGCTGTGTGTGTCCATTTGTGGTGTGTATTTCCGAGGGGTCGAGGGTGGCCCTGTTCAACCACTTGCAGTCCTAAATGGTCAGACAAGTTACCTGGCTCTCTTTTTACTGCTGTTGGAAGAATGACTTGGCAGAGCCCTTAGGGAAGGAGGAAGTAGATCTTCTAGCTGGTTGTAATGCTGGGACAATATTTGTTTTCCCATCATCAAAAATGTTTTAAAGATTTGCTAATGCATAAATGTATTCCAAGTCAGATTTTCAACCTTTCACTGATTGGAATCGTCTCTCAAACTAAGATGAAGCTCACCTCAGAAGAAGAGTAAATAGACTCAAATCAAAAGTTATTTGTCACATGCGCCGAATAAAACAATAAAATGCTTACTTATGAGGCCTTAACAAACAATGAAGAGTTTTAAAAAAGTTTTAAAAAATGGCTAAATAAACTAAAACATTTTTTTACCATAAAAGAACAATAACGAGGCTATATATGTGTGGTATATGGTCCGAGTCAATGTGCAGGGATATGGGTTAGTCGAGGTAATTGAGGTAATATGTACATGTACTGTTGAAGTCGGAAGTTTACATACACCTTAGCCAAATACATTTAAACTCAGTTTTTCACAATTCCTGACACTTAATCCAAGTAAAAATCCCCAGTTTTACGTCAGTTAGGATCACCGCTGTATTTTAAGAATGTGAAATGTCAGAATAATATTAGTTATTTATTTCAGCTTTAATTTCTTTCATCACATTCCCAGTGGGTCACACGTTTACATACACTCAATTAGTATTTGGTAGGATTGCCTTTAAATTGTTTAACTTGGGTCAAATGTTTTGGGTAGCCTTCCACAAGGTTGCCAAAATAAGTTGGGTGAATTTTGGCCCATTCCTCCTGACAGAGCTGGTGTAACTGAGTCAGGTTTGTAGGCCTCCTTGCTCGCACACGCTTTTTCAGTTCTGCCCACACATTTTCTATAGGATTGAGGTCAGGGTTTTGTGATAGCCACTCCAATACCTTGACTTTGTTGTCCTTAAGCCATTTTGCCACAACTTTGGAAGTATGCTTGGGGACATTGTCAATTTGGAAGACCCATTTGCGACCAAGCCTTAACTTCCTGACTGATGTCTTGAGATGTTGCGTCAACATATCCACATAATTTGACTTCCTCATGATGCCATCTATTTGGTGAAGAGCACCAGTCCCTCCTGCAGCAATGCACCCCCACAACATGTTGATGCCACCCCCGTGCTTCAGGGTTGGGATGGTGTTCTTCAGCTTGCAAGCCTCCCCTTTTTTCTCCAAGCATAATGATGGTCATTATGGCCGAACAGTTCTATTTTTTTTCCCTCAGACCAGAGGACATTTCTCCAAAAAGTACGATATTTTTCCCCATGAGCAGTTGCAAATCGTAGTCTGGCTTTTTTATGGCGGTTTTGGAGCAGTGGCTTCTTCCTTGCTGAGCGGCCTTTCAGGTTATGTCGATAAAGGACTCATTTTACTGTGGATATAGATACTTTTGTACCTGTTTCCTCCAGCATCTTCACAAAGTCCTTTGCTGTTGTTCTGGGATTGATTTGCACCTTTCGCACCAAAGTAGGTTCATCTCTAGGAGACAGAACGCGTCTCCTTCCTGAACAGTATGACGGCTGCGTGGTCCCATTGTCATGTTCACTGTCTTCAAACTCCCTGTCATAGATGAGTCAAGGCGCAGCGTGCATGTAATTCCACATTTATTTTAATCGTAGTGAAACCTTCACAAAAAGAACAGGTAAACAGAAACAAACGTGACGCATCCGTGGCACACACAAACACACACAGAAAATAAATAATTACCCACCACATTAGGTGGGAAAAAGGCTGCCTAGGTATGATTCCACATCAGAGACAACGATAGACAGCTGGCTCTGCTTGGGAACCAGACTCGGCCAAAAACAAAGAAATTGAAAACATAGAATGCCCACCCAAATCACACCCTGACCTAACCAAATAGAGAAATAAAATGGCTCTCTAAGGTCAGGGCATGACACCCATGGTGTTCATTCTTGCGTACTATTGTTTGTACAGATGAACGTGGTACCTTCAGGCATTTGGAAATTGCTCCCAAGGAAGAACCAGATTTGTTGAGGTCGACAGTTCTTTTTCTGAGGTCTTGGATGATTTCTTTAGATTTTCCCATGATATCAAGAAAAGAGGCACTGAGTTTGAAGGTAGGCCTTGAAATACATCCACAGGTACACCTCCAATTGTCTCAATTGTCTCAATTGTCTGATGTCAATTAGCCTATCAGAAGCATCTAAAGCCATGACATCATTTGCTGGAATTTTCCAAGCTGTTTACAGGCACAGTCTACTTAGTGTATGTAAACTTCTGACCCACTGGAACTATGACACAGTGAATATAAGTGAAATAATCTGTCTGTAAACAATTGTTGGGAAAATTACTTGTGTCATGCACAAAGTACATGTCCTAACAGACTTGCCAAATCTATAGTTTGTTAACGAGTTTTAGTGACTCCTACCTAAGTGTATGTACATTTTCGACTTCAACTGTATATTACTGCCTTCATTTTTGATGGACCCCAGGAAGAGTAGCTGCTGCCTATTCCAGTCTGTACTAGCAAAACAGTCCTGTAGCTTAGCATGAGCTTTATTGGACCACTTCCATATTAACCGCCTCACTAGTACTTCCTGTTTTGCTTGTAAGCAGGAGGATAGAGTTATGGTCTGATTTTCCAAAGAGAGGGTGAGCCTTGTATGCGTTTCTGTGAATGGAGTAAAGGTGGTCTTAAGTTCTTGCTCTAGTTGCACAAGTGACATGCTAATGAACATTTTGTAAAACTGATTTAATTTTCTCTGCATTAAAATCACAGCCATGAGAAACGACGCATTTCCTTGTTTGCTTATAGCCCTATACAGCCCGTTGAGTGCGATTTTAGTGCCAGCATCAGTTTGTTGTGGTTAATAGACAACTACAAAAAAAATGGACAAAGACTTTCTTGGTAAATAGAATACCTCATGATAAGCTGCTATTACTAACTCAGGCAAGTAAAAACTAGAGACTTCCTGTCACGGCCGTCAAAAGGAGGAGACCAAGGCGCAGCGTTGTATGCGTACATTCTTGTTTATTCTAAGAATGAACACTGAACAAAACTAACAAAATAACAAAACGAACCGTGAAGCTATACAATTGAGTGCTGAACAGGAAACTACACATAGACAAGAACACACAAATACCCAAGGGAAAATGGCTACCTAAATATGGTCCCCAATCAGAGACGACGATAAACAGCTGCCTCCACCATAGACATATATATACCTAGACCTACAGAAAACCCTATATATACAAAAACCCTAGACAGGACAAAACTAGCATACCCACCCTAGTCACACCCTGACCTAACCAAAATAATAAAGAAAACATAGATAACTAAGGTAAGGGCGTGACACTTCCTGAACATTGGAGATCGCGCAACTCTCCTCTCTTAGTCTTACCCGAGTCTGCCCTCCTGTCTTGGCAATGCATAGAAAAACCATCGAGCTGTATATCCATGTCCTTGTTCAGCCAAGACTCTGAGAAGCATAGGATATTACAGTTTCAGGTTTGTTGATAGGATAGTCTCGAATGGAGCTCATCCAGTTTGTTCTCCAGTGATTGCACATTTGCCAACAGAACAGAGGGCAACGGCGGTCTATTTTTTCACCAAAATAATTTCACCTGCCTCTTTCGCATCCCGAGGATTAGGGTCTGGTCTGGAGTAAGCAGCATGTCCATGTGCTTCATTAAGAAGTGTTGAGCCTCATTGACAGTGGAAAACGTGTGTGTTGTATTCTGGAAAGTCAAGTTGAGTTTTCCTGGGTGGATGAAGCCGCATCTCAAGTTTAGCTTGCTTAGCTGGGATCTCACCTTGTTGTAGGTCACCCTCTGTTTCAGCAGTTCGGCACTCAGGTCTGGGTAGATACTTCTCTGCATAGGTCAGAATCCCTGATTCAGCTACGAGGTGAACAATTTGCAGTTTGACTTCAAAACTGTGGACTTGTATAATCATACACAGATATCCATTGCAGAGAGCACCTGTGTGCTGTGCAGTGTTTATCAGGGGCATGGGGATCCAGCTTATCCTGCCCTAACATTTCAAAGAAAAGATTGCTCATGAAGGATGTTGGGTTGCCCACTTCGACATCAGTTTCAAGTCTTGTGACCAGCACATTGAATTTATGGGAATGATGAGTGATTGTTTTATTTTTTTATGAGATTCATTTCACCTTCTAGCTTAGTTTGCGTTGTTTCCATGTCATGGAGTCGCACCTCTGTCACATTGGCCGCTGTCGCCAAACTTTCCACTTTAGTTGAGTAGGTATCCACTTTAGAAGTGAGCAGTGGAAGAGATTCATTTAGTGGTTTTAAGCACAGGTCACCAAAGTCCATGCTGTGTGTGGTTCCAGAAGTTTACGTGTTCAATGTGGAGTGGAGGTGGCTGTGGCACCCCATCACCGTTCCTGTCCCTCAGTCTGGACGGTCTTATCTACAGATGCACCGTCAGCTTCACCTACACCCCCACAGGCAGAGGAGTGCTGAAAAATGCCCCAGACTCTGACACCTTCAGACTTGATCCACCAAGAGTTCACTCGCGCCAACTTCCACTTGTTCACGCAGAGCTAGCTAGCATTCCGATTCTCTACCCCTCTCCCGAAGTGTCTATCCCTCTCATGCATTTAAAAGCATTGGTTTGGAGCAAGCATAGCTAGAGTAAGTTTCCACCATATCCCTCACCATATCCCTTTTAAATCTTTTAGGGGGAGTGTACAAGTGCACACTTCGAGAGAAGGGTAGAGAATTGGAATGTAGCCCTGGTGCCCATACAGCTAGGGCTAAGTATAGCTGGTGCTATCCCAGAGCATCTGATCCCTCGTACAGCATACTTGCTAGCATTAGCAGAAAACATATACAGTAGTGACATAGCCTGGGTGGTGTCGTTCTGTTTCCCACTTGTTCATTGTCTTACTAAGACAACGACATAGCATTGTTAAGTGCAGAAACAGTTAGACACCCTGGCTAAACTTAACGCTTTATGACAGAAGGCTTCAGACTCTAAGCTAACCTGAAGAGAAACGCAGTGAGTCACGCTCTTTTGACCCAGTCACAGCTCTTCCAGTAAAGAGACCCATTATACTGCCTGTTCAATAGCACTTGTGAAAAAGAAACATGAGTGGAAAATTCATTGTGAATGCATTCTAAGAAAAATGTAAGTAGAGAAGGAACGTGCGTGTGGCGACAGAACTGAGGATGTTATTTCAGGAGAAATGACAGCCATCGCTGAAACATGAATGTTATGAGAGAAAGCAGAGTAAAATACTGTCAGCTCCATATATCATTACACCAAGAAACTCCTTTCAAGCAAATATATGTGGAAAGATGGGGGGATACATGTAATTTGATTTGTGGCTGCATTGGACTGAGGTTGTATTACCCTTCAACTGAACAGCACTGGCATTGTAATAATTAACTTTATTTATTTTCTCTCTTATTTTCTGCTAATCCAGTAGACAAAGCACGTTTACTTTTAAATCTGTATCAATTTATTTTAATTTAGCAATGGAGCAATGTAGTCATAACTTATTAAATAGACAAAAAAAATATGACCCAAATTAAACTGTTCTAAGTAGTAATTTTTTTCTCCCACAGTAGGGTCATTTTCTGAAGTACTTTTTTGTTCCTCAGGAATTATGTGTACATTTTGATAAAACATTCAATTTAACAGTTAAGATAAATCTATAGCCTAAACCATGTCAAAAAGTTCAAGAGCAGTGAGTTTTCATTCAAATAAGTTGTCTTCTCTGTAATCCCTATTTTGACATATCCCACCATTTACATCCAATTTCTAGGACGATTTTAAAACCACCTAACCAAGATTTTCACCTAACCAGAGTTTTTACTATCATTGTAAACGCCTAGTTATTTTGTTGCTTTGGGAAAGGAATTTCTGAAGATTTTTACTTATTTAAATGTGATCACTAATTAATTTACATGTCTCCCTCAGATGAGCTGGTTCTAGTCTTTTTGGCCATTTTCTGGTGTTTTTTGGTAGAAAACTGAGGGCATCGAGCATAACACGCCAATGCTATTACCCATAGATAACAAAACAATCCTGCGCTTGCATTCAGTTGCCTCTCCCTGTTGCACACAACAAGCTCCCATTCCCTGTGTTACAAGGGGAGAGATGAAATAAAAAACCCTGGTACGGTCAACCCTGTCACTTTAATAGCAATTTTTCTTAATTTAAAAACTCTTCAGATAATAAGCGGTCCTGTATGGCTCAATTAGTAGAGCTTGGCACTTGTAACTATAGAATTGTGGGTTTGATTCCCAGAGCCACCCATATATAAAAAATATATGCACGCATGACTAAGTCATTTTGGATAAAAGCGTCTAAATGGCATATATTATAAAGCATGTTTTTAAAGGCCCAATAGAGCAGTTTTTTTTCATCGTAATATCAAATAATTTCAGGGTAGCAATTGAGTACCTTAATGTGATTGTTTTCAATTACAATTGTCAAAATGAAACAAATATCTTCTTGGCTTAGAGCAATTTCTCAATTGGACTGTCTGAGAATGGTCTGAGAGGGGAAGGGGAAACTAAAAACTAGCTGTTTATTGGCAGAGAGGTTTTTAACTCTTTGTTGGTCTATTAACTAATGTATCACCTGATGTCACCAGGCAGGCTAAAACTCCATCCCAGATTTCAGACTAGATCCTCATTGGTTGGCTGTCCTCTGCTGCTGTGGAGCAGATGTCCTGAGCTGTCCTGAGAGCTAAAGGCAGATAGTTGTCACTTTACTTGGGAATACCAGCAGGCCTGAGAACAAGAACAATGCAGCCTTGTGTCATACACCAGCTAGGCAGGGTGTGTCTTTCCGGGCAAATCATCTATGACGTAATGTGTTCACTAATATTGATATTACCATAAATGTTTTTTGGTAGTAGAACATTTAAGTTGTTGGCTAGTAATTTACTTTGCTCAAATGGGCATAGCATAAAATGGCACAGACCTTCTGAAATCATGCTTCTGGTAGAGCCCAGTCTGATTTAAAACCAAAATAGATATTCACAGACGAAGACGAAAAGCCTGATAGAATAATGTGTAGGCTCTATAGGAACGTATGTGATTGCACGTATGTGATCGTCTGGAGTGAATGGAGAGGCATGTGGCCTTCTTCCCTTCGTCATTAACAAGACAAACATGCGTGAGAGGAGGCCGACTGGCACAGGAGATCTCTGTAGTCCCACTAATCTGTATCATGTGTTGAGGACTAAAGAAACTCTCAAACTGATTCACATGCTGAAAAGAAACCCGCAACATGAAAGGGGCCCATTCTTGCACTTCCATTCATATCTTTTCCCCTCCCGTTTTATATAAGGGGTCTCCAAGGAACCGAGGAGTCCATTTCATCCTCATGAACAAGTCCTCAATCCCAGCGTGTGTGTGCTTGCGTGCGTGTGTAAGACCGAGTGCGTGTGCACGCGTTTGTGCGTACGAGTACTGTCCTCCAGTGTTGAGCCAGTGGCAGTGCCCCCAGGAGCATTCTTCTGGCAGTGTCAACAGGTCTGCTACAGTTTAGCCCAGAGGCTCCTGGATCTCTGTGTTCCACTGGCTGGATAAAAGGGGCTACTGCCCAGCCAGTCTGCTGTCACAGCAGAGGCATTTTCCAGTAACTCATCACCTTCGTGTCAAACAGCAAACTGTACCTCTGGTCTGGAGGCTGAGGGATAACAGATCAATTGAGAAGCTGCTCACAGCTGGGTGATGTTGAAAGACACTGTCTAAAAGGAATCCCAAAGGTAGAAATATGAGAACAATGTTAATGGTGATTGCTCCTTGTGATCTTCCTGCCATACAGTAGGAGTATGACCTTAATTGGCCCTCAGAGAATATAACTTGACTACAGGTATGTCCAAATACCCCTCATTTAGACAGGTAAAAGTAAAACATAACTCTGTGCTACTTCAGTCCTTTTTTTACATGAGCAAACACGGAACCAGATTCCACTTGTACATGAAGAATTTGAGGCACACGAGGCAAAGAGAGCATAATGTTTATGTGGTAGAGCAAGCTCAGAGCGGAAATAATTTATGAGCATAAGCAGACATGAAATACTTGTTAACTTCTCTAGGGTAGGGGGCAGCATTTGGAATTTTGGATGAAATGCATGCCCAAATTAAACTGTCTGTTTCTCGGGCCCAGAAGATATGATATGCATATAACTGGTAGATTTGGATAGAAAACACTCTAGAGTTTCCAAAACTGTAAAAATAGTGTCATCTGAGGAGGAGTCGGAGGACCAAAGCGCAGCGTGGTAAGTGTTCATGATGAATATTTAATGGAACAAAACTGAACACTGAAATACAAAACAATAAAGTGAACGAACTAAAACCGAAACAGTTCCGTGTGGAACACACAGACACGGAAGACAACCACCCACGAAACCCAGGTGAAAAAAGGCTACCTAAGTATGATTCTCAATCAGAGACAACTAACGACACCTGCCTCTGATTGAGAATCATACCAGGCCAAACGAAAAATCAACATAGAAAAACGAACATAGATAACCCACCCAACTCACGTCCTGACCATACTAAAACAAAGAAATAACAAAAAGAACTAAGGTCAGAACGTGACAATTACAGTATCCATTGACTTAGGACTCAAATTGCAGTTCCTATGCCTTCCACTAGATGTCAACAGTCTTTAGAAAGTGTTTCAGTCTTGTATTCTGAAAAATGAGGAAGTAAGAGCAGTCTGAATGAGTGGACCCTAAAGTTTCACAGAGCTTTTTCTTGCGCACAACCGAGAGAGTGCGTTTCTTGTTTACATTTTATATTGACGACGTTATTGTCCTGTTGAAATATTATTGATTATTTAGGCTAAAAACAACCTGAGGTTTGAATATAAACATCGTTTGACATGTTTCTATGAACTTTAAGGATACAAATTGGATTTTTTTGTCTTCCTGTTTTGACTGCGTTTGAGCCTGTGGATTACTGAAGAAAACGCGCAAACAAAACGGAGGTTTTTGGGTATAAAGAGACTTTACCGAACAAAAGGAACATTTATTGAGTAAATGAATGTCTGCTGAGTGCAACCATATGAAGATCATCAAAGGTAAGGGATACATTTTATCTCTATTTCTAAATTGTGTAACTGTTCTCTCTGGCTGGCTACTGTTTGTAATGATTTGTCTAGTGGGCTATGTTCTCATAATCGTTAGGTATGCTTTCGCCGTAAAGCATTTTTAAAATCTGACACCGTGGTTGGATTCACAAGAAGTTAATCTTTTAACCTATGTAAAATATGTTTTGTTTTCTGAATTTTTATAATGAGTATTTCTGTATTTGAATTTGGCGCCCAGCAGTTTCACTGGCTGTCGAAGAGGTGGGACGCTACCGTCTCACATGCCCAAGAGAGGTTAAATGGCTTTACAGCGATTTGAACTCATTCACAAACACTTCAGGCAAAGCTACACGATAGAAAAGACTCAAAAGATTGAGCCATAGTTAAATACTGTACATACATTTTTTTATGTATTTTACCTTTATTTAACTAGGCAAGTCAGTTAAGAACAAATTCTTATTTTCAATGACGGCCTAGGAAGAGTGGGTTAACTGCCTTGTTCAGGGGCAGAACGAAAGATTTGTACCTTGTCAGCTCGGGGATTCAATCTTGCAATGGTTCCTAGTCCAACGCTCTAACCACTAGGCTATGCTGCTGCCCCACATGGCTTGGAGATTGGTGTGCTAACATATGGTTCAAATAGCGCACTCCTAACTTGTGAGCAGTAATTCATAAATCTAATATTGGGTCCTGTTTAGGGCTGTGGTGATCATGAAATTTTGTCAGCAGGTGATTGTCAAGCTAATAACTGTCAGTCTCACGATAATTTCAATCAAATGTATTTATAAAGCCCTCCTTACATCAGCTGATGTCACAAAGTGCTGTACAGAAACCCAGCCTAAAACCCCAAACAGCAAGCAATGCAGGTGTAGAAGCACGGTGGCTAGGAAAAACTCCCTAGAAATGCCAGAACCTAGGAAGAAACCTAGAGAGGAACCAGGCTATGAGGGGTGGCCAGTCCTCTTCTGGCTGTGCCGGGTGGAGATTATAAAAGAACATGGCCAAGATATTCAAATGTTCATAGATGACCAGCAGTGTCAAATAATAATAATCACAGTGGTTGTCGAGGATGCAACAGGTCAGCACCTCAGGAGTAAATGTCAGTTGGCTTTTCATAGCCGATCATTCAGAGTATCTCTACTGCTCCTGCTGTTTCTAGAGAGTTAAAAACATCAGGTCTGGGACAGGTAGCACGTCCGGTGAACAGGTCAGGGTTCCATAGCCGCAGGCAGAACAGTTGAAACTGGAGCAGCAGCACGGCCAGTGCAGCCTTTGATATTATTGACCATAACCTGTTGTTGAAAAAAACTTGTTATGGCTTTTCAAATTCTGCCATATCGTGGATTCAGAGCTAGCTATCTAATAGAACTCAAAGGGTTTTCTTTAATGTAAGCTTCTCTAATGTCAATATGTAAAGTGTGGTGTAGCGCAGGGCAGCTCTCTAGGCCCTCTACTCTTTTTTATTTTTACCAATGACCTGCCACTGGCATTAAACAAAGCATGTGTGTCCATGTATGCTGATGATTCAACCATATACGCATCAGAAACCACAGCTAATGAAGTCACTGAAACCCTTAACAAAGAGTTGCAGTCTGTTTTGGAATGGGTGGCCAGTAATAAACTGGTCCTGAACATCTCTAAAACTAAGAGCATTGTATTTGGTAAAAATCATTCCCTAAGTTCTAGACCTCAGCTGAATCTGGTAATGAATGGTGTGGCTGTTGAACAAGTTGAGACTAAATTACTTGGCGTTACCTTAGACTGTAAACTTTCATGGTCAAAACATATAGATACAATGGTTGAAAATATGGGGGGAGGTCTGTCCGTAATAAAGAAATGCTCTGCTTTTTTGACACCACACTCCAAAAAGCAAGTTTTTTTTTTCTAGTTTTGTCTAATCTTGATTATTGTCCAGTCTTGTGCTGCAAGGAAAGACCTAGTTAAACTGCAGTTGGCCCAGTATAGAGCGGCACGTCTTGCTCTTCATTGTAATCAGAGAGCTGATATAAATACTATGCATGCCAGTCTCTCTCTTGGCTAAGAGTTGAGGAGAGACTGACTGCATCACTTCTTTTTATAAGAAACATTAAATGTGTTAAAAATCCCAAATTGTTTGCACAGTCAACTTACACACAGCTCTGACACACACACACTTACCCCACCAGACATGCCACCAGGGGTCTTTTCACAGTCCCCAAATCCAGAACAAATTCAAGAAAGCATACAGTATTATATAGAACCCTTATTGCATGGAACTTCCTTCCATCTCATATTGCTCAAATAAACAGCAAATCTTGTTTCAAAAAACAGATGAAGCAACACCTCCCGGCACAACGCCTCTCCCCTATTTGACCTAGATAGTTTGTGTGTATGTATTGATATGTAGGCTACGTGTGCCGTTTTTAAAAAATGTATGTAGTTCTGTCCTTGAGCTGTTCCTGTCTATTAATGTTCTGAATTATTTCATGTTTTGTGTGGACCCCAGAAAGAGTAGCTGCTTTTGCAACAGCTAATGGGGATCCTAATAAAATAGCAAATACTGTAAGGGAATTCTGCCCTATGTTTATACAAGAGACCACAGGAAACTTCTTTGATCAGAGGTTAGTTTGTTCAATAAGGATTGCAACCCGGAGTATACACTTACAGTAATTTGCAAGTAACACACTCAGTACAAAATATGGCGTTTTACCTTTTTATCCCTTACTGAGGATCACCCCGCCCTGGGTGACGTCCCTTAACTTTAATACCATATAAGCTCATAATTAATAGTTGCTAATACAAAGATGTCTCTGCTAGGCGGAGTTCAGCTTATTGCTATTTGCTGTTAGTTTCCTAATCCTTCTTCCCCATATTGCTAACATGTGCTAGCAGAAGTAAGACTGGAAAATAGTATCAACAGGAACTGAAAGTATAGTTTCAACAAACGGGCATATGACTTTTGTACAGTTGACCTCTTCATGACCTTACAAAGTCTACCACTGATTCTTAATCTCAAGCTGAAGCAAAACATTCATCATTGTACTTTTGTAATCACAGGTAGAATTGTAATGTACAGATATTATAAAATTACTTTCAATACCAAAATTGACCATGAATTAACATACACACGTTTAGCATCTTCTGGCTTCCACACATAGCCTACAAGCCACTGATGCAGACCTTTGGAACATCTACATTTGAAAAAGTCTAATAAATCCATTTAATATAGTCTACACCATCACAATAAATCCATTATTTTAGACAGGTCTAAAGAAACATATGAAGAAAATGTAGTCTATTTCAGAAGAACAGAATATCATACTCTAAGTTATCCTTATATGGCTGTGGGCTACACTAGTTAATTTAGCAGAAAATATTTGCTTAGAATTCCGTGGCATTATTTTATAGTATGAAGAATACAATTGAACATAGCTTAATAGAATAGAAAGGATATTATCTACATAAGATTTCAAAGGAAGTGCGCACGTGGCTAATCTGTGTTGAGCGGTTAACAAAGAAACTGGTTCTCCTATATGCTTCATTTAGAGTTATTTATGCAACTTTAGTTGTGAAACAAACATTGGGCTATGCGTTTTTGATTTTTAATACATTCTAAGGCTGCAGGATAGGACTCTAATGATTTTTTAAAAAGTTCCATGAAAAGGCATGAGCTCTGATTAGTTTCTTGTTCAAGCTACACACACGTCATCAGTCTCTCATTCACAATTTGACAAGCACTTGATAATTTTCTCACTAGTCCTCGAATTTCCCAGCACTATCCCCCTTGTGTGGCCGTAATGCCAACCAAAACAATCCATGCCTTTTGCGGCCAAAGTGTATAATTATAATTAGATTCTCCCAGTTGGTGTGCACCGAAGCACCTCTCACTCACATGGCAATGCCTGTCACGTGATCAGGTCCTTCTCACATGCATTTCAGCTAAGAAGTAGGCTACAAGTGAATGAAGACAGACACGTCCATCTTATCGAATTCCGAGGCGCATATTGAAGATGTCCGAACTGTCCACAATTAGCCTACTTTTCATCAGCCAACAAGATAAGTAGGCCTAACGAACAGCAAAAGCACTAGCCTATGCCAATCTACTATCCCCCATAGTACAACAGTTAACCTATTCTATTGGTCAACGTCCTTCTGTGCAAAAAATACATATTCCAAAGATATTCTGGGACAGTTGTGGGAAGCAATAGATCCCAAATTAATACAACCACACGCATCAAAAAAACTTTTAAAAGCAATGAGGCTCATGCAACAGATCACAATGTTTAGCTTAAAATGTAGATACACTATTAGGCTATTTATTCACATTATAAGTGCAGCAATGCGCTCATGGCAGTAGACTATGAGCGCGAATGTGACAGCAAATTAGATTTGATTTAGAAAGGTGCATGATATATGGTCCAATCTCAGAACAGGGGCATGGGGGAAAAAAGTAATCTATGCACTTAAACAGCAAATAGAGGACGCTTTCCCATTGTTAATTTTCATGCCAGCCAGGTAGGCTATACTCCTGTTGCAAAGCGAAGCAATATGCTTAATATTACGAAAGTTCATAAATAAATTTAGTCAACTGAGCCTAAAGAATGCTGATGGGATACACCTATTTTTAATAGAGGCCATCAAAACTCTGTTCTCACACTATTGCATAGCCTATGAGAGCTCATGGGCTCTCATGAAGTGTTAGATTTGATTGTATTAAACATTTTTATTCGTGTCAGAGTGATTAGAGGGACGATAGAGTGCTGAATACCAGGCAGTTAGCACGTTTGGTAGGCTACTAATGACCATCAGCAGCATCAGAGCTTGGAGAAGCCTAATTACCGTCACATGGAATTTGATCATTACTCAGGTGCGGCGGTCATATGGTCACCGTAACAGCCCTAGTCCTATTATATATACAGTGCATTAATAAAGTATTCAGACCCCTTGACTTTTTCTACATTTTAAGTTACAGCCTTATTCTAAAATGGATTCAATAAAACAAAACCTCAATCTACACACAATACCCCATAATGACAAAGCGAAAACAGGTTTTATCAGATACCTTATTTACATAAGTATTCAGACCCTTTGCTGTGAGACTCGAAATTGAGCTCAGGTGCATGCTGTTTCCATTGATCATCCTTGAGATGTTTCTACAATTTGATTGGAGTCCACTGGTGGTACATTTAATTGATTGGACATGATTTGGAAAGGCACCCACCTGTCTATATATGATCACACTGTTGACAGTGCATGTCAGAGCAAAAACCATGCCATGAGGTTTAAGGAATTGTCCGTAGAGCTTCAAAACAGGATTGTGTCGAAGCACAGATCTGGGGAAGGGTACCAAAAAAATTCTTCAGGACAATAGGTAACTGACCCGCTCTGCCCATTCATCGCCATTTACCCGTTGTTGTCTTAGCACTCCCGATCAACACCTGTGACTGCTTTATGCCTCTCCCGAATGTCAATATGCCTCTTTCTAATATCAATATGCCTTGTCTACTGCTGTCTCGGCTAGTCCTTATTGTTTTATTTCACTGTAGATCCCTCAGTCCCCCTCACCTTGCCTGAGAGAGCTCTTTTGTCCCACGCCCCACACATGCCTGGCTTAACTGGTCCCACCAGAGACAAAACCTCTCTCATCGTCACTCAACGCCTAGGTTCACCTCTACTGTACTCACATCCTACCATGCCCTTGTCTGTACATTATGCCCTGAATCTCTTCTACCACGCCCAAAAATCTGCTCCTTTTATTCTCTGTTCCCCATGCACTAGGCGACCAGTTCTTATAGGCTTTAGCCGTACCCTTATCCTACTCCTCCTCTGTTCCTCTGATGATGTAGAGGTTAACTTCTTATGGCTACAGGGGCAGTATTGAGTAGCTTGGATGAAAGGTGCCCATTTCAAACGGCCTCGTACTCAATTCTTGCTCGTACAATATGCATATTATTATTACTATTGGATAGAAAACACTCTCAAGTTTCTAAAACCGTTTGAATTATATCTGTGAGTAAAACAGAACTCATTTTGCAGCAAACTTCCTGTCAGAAAGTGAAAAATCTGAAATCGAGGCTCTGTTCCAGGGTTCCATTTGCTTAAAATCTATTAGTATACATGCACTTCATACGCCTTCCACTAGATGTCAATAGGCTGTGAGAGGTGAAATGGAGTGTATAGCTATATCTATGGTCAAAAGAGAGGTCTTGGAATGACATGACCCCAATTTCCTTTGTTCAGGAAGGCGCGGGTAGGACATCAGCATTGGCTTCTGAAAAGCTTTTGTTATAGACGGCTAATATCTCCGGCTTTGATTTTATTTGATAAATGTGACAATATCATCGTAAAGTATGTTTTTTCAATATAGTTTTATCAGATTATTGAAAGTTTTTCGGGAGTTTTGGAGTGTTCCGTTCTCTGCGTTTGGTGACGATGGACAGCTTCGCGCCACTTGGCTAGTTTTGATTGCTAATTCGAGAGGGAAAAAGGACATTCTAAAACCAAACAACGATTGTTCTGGACAAAGGACCCCTTGTGCAAGATTCTGATGGAAGCTCAACAAAAGTAGGACCCATTTATGATGTTATTTCCTATTTCTGTCGAAAATGTGTAGTTGTGTTTTCCGCCTTGATTTTGGGCGCTGTCTCGCTATAACGTAAGCTGTATGTCGTACTGAAGTTATTTTTAGAATTCTAACACGTCGATTGCATTAAGAACTAGTGTATCTATCATTTCCTGTACAACATGTATTTTTTAGTAAAGTTTATGAATAGTTATTTGGTCAGAATAGGTGAGTGTCAGAAATATATCCGGAGATTCTGGAAAATAGTTGCTACGTTTTCACAATGTATAACCACGGATTTCAGCTCTAAATATGCACATTTTCGAACAAACCATATATGTATTGTGTAATATGATGTTATAGGACTGTCATCTGATGAATTTTATGAAGGTTAGTGAAATAATTAATATCTTTTGCTGGTTTTGTCGCTATCGCTACTGTTGCCTTGAATCAATGTAGTTGTGTGGTTGGCTATTGTAGTAAGCTAATATAATGCTATATTATGTTTTCGCTGTAAAACACTTAAAGAATCGGAAATATTGGCTGGATTCACAAGATGTTTGTCTTTCATTTGCTGTACACCATGTATTTTTCATAAATGTTTTATGATGAGTATTTAGGTATTTCAATTTGGTCTCTGTAATTGTTCTAGCTGCTTCGGTGCTATTTGTGATTGCAGCTGCAATGTAAAACTATGATTTATACCTGAAATATGCACATTTTTCGAACAAAACATAGATTTATTGTATAACATTGTCACGAATCCCGCCGAAGATGGTGCCTCTTCCTGTTCGGGCGGCGCTCGGCGGTCGTCGTCACCGGCCTACTAGCTGCCATCGATTCTCTTCTTTTTGTTTCTGTTAGTTTGGGCTGATTGGGTGCACCTGTTTTGAGTTTAGTTTTGTGGGTAGGCTATTTAAGGGCAGTAGGCCCGCTGGCTTTTGTGCGGGCTTGTTATTCTGTTTGTGGTGTTTGTATTCGTGTGGATTTTGTCCTTGTTTATTGTGGACTGGATGTTGACGCGCCCTTTTGTTGTGTGGCGTAGCCGTCGCGTTTATATTCTATTTTGGAATATTAAAGTATATCCACTTGCTCGAAACTACCCTGCTCTCTGCGCCTGACTCCTTCATCCACCATTGGAAACGTAACAAACATTTTATAAGACTGTCATCTGATGAAGTTGTTTCTTGGTTAGTTTGGTTGGTTCTTGGTTAGTTTGGTTGGTTTTGTGCAAGCTACCTGTGCTGTGAAAAATGTCTGTGCTTTTTTGTATTTGGTGGTGAGCTAACATAAATATACGTGGTGTTTTCGCTGTAAAACATTTTAAAAATCGGACATGTTGGCTGGATTCACAATATGTTTATCTTTCATTTGCTGTATTGGACTTGTTAATGTGTGAAAGTTAAATATTTCTAAAAAATATATTTTGAATTTCGCGCCCTGCACTTGGACTGGCTGTTGTCATATTGAGCCCGACTTAGGGCTTGCTGCCCAAAGAAGTTAACCCAGGCCCTGTAGACCCCAATACCACACCTATTCCCCAGGCGCTATCATTTGTTGACTTCTGTAACTGTAAAAGCCTTGGTTTCATGCATGTTAACATCAGAAGCCTCCTCCCTAAGTTTGTTTTATTCACTGCTTTAGCACACCGCCAAAGGGGGCGGGGTCGCAATGTACTGCAGAGAGTTCTGTCATGCTATCCAGGTCTGTGCCCAAACAGTTCGAGGTTCTTCTTCTAAAAATCCACCTTTCCAGAAATAAGTTTCTCACTGTTGCCGCTTGCTATAGACGCCCCTCAGACACCAGTTGTGCCTTGGACTCCATTTGCGAATTGATTGCCCCCCATTTATCTTCAGAGTTCGTACTGTTAGGCGACCTAAACTTGGATATGCTTAACACCCCGGCCGTCCTACAATCTAAGCTAGATGCCTTCAATCTCACACAAATTACCAAGGAACCTACCAGGCACAACCCCAAATCCGTAAACACGGGCTCCCTCATAGATATCATCTTGACCAACCTGCTCTCTAAACACACCTCTGCTGTCTTCAACCAGGATCTCAGCGATCGCTGCCTCATTGCCTGCGTCCGTAATGGGTCCGCGGTCAAACGACCACCCCTCATTACTGTCAAACACTCTCTAAAACACTTCAGCGAGCAGCCCTTTCTAATCGACCTGACCCCGGTATCCTGAAAGGATATTGACCTCATCCCGGTAGTAGAGGATGCCTGGTTATTCTTTAGAAGTGCTTTCCTCACCATCTTAAATGAGCATGCCCCATTCAAAAAAAATGTAGAACTAAGAACAGATATAGCCTTTGGTTCACTCCAGACTTGACTGCCCTTGACCAGCACAAAAACATCCTGGGGCGTACTGCATTAGCATCGAATAGCCCCCACAATATGCAACTCTTCAGGGAAGTTAGGAACCAACATACACAGTCAGTTAGGAAAGCAAAGGCTAGCTTTTTCAAACAGAAATGTGCATCCTGTAGTACAAATTCCACAAAGTTTTGGGACACTAAAGTCCATGGAGAATAAGAGCATCTCCTCCCAGCTGCCCACTGCACTGAGGCTAGGAAACACTGTCACCACCGATAAATCCACGATAATCAAGAATTTCAATAAGAATTTTTCTACGGCCGGCCATGCTTCCCACCTGGCTACCCCTACCCCGGCCAACAGCTCTGCACCTCATGCAGCAACTTGTCCAAGACCCAGATAGCTGATAATCCAGATAGCTGATGTCCTGAAAGAGCTGCAAAATCTGGACTCCTAAAAATCAGCTGGAGATCCCTAGAGATTGGAAAGCTGCCTCGGTCATCCACCCTCTTCAAAGGGGAAGACACTCTAGACCCAAACTGCTATAGACTTATATCCATCCTGCCCTGCCTTTCTAAAGTCTTCGAAAGCCAAGTTAACAAACAGATCACCGACCATTTTGAATCCCACCGTACCTTCTCCGCTATGCAATCTGGTTTCCGAGCTGGTCGTGGGTGCACCTCAGCCACGCTCAAGGTCCTAAACGATACCATAACCGCCATCGATAAAAGACTGCACTGTGCTGCCGTCTTCATCGATCTGGCCAAGGCTTTCGACTCTGTCAATCACCGCATTCTTATCGGCAGACTCAACAGCCTTGGTCTCTTAAATGACTGACTCGCCTGGTTCACCAACTACTTCTCAGACAGAGTTCAGTGTGTCAAATTGGAGAGCCTGTTGTCCAGACCTCTGGCAGTCTCTACGGCGGTGCCACATGGCTCAATTCTCGGGCCGACTCTTTTCTCTGTATACATCAATGTTGCTCTTGCTGCTGGTGATTCTCTGATCCACCTCAACGCATACGACACCATTCTGTATACTTCTTACCCTTCTTTGGACACCCTCAACCTTTTCTCGATAGGGGGTGCTGTTTTCACTTTGTAAAAATGTCGTTCCAAAATTAAACTGCCTCGTACTCAATTCTTGCTCGTACAATATGCATATTATTATTACTATTGGATAGAAAACACTCTCTAGTTTCTAAAACCGTTTGAATTATATATGTGAGTAAAACAGAACTCAAGTTGGAGCAATTTTCCTGTGAGGAAGTGAGAAATCTGAAATCAGGCAGGCTGTTCTGAGGTCAGTTTATTAATTTGCATGTCTTCTATTGGTCGAGATGCACTGCATACGCCTTCCCCTAGATGTCAGCAAATAGTGAGAATTGGAATGGTGTTGCTAGGCAGATCTGAGGCCATATAAAGGGTTTTGGAACGTGGGGTCCAGTCTTTCCTTCATTCGCCATGACGCAAGACAGACCTCAGGATGGCGTTCTAGAAAGCTCCCGTTATAGCCCTTAGATATATCCGGCTCTGATTTTATTCGATATAGGTGTTAAAGACATCATAATGTTGTTATTTTAAACCGAGTTATATCAGTTTATATCAGTATATTGCGATTTTCGGATATTTATTAGTGCTGCGTTATAGTGAGTTGGACACGTCTTCGCCACATGGCTAATGTTTACTGCTAATTCCAAAGTTGAAGGCGACAATCTACAACCGAGCAACGAGGACAACTTGCCCAAGATTCTGATGGGAGCTCATCAAAAAGTAAGAAGTATTTATGATGTTAATTCGTTGTTCTGTTGAAAAATGTAAAACTCATATTCCGCCATTAATTTCGGTGCGGTCTCGCTTTAACGCACGCTGTATGTCGTAGTAACGTTAATTTTAAAAATCTAACACAGCGGTTGCATTAAGAACTAATGTATCTTTCATTTGCTGTCCAACCTGTATTTTTTAGTCAAGTTTATGATTAGTTATTGATTAGATTAGGTGCCTCTCCCAAGATTTCTCCCGACATTTTGTTGGCAGCTTGGCTACTATTCTCATTGTATAACCACGATTTGTGCCGCTAAATATGCACATTTTCGAACAAACTCTATATGTATTGTGTAATATGATGTTATAGGACTGTCATCTGAAGAAGTTTGAGAAGGTTAGTGAAAAAATTAATATCTTTTGCTGGTTTATTCGTTATCGCTATTGTTGGCTTGAATCAATGCTGTTGTGTGGTTGGCTATTGTAGTAAGCTAATATAATGCTATATTGTGTTTTCGCTGTAAAACACTTAAAAAATCTGAAATATTGGCTGGATTCACAAGATCTTTGTCTTTCATTTGCTGTACGCTGTGTATTTTTCATAAATGTTTTATGATGAGTATTTAGGTAATTCACGTTGGTCTCTGTAGTTATTCTAGTTGCTTTGGTGAGAGTTGTGATGGTGGCTGCAATGTAAAACTATGATTTATACCTGAAATATGCACATTTTTCTAACAAAACATATGCTATACAATAAATATGTTATCAGACTGTCATCTGATGAAGTTGTTTCTTGGTTAGTGACTATTTATATCTTTATTTGGTCGAAATTGTGATAGCTACCTATGCAGGAAAAAAATGGTGGAAAAAAAAAGTTGTGTCTTTTGCTATCGTGGTTAGCTAATAGAATTACATATTGTGTCTTCCCTGTAAAACATTTTAAAAATCAGAAATGATGGCTGGATTCACAAGATGTGTATCTTTCATCTGGTGTCTTGGACTTGTGATTTAATGATATTTAGATGCTAGTATTTACTTGTGACGCTATGCTAGGCTATGCTAGTCAGCTTTTTTACTGATGGGGGTGCTCCCGGATCCGGGATTGTGATGAAGTAGAAGTTAACAAACCCCCAGACAAGCGTCAATGCCATACAACACTCCTTCTCTGGCCTTCAACTTCTCTTAAATGCTAGTAAAACTAAATGCATGTTTTCAACCGATCGCTGCCCGCACCAGCCCTCCCGACTAGCATCACTACTCTGGACGTTTCTGACTTAGAATATGTGGGCAACTACAAATACCTAGGTGTCTGCTTAGACTGTAAACTCTCCGTCCAGACTCACATTAAGCATCTCCAATCCAAAGTTGAATCTATAATCGGCTTCCTATTTGTCAACAAAGCCTCCTTCACTCATGATGCTAAACATACCCTCGTAAAACTGACTATCCTACCGATCCTTGACTTTGGCGATGTCATTTACAAAATTGCCTCCAACACTCTACTCAGCAAATTAGATGTAGTCTATCACAGTGCCATCCGTTTTGTCACCAAAGCCCCATATACTACCCACCACTGCGACCTGTATGCTCTCGTTTGCTGGCCCTCGCTTCATATTTGTCGGCAAACCCACTGGCACCAGGTCATCTATAAGTCTTTGGTAGGTAAAGCCCCACCTTATCTCAGCTCACTGATCACCATAGCAACACCCACCTGTAGCACGCGCTCCAGCAGGTATATTTCACCTGTCATCCCCAAAGCCAACTCCTATTTGGCCACCTTTCCTTCCAGTTCTCTGCTGCCAATGACTGGAACGAATTGCAAAAATCACTGAAGCTGGAGACTTAGATCTCCCTCACTAACTTTAAGCATCAGCTGTCAGAGCAGCTTACTGGTCACTGCACCTGTACACAGCCCATCTGTAAATAGCCCACCCAACTACCTCATCCTCATATTGTTATTTATTTTTGCTCTTTTGCACCCCAGTATCTCTACTTGCATATCATCACCTGCACATCTATCACTCCAATGTTAATGCTAAATTGTAATTATTTTGCCACTATGGCCTATTTATTGCCTTTACCTCCCTAATCTTACTACATTTGCACAAATTGTATATAGATTTTTCTATTGTGTTATTGACTGTACGTTTGTTTATCCTATGTGTAACTCTGTGGTGTTGTTTTTAATCGCATTGCTATGCTTTATCTTGGCCAGGTCACAGTTGTAAATGAGAATTTGTTCTCAACTGGCTTACCTGGTTAAATAAAGGTTAAATATGATTTTTTTCCAAATTGGTCCCCAAGAACACAGTGGCCTCCATCATTCTTAAGTGGAAGAATTTCGGAACTACCAAGACTCTTCCTAGAGCTGGCTGCCTGGCCGCAATCGGGGGAGAAAGGCCTTGGTCATGGAGGTGACCAACAACACGATTGTCACTCTGACAGAGCTCCAGAGTTCCTCTGTGGAGATGGGATAACCTTCCAGAAGGACAACCATCTCTGCACCACTCTACCAATCAGAACTTTATGGTAGAGTGTCCAGACGGAAGCCTCTCAGTAAAATGTACATGACAGCCCGCTTGGAGTTTGCCAAAAGGCACCTATAGGACTCTCAGACCATGAGAAACAAGATTCTTTGGTTTGATGAAACCAAGATTTAACTATTTGGCCTGCACACCAAGCATCACGTCTGGAAGAGACCTGGCACCTATGGTGAAGCATGGTGGTGGCAGCATCATACTGTGGGGATGATTTTCAGCAGCAGGGACTGGGAGACTAGTCTGGATGAGGGAAAGATGAACGGAGCAAAGTACAGAAATCCTTGATGAAAACCTGCTCCAGAGCTCTCAGGACCTCAGACTGGTGCGAAGTTTCAACTTCCAACAGGACAATGACAATAAGCACACAGCCAAGCCAACACAGGAGTGGCTTCGGGACAAGTCTCTGAATGTCCTTGAGTGGCCCAGCCAGAGCTCGAACTTGTACCCAATCGAACATCTCTAGAGAGATCTGAAAATAGCTGTGCACCGACACTCCCAATCCAACCTGACAGAGCTTGAGAGGATCTGCAGAGAAGAATAAGAGAAACTCCCCAAATACAGGTGTGCCAAGCTTGTAGCATCATACCCAAGAAGACTTGAGGCTGTAATCACTGCCAAAGGTGCTTCAACAAAGTACTGAGTAGAGGGTCTGAATAGGTATCTAAATATGATATGTTTTTTTTTATACATTTGTAAAAATTTCTAGAAACCTGTTTTTGCTTTGTCATTATGGGGTATTGTGTGTATATTGATGAGGGGGGAAAACAATTTAATCAATTTTAGAATACAAAACAAAATATGGAAAAGGTGCAAGGGGTCTGAATACTTTCCGAATGCAATGTAGATGTATTCTGTGGTGCTTGGAGCACACATGTCGTTTGTGGAGTTACAGTTGTGGAAAAAGTACCCAATTGTCTTGCTTGAGTAAAAGTATAGATACCTTAATAGAAAGTTACTCATGTAAAAGTGAAAATCACCCAGTAAAATACAACTTTAGTAAAAGTCTAAAAGCATCAAATTTACGTATCAAAAGTACATGTAATTGCTAAAATATACTCATATGTAAAAGTATGAATAATTTCTAATTCCTTATATTAAGCAAAGCAGACGACACCCTTACATTAAAAAATGTACGGATAGCCAGGGGCACACTCCAACATAATTTACTAAATATGCATGCGTTTAGTGAGTCTGCCAGACCTTAAGCAGTAGGGATGACCACATTTTCTCTTGATAAGTGCATGAATTTCACAATTTTCATGTTCTGCTAAGCATTCAAAATGTATTAATTACTTTGGGTTGTCAGGGAAAATGTCTGGAGTAAAAAGTACAATATTTTCTTTAGGAATGTAGTGAAGTAAAAGTAGTCAAAAAATATAAATAGTAAAGTACAGATACCCCAAAATACTACTTAAGTAGTTCTTTGGACTATTTATTCTTAAGTACTGTACTTTACACCACTGGGGAGGAAGGCGTTTTGGGCAGAGGGAACTCCTTGGCTCTGTTAGGGTGTCTTTAATGATAGCTGACCTGAGATGAGGCACTGACCTTCACATCCTTCCGCCAGCCTGCCGAGAATCCCTCACTTCCGTGGAGATCAGAAAGACTTGGACAGAGGCACACATTGTCCTCACATTTCAAGGCTGCGTTGAAACTGAGATATCTGACCCAAGCACTGCTCAGATAATCCCTACCATTCTGTCACTGAGTTGTCATAGTGCTGCTGCAAATGAAGTAACCTAATGTATGTCCCTCTAACTCCCCTGAATGTCTCTGTCAATCCAACAATTGTATGCAGTAATCATGCTCCCAGTTATACTGTTAGCACTGAGGCAGCTCACTCTGCACCATCAGCTAAAACATAAATATCACGGTCATGTCTACCTTTGAAAAGCAATAAAAACAATCAAGAATTCTAGAAAAGTGCTAAAAATAGCACCATTAACATACAATAACGATAACTTGCTAGTAACAGATAACATTCATATACTGACCATCTTTGAAACTCAGATAATTTAATGATAGCAATACATGGTTTCAACATCTTCAAAGGAGACAGGAATGCCAATTGTGCTGTTGTGCATGTTCAGAGTCATATTTCTCTAAGCTCTAATGCTCTTCAAGTAATATGGCTACATTTTCACATGCCTCACTTAAAGCCCATTCTTGTGGGAAGCTGCAATAGACCAAGTGCTTATAGTCAGTATCTTGATAATATGTTTGAAATGCTTGATAATGTATGTGATAAACAGAGGTATATTTTCTGGGTGACCTAATTATTGACTGGCTTTCATCAAGCTGCCCACTCAAGAAAAAGCTATAAACTGTGTCAGGAAGAGTAAGTCAGGAAGTAGTCAGGAAGCAGGTGCAGTTGGTGAGTTTAATAATAACGAACATGGAGCGATACAAGAGAAGAGTCTGGACATGAAAACAGAACCACTCCTGCCTGATGAGTGAGGTTGCAGAGTGCAAGATAAAGGAAGTAATCAAGGTGGTCCAGGTCCAGGTGTGCATGATGAATGACGAAGGGGCGCAGGTGTGCATAATGATGGGTTGCCTGGACCAGTGGTTAGGCATGACAGAATGATAGTAAAAAGCTGTTGAGCAAAAAAGCAAACTCGGCTCCATCATTAATTGAATCAGATGGCTCATTCATCACAAAACCCACTGATATTGACAACTACTTTAATTACTTTTTTTCATTGGCAAGATAAGCAAATTTAGGCATGACATGCCAACAACAAATTCTGAACGTACACAACCATGGATAACTGACCAAATTATGAAAGACAAGCATCATCATTTTGAATTCCGTACAGTGAGTTTGGAAGAGGTGAAAATGATTGTTGTCTATCAACAATGACAAGCAACCTGGGTCTGACAACTTGGATGGAAATTACTGAGGATAATAGCGGACAATATTGCCACTCCTATTTGCCATCTCCTCAACCTAAGACTACAGAAAAGTGTGTGCAAAAGTCATTCCGCTACCCAATAATAGCAAAGCACCCTTTACTGGCTCAAACAGCCGACCAATCAGCCTCTTACCAACCCTTAGTAAACTTTTGGGAAAAAATTGTGTATGACCAGATACAATGCTAGTTTACAGTAAACAAATTAACAGATTTTTTTTGCAAGCTTATAGGAAAGGGATTTCAACATGCACGGCACATACACAAATGACTGTTGATTGGCTGAGAGAAATGTATAAAAATAATGTGGGAGCTGTTTTGTTAAACTTCTGTGCAGCTTTTGATATTATCGATCATAATCTGCTGCTGGAAAAGCTTGTGTTATGGCTTTACATCCCCTGCTATATTGTGGATCGAAAGTTACCCGTCTCACTGTAACGACAGTCTAGTTCTTCCTCCTCCTCGGACGAGGAGAGGAGAGAAGGATCGGAGGACCAAAATGCAGCGGGTTGTGAATACATAATGAAGTTTATTCAACAAACGACGAAACACGAAAATAACACTTGATAATAAACTACAAAATAACAAAACGACGTAGACAGACCTGAACATGGAACTTACATAAATACACGAAGAACTCACGAACAGGAACAGACTACATCAAACGAACGAACAAACCGAAACAGTCCCGTGTGGTGCACAGACACAGACACGGAAGACAATCACCCACAAACAAACATTGTGAACAGCCAACCTATATATGGTTCTCAATCAGAGGAAACGTCAAACACCTGTCCCTGATTGAGAACCATATAAGGCTAATTACAAGTGACCTAAACATAGAAACACAAAACATAGAATGCCCACCCCAACTCACGCCCTGACCAACTAAACACATACAAAAATAACATAAAACAGGTCAGGAACGTGACAGAACCCCCCCCTCAAGGTGCGAACTCCGGACGCACCACCAAAAGTCTAGGGGAGGGTCTGGGTGGGCATCTGTCCACGGTGGCGGCTCACGCTCTGGGCGTGGTTCCCATCCCACCATAATAAATCCCCGCTTCTTTATCCCCCTCACAATGACCACCCTCCAAATAACCCCACCTAAATTAAGGGGCATCACCAGGATAAGGAGCAGCACCGGAATGAGGGGCAACACCGGAATGAGGGGCAACACCAGAATGAGGGGCAACACCAGAATGAGGGGCAACACTAGAATGACTGGCGGATCCTGGCTGGCTGGCTCTGGCGGATCCTGGCTGGCTGGCTCTGACGGATCCTGGCTGGCTGGCTCTGGCGGATCCTGGCTGGATGATGGCTTAATGCTGGATGACGGCTCTGGCTGGTCATGGCTGGATGACGGCCCTGGCTGGTCATGGCTGGACGACGGCTCCGGCTGGTCATGGCTGGATGACGGCTCCGGCTGGCCACGGCTGGACGACGGCCCTGGCTGGTCATGGCTCGCTGACGGCTCTGGCTGGTCATGGCTCGCTGACGGCTCTGGCTGGTCATGGCTCGCTGACGGCTCTGGCTGGTCATGGCTCGCTGACGGCTCTGGCTGGTCATGTCTGGCGGAAGGCTCTGGCTGATCCTGTCTGGCGGAAGGCTCTGGCTGATCCTGTCTGGCGGAAGGTTCTGGCTGATCCTGTCTGGCGGAAGGCTCTGGCTGATCCTGTCTGGCGGAAGGCTTTGGCTGCTCCTGTCTGGCGGAAGGCTCTAGCGGCTCCTGTCTGGCGGAAGGCTCTAGCGGCTCCTGTCTGGCGGAAGGCTCTAGTGGCTCCTGTCTGGCGGACGGCTCTGTAGGCTCATGGCAGACGGGCGGCTTTGCAGGCTCATGGCAGACGGGCGGCTTTGAAGGCTCAGTACCGACGGGCGGCTTTGAAGGCTCAATACAGACGGGCAGTTCATGCGGCGCTTGGCAGACGGACAGTTCAGACGGCGTTGGGCAGACGGACAGTTCAGGCGCCGTTGGGCAGACGGGCAGTTCAGGCGCCGCTGGGCAGACGGCAGACTCTGGCCGGCTGAGACGCACTGTAGGCCTGGTGCGTGGTACCGGAACTGGAGGTACCGGGCTAAAGACACGCACCTTCAGGCTAGTGCGGGGAGCAGGAACAGGGCACACTGAGTTCTCGAAGCGCACTATAGGACTGGTGCGTGGTACCGGACTGGTGGTACTGGGCTGAGGGCACGCACCTCAGGGCGAGTGCGAGGAGAAGGATCAGTGCGTACAGGGCTCTGGAGACGCACATGAGGCTTGGTGCGTGGTGCCGGAACTGGTGGTACCGGACTGGAGACACGCACCTCAAGGCTAGTGCGGGGAGCAGGAACAGGGCACACTGGACTCTCAAGGCGTACTATAGGCCTGGTGCGTGGTACCGGCACTGGTGGTACCGGGCTGAGGGCACGCACATCAGGGCGAGTACGGGGAGAAGGAACAGTGCATACAGGGCTCTGGAGACGCACATGAGGCTTGGTGCGTGGTGCCGGAACTGGTGGTACTGGGCTGGATACACGCACCACAGGGAGAGTGCGTGGAGGAGGAACAGGGCTCTGGAGACGCACTGGAAGCCTGGTGCGTGGTGTAGGCACTGGTGGTACTGGGCTGGAGCGGGGAGGTGGCGCCGGAAATACCGGACCGTGCAGGCGTACTGGCTCCCTTGAGCACTGAGCCTGCCCAACCTTACCTGGTTGTATGCTCCCCGTCGCCCGACCAGTGCGGGGAGGTGGAATAACCCGCACCGGCTATGTAGGCGAACCGGGGACACCATGCGTAAGGCTGGTGCCATGTAAGCCGGCCCGAGGAGACGCACTGGTGGCCAGATATGTAGAGCCGGCTTCATGACATCCGGCTCAACGCTCAATCTAGCCCGGCCGATACGTGGAGCTGGAATGTACCGAACCGGGCTATGCACACGTACAGGAGACACCATGCGCTCTACTGCGTAACACGGTGTCTGCCCGTACTCTCGCTCTCCACGGTAAGTACAGGGAGTGGGCGCAGGTCTCCTACCTGACTTCGCCACTCTCCCTTTAAGCCCCCCCCCAAGAAATTTTTGGGGTTTACTCACAGGCTTTTTGGGTCTCCAGCCACGTCTCCTTGCTGCCTCCTCAAACCACCGCTCCTGGGCTTTAGCTGCCTCCCTCTCTTCAACAGAGCGGTGATATTCCCCTGTCTGAGCCCAGGGTCCTTTTCCGTCCAATATTTCCTCCCATGTCCACGAGTCCTGGTTTCTTTGTTGCGCTCTCCCACGCCGCTTGGTCTTTGGTTGGTGGGTGATTCTGTAACGACAGTCTAGTTCTTCCTCCTCCTCGGACGAGGAGAGGAGAGAAGGATCGGAGGACCAAAATGCAGCGGGTTGTGAATACATAATGAAGTTTATTCAACAAACGACGAAACACGAAAATAACACTTGATAATAAACTACAAAATAACAAAACGACGTAGACAGACCTGAACATGGAACTTACATAAATACACGAAGAACTCACGAACAGGAACAGACTACATCAAACGAACGAACAAACCGAAACAGTCCCGTGTGGTGCACAGACACAGACACGGAAGACAATCACCCACAAACAAACATTGTGAACAGCCAACCTATATATGGTTCTCAATCAGAGGAAACGTCAAACACCTGTCCCTGATTGAGAACCATATAAGGCTAATTACAAGTGACCTAAACATAGAAACACAAAACATAGAATGCCCACCCCAACTCACGCCCTGACCAACTAAACACATACAAAAATAACATAAAACAGGTCAGGAACGTGACACTCACAGAACACAGAGGGTGTTATTTAATGGAAGCCTCTCCAACATAATCCAGGTAGAGTAATTCATTACCTAGGGCAGCTGTATAGGCCCCTTACCTTGTTCAATCTTTACTAATGACATGTCACTGGCTCTGAGTAAAGCCTGTGTGTCTATGTATGCTGATGACTCAACACTATACATGTGAGCTACCACAGCAAGTGAAATCACTTAACAAAGAGGTGCAGTTCGTTTCAGAATGGGTGGCAAGAAACAAGTTAGTCCTAAATATTTCAATAGCCAAAAGCATTGTATTTGGGACAAATCATTCATTAAACCTCAACGAAATCTTGTAATGAATACTGTGTAAATTTAGCAAATTGAGGAGACTAAACTGTTTGGAGTAACCCTGGATTTTAAACGGTCATTGTCAAAACATATTGATGCAACAGTAGCTAAGGGAGCGGTCTGTCCATAGTAAAGCGTTGCTCTACCTTAAAAGCTATCATCAACCCAGGTCTACATGCCCTAGTTTTATTGCACCTGGACTACTACCCAGCCGTGTGGTCAGGTGCCACAAAAGAGGGACTTAGGAAAATTACAATTGGACCAGAACAGGGCAGCACAGCTGGCCCTTAAATGTACACTGAGCGCTAACAATAGTCAATCTCAGTCAACGGTCAATCTCTCTTGGCTCAAATGGAGGAGAGATTGACTTAATCACCATTAGTATTTGTAAGAGGTATTGACATGAATGCACAAAGCTGTTTTACCCTTGTGTTGTCTTAAGGGTCAAAAATGACCCGCCACTATGTTAAACAGCAGAGAAAACCCCCTAAAATGATATTTGAAATTTGATGATTTTTCCTAGAGTGACCCCAACATTAGAAAAGGTGAAACATCGCCTTTGTTCATATTTCCATGAAAGCTGTACACCACCAGGGTACAAAGATTGACCCGGCAGTTATAAATTAATTTACACACCACAAACACACACAAGAAATTGAGATTGTGTGCTACTGATTGAACTCAGCCAGCAGCTCCTGAAGAGGAAGATTATCATGGTTGGCACAATTAGAAAGAAAAGCCTGAGCTCCCCCCTGCACTCGTCACAACAAGGGGGAGAGAGGCCTTCTCATCAAAGTTTGCCTTCACCCCGCTAGTTTCTTACCTCCCAAAGAGGAACAAGAATGTGGTCCTCCTGAGCACACAGCACAAACCGGCTGAGATAAGTGATCGTGAGGACAGGAAGCCAGCCATCATCCTGGACTACAACAAAGGAGGCGTGGACAACCTGGACAAGGTGATTGGAACTTACAGGTGCAGGAGGATGACTGCCCGCTGGCCCCTGGTCATCTTCCATGTTTCCTCATACAATGCCTTCGTGATATGGAACTAGATCAACCCTACCTGGATGCCTGATAAGCGGAACAAGAGGAGGGTTTTCCTGGAGCCGCTGGGAAAGGCACTTGTAACCCCACACTTCCAAAGAAGGGAGCACTTCCCCCGCACAGCAGCCTCTGCAGCGCTTGTGAAAGCTGTTCAGGAGGCTGAATCTTGTCCTGATCCACCTGAGGCTGCAGCTGGGGCAAGCAAGAGGAGGAGATTCCAATTCTGCCCTCCAAAGAAGGACTGTAAAACAAATACCATGTGCTGCACATGTGAAAAATACATCTGCACAGTCCATGCACACACACTTGCATATTGTCCTACATGTGCTGATTAGAGTTGATTGATTTATGTTCTTCACATTTTTGTTTTAAATCTATTATCTTATTTTATTCATATTTATTGTTGTTATTCATACACCTTGTGGGTGGGGGCAATGGTTAAAAAAAAATGGGAGAAAACTAGTATTTCGTAGTTGAATTCCTCATTTGTACAGTTTAAGAATCTCACTAGGTTGCCAAAAAGGTTCAAGACTATTGTTTCCATTCAATAAAATACACTCAAAACTACTTTCTGCACATTTCTGCTACTTTCTTAGGCTATACAAGTGCTCTCTTGCTAAAGGATGTGTTTACACCTATTCAGTACCTTTAGCAATAATAATAAATAATAATAATAAACCTCTACTTTAGTAAAGAAAACAAGTATTACAGGTGTGTTGTAATAAAAACGAGTGATGCAGTCTCTGCATTGTGAAGAGGGAAAACCCAGATTTTCACAAAGTTTGTGATGAATGACATGTTGTTTCTTCAAGCAGAATAGATTTGGGGTTTAAAATTCAATTAAGCTGCTTTATTTGAAGGGATTAGTGACTGTGTGTCATTTTTTACCCTTAGGACAAGGGGAGTCTACACAAGGGTTAAACTACTAGCACACAGCTCAGACACCCAAGCATACCCTACAATACATGCCACCAGAAGACTATTCACAATCCCAAAGTCCAGAATAGACTATGGGAGGCACACGTGGCCTTCCGTGGCCTCCAACTGCGCTTAAATGCAAGTAAAACTAAATGCTGGCTCTTCAACCGATCGCTGCCCGCACCTGCCCGCCCGTCCAGCATCACTATTCTGGACGGTTCTGACTTAGAATATGTGGACAACTACAAATGCCTAGGTGTCTGGTTGGACTGTAAACTCTCCTTCCAGACTCACATTAAACATCTCCAATCCAAAATTAAATCTAGAAGCAGGCTTCCTATTTTGCAAAAATGCATCCTTCACTCATGCTGCCAAACATACCCTCGTAAAACTGACCATCCTACCGATCCTCGACTTCGGCGATGTCATTTACAAAATAGCCTCCAACACTCTACTCAACAAATTGGATGCAGTCTATCAAATTTCTTGAATGGGGCATGCTTATTTTTAAATAACCAGGCATCCTCTACTGACGGGATGAGTTCAATATCCTTCCAGGATACCCCGGCCAGGTCGATTAGAAAGGCAAGTGTAAGCAATGCCCACTGAAAAAAAGTGGGTATATTGCGTATTACTGCATACTCTCCTACAGGAGTGCACTGGTATTACCGTTGCTGTCCTTTAAGCATCACAAACCTGTCACACACACACTGAAGGCCAAAGTCCAATAGGTTCACCACTGCGCAAACATGTCTATAATAGATATAAAGACCGTAAAAGGTATTAATGTTTCAAGAAAGGAGTGTGTATATATATATATGGCCTGGCGAAACGATTTTATGGGCTTATTGAATGGAAGCTGCCAATTATGCGCTGGTCTCGGGAAGAAATTACCAGTCCTCACTGTCTGAGACTGAGTAAAGAGAGTACAAATGTATCTGACACTGACAAAAGTACTACAACACTGGTGATAGTTACATATATTGTTAACAAATGACAAGACAATCATATAAAACATAATGTGTATATTGCAATGTGAATAACAAATACTTAGACTGAATATGTATACAAATTGAGAGTGATTTGCTGCAGTGAACAAGTGACAATTAACTTGATTGTTGTACTCAGTCAAAGCAGAAATTCCTTCGAGTTTTGAAACAACGTTTTTGATGTTTTGTGCTTGGAGAAAATGTACCACATAATAGCACCAAAGTCTGTCCTCACAGGAGCTCCTCAGTAATCCCACTTACACTTGGCGGCATTCCTGCAGGTAACGTTTTCCTGACAGAAACGAGGTCCCTTTTCAGTGTCAATATGCCTCGACATTCCTTACAACTTTACACGGTCATACATACAAAACAATAAAATAAAGAGACTAACATTCACTCATACATAGGCTAAACACACACTCCACATATGCTCCCACATGCTAGTCTGATCTGTGGCAGAGAAATAAAGGCAGGGGCTCTTAGGAGGCACTTGTATGAAGGGTAGGGGAGTCTCTCGTAGACCCTTTGTATGCCATTGGACATACCACAGCTTTGTGGTATTAACTAAGACAATCTGTATTAATTCATCAATTTGCTCATTACTTTACAAATATTTGTTAATCAAATAGCATGGCTTAACACAAATATTCTCTGAATTCTCTGAATGTACAAAATGAGATGGAAGTAACTAAAATACACTTATCGCAAGAGTACAAATTGTTAAAATGTATTTGATTACTTTCAGCTTTAAGAAGTTGATGCAACTGTATAAAAGGAGCCATTCATCTGTCAAGATCCATGAATGAATGCTGCTAGCCAGTCCTTTACCATGTGGTAAAGCTACACAGTGAGAGTGTTTGGCAAGAGGAGCGGTTGTGGAGAAGGCATTATCATCTCTCCCAGCAGACACAAGGCTGAATAGACAGAGTGACTCATCGCAACAAAGTCCTTCCTGTTCTAGCGGAGATTAGGTCAACAGTGAAATAGAGATTCTCGCAGAACCACTGCAAGGTCATTATAATTGTATTTGCTCAGTCTCGGATGTAAGTATTTTAAGACCACTGAATATATAAAAAGTGCACTCAGCCTGAAGATATTTTGGAGTCATAAAGACTTGTTTGACAATTGAGAGAAGAAATCTTATGCATTGGGGGAAATTATACTAATAACTGACGTTTGACTAATAGTCACAAGCCCTACCACACAAGCTTATAACTTACCTAACTTTGTTGCTAGCGTATAAAAGAATGAGATACAAAAACCAGGGTTGGTTAACCCTTCATATTCCTCGGGTCTCCACGGAATTAGCTAATTAGCTAACCTTTTTGGAATCACTTACAAAATTATTTACATCTGGATTGTCTGGTGCCACTAGGACATTTTGAAACCCTGATGATAAATAACTTCACCAAGGTATGCAATTGTTTTGATGGATTAACTTGTTTATGATGGCTATGATGTTCTAATGTAACTTTTTTTTTTTTTTAACTTTATGGTCTCAGAGCACTATTGACAATGAGACCCTGGCAATAACACAAAATTATCAGTTACTTTCAAAGTTGTCAATTACCAGAATCTGGAGAACAAATGCATGCAAAAGTCCTATTTTCCTTCATATTTTCCTTTATTAAATGAGCTCATTGATTTAGTTTACCATACTACTGTTTCTATGTAGTGTGTTTCTATGCGTTTGATGTGATGAATTGAAAGAGTACCTTTGTGTCCTCTGTTTGGATGTGGATGGCCTCATGGTGGGCTTTAGGGAAGGAAGAGGGGGCACTTTTTACTGGAAAAACAGTCAGATGGTCTGATATTGCTTTTCGGCACAGAACAGTTTTTCACAAGTATTTCCTCGCTCTGTCAGTTCAAAGGTAACATTTCAACAACTAAGTCATTTTCATTCAGGGAATATTCAGCTGTCTAGCTAAATATGGCACCATTAGACCTCAGTATTTGTATTTATTATGGATCCCAATCTTCCTGGGCTCCTGCAACATAAGACAGTTACATGCAGTTTAAAACACATGACATTTCATAGACACCTTACCCAACACATTCAGTATGTTCCCTCAGGCCACCACCACATATCTACAATACAAAATCTGTGTGTACGTGTATTATTTGGAGATTGTGAAAAGACCTTTGGTGGCATGTCTTGTGGGGTATATGCATGGTTGTCAGAGCTGTGTGCTAGTAGTTTAAAACAGACACCAGCATGTCAACACTTCTTACAAAAACAAGTAACGATAACGTTAATCTCTCCTCCACTTTGAGCCATAAGAGATGTACTTTCATATTATTAATGTTAGCTCTCCGTGTACATTTAAGGGCCAGCCGTGCTGCCCTGTTCTGAGCCAATGTAATTTTCCGAAGTCCCTGTGGCACCTGGCCACACGACTGAACAGTAGTCCATGTGCGACTAAACGAGCCTGTAGGACCTACCTTTTTGATATTGTTGTTAAAAGGCAAAGCAGCTACTGTTGTATCAACATGTTTTGACCATGACAGTTTACAATCCAGGGTTACTCCAAGCAGTTTAGTCATCTCAACTTCCGCATTATTTATTACAATATTTAGTGAGGTTTATGGTTTAATGAATGATTTGTCCCAAATACAATGCTTTTCGTTGATGAAATATTTAGGACTAACTTATTCCTTGCCACCCATTCTGAAACTAACTGCAGCTCTTTGTTAGGTCTTGCATTGATTTCCCTCGCTGTACTAGCTGACATATTATATAGTGTTGTCATCTGAAAATATAGCCACACAGGCTTTACTCAAGGCCAGTTGCATATCATGAGTAAAGATTGAAAAAGGGCCTAGACAGCTTCCATGGGTAATTCATGATTCTACCTGGGTTCTGTTGGAGGCTTCCATTAAAGAACACACTCTGTGTTATTGTAACGCTTGTTGTGATTGGAAGAAGAGGAGGACCAATGCGCAGCGTGGTAAGTGTCCATAATGTTTCAATTTAATAACTGAACACTAAGAATACAAATAAGCGTGCTGAAAGTCTTGTCAAATTGTTTACAGTAAAATAGCATTGTATCTGGTCATACACAATTTTTTCCCTAAAGTTCACTAAGGGTTGGTAACAGGCTGATTGGTCAGCTGTTTGAGCCAGTAAAGGGGGCTTTACTATTCTTAGGAAGCGGAATTACTTTTGCTTCCCTTCAGGCCTGAGGACACACACTTTCTAGTAGGCTTAGATTGAAGAGATGGCAAATAGAAGTGGCAATATCGTCTGCTATTATCCTCAGTAATTTCCATCCAAGTTGTCAGACCCCGGTGGCCTGTCATTGCTGATAGACAACAATACATCTTCCACCCTCACTTTACGAAATTTAAAATGACAATGCTTTTCTTTCATAATTTGATCAGTTATACTTGAATGTGTAGTGTCAGCGTTTGTTGCTGGCATGTCATGCCTAAGTTTTCTAAACTTGCCAATGAAAGAAATCATTAAAGTGATTGGCAATATCAGTGGGTTCTGTGATGAATGATCCATCTGAGTCAATGAATGGTGGACCTGAGTTTGCCTTTTTGCCCAAAATGTAAAGGTGCTCCAAAGCTTTTACTATTATTCTTTGTCATTTATCTTGATTTCATAGTGTAGTTTCTTTTTATTCATTTTATTCACATGATTTCCAAATGTTTGCCAATCGGTTGTTAGTGGTGTAAAGTATTTAAGTAGTACTTTAAAGTATTTTGCTCAGTTTTTTGGGATTCTTTTTTTACAACTTTTACTTCACTACATTTCTAAAGAAAATATTCTACTTTTTACTCCATACATTTTCCATGACAACCCAAAGTACTCATTACATTTTGAATGCTTAGCAGGAGAGGAAAATTGTGAAGTTCACGCACTTATCAAGAGAACACGTGGTCATCCCTACCGCCTATGGTCTGGCGGACTCACGAAACACAAATGCATATTTTGTAAGTAATGTCTGAGTGTTGGCGTGTGCCCCTGGCTATCCATCCATACAAGAAAATGATGCCGTCTGCTTTGCTTAATGTTAGCGTATCTATACTTTTACTCAAGTATGACGATTGGGTACTTTTTCCACCACTGTCGGTTGTGCAGCCAGACTTATTTGCCGTTCCTTTTGCCTCATCCCTCTCAACCGTAAATTGTTTCAACTCCTCATCACTCCAAAGGGGTTTTAACAGTTTTTACAGTCATTTTCTTAATGGGTGCATGCTTATTAGTAACTTTGAAAAGCAATTTCATAAATAGGTAAAGTGCAGTGTCTGGTTGCTCCTCGTTACACACCAACAAATATTATTTACGTCAACAACGTAGGAATCACTACAAGATTTCTTGTATGACCTCTAATACACTGTGAAATTGCTTTTATCCAATGTAAAAAATACAGAGACACAAAATGGTATATCATACACATGCATTTGAGGAACAATGGGAAAGTAATTCTGCTTGGAAAGTTGATAAACTTGTAACCTCACTTTTTAGAAAATGGCCTTAGAATGTTTTGGTACCTACTGGGGAGCTCTTCTTTGTCTACACCCATTCAGCATCATTTACACCCTCTTAAGCTTTAGCCTTCACCCAAACGCTGACCATTTTACTCGCCCTAGCAGAGCTGGTTAGGGTGATTTCAAGTTATCCAGAGCATTGGTGACTGTGCTGCTGGCAACAATTTAATTATGTTTTTTTCCTGACGTTTACTGACGATGGCCATATTCAACGGGTGTTGAACGTTCGTAAATTCATCAGTTATTCTGCTCTCTGGCATGCTCAGACGAGAGTGCTCTGAAATTGGAGTAGATGGCCAGACTGAATTTACAAAACGCACCCAAAATGGTTACTTGCATAGTGGAGTCTTTTGTTAAGACATGTAGCTAGCTAGCTAAACAATAAACCATAATCCCAACTCATGACGTTACTACCCTGCAGGTAGCTAACCAACCAGGTTCAATGTTAGCTAGCTAACATTAGGCTATAACTAGCCAAGCAAATGGCTCTGAGATAAGAATAATAAAGGTCATACACGTAACGAGCTAGCCAGCCAGCGAATGTTAGCTAGCTAACAGTACACTAACTTAAAATGAGAAACGTAATATCTGAAAATGTAGCTAGCTACTTTACCCGGTCTCCTGTCAAAGATGCCACGGTTGCCCTTAGACTGAATATGTAATCCAGAGGCAGGTGTTTTCTCCATCTCCTTACTGAACATACTTGAATTCCACTGATTTCAAAACTCGGTCCTCCAGAAAGTGGAGACCAACACTTATGCAGTTTTACTATGCAATACAATTTTTAAAAAGCTGCGTTAGACAGGATTACCTACACATACAGTACTGACCAGCTCAAATAGACAGGAGCGTGCTATATGGCAAACCAATCCAAAACGCATCTCTCGGCATGTCCTGCCCACTCATTATCTGAGACAATCATGGCTAGCAGGAAGGTTGCTGTCTTTCTGTGGCTAAACCAACTAGGCTCGTAATTTAACCATTTTATTTGTATTTACAGATGGCATACATGTTTGTTAAGGTACATGAAAGTTCACATGTTCGAGAAGGCATTTCTGCCCCCCAAAAACGTATTTTGATGAGAAAAAAATGTGTTTGTTCAAATGGCTCTCCTGTGAAGTAGTGACACGCGACATATGCCTAGTTTCCTGAAATGGGTCACATATTAGGCCCAGTCTTTGGAACGTTGGTTTTCCTAGATATGGCTACTAGATTGTGATAACTACATGCAATGGATTTGGATACTGCTTTAAAGTAGATGTGATCAATACATGTTGATGATTTCCTTCCTGTGCTGTAACTACCCTGGTAGTTTGACTGATGACCTGAACCAGGTTGAAGGCACTAGTTAGTTTGAGGAAGCCATAGGTAAAGGAATCTGGTTGATATCCCTTTAAATGGACGAAAGGCAGGCAATGGAACAGTGATTTTTCAAAATAAGAGGCACTTCTGGGTTGGCTTTCCTCAGGTTTCGCCTGCAAAATCAGTTCTGTTGTACTCACAGACAATATTTTGACAGTTTTGGAAACTTTAGAGTGTTTTCTATCCTACTCTGTCAATTATATGCATATTCTAGCATCTGGACCTGAGAAATAGGCAGCTTACATTGGGAATGTTATTTTTCCAAACATAAAAAGTCTGCCCCCTAGCTTCAAGAGGTTTTAAGGGCTTGTAAGTAAGCATTTCACAGTGAGGTCTACACCTGTTGTATTCAGCACGTGACAAATACAATTTGATTGTAACCAAACTCAATACTGCTTGATGACAAGCTACTGAGGGCTATATGAAGGGAGAGTAATCAGGATGGTGATGAAGTCCAGGTGTGCGTAACGATGGGGAGCAGGTGTGCGCAATATCGGTTGCCAGGACTGGTGGTTAGTAGACTGGCAATGGCGAGCGCTCAAGGGAGGGAGCAGGAGTATGCATGACAGCACCCCCCGATGCGTGGCTCCTGACGCAGGACGACCCCAGCCTGGAAGACAGCCCCGAGGTCGAGGAGCGGCCCGGACAGCGGAGATGGCAATTCCGGATCATTGCCATCGGGGCCCAAGAGTGCTCCTCAGGACCGTACTCCTCCCAGTCCTCCAGGTACTGGAGCCAACCCCCATGATGTTGGGAGTCCAGGAGTGAACTAACAGCATAGTTGGGGGTCCCCTCGATGTCCAGGGGAGGCAGAGGGGTGTCGCGGGAGACAGCATCAGCCAGGGGACCAGGAACCACCGGCCTGAGGAGCGAAACATGAAAGGAGGGCGAGAGTCGGTAGTTAGTGGAGAGTTATAATCTGTAGGTTACGGGGATTGCCATCTCCGCCAACCGGACCAGCCCGCTCCTCGACCTCAGGGCTGTCCTCCAGGCCGGGGTCGTCCTGCGGCCTCACGTGGGCATCATTCCAAACCACCTCTGAGCTTCAGTCTGGCTCGGGGTTCACGAAGCCAGGGGTGGCTGAAATCCCAGAACACACTGGAAGGGTGTCAGCCTGGTGGAAGAGTGACGGAGTGAATTCTGGGCGTACTCCTCCCAAGGAAGGAACCGGGCCCATTCGTCCTGCTGGTCCTGGCAGTGACTCCTAAGGAACCTCCCCAGCTCTTGGTTCATTCTCTCCACCTGCCCGCTGGACTGAGGCGGTTACCCGGAAGTGAGGCTGACCGTGACCCCCAGCTTCTCCATAAAGGTTCTCCTGGATATTGGGCTGGAGGGCAACCACAGGACTCTCAGATGTGGAAACATAGGTTTAAGGGAAGCAGATCTTCTGACATCCTGGTGCCCAGGCAGTGATCTCCATCCTCGACTAGGAGATTGGGTCGTAACAATGGAGCCACGAGAGGCTGAGGATGACTATGTACGGGTGCCTCGGTGATGAGGAATGGAAGGCTTTCTTGGTGCAGGGGTCCCACGGTGATGGTGAGTGGTGCTGTGATGTGCGTGATAGTGCCAGATCCCAATGGTTGATTAACCGAAGTTTGGGCCGGAAAAGAAGAGCAGGTACGAGGTGATTTTCAGGAAGGAGGCGAGGGCCTGGTCGATGAAATTCCCTGCGGCACTGGAGTCCACTAGAGCTGTGGGGACAATACAGGAGGGACAGCCAGCCAGTATTTATTTTATTTAACAAGGCAAGTCAGTTAAGAACAAATTCTTATTTACATTGACGGCGCTCTCGAAGAAGGTTATCCAGACGGATGGCCATCACTATGAGAGTGTCCAAGGAAAGGTTGTTGTCCCGACACGCCAACTTCATCTGGACCTCTTCTCGCAGTCCTTTTCGGAATAAGATGCGGAGCGCCTGCTCATTCCATTCTCTTGAGGCTGCCACAGTCCTGAAGGTGAGGGTGTACTCCGCAGTGGTCTGGGATCTTTTTCCAGATGCACAAAAATCTTCTCTAAAATGTTGTGCAAACAATTGTTTACATTACTGTTAGTGAACATTTCTCCTTTGCCAAGATAATCCATTCACCTGACAGGTGTGGCATATCAAGAAGCTGATTAAAGGGCATGATCATTACACAGGTGCACCTTCTGCTGGGGACTATAAGAGGCCACTGTAAAATGTGCAGTTGTCACAACAATGCTACAGATGTCTCAAGTTGAGGGAGAGTGCAATTGGCATAGTGACTGCAGGAATGTGCACCAGAGCTGTTGCCAGATATTTCAATGTTCATTTCTCTACCATAGGCCGCCTCCAAAGTCATAAGCTGCCTCCAACCGGCTTCACAACCACAGACCACGTGTATTGCGTTGTGTGGTCAAGCGGTTTGCTGATGTCACCATTGTGAACAGAGTGCTCCATAGTGTCACGCCTGCGCCCCCTCTCTGGCCTCGAGGGCGCCAGGCAGCCCATCATTACGCACACCTGTCACCATCATTACGCACATCAGCGCTTCATTGGACACACCTGGACTCCTTCACTTTGTTGATTGCCCCCTCTGTTTGTTCCTCAGTTTGATCCCCGTGTCTGCATTAAAACTTCTTAGGGATAGGGGGCAGTATTCGGAAGTGTGGATGAATGAGGTGCCCAAAGTAAAGCTAGGATATGCATATAATTGGTAGTATTGGATAGAAAACACTCTGAAGTTTCCAAAACTGTTAAAATAATGTCTGTGAGTATAACAGAACTGATATAGCAAGTAAAACCTGAGGAGAATCCATCCGTAATTTATTTTTCTGGAGGTGACACCATTTATGGGAAAATCAATGGAATTCCTCCCAGATTGCAGTTCCTAGGGCTTCCAGTTTCTAGGGCTTCCAGTCAGTCTTTAGAAAGAGTTTCAGGCTTGTTTTTTGAAAAATGATCTAGAATTTGTAGTTTCTAGGTGGCTCCCATTTTGGCTGTAGTATTGTGGCGCGCACTTCGTTCATTCTCCGTCTTAAATTGTATTGTGTATTTACATATTAGGGTACCTGAGGATTGATTAGAAACGTTGTTTTACTTGTTTGGACGATGTTTATTGGTAACGTTTGGTATTCATTTGTTTGCATTTTGAACAAGGGTAACCGGTGAAATACTGAGTCAAGCGTGCCAACTAAACAGACTTTTTTGGGATATGGAGAACAAAAGGACCATTTATTATGTAGCTGGGACCCTTGTGATTGCAAACAGAGGAAGATCTTCAAAAGGTAAGTGATTTATTTTATCGCTATTTCGGACTTTCGTGATGCCTCTGCTTGTTTGGAAAATGTTTCATGTTTTTGTACGCGGGGCGCTGTACTCTGATAATCGCATGGTATGCTGTCGCCGTAAATCCTTTTTGAAATCTTACAACACGGCTGGATTAACAAGACGTTAAGCTTTGAAAACGATGTAAGACACTTGTATTTTCATTAATGTTTAATGTTACGAATTTTGTATTTCACACTGTGCAATTTCACAGGAATTTCACAGGCTTAGCCCAAAGAGGTTTTAATATCGTTTTGTTCCCCCTGTCCAGACGCTGTTCTTGTTTTGTTATATGTCCATTTATCCATTAAAATCTTCACTCCCTGTACTTGCTTCGTCTCTCAGGGTCTGTCCTCACACATGGTGGGGATATTGATATGTTTGGCATAAGCTACGGACAACAAACACAATGGCAATTTGAATGCACAGAGATACCGTGACAAGATCCTGAGGCTCATTGTCGTGCCATTCATCCGCCGTCATCGCCTAATTTTTCAGCATGATGTAGTATGCCACCATGTCGCAAGGATCTGTACACAATTCCTGGAAGCTGAAAATGTCCCAGTTCTTCCATGGCCTGAATACTCAGACGTCACCCATTGAGCATGTTTGGGATGCTCTGGGTCGATGTGTACGACAGCATGTTCCAGTTCCCACCAATATCGAGGAACTTCGCACAGTCATTGAAGAAGAGTGGGACAACATTCCATAGGCCACACTTTAACAGCCTGACCAACTCTATGCGAAGGAGATGTGTCACGCTGCATGAGGCAAATGGTGATCACACCAGATAATGGCTGTTCCGGTCGCCACCCCCACCTTTAAAAAGGTTACTGTGAACAACAGATGCATATCTGTATTCCGAGATGTAAAATCCATAGATTACGGCCTAATGCATTTCAATTGAGAGATTTCCTTATATGAACTGTAAAAAAAATCGAAAACATTTAGTGTTTTTTTGTTCAGTATACACTACTGGTCAAAACTTTTAGAATACCTACTCATTCGAGGGTTTCTTTATTTTTACTATTTTCTACATAATAGAATACTTGTGAAGACATCAAAACTAACACATATGGAATCGTGTATTAATCAAAAGTGTTTTACAAATCAGAATATATTTGAGATTCTTCAAATAGCCACCCTTTGCCTTGATGACAGCTTTGCACACTCTCAACCACCTTCATGAGTTAGTCACCTGGAATGCATTTCAATTAAACAGGTGTGCTTTGTTAAATTAATTTGTTGAATTTCTTTCTTTATGTGTTTGAGCCAATCAGTTGTGTTGTGACAAGGTAAGGGGGTACACAGAAGATAGCCCTATTTGGTAAAAGACCAAGTCCATTTTATGGCAAGAACAGCTCAAATAAGCAAAGAGCAACAGGCCATCATTACTTTAACTTCTTAGGGCTAGGCCCCTTTTTTCTCCACTTCCTGTCTAAATAACGTGCCCAAAGTAAACTGCCTGTAGCTCAGGACCTGAAGCCAGGATATGCATATAATTGGTACCATTGGAAAGAAAACACTGACGTTTGTAGAAATGTTAAAATAATGTAGGAGAATATAACAATAGATATGGTAGAAGAAAATTCAAATAAAAACCAACCGGGATTTTTGGGGGGAAATTCTTGGAAATTCGTGTTTGCGCGCGTTATGAAGACATTACGCACCTGCTAAAAATCTGTTTCCTATTGAACATACTATAATATTACTTACGGAGAGAAGTATCTGAGGAGTAAATAGAAACGTATTTTGAACAAGTGGATTACTCAAATCGATGACGCCAAATAAACATACTTTTTGGATATAAAGAAGATTTTATTTAACAAAACGACACTACATGTTATAGCTGGGACCCTTTGGATGAAAAATCAGGGGAAGATTTTCTAAAAGTAAGTGAATATTTAATCGTTATTTGTGAATGTGCCGGTGGAAAAATATTTTGATGTGGGGCGCCGTCCTCAAACAATCGCATGGCATGTTTTCTGTAATAGCTACTGTAAATCAGTGAGATTGCAGTGAGATTAGCAAAAATTGAAGCTTTCAGCCGATTGACACATATATGTACTAGCGGGACCCCTAGCCCTTTAAGACATGAAGGTCAGTCAATACGGAACTTTGAAGTTTCTTCAAGTGCACTCGCAAAAACCATCAAGCGCTATGATGAAATTGGGTCTCATGAGGACCGCCACAGGATAGGAAAACACAGAGTTAACTCTGTTGCAGAGGATGAGTTCATTAGTTACCAGCCTCAGAAATTGCAGCCCAAATAAATTCTTTATGGAGTTCAAGTAACAGACACATCAACTGTTCAGAGGAGACTGTGAATCAGGCATTCATGGTCGAATTTCTGCAAAGGAACCACCACTAAAGGACACCAATATGAAGGAGAGTTGCTTGGGCCAAGAAACACAAGCAATGGACATTAGACTGGTGGAAATGTGTCCTTTGGTCTCCAAATTGGAGATTTTTTGTTCCAACCGCCGTGTTTTTGTGAGACGCGGTGTAGGTGAACAGATGATATCTGCATGTGTATTTCCCACCGTAAAGCATGGAGGTGGTGTGATGGTGCTTTGCTGGTGACACGGTCTGTGATTTATTTAGAATTCAAGGCACACAACCAGCATGTCTACCACAGCATTCTGCAGCGATACTCCATCCAATCTGGTTTGGGCTTAGTGGGACTATCAATTGTTTTTTAACAGGACAATGACCCAACACACCTCCGGGCTGTGTAAGGGCTATTTGACCAAGAAGGAGAATGATGGAGTGCTGCATCAGATGACCTGGCCTCCACAATCCCTCGACCTCAACCAAATTGAGATGAGTCAGACCACAGAGTGAAGGAAATGCAGCCAACAAGTGCTCAGCATATGTGGGAACTCCTTCAAGACTGTTTCCTTCAAGCATTCCAGTTGAAACTGGTTAAGAGAACGCCAAGAGTGTGCAAAGCTGTCATCAAGGCAAAGGGTGGCTATTTGTAGAATCTCAAATATATTCGGATTTGTTTAACACTTTTTTTGGTTACTACATGATTCCATATGTGTTATTTCATAGTTTGAATATCTTCACTATTATTCTACAATGTAGAACATCATGAAATTAAAATTACCATTGAATGAGTAGGTGTTCTAAAACTTTGACCAGTAGTGTATATTACATAGTGTAATTGTATAATTTATCATTCTGCAGCAAAGTTGTCTTTGTAACTAACTTTCTCTGGTGACTCATTGGTAATACTTGTGCCTGTGGTATGAGATAAATCATGTTAAATATTATACAGTATCATTGCTTCCAAGAAAGGAGGGTAGAAGTGCAGAAATGTAAAACTTCACTGACTCACACAAAACTACAAAATGTCTTTGTTTAATAATTTGAGCTAACAAAAAGGTTAATAAAGGCTGTTGTGCACTTAAAGTCAGACCACCTCTTTGGGTCTAATCCTGTACAAGTGGCTGGGGTCAGGATGTTTCAGGCACATTTTGAGCACTTAATGTGCTCCCTTACCTTTAGACAACCTTTTTAATCTTATTAGACAAATGACTGGGTCCGAGCACTGAGGTCCTGTTGCCTGTACTCAGACTGCGTAATGTGTGATTAGCCTTGACGTGTGCTACTGCGAGACGAGCCAATCCCATCCTTTGAAATTAAAGTCTGGTGGCGTGAGGCTAATGCTAACCCTAGCTTGTGCTGTTTGGCCAAAACCATTGCGCCAGGAGTTGACTTCAATCACATGACCACTTTGATGGGTCCTGACCTGAAGGGGCAAATGATTCAGGTAAAGCAAGTGTGAAAACCCCAGGGTATTCAACAAATGGAAATGCTCACCTGTCACGTTGTAATCAGCAAGACCAGATGCTACAATGTTAGCCGTTCAGTTTTAGCCACACTCCCAAAAGATCTCAGCATGCTATTATTCTCTGGTGTTCCATAAAGAACAAAACATTGTCTTTGTCTGATTTCGTAGACAACACCTTACGCTTTCACCCTCAATCAAATGATAGTGCTGTGAGGACCACTGTAAACATCGGGCTAATTGGGCTAATTGAGGAGCTCGTCTCAGCTCATTGCTCTGGTGACTGACATAAGGAATCCGCCACCACAGGACAATGGACTCATGATCTTGAGAGCTTTTAGGGGTCAGAGAGTCAGTGGGCCAAGGAAGTAAGTGCTTCGATGTCATGTTATTCCCAGCACTGGTAATAAAGTTCCCCACTATTCTCAATATAAGAACGAGAACTGTTTTTCCTACTGCTGCAGTACATATGACGTATAAATAACATTACAAAAAAAACAAAAATACTGATTCCTTTGGCTGCTGTCAGAAAAACGTGACTCCAACAACTTGAACAATCCGCTAAATCAGAATTACATGTGGGAAGGTTGGAAACAAGTTGGAACACTTTCACAGTAAATGCTGCATAGGTTGGCTTAATCGAACTACAATGTGCAAACGGAATGAATCCTGGCTACGGGTTTCTCAAATTAGCATTGCGTAACTGCTTTCAAATATGGCACAGATCAAACAATCGGTTGAATGACCTGTAATGTGCATGTATATTCCAGACATTACATGCCTTTGAGACAATCCTTAGTCAAAAGGGGAGTTTCGATATAGAAACTGGAAAATAACTCAGCACCCCAAACACAATAAAAACACTTGAGTGTACAGTAGACCACTTAAAGTACTTACTGTATTTTGTAGGTTGTTAGTTTACAAATAAATATCACAGTACTCAGTTCAGGTCAAGTAAAAAGGCACAGCACGAAGTGAGGTTACTAGTGAAGGCACAGCAAAAGCACAAACCGTGAGAAGCCACACAAGCTACAGAGTGCGAGATTTCAGTAATTACGTTTATTTTTTTACCTACCCAGAGTCAGCATTGTCGTGTATTGATGAGACTTACTGAGATAGGATGTCACCACGTAATTAAAGGAATGTGAGGGGTTACACGGATAGTATGGCGTGAAGACATGAAGTTTGAGTCTGGTTGATTTCAATCGATATAATGTCTTAGCTTTCAACTCGTGCTAAGTATAAAATTGAACAATGGCGATGAGGATAACGTTTGAAAACTATAGTCAAATCTGAAAAGTGAGTTAGTGTCGTCGAGATGGAAAACCCTGTGCCAAAGTTTGACTGCTACAGTGAGCCTGCTACACTAGGTCCACGCTGGACCAAGGGGTTGATGGCGTTTGAGCTGTTCGCTGATAGTAAAGGATTAATACTGTCCGGTGACGTTGATTCGGTTACAACGGAGGAGAGCTTTGCGTCTACATCATGCTGGGACAGATGTGCAGGACATTTTCTTCACACTCAGACACCGGAGAACACCAGGGCTGTGGCTGCATTAAATGCATACTTTGTGCATTCGTGAGACAGACATTTTATCAACTGACACAGAAAACTGGTGATACCGTTCAGCCATTTGTTACTCGTCTTAGACAAGCAGCTAAAGACTGACTTTGCTGGAGATAAGGACAATCAGATGAGAGATGCCATACTGAGCAAGTGAAATACTGAATATGTGTGCTGAAAACTATTGGAGGGCCCTAGGCTAACATTAACACATTCACTTCGAGCTAGCCGCACAATGTGAAAGAATTGAAGTGCAAATGGCAGCCATGCATGTGAGTACAGATGCCAAAGATGAGACTGTGCATCATGTTTCCAAAAAGGAGAGGAAATACCACAAAAATGGCCTTAAACAGAATGCAGAAGGAAAAGACCAATTAGAGGTGTGCTATCGTTGTGAACATGCAGATCATTTTGCAAAGGATCCTGCTTGTCCAGCATGTGGGCAGACCTGGACCATTTTGCAAAAATGTGCAAGAGCAAAGGTTCCTTGAAACAGACTGAAATATGTAAATTCAGAGGAACAAAAACAGAGACTATGCATTTGTGGTAAATGAGAACTGTAACTCAGACAAGATCAGGCTCTCAGTGGGAGGGGTCAGTTTATTAATGTTAATTGACTCTGGGGCCACGAGTAATATAGTAGATGAGAGCACATGGGAAATGTTGAAAGCCAAGAAGTAAGGTGCCGTTCATCACTGACTGATTAAAAGCTATATGCATACTCATCAAGCGAGCCAGGACCAGTAAAAGGGGGTTTTCACATGCCAAATAAAGATAGGCAAGTGCAGCACACAGGCTGAGTTCACTGTGATATGTGGACGCGGCGTACCGTTGCTAGGTAAAGAGACTGCCATTAAATGGGGTGTGCTAAAAGTGGGTGTTGACATAGCAGCAGTGACAGATGTAAAAATTCAGATCAAACAACCTGGGGTATTGCCGTTTTAAGGGGTGGGTAAGCTAAACGTGACACCAGTAGCACAGGCCCTTAAGCGTGAACCATTCCACCCGAGAGAAGCTGTGGGGGAAAAAGATAGAGGAACTACAAAACATGGACTTAGAGAGTGGATGGTGCCACACCATGGGTGAATCCTGTAGTGGTAGTGCCAAAACCGGATGGTTTACGACTGTCTAGACATGAGACAAGCATGAGACAAGCGAACACAGCAATCATATGTGGCAGGTACCCAATCCCCACAGTAGATGGACTTTTGCAAGGAATGAATGGGCCTGTCATGTTCAGTAAACTGGATCTGAAATGGGGCTATCATCAATTGGAACTAACACCAGAGTCGAGAGGCATAACGACATTTGCGGTGCATAATGGTATATACAGAAAATACTAATATTTTGGAGTTTCATCAGTGAGCGAGCAGTATCAACATGAAATCGCAACAGCACTGGCAGGCATCGAGAGGGTGGAAAACATATTGGATTACATCATCGTCCATGCCCGAGACAAGGAGACCCATGACCAGCGGCTACATGCTGTCTTCAATAGGCTGGAGAACTGTGGGCTGACAACTCAGAGAAATGTCAGTTCAACATGCACAAAATATGTGTTTATGAGCATGGGACTCACAGAAAGGCATAGGGCCCACAGCTGAAAGTGAGAGCTGTGGTCGAGGCCAGGGAGCCCAAGACGGCATCGGAGGTTCGTAGCTTTCTAGGTTTAGTGGGCTACAGCAGTAGGTTCATTCCCCAGTTCTATACACTCTCAGAGCCTCTGCGGAAGTTGACCAAGGAAGCATTCCACTTCGGAACAGAAGGCATTTCAGACATTAAAAGAGAAACTGGCTGAAGCTGTGACACTTGCGTACTTTGACAAAGACATGACCACAAAAGTATTAGCAGATGCAGGACCAGTGGGCCTAGGAGCTGTGCTTGTGCAAGAACAAGGAGAAATGGTGCCAGTCTGTTATGTGAGCAGGAGTCTGTCAGAGTGTAAACATACAGTTGAAGTCAGAAGTTTAAATACACTTAGGTTGGAGTCATTAAAACTCGTTTTTCAACCGCTCCACAAATTTATTGTTAACTATAGTTTGTTTTGGCATGTCGGTTAGGACATCTACTTTGTTCATGACACAAGTCATTTTCCCAACAATTGTTTACAGAGATTATTTCACTTATAATTCACTGTATCACAATTTCAGTGGGTCAGAGGTTGACTGTGCCTTTAAACAGCTTGGGAAATTCCAGAAAATGATGTCATGGCTTTAGAAGCTACTGATAGGCTAATTGACATCATTTGAGTCAATTGGAGGTGTACCTGTGGATGTATTTCAAGGCCTACCTTCGAACTCATTGCTTGACATCATGGGAAAATCAAAAGAAATCAGCCAAGACCTCCACAGGTCTGGTTCATCCTTGGGAGAAATTTCCAAATGTCTGAAGGTACCACGTTCATCTGTACAAACAATATTATGCAAGTATAAACACCATGGGACCACTCAGCCGCCATACCGCTCAGGAAGGAGACGCATTCTGTCTCCTAGAGATGCACGTACTTTGGTGGTCGAAAAGTGCAAATCAATCCCAGAACAACAGCAAAGGACCTTGTAAAGATGCTGGAGGAAACAGGTACAAAAGTATCTATATCCACAGTAAAACAAGTCCTATACATCGACATAACCTGAAAGGCCGCTCTGCAAGGAGGAAGCCACGGCTCCAAAACTGCCATAAAAAAGCCAGACTACGATTTGCAACTGCACATGGGGACAAAGAACGTAATTTTTGGAGAAATGAATCAAAAATAGAACTGTTTGGCCATAATGACCATCGTTATGTTGGAGGAAAAAGGGGGAGGCTTGCAAGTCGAAGAACACCATCCCAACCATGAAGCACGGGGGTGGCAGCATCATGTTGTGGGGGTGCTTTGCTGCAGGATGGATTGGTGCACTTCACAAAATAGATGGCATCATGAGGGAGGGAAATTATGTGGATATTTTGAAGCAACATCAAGACATCAGTCAGGAAGTTAAAGCTTGGTTGCAAATGGGTCTTCCAAATGGACAATGACCCCAAGAATACTTCCAAAGTTGTGGCAAAATGGCTTAAGGACAACAAAGTCAAGGTATTGGAGTGGCCATCACAAAGCCCTGACCTCAATCCTATAGAAAATGTGTGGCAGAACTGAAAAAGCGTGTGCGAGCAAGGATGCCTAGAAACCTGACTCCTTTACACCAGCCCTGTCACAAGGAATGGGCCAAAAGTCACCCAACTTATCGTAGGAAGCTTGTGGAAGTCTACCCAAAACATTTGACCCAAGTGAAACAATTTAAAGGCAATGCAACCAAATACTAATTGAGTGTATGGAAACTTCTGACCCACTGGGAATGTGATGATAGAAATAAAAGCTGAAATAAATCTCTATTATTATTTTGACATTTCACATTCTTAAAATACAGTGGTGATCCTAACTGACCTAAGAAAGGGGATTTTTACTAGGATTAAATGTCAGCAATTGTGAAAAACTCAGGTTAAATGTATTTGGCTAAGGTTTTATGTAAACTTCCGACATCAACTATAGATATTCACAAACTGAGCGTGAGGCCCTTGCATTGGTTTGGGCTCGTGAAAGGCTTTACCCGTATGTATACGGCAGGGAATTTGATCTAGTAACTGACCATAAGGCGTTAGAGGACATTTACAGTCTTCGCTCAAAGCCATGCGCTCGCATCGAACGGTGGGTGTCGCGACTTCAACCATATGACTTGAGTTGTCCACATACCAGGGAAAAACATTGCAGACCCTATGTTTCATCTCACTGGAAAGACTGCAGTGAAACACACACAGCAGAGGAGTACGTAAGATTTGCAGCTGTGAACGCAAATCAAAATGCAATGACTACAAGGGTAGTGGAGGAAGCATCAGCTACAGATGAAGAGCTAAGAGAAGTGAGAAATGCTCTTCAGAATGGGTGTTATGAGACATGCCAGGCATATGCACCCATAGCAAATTAACGGTGTGTAATCTGACAATTAGTCCTGAAGGGAAAGCTTCCAGATATAGCTACACCACAGAGTGACCTGGAGACACAGGACTATGATGCCGAGCAGAAAGGGAAATCCAAGATCTATGCAGACAACCGTCGCAGAGCCAAACACTGACGTGGACGTCGGAGATCAGGTTCTCCTAAAACAGGACAAAACAGACAAGTTCACAACAACTTTCAACAAGATACCACACACTGATCAATAAAGAGAGAAACAATGTGGTTGTTCAATCTCCAAATGGAGCCAGGTATTCAAGGAACACAACATTTGTGAAGAGGTATATAATTGAGGAGCCGGATCCACAATCAAAGGACCACACACACAACTGAAGAGACTGTGGAACAGAGTCCTAATCTGACTCCAAACCAGAGACCATCAAAGACCAGACACCAGAGCCAGTCAGGACTCAGACAAATTAAACTGGCACAGACGTTAACAGACTCATTAAATAATTATCCTGTACTGAAAAGGGTAAAGAAAATCAGTATAAACTGAAAAAAAATTGAAATTTAAAAGGACTAATGCGAAGACTGAATGTTTGAGTTATGTTGTGAAAAAAAGTGCAGAATGTTTTGTAAAAAAAAGAAAGTCCATTAGGAGAACAGAAATAAGACATTGAACAGATTATTGATAACAAAGGTTGCTATACAGATAAACAATAAGTGCTGTTGTGCTGTTGACATTGAAGTTCATATCCAAGTAAAGGGGATGGCGTGTATTGATGTGACATACTGAGATAGGACGTCCCCACGTCAGTAAAGGAATGTGAGGGATTACACGGATAGTGATGGAGTAAAGACATTACGTTTCTCTGAGTCTGGTTGATATAATATCTTAACACGAGTTGTAAGTATAAAATTGAACAAGCATGATAGCTGCTCCTATAGACTTCGTCATTGCGCCCATACTAGTTAGCAATGGCTCCAGAAACTACCTTCAAACTGCAAACAGAGATATACAAAATGGTAGCCAAGAGTTCATCGGACTCTGGTTAAGTAGAACAAAGGCTTAGTTGTCAAAACGTAGCACTATCCTTTTAAATGCAATAAGTCGGGGTACCAAATTACAGGCTCAAGTGAACTATTACGTTGGAGCCTTCCCCTTAAATAAACATTTAAAATACATACAATGAAAAGTTGTACAATACCTGGCATAGCTCCAAGGTTTCACACAAAGGAACAAACCATTTTTACTTTAATAGTTCACCAACAAACTCACAAGTTCAAGTATAAAAATCAATTACACAAGGCACAACATGGGCATCATGGGGTCCGCTACCTCTCCCTGATTTGGCTTGCACCCAGATCATATTTTTCTTCTATATTTTTCTTCGGGTTTAACGGCGATTGGCATCCAATGTTAATGGTGCATTCAATATCCTGTCCACCAGCTGGACGGGATATTGACTAGGAAACAAAAAAACATTGCTGGAAAAGGGGAAAACGACATCATACCAAATTAAACATGTCAAATAAGAAAACACATCCCACTTCTTCAATGACAGTCCACCCAAAATGACATCCCTACATAGGCTCAGGAGCCTGTGATGGCCGAACATTCACCGACAGGGTGTCTTGCACAGCCTCGGCTGTGAAATCACAAAGACTCCAAAGAGCATTCAGCGGCGTTCACAATAATTCCAATTTTCTTAGACTTCTCCGCTTGTGCTGTACAGTTATGACCATTGCAATAAATAATACAAGGTCCACCTTTAACATGTAGCATTTCACTATCCTTCAGTTGATGAGAAATCGTCACTGGTCGTGGTGGCTCTACTACCATTGTTTCTTCCCCGCCACTCGTTCCTTCCGATCTTCTCACCGCCCCCAGATAGGAGACACGCAGGACACTCTTTACCCTTGCCACCTCATTCTCCGTCACCCTAACAGGACACTCCAGGAATTCAGGCGCGTGTTCACCTCCACAGTTGCAGCATTTCACATCATTTGGCATATGATACTCTTCCCTTCTGCACACACTTGACACATGACCAAATCTTTTACATTTATGACACTGAAGAGGCTTTATATGAGAAGGGAGAGACTTCATCAAAGAACAGTAGCAAGGATGAAGTGAACTAATTTTCTCCAGTTAGTCGACATGGATCAATTACTCCATCGATGTCTTCAGTAAAAAGCCTTTATTTCTTGAGCCACCCCAGAAATAACCCTGTGATAGCAGGATTACAAGATTGTTATTTATGCACCAAATGGTTGTTTTATATAATAGAGTAAGGTTCTTAGGACCTTCTCTCCTTTGAGTTAACTGAGAGGAGTCTTTATGGAGCTTGGGCTGGCAACTGATTAAGTGATGGCTTGGTGATGAAAAACCTACAGCTGGCATTCCATAGATCAGATGTGGTGGGTGTCATCGAGATAGAGATAGCCTGGAGGAACAGAACAAAGGCCTCAGTATTCCTAATTATCCTGGCATCTGAGAAACAGCACCAGAGGCAGATGACCAGAGGATGAACCCAAAGTGGCTTGTGGTGCCCCCCAGTCTATATGGGTGGGGTGGAGCCAAGCATTCTGAGTATCAGCTATATAAAACTGTGCATTGTCTGTAAAGGGTAGGCTCTCGGCCCAACAGACAAGACTGTTGAGTCAACGGTTTCATTATTGCAATAATGAATCAATATTGAATAAAGATGATTGTTTGAAGAAATGACAGTCTCTCTCACTTGAATAGAGTATTCCACCACACCCCTTTGATAGGTGCCCTGTTACAAAAAACCATACAGGTAACATTCCACTCCGATATCTTTTTGCATCTTAAAACACTCCAACACATTCCACACATTCCGACTCCAACACATTCCAGATTCTCCTTGAGACGGATTTCCCAAGTAGTATTGATCCAAAAACCTCACTCCGACTAAAAACAAGTTTAGTGGTTTCCTATTTTCCGCCACTGCTTTACTTCTTTTGTTTCCCTTTTTCTCCGTCACTGTAACCCACTCATTCTCACTTTCTGTACTATTAGCTTCACCCGACTCACTAGCATTTTCAACCAAAACCTCAGTTTCCACCATCTTCCAACCACTGTTCAACCTGCATGCAGAGCACACCATGTGCTCCTCATTAATAGTGAGGGGCACACGTGTGCTCAATTACCTCGTTGCCTGGAAGCAAGCAGACATACATAATGGATCCCAGAGCACATTCAAGATATAAAAATAAAGAGAGACAGACATTTTTACATTTACATTTTAGTCATTTAGCAGACGCTCTTATCCAGAGCAACTTACAGTAGAGTGCATACATTTTATTACATTTTTTTACATATTACATATTACATTTTACATACTGAGACAAGGATATCCCTACCGGCCAAACCCTCCCTAACCCGGACGACGCTATGCCAATTGTGCTTCGCCCCACGGACCTCCCGGTTGCGGCCGGCTGCGACAGAGCCTGGGCGCGAACCCAGCCCAGCCTGGGCGCGAACCCAGAGACTCTGGTGGCGCAGCTAGCACTGCGATGCAGTGCCCTAGACCACTGCGCCACCCGGGAAACACTCTATATATATATATATACAGTATATATAAATTCCCAGTAATTTATTGGGTAAAAGACCGACATTTCGGCATCACTATGCCTTCTTTAGAGCACATTCAACACAATAGCGTTCAACATCAGTTACATTAATACAGAATCATGTCCAAACAAACATTGCCACAGCCAATGTGAATCCCAACATTGCACAGGAATGTTTGAAAGTTGTAAAAACAGCTAGCTGAAGCTCGTCTGAGTAGTTAGATTCGGAGTCTTCACCTACTATGTATTTAAAATGCTGATTCACTTAGTTCTGGGTTGTCCGGTCATTACAAAATCAGGTTGAGGCCCACAACTGAACACTTGATTGTCACCATACACACACACACACTCACACACTCACCTGCTTCCATTTGAAGGTATTTTATATGTGTGGCGCTAAAAAGAAGACAGAATAAGACAATTATTCTGTACCTTCTACTGGCAATTTGGCCAACTTTTTAGCAGCAAAATGCTCTAATACTTGAAGGGTGCCCTCCACTAAGTGCTGTTTTCATATCTCGCCATAGGTTTTGGGTGTGATTCAGATTTGGACTTCGCTGGTCAGAACAGTACAGCATCTCTTCTTGAACCATTCCTGGGTGATTTTTGATGTGTGTTTGGGGTTGTTGTCCCAAATCCATCAATGGAGACTTGAAGTTTTTGGACACTGGGTTGAAGATTGGACTCCAAAACACCCGACTATAAGCTGATTTCATGATGCCTTGCACACATTCAAGGCTCCCAGTACCAGAGGCAGCAAAGTAACCCCACAGCATTATCAAACCTTCCCCATCTTTGATTGTAGGGAGGGTGTTATTTTTATTGAATGCTTCATTTGGTCGTCTGTAAACACAGCACTGATTTTAGCTCTAATTCTGTTTCCATGGTCCACAGAACACTTTCCCCAGGATTTAGGCTTTTTTAGTTAGGTGGGTTTATGAGAAGTTCAATTCATTCAAAGAAAAGTACACCCTCCCCACAATCAAACATAGGGGAGGTTGGATAATGCTGTGGGGTTGTTTTGCAACTTTTGGTACTGGGGGCCTTGAATGTGTGCAAGACATCATTAAAAAGAGCTGATTATCACAGTGTTTTGGACAACAACTCCATACACAAATCAAAAGAATCCTGGAATGGTTCAAGAAAAAAACGCTGGACTGTTTTGGAATGGCCAGTGAAGAGTCCATCTGAATCACATCCATAACCTATGGCGAGAGTTGAAAACAGCAGTTTGAGGGCACCCCTCAAATGTTAAAGAATTAGAGCAGTTTGCTGCTGAAGAGTGGGCAAAATTGCCAGTAGAAAGGTTCAGGAAGCTCAATGATGACTAAAATACGCATTTATTGGCAGTTGTCTTGGCCAATGGGTGTGCAACCAAGGACTATCTTGGTGGTGCCAATAATTTTGCCAATACCATTTGTCTTTATTTTCTAAATTACAATTGTAAACTTAAATAGAAAATATTGAAAATCCAATAAAAAGGTGTGGAGACTAAACGTTTTTTAATTTTAACTTATTTTAGAAGAAATAGGGAATTATTTCAGAAAAGTGCAAGGGTGCCAATATATTTGGCAACAACTGTACATACATCTGAAATAGTGAGACAAGTATACATGCACCAATGATAAAGCGTGGTGTAAATATGGCCTAGTATAAGCATCAATGAATACGGCAATATGACAGTGATATTTATGCACTACAGCTAGATATTATCTAGCAGGCCTCTGGCGGCTCTATCACAAATAACCACTAGGTAGCAGTACGACGGTAATGCTGTGAAACAATGGGCAGGATTACCTCATCTGGGCATGGACTGGCGATGTCTTAATGATGCCTTCAAGTGGGACGAGAGTATCCAAACTCCAAGGTTGTTAGGATGGATGCCATCATCTTCGTAAAGCATCCTTTGCTTCCAAAAATAGTCCTAATTGGCCACAAAGGTTACCTCAAAAGAGCTGCAGTAGTCTTCAACCACAGGTGTAAGGCAAGTAACCTGCTGAACCTGTTGCAGCAATGGCACAGGTCCAGAGATGACCAGCCGCTTATTGGAGTCTTTCAGTGTTTTAATCAGCACTTTAAGCACTTCAGCATCTCCGAACTAGCCAGCCCAATGGCGTTAGATCCCACATGGACTACATACAACTGCTTCAGCAGCTGGTGTAGGATGGGTAGAAGTAGTTCTGTAATATCCTGTACCCGTGCCCCAGGATAGCACATGCTTTTGGCCACTGGAACCAAAATATCTCTAACCATGGAGAGGCTGACAATAACAGCTGATTGAGGGCAGTTTTGATTGGCCGAGGAGGTGTGGCCAACATTGCAGCCCAACTCTGGCACAACTCTGAGTGGGGTTTAAAAACATAGAGCTGTATCTAAAATCCATGGAAAAGCAAATGGAGTCGAAGTGGGGGGTATTGGATAGAAAGGATTGGGGAGGATTGGGCAGTACCACCTTGCAGAATTGAGATATATAGTGGTTCCTCCTTTATAAGTTGCAACTTTGTCACGCCCTGGCTATAAGAGAGTGTTTTTATAATCTATTTTGGTTAGGCCAGGGTGTGACTAGGGTGGGCAGTCTATGTTCTTTTTTCTAGGTTATTGGTTTTCTATGTGTTTGGCCTGGTTTGGTTCCCAATCAGAGGCAGCTGTCTATCGTTGACTCTGATTGGGAGCCATATTTAGGTAGCCTGTTTTCCATTGTGTGTTGTGGGTGATTAATTTCTGTTTAGTGTGTGTTGCACCTGACGGAGTTGTTTTCGGTTGTCACTTTGTTGTTTTGCTTTGTAGTGTTCAGTTTACTATTAAAATGACGAACACTTACCACGCTGCGTTTTGGTCCTCTCCTTCTCCAGACGACAATCGTGACAGAATCACCCACCAACAAAGGACCAAGCAGCGTGGGAACACGGACTCCTGGACATGGGAGGAAAGAAGGAGCTGGAGGCAGCTAGAGCGGAGCGGCACCACTACGAGGAATTGGCGCGAGGTAACGGGCACGAGAGGCAGTCCCAGATTTTTTTTGGGGGGGGCACAACGGTAGATTGGCGGACTCAGGTAGGAGACCTGAGCCAACTCCCCGTGCTTACCGTGGCGAGAGAGTGACTGGGCAGGCACCGTGTTATGCGGTGAAGCACACAGTGTCCCCAGTGCGCACGCATAGCCCGGTGCGTTACATCGCAGCTCCTCGAATCGGCCGGGCTAGAGTGGGCATCGAGCCAGGAGAGATGATGCCGGCTCAGCGCATCTGGTCTCCAGTGCGTCTCCTCGGCCCGGGGTATACTGCACCAGCCCTACGCACGGTGTCTCCAGTTCGCCAGCACAGCCCAGTGTGGCCTGTTCCAACTCCCCGCACTTGCCGGGCTACAGGGGGGATCCAGCCAGGACGAGTGGTGCTAGCTCTGCGCCCGAGACCGCCAGTGCGCCTCCACAGTCCAGGGCATCCGGTGCCTCGGCCAAGGACAAGGTCTCCTGCATGTCTCCCCAGCCTGGTGAGTTCTGTGTCTGTGCTAAGCACTAACCCTCCTGCATGTCTCCCCAGCCTGGTGAGTCCTGTGCCTTCTCCCAGAGCCAGGCCTTCTGTGTGTCTCTCCAATCCTGTGATAATCCATGGCAAGAAGCCTCCAGTGATAATCCATGGCAAGTAGCCTCCAGTGATAATCCATGGCAAGTAGCCTCCAGTGATAATCCATGGCACGAAGCCTCCAGTGATGATCTATGGCACAAGGCCTCCAGTGATAATCCATGGCACAAGGCCTCCAGTGATGATCTATGGCACGAAGCCTCCAGTGATGATCCATGGCACGAAACCTCCAGTGATGATCCATGGCACGAAGCCTCCAGTGATGATCCATGGCACGAAGCCTCCAGTGATGATCCATGGCACGAAGCCTCCTGTGAAGATCCATGGCACGAAGCCTCCGGTGAGGATCCATGGCACGAAGCCTCCGGTGAGGATCCATTGCACGAAGCCTCCGGTGAGGATCCATGGCACGAAGCCTCCGGTGAGGATCCATGGCATGAGGCCTCCAACGAAGGAAGCTAGTCCGGAGCCTCCAGCGACGCCCTCTAGTCCGGAGCCTCCAGCGACGCCCTCTAGTCCGGAGCCTCCAGCGACGCCCTCCTGTCCGGAGCAGCCGGAGTCTCCCTCCTGTCCGGAGCAGCCGGAGTCTCCCTCCTGTCCGGAGCAGCCGGAGTCTCCCTCCTGTCCGGAGCAGCCGGAGTCTCCCTCCTGTCCGGAGCAGCCGGAGTCTCCCTCCTGTCCAGAGCTGCCGGAGTCTCCCTCCTGTCCAGAGCAGCCGGAGTCTCCCTCCTGTCCGGAGCTGCCGGAGCCGCCCGTCAGTCCGGAGCTGCCGGAGCCGCCCCTCAGTCCAGTGGTGCCCTCTACGAGGGTCTTCAGTCCGGGGCCCCCTGCGAGGGTCCCCGCTCCAGAGGCGCCACCTCCGTCTTGGCCCACTTAGGTGGCGCCTCTGGAGCGGGGACCCTCGCAGGGGGCCCCGGACTGAAGACCCTTCGTGCCATGGATCCTCCTCCACGTCCCGCACCCAAGCCGCCGCCGTAAGGAAGGCCCACCCGGACCCTCCCCTTTAGAGTCAGGTTTTGCGGCCGGAGTCCGCACCTTTTGGGGGGAGTACTGTCACGCCCTGGCTATAGAGAGGGTTTTTATTCTCTATTTTGGTTAGGCCAGGGTGTGACTAGGGTGGGCAGTCTATGTTCTTTTTTCTAGGTTATTGGTTTTCTATGTGTTTGGCCTGGTGTGGTTCCCAATCAGAGGCAGCTGTCTATCGTTGTCTCTGATTGGGAGCCATATTTAGGTAGCCTGTTTTCCGTTGTGGGTGATTAATTTCTGTTTAGTGTGTGTTGCACCTGACTGAGCTGTTTTCGGTTGTCACTTTGTTGTTTTGCTTTGTAGTGTTCAGTTTACTATTAAAATGACGAACACTTACCACGCTGCGTTTTGGTCCTCTCCTTCTCCAGACGACAATCGTGACAACCTTGCGGGTTGCTGCAGCATTCTATGGCAGTTTATTTCATTGTCAGACATTTTTTACGTTAATGCAAGTTAGTGCTAGTTTGACCACCAGAAGGGAACTTTGAGAAGCATTTTATAGTCTCCCATATTAGCATTGCTAGAGAATTTAAAACCTTTTTGTAATAACATAGTACATGGGATTGATTTTAAGAAATGTGGCTTAATTTAATTTGATTAACTTCTCTATAATGACGCTGTACAACATGACCATGTGTGTATGAAAGAGTATTTTCCAGTAAGCAACAATTTGTTTGCCTTCATTAGACAGCTTTATTACAATATTTCTGTAATTCAGTGATATTTGTTCCCATAGTAATTCATTATGGATCCATAACTAAATCAAGATCTGCATTTTGAAAGAGTATTTGTATCATTATTTTATTAACGAAAGCATCAAGATGCTGATATAGAAATACAGTACTGTACAGTATATGCTTTTACATTTGGATAATAAAGCATTTTGAAGATATAAGCCACATGCATTTGTTTATTAGGCTACTGTGCAGTCTGACAAGTAAACATAGCCTACAATACATACTGTAGTAAACATGGGAATGTGCCTAATTCCTTACATAAGGTAGAGCAGGCCATGTCCAGACATGTCCAATATCTTCAATAATGGCTGTACTAGAGAATGCGGCACGTGGGAGACCAGGGTTCAGCTCTCGACGGGGAGGAAGGAGTAGACTGTCCTTGTAAATAAGAATTTGTTCTTAAACTGATTCCATATGTTTTATTTCATAGTTGTGATGTCTTCATTGTTATTCTACAATGTAAAAAAATGAAAAAAGAAAAAGATCCTGAAATGAGTAGCTGTGTCTAAACTTTTGATTGGTACTTGCTTAATTAATTTGATTAATATCATGGTGTTTCTATTCCAAGGTAAACGAAAAACCCTCTGGGTTTCTGTTAGGATGGAACGGAAAATATGGCGCTGTACAACGAGATGGGGATACAGTACTGGGCTATTTAGCTAAACAATCCCCATGTCGTGCAGGCAGGGCATGAGACCAGGGTTAAATTCCCCTGACGGGGAGGAAAGAGTTGGCTGTCCTTGTAAATTAGAATTTGTTCTTAACTTCTTGACGCTAGGAGGCAGAATTTTTATGTTTGGAAAAATAACGTTCCCAATGTAAACGGCCTATTTCTCAGGCCCAGATGCTAGAATATGCATATAATTGACAGATTAGGATAGAAAACACTCTAAAGTTTCCAAAACTGTTATTACTGCTCTTATTTTGAAAAATCCCTATTCCATTGCCTGCCTATCCTCCATTGAAAGGGATATCAACCAGATTCCTTTACCAATGTCTTCCACAGGTTGTGAACAGGCTTTAGACATAGTTTCAAGCTTTTATTCTGAACAATGAGCGAGATTTATCAAAATGCGTCAGTGGATGGCCAGATGTCCTTTGATTAGTTCATGCGTGCGAATGTTGTTGCTCGACATTTTCTTTCTCTCTAGTATTGATAGTTTACCGTCCAGTTGAAATATGATCGATTAGTTATGTTAAAAACAACCTGAGGATTGATTATAAAAAACATTTGACATGTTTCTACGAACTTTACGGATACTATTTGGAATTTTCGTCTTCCCTTCGTGACTGCTGGAGCCTGTTGATTTCTGAACGTAACGCACCAACCAAATGGAGGTTTTTGGATATAAAAATAATATTTATCGAACAAAAGGAACATTTATTGTGTAACTGGGCGTCTCATGAGTGCAAACAACCGAAGATCATCAAAGGTAAGCGATTAATTGTATGGCTTTTCGGACTTTCGTGACCAATCTACATTGCTGCTAGCTGTTCGTAATGTTTTGTCTAGTGATCGATAAACTCACAAACTCGCTTGGATTGATACATGAGTGTGTAGGTGTGGGTTATAGGGTGTCTAATTGTTCAATTTTTTTTCAATATGGGTGATTTAAAATAGCCTGTTTTGTTTTTGTACAGACATCACACCCTTACAGCACCCCTATCTGACAAGTTGAAACCAAAGGGAGAGAAACTGTGAATAAAAATAACTGCAATTGACATAGCTATGTGAATGGCTCTTAACCTTTCTAGCGCAGGCGTTCCGCTAGTGGAACCCCTCGACAACATTCCGCTGAAAAGGCTGCGCGGGAAATTCAAAAATATTTTTGGGAAATATGTAACTTTCACACATTAACAAGTCCAATACAGCAAATGAAAGATAAACTTCTTGTTAATCTACCCATCGTGTTCCATTTCAAAAAGGCTTTACAAAAAGGCTTTTATGTTAGTTCAGAGCCAAGTCAAAAAAACACAGCCATTTTTCCAGCCAAAGATAGGAGTCACAAAAAGCAGAAATATTGATAAAATTAATCACTAACCTTTGATGATCTTCATCAGATGACACTCATAGGACAACATGTTACACAATACATGTATGTTTTGTTCGATAATGTGCATATTTATATCCCAAAATCTCAGTTTACATTGGCGCATTACGTGCTGTAATGTTTTGATTCCAAAACATCCAATGTTTTTGCAGATAGCCACAGAAATCCCAGAAATACTCATAATAAACATTGCTAAAAGATACAAGTGTTATTCACAGAATTAAAGATAGACTTCTCCTTAATGCAACCGCTGTGTCAGATTTCAAAACAACTTTACGGAAAAAGCATAACCTGAGTACGGCGCTCAGAGCCCAATCCAGCCAAAGAAATATCCGCCATGTTGGAGTCAACAGAAGTTAGAAATAACATGATAAATATTCACTTACCTTTGATGATCTTCATCAGAATGCACTCCTAGGAATCCCAGTTCGACAATAAATGACTGATTTGTTCCATAGAGTTCAGACAAAAACTCAAAAAGTTCCGTTACAGGTCGTAGAAACATGTCAAACGATGTATGGAATCAATCTTTAGGATGTTTTTAACATAAATCATCAATAATGTTCCAACCGGAGAATTCCATTGTCTGTAGCAAAGCACTGGAACGAGAGCTAACTCTGTCGGGAGCGCGCGTCACGAGCCTGAGACACTCTGCCAGACCCATGACTCATTCAGCTCCCATTCCCCCCTCCTTTATAGCAGAAGCCTGAAACAAGTTTCGAAAGACGGTTGACATCTAGTGGAAGCCTTAGGAAGTGCAACTTGACCCCATGTATTCGGTAGGCCAAGCTTTGAAAAACTACAAACCTCAGATTTCCCACTTCCTGGTTGGATTTTTCTCAGGTTTTCGCCTGCCATATGAGTTCTGTTATACTCACAGACATCATTCAAACAGTTTTAGAAACTTCAGAGTGTTTTTATCCAATACTACTAATAATATGCATATATTAGCATCTGGGACAGAGTAGCAGGCAGTTTACTCTGGGCACGCATTTCATTCAAAAGTGAAAATGCTGCCCCCTATCCCAAACAGGTTTTAAGATAACCTTCGAGCCGACTAGACACTTATGTAATTGTGATGAACTGTGACAATATGTTGGTTGCACTGTGATTCATTAATCATATGCTGCCTTCCCTGCTCCTATGTTCTTACCTCTTTCCCTGTCTGTCTTTTACACCTCTCTCGCCACCTCTTTCTTCCTCTGTTTTTATAATGCACAACAGATGTGCATTGAAGTACAATTTGAACTTGTGTTTATAATATTACATTTATAATATTTATAATGCATGTGTTTATAACACTTGGATAATGAACTTCTTTCAATAAAGTGTTTCACATTCTCTACCGGTTGAAATTAAGTCTCTCATTTGATGAAATACTACACCTATCCTGTTTATCAGATCAATGCCGATGAATGGCATTAGATATTGAGATGAACCAGTTTGAGAGTATTTACTTGATGCATAGGAAGTGTAGTGTACTGTTTTTATTTATTATATTTCTGTATATATGAATTACAAATCAGCCATTAACTAGTTAAATCCTGTTAGAAACAGTCTATTAGTTACAATGTGTAACCATTGATGCCCAGGACCAAGATTGGTAAACACTGTTGAAGTGTATAATTGTAATACATACATGCAGACACAGCATTATTCAAAGACTGGAATTTGATACTCCTGGTATTGGATATGACTGAAATATAATCTCAAAGACATTCATACCTAAACTGCACCTTTATTTGCCAAGGTAGAGTACATGATCAGTGAATATATTAAATGTACAGGCTACAACGTTATAAAGTTATATTATACTCAATCCATAGGCTTCATTAATGTCATTCAGACTGTTTTGAAGTTGATACAACTGGCTATGATAGCTGAGGTTCATAGCCAGGTTCTGAACTAATATGTATACCAAACATTTGGGTCCATACACAGATTGGCTAGATAGCTAGCAACACATCCATAGGCATACAGGTATGTTTTATCCTCCACTGCACAATAAGCAAGAACATAGCTAGCTACGTTATTTCATCAATCTGCATTGCATGGCAAATATCAGCAAGGCAAGCTTACAAAATTGTACATTCAATTTACAGTAAATGCTTTAGCTAGCAAGATTCTTTACATTCACTGTTTCAAAAGACAACAGCCTGGTTTGCTGGTTGTTTCAGGAGTCCCTAAAACATTAAACAATCAGAATTACAATTTCATACTCATGTCACAGCACCCATAAAGCTAGCCAACTAACGGTGACTAACCCCATTCACGTGTAACCGATGTGAAATGGCTAGCTAGTTAGCGGTGGTGCGTGCTAATAGTGTTTTCAATCGGTGACGTCACTCGCTCTGAGAACTGAAGTAGTTGTTCCCCTTGCTCTGCAAGGGCCACGGCTTTTGTGGCGCGATGGGTAACGATGCTTCGTGGGTGACTGTTGTTCATGTGTGCAGAGGGTCCCTGGTTCGAGCCCAGGGTGGGGCGAGGAGCGGGACGGAAGCTATACTGTTACACACGCATAAAGCAACTAATTCTGTCTTACAGCCTCTCTCCACCAGGTGTAACACCATTTAAAAACAAGAAAGGGACAGGGTAAGGGGGATACCAAGTCATTATTTGCGTCATCACTGCAAGCTATCATGACTCAAAAGCCACTGTTTACTTCTGAAGATCACTTTAGCACCGTCCTAAAAACCCGATTCAAATTCGACACAAACCTTCAAATAGGTATGTAATGACACATTATATAAACTCTTTATAGTGTTTTATTTACATTTTAGAGGTCATAAGGTGATAAGTTGGACAGATCGAGTGTAAAAAGCCATTTCCCCACACGACATCTCTCCTCACTATCACGCAATAGGTTTCGCTTCCCCACCCGCCATTTTAAAAAAGTCCCGACGTAGCTCATTGCCTTCTTGAATCATGCAGAGATGGGAATCATGAAGGCTCATCATTGATTTTGTTGGAAAGGGGAGAAATTGTGCTTTACAATGGTATTGATATTACAGTTGATCTGGAAGTATTACGTTTTTTTGGCGCTAAAATAAGGTCAATTGTACGGACCAGTGCGATGTACAAAAGTGAGTTAGTTAATGTTAGCTGGCTATTGTTAGCTAGTCAGCTAGCTTGCTAAATCGAGATTTTTGTAAATTAACTTTATGATAAAAAAATATGCATAATAGATTGCCTCTACATTAACTAACATATTCCTGTCAACTATACATTTTTTGCACGCTTCTGTAACAGGGTTATATTGGTGATTCCCCTTGCCACTTTATTGTTAAGCCAATGGGTTTTTGGTTTTAGTTTTGTCTTGCCTTCACCTACTCAACATGGCATCTTATTGGCTGGTTTGCGTAGCTTGCTTACGAGGGAGGATGTTTCAGTTAGAATCGTCCCAGTGAACAAGCACCAAACCAACGGTAAGTTGTTGGTTGCAAAGCACTGTACGTCAAAAGTGATTTTTATACTCCCAAGTGATGATTTAAATGTACAATTTATATAAATTTGTTTGTAAATGTTATTCGAACATCACACATAAGATGCAGTGTTTTTTTTTGAGAATATTGGTTGTGCATTTTGGTTGTAAAGAATTCCCGCCAGTACTAGCTAGCAACTTACTGTGTCTGGTGGGGGGGGTTCATATATTTTGTACAGTGCGTGAGTGCAGAGTTGGATGGTGAGCCGTGCATTGCATGACGTGCAATTTTGTGCTGTTCCTATCAGGTACATTGTTAAAGATATTATATTGTATATTGTAATTGTATTATTTTGGTAACTACATGCCCCAGTGAACAAGCACCAAACCAACGTGCGTGAGTGCAGAGTTGGATGGTGAGCCGTGCATTGCATGACGTGCAATTTTGTGCTGTTCCTATCAGAATAAATCTCCATGACTGGTGCTACACGTTGGAATTCGTGTCGAGGATTGATTGTACACAACGCAAGAAGAGTACTGTTACAGTGGTGCCGTGACCGTTCTTCTGGATCGGATCATCCTTCGCTGGATTTCCATCTCAGAACTTCGCCGTGGTTGCCGTTGAAGAACCAGATAAGACGTTGCTGGTGCAGTATAGTGCGATATCGCATTTCGCCACAAGAGGGCGCCACCAACGTTTTATTATCGAAATTGATGATTTCTCTGGCTGAGACACTTCACAGATAAACGATATTACTCTTGTGTTACTTGTTTATTTGCAATTCTAATGTATATCTGATATAAGTAGGGTGAGTTTTACCTGTGTACTAGATATAGGTTAGATTTTGACGTGAGGTTAAAGAAAGAAATATATATATGCATTTTTTTTGCTAGTTACATTTTTATTAGTGTGTTGATTTCCCATTGTTAAAATGGAAGGTGTTGGGAGAGGTAGGGGTTTCCTGTCATTTAATCTGTCACCATCTGTTGGTAGGGGTTCAGGCAAAATTCCAGTTGCTTCTACACCTATGCCTAAACTGGAGGGTTTTGGGAGTTTTGATGATAGTGTACCCATGGAAACGCCCAAGGATGTGTATGACAGAGTTTTGCCAAATACAGGGAGTGGGGAGGTCTCCATGGATTTCATAGCAGACATAGTACAGCAGATTGGTCATTCCATTGGGGAGAACATTGCCTCCTGTTTGGAGTCAAAGGCAATTGTTGGACATGTTGGGGACAATGTTATGGGGAATGCATGCAGCTCTAGGGGTTTGGATGTGTCAGGCCTGAACCTGGTATTGAAGTCTGATATCAGGGAACCGGTGTACTTTCGGGGGGATGGCTCTGAAAAGTGCACAGTGCATGAGTGGGAGGATATGGTCATGGTTTACATGCGTAAGAGGGATGTATCTGTGATGGACCAAGCTGTTGAGGTTATGGGTAGGCTTATGGGAAGGGCCCGCGATGTTGTTAAAGTTGGCATACGCAGCAATCCCTCCGTTGATTTATCTAAAGGCCCGAGTCCCATCTTTGACATACTGAAACAACATTTTAGTGACACTGCTTTTTCAAGCATGCCCCTCGCTGACTTTTATGCCACATTACCTCTGACTGATGAACAACCATTTGAATATTGGCTCAGACTGAACAGGGCTATGGAGGTTGCTGAAGATTGTCTAAAGAGACAGAAAAAGAGTGTTGAAGACCCATCTCGTGAGCTCACAGTCATGTTCATCAGACATTGCCCTAACGCTGAACTGTCCCTTATCTTTAAGTGCAAGCCATTACAGCAGTGGACTGCTGCAGATGTTCATGAGAGGCTGGATGAATACAGGAGGGAGCAGAGGTACTCTCACTTATCTAAGGTGACCCCAGCCATCACAACAATGAAGCAGGAAGTTGGTGCTGTCATGCCGATCACCATGCCTGCTGTGAGGCCCCACATGGAAGTACCCAATACGTTGCCTTACCCAGCCCAGACAATTCAGGGCTCAGCTGAGCCGATGGAACGTATCCTTGCAATGCTGGAGCGTGTGCTGGAGCAGAGACCACAACAGTCTGACCATAGGTTCCAGAAAGGGAATAGGAGCAAAGTGAAGTCTAATGGGCCATGTAACGTGTGCGGGGATGCTGGACATGATACTTACTTTCACTGCAGGGCCAATCACCTCTGCTTTCTTTGTCATGTAGCTGGCCACGCACGCTCTCAGTGCCCCAAGGCCGCAGCTCTGAGCACAGCTGGTGGAGTCCCTACAGTAACCACTGCTCAGCTCCCGGAAAACTAGTAGGCCTGCATGTAGAAGGGGAGAGTGTTGGGCCTTTTGTAGAGTCCCCATCGGTGAGAGCTGTTGATTTGGAGTCTGTATATAAAAGTGTTTGTGACGAAATGGAGACTGAGAAGAGTATCATAATGCAGAACACACAGAGGCTTTCTGCACATGATGATTTATTTTATGCCAAGGTGTTAATAGGAGGAGAAGTGGAAGTGAGAGCTATGCTTGACAGTGGATCCATGGCTTGTACCTTGAGCTCTAGGGTCTTACCTGAACTGTTGCGTGCAGGAGTGTTGAAAAGTCCATTGAGTCCTACAGAGGTAGTCTTGGTTGGTTGTGGTGGGTTGAAGACGAAGCCTTTGGGAGTATGTGAGCTGGAGATGGAGGTGTACGGATGTGTAGTTGCCGTGCCTACACTGGTGGTTGAAGGCCAGAGTGATGACCTCATCTTGGGCAGCAATCTCCTAAAGCACTTGATTCGCCACCTGAAGACGGATGGAGATCTCTGGAAGAGGGTTTATACTCCTGGGTGTGACGGGGGTGAGGAGAGCAAGCTAATCAATATGATGGCTAATGTGGAGAGATGGAGAGACAGTGAAGTACCTGACAAAGTTGGAACTGTGAGACTAAAAGGGGCGGTGACTCTAGAGCCTATGCAGGAGCACTTAGTCTGGGGCAGACTACGAAACACTCAGAATCTATCAGCGGGCAGTGCTGTTCTCATTGAGCCCAGCAGTTCAAGGTCAACACCAAGGTCAATACTAGTAGGGAGGACAGTAGCTCTATTGCGGGGGGATGGGTGGCTCCCTGTTAGAGTGATAAACCCTTCTCAGAAGACCGTGACATTGAGACGAAACGCCACTCTAGCCGATGTCTTTCCTTGCATGGCTCTAGAGGACTTTGACTGTTCGTGTTATGCTGATGAATGAGGACCCAAAGGCGACTTAACAGAAACAGAGTCTTTATTCCAGTCTATAACAAAAACGATAATCCTGGATATAATCTCAGGTAAAGTCAACCAGGAAAACTGAAATCCTCTAGGCAGTAGAGGGGAACAACTGGATACGCGACCACAGACTGCAGGTCGCTTCGGGAAGGCGCAGGCCGTAGCTGATATAGATACCTGCTCACACGCAGCATCTGAAGAAGGCGGAAACACGACAGGGCGGAACAAGGACACAGAACAGCAAACATCAAACAATGATCCGACAAGGACAGAAGCGGAAAACAGAGGAAGAAATAGGGACTCTAATCAGAGGGCAAAATAGGGGACAGGTGTGAAAGAGTAAATGAGGTAGTTAGGAGAATGAGGAACAGCTGGGAGCAGGAACGGAACGATAGAGAGAGAGAGCGAGAGAGGGAGAGAGGGAGGGGGAGAGAGAGGGATAGAAAGAGGGAAAGAACCTAATAAGACCAGCAGAGGGAAACGAATAGAAGGGGAAGCACAGGGACAAGACATGATAATCAATGACAAAACATGACAGTACCCCCCCACTCACCGAGCGCCTCCTGGCGCACTCGAGGAGGAACCCTGGCGGCAACGGAGGAAATCATCAATCAACGAACGGTCCAGCACGTCCCGAGATGGAACCCAACTCCTCTCCTCAGGACCGTAACCCTCCCAATCCACTAAGTACTGGTGACCACGTCCCCGAGAACGCATGTCCATGATCTTCCGTACCTTGTAAATAGGTGCGCCCTCGACAAGGACGGGGGGGGGGGGGGGGAGACGAACGGGGGCGCGAAGAAAAGGCTTGACACAGGAGACATGGAAGACAGGGTGGACGCGACGAAGATGTCGCGGAAGAAGCAGTCGCACAGCGACAGGATTGACGACCTGAGAGACACGGAACGGACCAATGAACCGCGGAGTCAACTTGCGAGAAGCTGTCGTAAGGGGAAGGTTACGAGTGGAAAGCCACACTCTCTGACCGCGACAATACCTAGGACTCTTAATCCTACGTTTATTGGCGGCTCTCACAGTCTGCGCCCTGTAACGGCAAAGTGCAGACCTGACCCTCCTCCAGGTGCGCTCACAACGTTGGACAAAAGCCTGAGCGGAGGGAACGCTGGACTCGGCGAGCTGGGACGAGAACAGAGGAGGCTGGTACCCAAGACTACTCTGAAACGGAGATAGCCCGGTAGCAGACGAAGGAAGCGAGTTGTGAGCGTATTCTGCCCAGGGGAGCTGTTCCGCCCAAGACGCAGGGTTTCGAAAAGAAAGGCTGCGTAATATGCGACCAATCGTCTGATTGGCCCTTTCTGCTTGACCGTTAGACTGGGGATGAAAACCGGAAGAGAGACTAACGGAAGCACCAATCAAACGACAGAACTCCCTCCAAAACTGTGACGTGAATTGCGGGCCTCTGTCTGAAACGGCGTCTAACGGGAGGCCATGAATTCTGAACACATTCTCAATGATGATTTGTGCCGTCTCCTTAGCGGAAGGAAGCTTAGCGAGGGGAATGAAATGTGCCGCCTTAGAGAACCTATCGACAACCGTAAGAATCACAGTCTTCCCCGCAGACGAAGGCAGACCGGTAATAAAGTCTAAGGCGATGTGAGACCATGGTCGAGAAGGAATGGGAAGCGGTCTGAGACGACCAGCAGGAGGAGAGTTACCTGACTTAGTCTGCGCGCAGTCCGAACAAGCAGCCACGAAACGGCGCGTGTCACGCTCCTGAGTAGGCCACCAAAACCGCTGGCGAATAGAAGCAAGCGTACCCCGAACGCCGGGGTGGCCAGCTAACTTGGCAGAGTGAGCCCACTGAAGAACAGCCAGACGAGTAGAGACAGGAACGAAAAGAAGGTTACTAGGACAAGCGAGCGGCGACGCAGTGTGAGTGAGTGCTTGCTTTACCTGTCTCTCAATTCCCCAGACAGTCAACCCGACAACACGCCCTTCAGGGAGAATCCCCTCGGGGTCGGTAGAAGCCACAGAAGAACTAAAGAGACGGGATAAGGCATCAGGCTTGGTGTTCTTATTTCCCGGGCGATAAGAAATCACGAACTCGAAACGAGCGAAAAACAACGCCCAACGAGCTTGACGTGCATTGAGTCGTTTGGCAGAACGGATGTACTCAAGGTTCTTATGGTCAGTCCAAACGACAAAAGGAACGGTCGCCCCCTCCAACCACTGTCGCCATTCGCCTAGGGCTAAGCGGATGGCGAGCAGTTCGCGGTTACCCACATCATAGTTGCGTTCCGATGGCGACAGGCGATGAGAAAAATAAGCGCAAGGATGGACCTTATCGTCAGAATGGAAGCGCTGGGACAGAATGGCTCCCACGCCCACCTCTGAAGCGTCAACCTCGACAATGAATTGTTTAGTGACGTCAGGAGTAACAAGGATAGGAGCGGATGTAAAACGCTTCTTGAGGAGATCAAAAGCTCCCTGGGCGGCACCGGACCACTTAAAGCACGTCTTGACAGAAGTAAGAGCTGTGAGAGGGGCAGCCACTTGACCGAAATTACGAATGAAACGCCGATAGAAATTAGCGAAACCGAGAAAGCGCTGCAACTCGACACGTGACTTAGGAACGGGCCAATCGCTGACAGCCTGGACCTTAGCGGGATCCATCTGAATGCCTTCAGCGGAAATAACAGAACCGAGAAATGTGACAGAGGAGACATGAAAGGCGCACTTCTCAGCCTTCACGTAGGGACAATTCTCTAAAAGGCGCTGGAGTACACGTCGAACGTGCTGAACATGAATCTCGAGTGACGGTGAAAAAATCAGGATATCGTCAAGGTAAACGAAAACAAAGATGTTCAGCATGTCTCTCAGTACATCATTAACTAATGCCTGAAAGACAGCTGGAGCATTAGCAAGACCGAACGGCAGAACCCGGTATTCAAAATGCCCTAACGGAGTGTTAAACGCCGTTTTCCACTCGTCCCCCTCTCTGATGCGCACGAGATGGTAAGCGTTACGAAGGTCCAACTTAGTAAAGAACCTGGCTCCCTGCAGAATCTCGAAGGCTGACGACATAAGGGGAAGCGGATAACGATTCTTAACCGTTATGTCATTCAGCCCTCGATAATCCACGCAGGGGCGCAGAGTACCGTCCTTCTTCTTAACAAAAAAAACCCCCGCTCCGGCGGGAGAGGAAGAAGGCACCACGGTACCGGCGTCGAGAGAAACAGACAGATAATCCTCGAGAGCCTTACGTTCGGGAGCCGACAGAGAGTATAGTCTACCCCGAGGGGGAGTGGTCCCCGGAAGGAGATCAATACAACAATCATACGACCGGTGAGGAGGAAGGGAGTTGGCTCTGGACCGACTGAAGACCGTGCGCAGATCATGATATTCCTCCGGCACTCCTGTCAAATCACCAGGTTCCTCCTGAGAAGAGGGGACAGAAGAAACAGGAGGGATAGCAGACATTAAACACTTCACATGACAAGAAACATTCCAGGATAGGATAGAATTACTAGACCAATTAATAGAAGGATTATGAGATACTAGCCAGGGATGACCCAAAACAACAGGTGTAAAAGGTGAACGAAAAATCAAAAAGGAAATGGTCTCACTGTGGTTACCAGATACAGTGAGGGTTAAAGGTAGTGTCTCACATCTGATACTGGGGAGAAGACTACCATCTAAGGCGAACATGGGCGTGGGCTCCCCTAACTGTCTGAGAGGAATGTCATGTTTCCGAGCCCATGCTTCGTCCATAAAACAACCCTCAGCCCCAGAGTCTATCAAGGCACTGCAGGAAGCAGCCGAACCGGTCCAGCGTAGATGGACCGACAAGGTAGTACAGGATCTGGATGGAGAGACCTGAGTAGTAGCGCTCACCAGTAGCCCTCCGCTTACTGATAAGCTCTGGCTTTTACTGGACATGAAATGACAAAATGTCCAGCAGAACCGCAATAGAGGCAAAGGCGGTTGGTGATTCTCCGTTCCCTCTCCTTAGTCGAAATGCGAATACCTCCCAGCTGCATGGACTCAGTCTCTGAGCCGGTGGGAGGAGATGGTTGAGATGCGGAGAGGGGAAACACCGTTAACGCGAGCTCTCTTCCACGAGCTCGGTGACGAAGATCTACCCGTCGTTCTATGCGGATGGCGAGTGCAATCAAAGAGTCCACGCTGGAAGGAACCTCCCGGGAGAGAATCTCATCTTTAACCTCAGCGTGGAGTCCCTCCAGAAAACGAGCGAGCAACGCCGGCTCGTTCCAGTCACTGGAGGCAGCAAGAGTGCGAAACTCTATAGAGTAATCCGTTATGGATCGATCACCTTGACATAGGGAAGCCAGGGCCCTGGAAGCCTCCTTCCCAAAAACTGAACGATCAAAAACCCGTATCATCTCCTCTTTAAAGTTCTGATAATCGTTAGTACACTCAGCCCTTGCCTCCCAGATAGCTGTGCCCCACTCCCGAGCCCGACCAGTAAGGAGTGATATGACGTAGGCGATCCGAGCTCTCTCTCTTGAGTATGTGTTGGGCTGGAGAGAGAACACAATATCACACTGGGTGAGAAAGGAGCGGCACTCAGTGGGCTGCCCAGAGTAACAAGGTGGGTTATTAACCCTAGGTTCCGGAGACTCGGAAGACCAGGAAGTAGCTGGTGGCACGAGACGAAGACTCTGAAACTGTCCTGAGAGGTCGGAGACCTGAGCGGCCAGGGTCTCAACGGCATGACGAGCAGCAGACAATTCCTGCTCGTGTCTGCCGAGCATTGCTCCCTGGATCTCGACGGCAGTGTTGCGAGAATCCGTAGTCGCTGGGTCCATTCGAGGTCGGATCATTCTGTTATGCTGATGAATGAGGACCCAAAGGCGACTTAACAGAAACAGAGTCTTTATTCCAGTCTATAACAAAAACGATAATCCTGGATATAATCTCAGGTAAAGTCAACCAGGAAAACTGAAATCCTCTAGGCAGTAGAGGGGAACAACTGGATACGCGACCACAGACTGCAGGTCGCTTCGGGAAGGCGCAGGCCGTAGCTGATATAGATACCTGCTCACACGCAGCATCTGAAGAAGGCGGAAACACGACAGGGCGGAACAAGGACACAGAACAGCAAACATCAAACAATGATCCGACAAGGACAGAAGCGGAAAACAGAGGAAGAAATAGGGACTCTAATCAGAGGGCAAAATAGGGGACAGGTGTGAAAGAGTAAATGAGGTAGTTAGGAGAATGAGGAACAGCTGGGAGCAGGAACGGAACGATAGAGAGAGAGAGCGAGAGAGGGAGAGAGGGAGGGGGAGAGAGAGGGATAGAAAGAGGGAAAGAACCTAATAAGACCAGCAGAGGGAAACGAATAGAAGGGGAAGCACAGGGACAAGACATGATAATCAATGACAAAACATGACAGTTCGTGTGTGAATGATGATTCATCAGCAGCTTTACAGCAGCAAGTGCAGAGAACGGCTGATATACTCACTGACTGCCAAGATGACTTGACACTGACTGATGACGGTTCCAGCCAACTTCACGATACTGACGGACCTGACAGTTCAAGCGATCCTGAGGTCTTACGTGACTTAGGTTTGTCTGATATTGATGTCGACTCCTGTCAAGCGTCTCCTGCTGGTAAGAAGAAACTCATCCAGCTCATAGCTGAGTACCAGTCTATTTTTTCCAGGCACAAGTTGGATTGTGGAAAAGCTTCCGGATGTCTTCACCGCATTCAACTGAGTGATGAGAAACCCTTTCGGATGCCCTACCGACGCCTTTCACCAAATCATTATGAGAAGCTCAAACAAGCATTGAATGAGATGGAAGAACGTGAAATCATAAGGAAGTCTAGTAGTGAGTTCGCCTCTCCCCTTGTCCTTGTATGGAAGAAGTCTGGAGACCTGAGACTCTGTACTGATTTTCGTTTGCTCAATGCTCGCACCATCAAAGACGCCCACCCACTCCCTCACCAGGCTGACGCGCTGGCTGCTTTAGGTGGAAATGCCTTTTTCTCGACAATGGACCTTACCTCTGGCTACTACAATGTGGAAGTGCATGAGGATGACCGGAGATTCACAGCTTTTACGTCGCCATTTGGATTGTACGAATACAATCGTATGCCACAGGGGTTATGTAATAGTCCTGCAACCTTTATGAGGATGATGCTAAACATCTTTGGGGATCAGAACTTTCTTAGCCTGCTGTGTTACCTTGACGATGTCTTGGTCTATGCGCCCACTGAAGATCTGGCTATACAGCGCCTGGAAATGGTTTTTGAGCGTCTCAAGGCTCACAACCTGAAGTTGGCGCCAAAAAAGTGTAACTTTCTGCAGAGGTCTGTGAAGTTTCTGGGGCATATCATTAGCGCGGATGGTGTAGCTACAGACCCTGAGAAGGTGAAGGCCATTACAGGAGTAACAGAAGCTGATCTGATGGAAGATGGCACTGACATTCCATCTCAGAAGAAATTGAGGTCATTCCTTGGGATGGTGGTGTATTATCAACAGTTCATTGAAGGTTGCTCGACCATTGCAAAGCCTCTCTTTGGATTGACTACTGGACACAAGGCTCCACGCTGGAAAAAGAAGCGACGCTCACCTGTCAGGAAGTTGACGGCTGCCGACTGGACAACAGAATGCAGACAGGCCTTATTCCAGCTAAAGCAAGCCTTACTGGACCAGGTTTTGTTGGCCCACCCCAACTTCGAAAAACCCTTTCTACTCTCGGTGGATGCGTCCAGCAATGGCTTAGGTGCTGTGCTGTCCCAGGTGCAGGAACAGGGAGCTACAGCGAGACCTATAGCCTTCGCAAGCAAGTCCCTCAGTTATGCGCAGTCGAGGTATCCTGCGCACAGGCTCGAGTTCTTTGCCATGAAATGGGCTATCTGTGACAAGTTCCACCACTGGCTACGGGGACAGCAGTTCACGGTATGGACGGATAATAATCCCTTGACATACATTCTGACCAAAGCAAAGCTTGATGCTTGTGAACAGAGATGGGTCGCCAAGCTGGCACCATACGAGTTTGACATCAAGTACATCCCTGGAAAAATAAATGTTGTTGCAGATGCTTTGAGCAGAGAGCCCTTCGTACGACCCAGTGCACTCCATCGCCTGACAAGGGTCCCGTACGAGACCTTACTAGCTGAAGCCGATGCTGTGCGCACAGACAGAGTGCAAGATGTGTTTCGCTGGTCCAGCCACCCCTTTGACAAATCCTCTGACTCCAACGAAGTGGTCATTAGCTGTCAGGCTACTGTTGACCCCCCATCTGGTGCTTTATCAAGACATGAAGTTGCAGCTGTTCTTCATTCACACAGGTGCTGGGGGGATGAAGTGGGCTCACATGCACTGCTGTTGCCACAGCTTCCACAGGCTGTTATGCCATCAGAGCAGACCGATGTCGATGTTCTGCCACATGACCGACTGATGAGAAAGCAGCGTGATGACAACGTGATCAGCAGAGTGATCTTCTTTGTGGAGAGGGGGAGAAGGCCATCCCGGAGAGAGCGTTCCCATGAGACTGTTGAGGTTTTGTGTCTTCTCAGAAGTTGGGACAAGTTGACCATGAAGATGGGTGTACTGTATCGTGTTTCAAGGAATGTGGTTACAAAGAGGAAAACGTATCTGTATGTGGTTCCAGCCTCCATGAAAGCAATGGTGTTGAAGGGTGTCCATGATGAAGCTGGTCACCAGGGCCAACAGAGAACAGTCTACCTGACAAGACAGAGGTTCTTCTGGCATGGCCTGGAGAGGGAGGTAAAGGCATATGTGAAGTGCTGCAGGAGATGCGTCGTGAGCAAGACTCCTGATCCGGAAGCAAGAGCTCCTCTTGAGAGCATAATAACAACCGAGCCTCTTGAACTAGTGTGCATAGACTTCTGGTCTGCAGAAGATTCTTCAAACAAGTCCTTGGATGTGCTCGTTGTTACTGACCACTTTACCAAATTGGCTCATGCCTTCTTGTGTCCGAACCAGTCTGCTAAGTCAGTAGCTCATCAGTTGTGGAACAACTATTTCTGTGTCTACGGGATGCCTCGCCGTATACACTCAGACCAGGGAGCCAACTTCGAGAGCGCTTTAATAGCCGAACTGTTGAGTGTTGCAGGTGTTCAGAAGTCTCACACCACGCCGTACCATCCGATGGGGAACGGGTCCTGCGAAAGGATGAATAGGACGTTGGGAAACATGATCCGGGCCCTGCCAACAAGAGCAAAGCACAGATGGCCTCAGGCGCTGAAGTCCCTCACGTTTGCGTACAATTGTACAATCCACGAGACCACAGGCTTTGCCCCTTTCCTGCTAATGTTTGGGAGGACGCCAAGACTGCCTGTTGACATAGTCTTTGGCTCTGTCATAGAGAACCCAGAAGTTGTCGACTATGACCAGTTTGTTCAGTCTTTGAGGAGAGATCTGAAAGAAGCCATGAATACAGCACAGGCATCTGCAGCGAAGCAGTTGAAGAGGCATGCTGACCTTTATGACAGAAGAGTCAGAGGAGCACCAGTGGAGATTGGTGATCGAGTGTTGCTGGCTAACAAGGGGGAGCGGGGAAAGCGGAAGCTCGCTGACCGTTGGGAGGATACTGTCTACCTTGTCACTGGGTTGAATGCTGACAGCCACACTTTTAAGATTCAGAACAGCTCCACTGGACGGGAGAAGACGGTACATCGCAACCTGATAATGCCAGTCAACTTCCTTCCTCTTCCCCATGCTGCCGTTGATGAGGGAACAGACATGTCTGGATTAACAGAGTCTGAGGGCATGAATGACAGCCTTATGGTCTCAGCTGCCATGGACACTGCAGTGGATGATGATGCTGAGTACAGAACAAGAGTGTGGGTGTCAGAATTGCCTTCTGAAGGAACAGGTGACACAAGCCTGGAGGGTGATGCGCGATCCTTGGATGCTCAGGATATTCCACCTTTGGATTCGGTGGGAGATATACTGCAGCTGGAAGGTCTGCCTCGGTCAGAGTGTCTTCAAGAATCTGACCGAGACCGTAACAGTGTAGTGAGTGAGCTAATTGACCAGTCTACTTACGATATCCGTACTGACCTACCAAACTCGGACCATTCCTTACCTGATCAGTTACAGACGGACTGTGTTGACAGACCCACTATTGCAACAGTACAAAACACTGTTACCCCTTATGCAGTTGAAGGTAGTCGGGGTCGTATTAGGTCAAGGGCAGGAAGACTATTTAAACCAGTGTCAAGACTGATTGAGATTATGAATCAGCAGACAGTTAGCTCTTGAAGGTTCAATATGTGAATAGAGGGTCAATGGTATTGACATCTTTTATTTGTTTTGCTTTTACATCATTGTGACCATGATTAGAGGTTGCAGGATGGTAATGTGACGGATATGATCAACTCTCTTATGGTAGTTTATTTTATTACTTGGATGTTTTAAAGTCACTGAGTGTACTTAACATGTAACAGGCATGTTTACCTATGAGGGCTAAGGGGATTGATCAACCGCTTTTCACTCTAATTCTCAAGGAGAATAGTCTAATGACTGGAATATTTAGTGACTGATTTAAAGCAGGGTCTGCATCCTTGATATACACAGCTTTACCTTTTAGTTTCTCTATTAGGTAGTATAAAAATATATCAATTTTTTTTTCTCTGGATTATTCTGTACATATGTTGAGTGTTTCTGTATCTGGTATGTTTGCACAGTGCCGTTTTGTATTTTTATTATTTTTCTTTGCAAGTGGAATTCAGTAGGGGGGAGTGTAACAGGGTTATATTGGTGATTCCCCTTGCCACTTTATTGTTAAGCCAATGGGTTTTTGGTTTTAGTTTTGTCTTGCCTTCACCTACTCAACATGGCATCTTATTGGCTGGTTTGCGTAGCTTGCTTACGAGGGAGGATGTTTCAGTTAGAATCGTCCCAGTGAACAAGCACCAAACCAACGGTAAGTTGTTGGTTGCAAAGCACTGTACGTCAAAAGTGATTTTTATACTCCCAAGTGATGATTTAAATGTACAATTTATATAAATTTGTTTGTAAATGTTATTCGAACATCACACATAAGATGCAGTGTTTTTTTTTGAGAATATTGGTTGTGCATTTTGGTTGTAAAGAATTCCCGCCAGTACTAGCTAGCAACTTACTGTGTCTGGTGGGGGGGGTTCATATATTTTGTACAGTGCGTGAGTGCAGAGTTGGATGGTGAGCCGTGCATTGCATGACGTGCAATTTTGTGCTGTTCCTATCAGGTACATTGTTAAAGATATTATATTGTATATTGTAATTGTATTATTTTGGTAACTACATGCCCCAGTGAACAAGCACCAAACCAACGTGCGTGAGTGCAGAGTTGGATGGTGAGCCGTGCATTGCATGACGTGCAATTTTGTGCTGTTCCTATCAGAATAAATCTCCATGACTGGTGCTACACGTTGGAATTCGTGTCGAGGATTGATTGTACACAACGCAAGAAGAGTACTGTTACACTTCATTATGACGTTATAAACACTTACATTTGCTTCCATCCTAGTATTTTTGTCAGCCATCTTTGCTGAAGAAAGTCTCCAGCCTTGGGTCGTCATGGGAACTACTCGATATGATTGGTCATTGTCCAGCGGTCGCCGCTGGTGATTTGCATAAAGTTGGGGAAAGTTGATATTTTTCACCACCTCCCACGCCGCTTTCGCACCGCCCAAAGGTCCCCCGCCCTCTCCGCTTCTCACCTCTTTCCTTCCATTGAAATGAATGGGAAGCGGTGTTTCACCGCGCTAGTGTATCATTCCCGTTAGAGACACAGTAGGACCCAAAAGCATAATCGGTGCTCTATATCCCCGTTGCACTGGTCTGGAGCAATGAAGTGGTGATGCAGGGTACCGTACTAAACCACAAATGACCTCTAAGTCCCGTGGCGTAAGCTCGCAACTTTTAAAGGAGGAACCACTGTAAGGTAATAAGATAGTAAATGTATGACGGTTATAGCGTGCGAGTCCTAACTCTCCTATAAGATGCATTTACTTTTGAAATTACCTGTTTTTGATTTCAATCCAAGAACCTGAAGGAAGTCAGACGTTTAGAATCAACACAGACTATTTTCTAATGTCATGGTAATTATGACTGTATAATGTCCATGTCCTAAAGTGATGCTGTGTTCTCCAAACTCCACCAACTTCAACAAAGGTTAAATAAATGAATATAGCAGGATCAATTCTGATTTGAACAAATACATACAGTATTTTAATGTCAATTAATGGCCTTTAGTCTCTCAGATCTCAATATCAAGGGGCTCAAATGATTGTTTATTTGGGATTGGAGGAAACTAAAACCAAATCCTCAAGAATAGATGGTGATTTAGGCAGCAATACTAATACAGTCAGGGAAAGGAACTTCCTTCCTTAAGGAACTGCCCAGCATTTTTAGCAGCTGTAGGAAGAATATCATACGTCCTAATCTGCATTGTAGTATGGTACTGGTATTACTGTAAATGCTGAACATGCTTTATTTGTTTAGTTTTTTATTTTCTTTTCTTTTTACAATTCAAGGCTTAAATATATTACATTCAATAGAAAATACATGCTGTATTAGTCTAAAGCCTTAAAAAATAAATAGTCCTCAAAAGCCCTAGGAAACCTCCGTTTTTTAATGTATTTCTGGGTAATACACATATTGCCGTCAATCATTTCAGTAACCACAACAAACTCGTTAGTGTTAGAATGTGATTGTACCTATTTCAGTTCCAATGCCTGGTTTTCTCAAATGCATACATCCATATACACCATGCCTTGAGAGATTTAAAGGGTAGGCAGAGAAGAAAAGGCTGACATTGTCTTTATGAATGGAGAACTGTATATAGAGTGTGTTGCCGTCTCTATAAATTGAGTAATGGCACACCATGAAGTGTGGGTTTGTTTTTGCAGGACTTTCCACTCTGCAGATATGTGGAATCCCTGAGAGGTTTGGAGACTGCCAATGCACCAAGTGTCCCTGGCTGGCCTAGAGGATGTTACATAACAGGCCAACACACATACAAACATGCACACCGTATGCACACATTATTTGCAAAAACAGTCATCTTTTTTAAAGTATTTACTATTTTGAATAGATTACTACTTGATATCCATTCTCACGTGTCCCATCTGGACAAGCTCACAGCAACCAGGTGAACTGATGAGGCCTCCTATTCAGATCCCATCTGGTAATGGGTGGTAGGAACTCTCTTTCTTACTGCCCTAATTAAAACTCCATCCCACCAAAAACACGTGAATATTTTAGGTGGTCTTTTCAAACAACTCTTACACTAAAATGGCACTATGATAATTTTCACAATTTCACAGTATCACTCAAACCTCATAGTGTGGAAATATATATAAAGCAAAGGAAAACCACATTTTTGACAGCACTGGTGTATTATTATAAAACATTTCCACCAACAAATATCCCTTAATATTTATGATATATCCAAAAATAAAGTATAGTTGTTGGAGATCGCTTGAACCTATGACATTTCTTGTTTACTGGCCAGTGGACTGTACTAGATATATCACAGGCTTTTTGCAGGTGGAAATCTGCAGTTCACCCGGTTAGTCTCAGCTCATCCAGAACAGTGAGACAGTCTAATTTGTAAGATATTCCACAATTAATTAAGGTGTTTGATTTAATATACCAATTCCAATATGACATGTCCCAACTTAAATCTTTATTAAAAGTATGATCGATTTTTTTTCTTCTTAGATTTGACACAAAACAGACTCCAATTAGTGATTATGTAAATTATTATGGAAAGTCTACTGTGCCTTTTGTGCCACACAGATACAGGTACGTCTGTCAAGGTCAAACAACGCAACCCACACACTCATGCCACATGGAATGTTGTAATCAGGGGCGAAAATCTGTTATCAACTTTGGAGGGGACAAATACATGACATTTTCTCAAGAGCAATTCCTGAGGGGGACACCAAAAGTAGTGCTGTAACACATAGCCTACGATGTAATATGTTAAATGTATATTGAGGAACCATAATCACTACTACTGGATAATTTATAGGTAGTTAACTGAAGGTTTGTCCAAACTTGTTCAAATGTTTAAATCATTATAATACTACTGCTAATAATAGTTAGCAGTGTTGCTTATCAGTCCAGTATGTATGCAGGTATTTGTATTTACAACCAGCAAAACCAAGAAAGGCCAGTTGGTGGCAATGGTACTGTACACTGTGTATGGGTGCAGTTTTCGAAAATACAATGAGCATGGTGCGATCTCATCTCAAAGAATCTCCATTGAGAACCATCACAAAGTTGGTCTCAGTATTGAATTTACCTTTTTATTTGACTTTTTCTGATACATTTATATAGTCATTAAATATGTGCCACTGGCCTGAGTCTACTACAATAGCTTTACACAAACAAAAAGCTCAAAATAAGTACAGTTCTAAAAGTGAAAGAACTACTTCAATGAATAACCCAAATATATCAACCCAAATATCCTTCAAAAATACTTATTTATTGTTCAGTCAGTGTCTCAACTCTTCAAACAACAGCTATGGACAAGTATGTCACACAGAGTATGCAATTTTAAATAAAATAACATAAAATAAATAATTAGTAAGTGTCCTGTCATGTAAAAACTGAAAACTACTCAACAAAATAAACAAATATCATACTATACACCAGGGGTTCTCAAATAGGGGTCTGAGGACCCCTAGGGGTCCCTGATGTAATTGCAAGGGGTCTGTGAAATAAAAAAAAGTGTAATGAATGTATTTAGTACCACAAGGTTTCCAGTAACTTTACATATATTATAGAGGGGGTGGGGGTCCCTGAAGACCACTCCAAACCTTGCCTGCCTTGCCTTAAAATATGCAGTGGTTCCAATACCCAAAAAGGTTGAGAACCACTGCTATACACACTACTGAACAAAATAACCAAACATATGTTTGCGGGTTTCAATGGATCCAACAAATTGCTGGCTGATATTTTCCCTCTTGAGACTGTTCAGCCTGTCTTTAAGTACATTACAGACAACTACGCCATTCAGTCTCTCTTGGCCCATGCTAGCCCGTAGCCAAGTCTTCAACCTGCGAAGTGCACTGAAACTCCTCTCAGCCTCACATGAAGACACTGGCACCATAAACAAAATTCCATCCTCCCCATGGAGCTACTCCCCATAGGCATTCCAGATTTCCAAATGCACAGTCCAAAGGTCCTCCTTTAGCATTACAAGGTTTTCCCTTTTTGTTGGTGTATTGTCCTGGAGCTCCAGGGACAGGGTACACCTCCACAAGTGGGTTGGTAATGACTGTCTGTACAGTCATCTGTTTTACTGTGGCTTGGATCAGGAGAGATTTCAGTGAAGGTAAACACAACATAATACCACTCCCATCACCACTAGTGCTACACCTATCATGATTGACATTTTTGCAAACATTGCTCTCCATTTTTCCAGGATTGAGTCCAACCAGTCCCGGGCATGGGAATCATGTCCAGCATTGTCCTTTACTTCCTGTGATAGTCCTTTCAGCTTGGTCATTGCCTTAGTAAATTAACCATCTGGGGCAGTGTTGTTGGGGATGAAGGTGCAGCATTCATCTCCAAACATAACACAAACTCCACCTTTTTCTGCTAAGAGCCAATTCAAGGCCTGCCTGTTCTGCCATGTCATTCTGCTTGTGGCCTGTACTTGTTCTCCCAAAGCTGTCAATGCAGAGTCTGTATAATTAATTAATCTTTGTTGGTTATAGTAAATATAATTAATCCATTCTAGATTTTTGTTTGGTGCTATCCAGAGAAATATTGATTCAAATCCTGACTTAACCTCAGCTCTCTTGATATTCCTTGGGGATTCCTCTAGGTTGGCCTATTGCATCCAAATAGACCTTGGTGTCAGACTTATATTCTCTCCTTACTCTATGTTTTGTAGTTTTTTTTTTTTGCGTAGTATCACTGGGATTCCATTCAGTGACAGTTATCTGTTGAATCAACTTAAAGGCTGTGCCCAATAAAAAAACACAATCCTCCCCAAAGCAAAAACACAAGAATCACAACCCTCCCCTATTTTGGACCACCCCTCACCCCAGTACATTTTGATTTGTCCCTAACGTTAGCAGGCTAGTTGGTTAGCAACCTTTCAAGCTGATTTATAATAATACATTCATAAAGTGTTTGCTTGTAAGTTTGCTGAAAATGTTATTGTTAAAGTTATACATTTGAAGTTATTTCTGCTGGAGTTTACATTATAGGGATTAGGCTGGCTTTCCGGGTCCTCCATATCATGTCACACCCCGCAAAGGTTTTTCCGGCATAACTTTGGCATTCTTCAGAATTCTTATCAGTTTTACGTAATAACTCGAAAAATAGAAAAGTGATGTGTAACTTTGATGCGTATACTAATGCAAATCCATATGTTACATGAGGTTACGTTTATGCTACCTACCCTTTAAATTATGGAAAAAGTAACTGTATGTTTTCTAAAACTGCTATGTTTAACACATTCTTTTTTCTCTTTAAATATCCACCTCCTCCAAAACCCTTGCAGCTTCCTCCAGAGGTATTGGTGTAAAAAAAAAAGGTGAAACATGCTCTGTTTAACAATATCTTTTCTCTCAACTGCAGCGCAGAAAAGGAAGAGAAAAGCTGCATTGGCCACCTCTGTCACACCGCTCATGGTACCACCCTCAGGTACTTAATATAATTTTTTATCTCAGTTGTATCAGCTACTATTGTGGCTGTAAAACTTTTACATTTGCAACCATGTCAATCCATTTTGTTTTGTTTTTTGGGAGGAGGTTCAAATAAAAGAAGACACCACCTGCTGTGCTCACTGCGGGGAACGTGATCCGCCTGCAAGCCCTCAGCAGGAGCGTAAGTCTGAGGTGCCATGGGAGTGCCCTGATTTCTGTGAGCATTGGTTCCACTGCCGGTGTGTGCAGTGGGTTCCAGAGGTAGCAGTGGAGCTGGACTTTAATTGAGATTTTGTGATGATATAGGGATGGAGGTTGAGATTTTGTAGTTTGTTTGTTTTGATATGTATTTATTTATTTATTAATTTCTAATACATAAAATAGAAAATATTATATAAAACCCATGTATTTCTTCCCTAAATGTTCAAGTGTCACTGCAACACTGTGTTTTCCTTGTTCATGCACAACACTGAAATTGTTTTATTAGATGCAAATTATTTATAGTCATTCATATTTTAGTACTAAACAAAAATATAAAGTCAATAAATAAAGTGATCTACTTTTGCAAAGCATAAGATTAATCTGTAAAACAAATTATGACACATTATTTGGCTGCAACACTTTGAAAGACTGACGAAGAACCATGTTTAAAAGTCCACAGGAGGGCGCACCGGGCTAAGCAATGAAAAGTTGACGGGTAGTCAGCTATCTAGTAAACACTTTGGAGATGAGGTTGGTGTCTCTGATTTGAACAAACTTAAATGGATATATCTTGTAATTTAACAAAATAGTAAGGGCTTCGATATATTACAGTAAATGGAAAAGACATGCTGTATTAGTCTAAAGCCTTAAAATAATTTAGTAACCACAACAAACTCGTTAGTGTTGGAATGTGATTGTACTTATTTCACTTCCAATGCTTGCTTTTCTCAAATGCATATATCCATATACACCATGCCATAAGAGATTTAAAGGGTAGGCAGAGAAGAAAAGGCCTACATTGTCTTAATGAATGGAGAACTGAGTAGTGTGTTGGTGTCTCTATAAATTGAGTAAAGGCATACTATTTTTTTAGTATGGGTTTCCACTCTGCAGATATGTGGAACCCCTCAGAGGCTTGGAGACTGACAATGCACCAAGTGTCCCTGGCTGGCCTAGAGGATGTTACATAACATGCCAACACACACATACAAGCACGCACATGCACGCACACACCGCACTGTAGACACACGTTTATGGGTGAATTGTGCACTTAATGTTCATTATGAGTTTCCATATGAAGCCGTATCATTCCAATGAGTTGTAAATATGTGGTAATTATACCATGATACCTTATCTGGGCCAGCCTAGAACCCTTGGGTTTCTCTATTTATAGCACAGCTATGCCTGTCACGGAGGATCAAGTGACATGGAGAATGAGTGGGGGACACGCTGCTGTACTTCATTATTTACATCTAGCGACATATCACCAGTGGTGTAAAGTACTTAAGCAAAAACAATTTAAAGTATGACTAAAGTATTTTTTGGGGATATCTGTAATTTATTTTATTATAAATATTTTTGACAACTTTTACTTCACTACATTCCTAAAGACAATATTGTACTTTTTGCTCCATACATTTCCCCTGACAACCCAAAGTACTTTTTACATTTTGAATGCTTAGCACGACAGGAAAATTGTGAAATTCAGTCACTTATCAAGAGAGCACGTGGTCATCCATACTGCCTATTGTCTGGCGGACTCACTAAACACAAAATGCATATTTTGTTAGTGATGTCTGAGTGCTGGAGTGTGCCCCTGGCTATCCATACATTTTAAAAACAAGAAAATGGTGCTGTCTGTTTTGCTTAATATAAGGACAGGGGCGAAAATCTGATATCAACTTTGGAGGGGACAATTACATGAAATTTTCTAAAGAGCAATTCTTGAGGGGGACACCAAAAGTAGTGCTGTAACACATAGCCTACATTGTAATATGTTAAATGTATATTGAGGAATCATAATTACTACTACTGGATAATTGATAGGTAGTTAACTGAAGGGTTGTCCCAACTTGTTCAAATGTTTAAATCATTATAATACTACTACTAATAATAGTTATAGCAGTGTTCCTTATCAATACAGTAGTTCCTCCTTTAAAAGTTGTGTCATACCGCTGCACACCTTGCAAGCTGCAGCAGCATTCTGTTTGACGTCATTTATTCTCAGCCATTTCTTCTGTTACTGCAAGTTATTGCTAGTTTGACCACCAGAGGGCATCTTTGAGAAGCGTTTGATAGTATTCCGTAGTGGCATTAGCAGAGAATTTAAAACCTTTTTGTAATAACATAGTATATGGGATTGATTTTAAGAAATTTTGCTTAATTCATTTGATTAATATTATGGTGTTTCTATTCCGAGAAAAACGAAACCCTCTGGGTTTCCGTTAGGATGGAATGGAAAATATGGCGCTGTACAACGTGATTGTCTGGAGTAGGCTATATGATCGGAGGATTCTAAATTATTTGCCTTCATTAGACAACTTTGTTCCAATATTTCTGTAAATCAGTGATATTTATTCCCATAGTAATTCGTTATGGATCCATATCTAAATCGACATCAACATTTTGAAAGAGTATTTTTTATCATTATTTTATTAACGAAATGTGTTTATTTGTTTATTAGGCTACTGTGCAGTCTACAATACATACTGTAGTAAACATGGGAAAAGGCCTAACTCCTTACATAAGGGAGAGCAGGCCATGTCTGTACTACAGAATGCAGGGCACGTGGGAGACCGGTGTTATTTCATAGTTGTGATGTCTTCACTATTAATCTACAATGTAGAAAATAGTCAAAATAAAGCTAAATCCTGGAATGAGTAGGTGTGTCCAAAGTTTTGACTGGTACTTGCTTAATTAATTAGAATAATATTATGGTGTTTCTATTCTATGAAAAACGAAACCCTCAGGGTTTCCGTTAGGATGGAATGGAAAATATGGCGCTGTACAACGTGACAGTCGGGAGTAGGCTACAGGATTGGAGGAATCTAAATTGTTTGCCTTCATTAGACAACTTTGTTCCAATATTTCTGAAAATCAGTGATATCTATTCCCATAGTAATTTGATATGGATCCATAACTAAATCAACATCTGCATTTTGAAAGAGTATTTTTTATCATTATTTTATTAACGAAATGTGCTTATTTGTTTATTAGGCTACTGTGCAGTCTACAATACATACTGTAGTAAACATGGGAAAGTGCCTAATTCTTTACATAAGGGAGAGCAGGCCATGTCTGTACTACAGAATGCGGGGCAAGTGGGAGACTGGGGTTCAAATCCCCATTGGGGAGGAAGGAGTAGGCTGTCCTTGTAAATAAGAATTTGTTCTTAACTGTTTCCAAATGTGTTATTTCATAGATGTGATGTCTTCATTATTATTCTACAATGTGGAAAATAGTAAAAATATTGAAAAATCCTGGAATGAGTACAGTAGGTGTGTTTTTTCAATGACATGACTCTACCAATATTTACATTTAGAGGATTGGAGGACTCTAAATTAATATATAAGGGTCATTTTCCATTAGGATCTGTGAGAATATCTACATTTTATATAATTCTAAATGTTACATAATTCTAAATTAATTAATTATAATAATTGCTTTGTTTAAAAAGTAACAATATATTGGAAATGTAGTTTATTTAACCTAGAGTGAGCAAGAAAAAGGCAATGCTTAAACATGGTGTGAGACATTCTCACTAATTTGTAAATAAAGCCAGTACAACGTGATGGTCGGGATTAAGCTATAGGATTGGAGGATTCTAAATTGTTTGCCTTCATTAGACATTACTCAATACTAGTGACTCATTTCACCTATGGTAGGCCTACAGTATATCGGAAAATATTTTCTTCAATGACGTGACACTGCCAATAATTACATTTAGAGGATTGGAGGACTCTAAATTAATATCTAAGGGGCATTTTCCATTAGATATTCTCACAGATCCAAAGGGGATTTAATTTAGAATTAATTATTATTAATAAACATAGCATACAGTACATACCGTAGTAACCATGGGAAGGTGCCTAATTCCTTACATAAGGGAGAGCAGGCCATGTCCAGACTTTCTCAGTGACCTCAAGTACTCATTAACTCTGTCTTTAATGCTTTTTCGGGTTGCATCAGTCATGGACGGAAACTTCTGAGACACAATATTAATGATGAACACCTGGAGGTTCACTGGTGCACCACATTTGCCTCAGGATCCATCCCAGTTTGTATTCTGTGCCCACTCGTGGTATCTCTCTTCGGTTACACATCCTTAGAATAGCAAAACAGCATAATTGCTGTGCCTGGTGAGCAGTTGGTCAAGTTCTGTTGTCAGAAGAGGAATGGAAATGTCAGGGTGAACCGAAGACCTGACGAACCCGCCACATATGTTGACTCTGCCTGTCTGAGGTGGAGTTCCAGAGCTCATAGGTGTGCCTGGCATGGATTGTGACTACATCTCATTCCTCATTTTCAACGTGTCATTCTCCACCTGGCTCTCCGCCAATGCGGAGAGTCACTCCTCACTCCGCTAATGAGGAGTGACTCTCCGCCAATACCGCCTGGCTCTGGACCAATGTATCAGCTGTCGCCCGTATCTCTGCCCTCAGAATGTTTCTTTTTCTGATGGTCTGCCTTCAATGACTCAATCTCGGTCTTCAAAGTTTGAATCTCACCCATGAGCACCTTCATTAGATGAGCAGAATGGTACCGCCCTGAGCCCCCATCCATTACAGTGGCCTATGATAGAAATGGTAGATCAATTAAGAATTAAAAGTGACTCCAACATACAAAAACACATTTTAAGAATCTAGCTTAACTAACCACTTTCTTGGCAACCATGTGTTTTTTCGGAGCGGCCCGTTGTCCAGCCCTTTGTCCACTGATCTTCACTGATGGTTGCCGGCATGCTTGGAGGCTCTGCAAAAACACATTCACGTTTTTAGTACACAATTATTGATTTTATTATACAGTATGCCTACACATTGATAAGCTATATACCTTCTCCTTTTTTATATAAAATGCTCTGAAACCAAACTGCCTTTAGTTTTGGTGATCCTCTCAGCTCCGGCTCATATTAAAGTCCTCTGGTGGTTACAGCCCTAACCCTGGAACAGGTAGCACCATAGAAAGATGCTGGCTTGATGAAAACAATGTCCATTTTGTCTGTTCTCTTTGGTCGCAATGTGATTTGTTTTTGATTTAACAGCTCGTTTTTGAATGGTAATTGTGAAGAGTGGCGTTTTGGGCGGGATGAGGAAAGGCGTGACTTTCAGGTTACAATAGGCTATAAGTATACAGCAGATTGCCGATTGTCCTCACTTTGATTATACTGTAGCACCATGACCAGGATCTCTATTCTTTTAAGTGAGCAGATTAGGGCTTTCAGCAGGAATGGAAAATCTACTGGAGACATTTCAAAAATACTGATAGACTTGGGGATTTTGGTCACGGACAGTGCTATTCGCAAACACTATCATCAGATGCCTGTTTTACACTGAACTCGAAAGCACAGGAAAATGAACAGGTAGGCTACGATACTTTAATGTAGGCCTAATAATGCTAAAAATTATGCTTAAATAAATCGACTGCTGGTCTTTACTGTATGCTGCACATTTTCACATTGTATTTCATTTCCAGTGAGATTATTCAAGCCATCGACTCACTGATGAATGAAGATGACGAGCGATCGGCAAAGGCAATCTGTAATCTGCTGGCATCACGGCACGACATCAACATCGCTCTAAATACAGTAAGAAGACAGTTGAAGAAACTTGCGTGAACTTACGGAAAGGCTCAGTAAGAAATGTTTTACATATACAGTATATACATTTTTTTTTTTTAAATGATCAGAACATTAACCATGTGTGTTCGCTTGTTTTGTACTGTTCTGTAGTTTCAACCCAATGATTAGTCTGACAAACAAAGAACTTTGCGTCCTGCAGGCCCAGGATCAAAGCTGGCGAGACATTAAATAATGTCATCTTCACAGACGAATCAACCGTGGCCCTTGAGCAAAATGCTCAAAATTGCTACAGAAAAAAAGGAAGAAGATCAAGCAAGCTAAGTCCCAAGCATCCGCTCAAACTCCATATGTGGGGGGAAATTTCTCGCCAGGGACCAGGCCCATATTTGATTTGATAGTTTGGCTATTTACAAAGCAAAAGGTAAATAAAATATTGTAGCCTACACCTCACGGACTGTTATGTGTTCCACAATAATTCACTCTTGCCTCCTTTTTTAGGTATTATGGCTCGAGATTTATCTGAGGAAGGAATCATCAAGATATATGCTGGACCATATGTCAGAGAGGTGTTTCTGGGTACACATCGTTTCTTTAAAGGTAGGATTATAGCAATATTTTGTTACGTTTAGGCCTATTTACATGTATATTTCTATTATTGTACCTAATTTGGGCTATTAGGCTAAATGTCTTTTTTTCTTCTCCAAATGCAGACAATGACCCAAAACACACTGCCGCCCGGGTTTGCATTGCAAATGAGGGCATAAACTGGGTCAAGACGCCAGCAGAGTAAGTAGACCTTTGTGTAGTAAAATAAGGGTTCAATAAAAAATAAAAATAAAAAGACCTACAACGCCTTCGGTAGGCCTACAGTATATTTTAAATGTTTTTTTCATCTCTACATGTAGGTCTCCTGATTTAAACCCGATCAAACTTGTTTGGCATCAACTGAAAACATTCATCCGTAACTCTGCCAAGCCCGACAAGCAAAGATGAACTGGTCAAGGCCATCAAGATGTTTTGGCTAGAGAAATTGACGATACAACAATGCAATAAATACATTGATCATCTCAGCAAGGTTTTACCTGTGGTCCTGGAGCTGGGTGTGACTAAAATGTAGTTTATATAAACATCCGCATTTGAATGTATTTTATTTTATTAACCAAAGCATAAAGATGTTGCTGAATATATACTGTACTGCTGTTTTGAGTTAGAAATGTAACACTTTAGAGTACTTAAGCATCGAATACATTGCAAGTTGAGTGATTTTCACAACAGTTGCCGGGTTATAACAAGTATTTTGTCCTGCTATTACGAAACATTTGCATGATGGGCTGCACCTGCTACAGTTGTGAAAAACAAGTGTTTAAAAACCTGTTTTCAAAATGCCTTCAGTTGTCCATCACTACTGTAATTAAAAACACAGCATCTTGTTTACATTCTTTATTGTGTCGCACATCATTTGTATCTACCTTCCAATTACTTTTAGAGTTTGTGTTTTACAAATGTGTGCTTTTAATTATTAGTTACATTGTTTAAGTTCGAACGTGCAGACTTTTTTTCTTTAAATTATTGTTTTATGTAGGATGCTACATTTTTGACCAGTTGCAATTGTAAGTAGGCCTAATAAAGCCTCATAGCCTACCTCAGCCAGTTAAGTTATTTCATATAGGTCTAGGCTCTGAAGAAATAGACTCCAATTAAGACCTCATGTTGTTTGTGAAGTCAAATTAAAATGAAGATTATTGTTGAAATGAATGCTCGACTGATGTAGGTTTTCTCCATCTGTTGGTGTGCAACACTTGCATAACAAGCTAGCTATAATTTCAGCACCAGCCTACCCCAGCACCAGCCTATCCCAGCCAATGAAGGCCTACCCCAGCCAAACCCACTGGGCCAATTGTGCGCCGCCCTATGGCACTCCCAATCACGGTCGGATGTGATACAGCCTGAACATTTTCAGAACATTAACCGTGTGTACGTAGATACGTGTGTAGGTAGATGTGGAAAGATAGATACAAATGATTTGTTGCAAGTTGGGGGGGTTTACATCTAGCTCAAGTTGGGGGGGTTTCACAACTAGCTTGGCTATTAGACAATTCTTTAGTAAAGGTTGAATAGTCTATTGTTCAGCTAATAGCCCATCCTGCTACGCTGTTGAAAAACTAATAATAATACTTTTTTCCCTTTCCACATGTTAAAGATTCCAATTGATAAAGTGTTTTTAGCCACAATCGGCCCCAACCCCAATTAATACATTTGGGCACAGTCGATAGGGTGCTGGACTTCGGGCTAGAATGTGGAGGGTTCAAAACCTGCTCCCTGCTTGCTCATCTCAGAGCAAATAGCCTGGATTGTTACTCCCATCTCATTCCTCGCTCTCTTCCACACGTCATTCAGCACGCTTGTCGGCGTGATGCACTGTTTTTTATTCTGTATATATGAATTACAAAATCATGTTTCTAGTCTATTGCATAGTTACAATGTGTAATCATTGATGTCCCAGAAGCAGGAGTGGTAAACACTGTTGCAGTGTATAATTGTAATACATACTTGCAGACACAGCATAATTCACAGAATGGAGTTTGATACACCTGGTATTGGATATGACAGAAAAAAACCTTGCAAAATAGCAATTTTCGTAAATTAACTTAATGACAAAAAAATATGCATAATCGTTTGTCTCTGCCACTATCATATTCCTCTCAATTGTACATTTTTTTGCTTGACTAGTTATGACATTATAACTACTCACATTTGCCTCCCCGTAATGTTTTGTCAGCCATCTTTGCTGAAGAAAGTCACCAGGGAGGGGTCGCTCACGTCAAATTCGTCATTGGAACCACTTGATATTATTGGTCAAATAAAAACCCAAATGCATAATGAGTGCTCTAACTCCTCCTTGTCGTAGTCTGGAGCAATGAAGCCATGACACCGGGTACCTCTAACAGGCTGACTACACCGCTCGCGTTGCGTGGGCAAGCGTTGCAAAATAAATTTAGAAATCTATATTATTCAACTATTGCACCCACACTGCTCGCGCGTGCCAACAAGCGTCTGCGTTGCCAAGGACTTTAATAGAAGTCAGTTCTATTTCTGACGCAGAACGCACTGCAAGTCCTGCCTTATAGAAGCAGGTACCCACGTGCCATCTCCTCATTGGTTATTCCCACGTGGGTGACTGAAAGACGAAATAGGTCGGTGGCGGTAATGCACGTAATTTATGAAAGTTGCCAATCGCAATATAAAGTCAAGAGAAGAAAAAGCCTGGAAGGAGGAGAGATGACTAGAAACGATTCGGTTGACCGTTTTATGTGTGGATGAATTGGTGGAGTAGAGGACCTTGTGCATTTCAGGTAAAATAACCACTCAATGTTTATATCCCAGGACAAATTGGCTAGCAACAGCAAGCTAGCTAAATATGACAAATTAGCTAGCAAGTGCAAGCTAGCTAGCTAAATTGCCATAAATGTGTAATACTTTTCAACCTGTCCCCAAGTTAATATAATTGGTTCAGTTTGTTTTGATATTTTAACCTGCGTGTCGTGATCACATTTGGTGTGGGGGGACAAAATACATTTATGCACGATGGCGCACACGCGCAGCCGGTTTGGGTTCCGTGTAAGTCCCATGACATAAGCTCGCAACTTTTAAAGGAGGAACCACTGTATGCAGGTATTTGTATTTACAACCAGCAATACCAAGAAAGGCCTGTAGGTGGCAATGGTACTATACACAGTTTTTGTAAATACAATGAGCATAGTGCGATCTCATCTAAAATAGTCTCAGTATTGAATTTACCTTTTCATTTGACTTTTTATGATACTTTTATATAGTCATTAAATATGTGCCACTGGCCTGAGTCTACTACAATAGCTTTACAAGAACAAAAAGCTCAAAATGAGTACAGTTCTAAAAGTGAAAGAACTACTTCAATGAATAACCCAAATCAACCAACCAAAAACACTTATTTATTGTTCAGTCAGTGTCTCAACTCTTCCAACAACAGCTATGGACAAGTATGTCACACAAAGTATGCAATTTTAAATAAAATAACATAAAATAAATTATTAGTAAGTGTCCTGTCATGTACTAAAAACTGAAAACTAATAAACAAAATAAACAAATATCATACTATACACCAGGGGTTCTCAAACAGGGGTTTGTGGACTGCTAGGGGTCCCTGGTTTAATTGCAAGGGGTCTGTGAAATAAAAAAAAGTGTAATGAACGTATTCAGTACCACAAGGTTTCCAGTAACTTTACATATATTATAGAGGGGGTGGGGGTCCCTGAGGACAGCTCAAAACCTTTCCTGCCTTGCCTCAAAATATGCAGTTGTTCCCATACCCAAAAAAGGTTGAGAACCACTGCTATACACACTACTGAACAAAAGAACCGAACATATGTTTGCGGGTTTCATTGGATCCAACAAATTTCTGGCAGATATTTTCCCGAAAGACTGTCCAGCCTGTCTTTATGTACATTACAGACAACTACGACGTTCAGTCTCTCTTGGCCCATGCTAGTTCATAGCCAAGTCTTCAACCTGCGGAGTGCACTGAAACGCCTCTCAGCCTCACATGAAGACACTGGCACCACAAGCAAAATTCTGATCAGCCCCTCAACTTGGTCAAACAACCCACGCACCTCCACTGGAAGACTCCTGAGGACCTCTGCTGCCTCTCCACTGCTGCTACACGGGTATTTGATTGCGAAAGAGAGGCATCTACACTGAAAGAGAATCTATGTTCAGTTCAGGGTACTCCCCTGTTGGAAGCGGTCTTTCCAACTTTTGCAGGACGTTTAGACTGTCCTGGTCAAAACGGTCGCCAAACAACCTCACCATCCAGCAAATCGTCCTGAGTGTGTCTCAATGGAATCAATGGAGTCAATCATTGTTGTTGCTTTCTCATACAGTGCAAGGTAGCTTCGTCATTTCTCTTGCCCCTAAGAGATGCCTGCACACACTCGACTGCAGCCTGCATACCAGAGACAGTCTGAGTTTTCTTCTGCAGTGAAATGTTTAGGCATTCAAGCTCTCCAAGAACAGCAGAGGCAAGTGTGAGGCCCAACACATTCTTGCCTTTGCTGAAGTGCTCAAATAAGCCACTGGCAGTTGAAGCTGTCTTGGATGCAGTTTTTGCCATCTCCTCTAGGCTGCTTAGTACCCGCTCATACTGCCCTAACACAGCTCTCATAGCAGTATTCCGCACATTCCACCCTGTTGGACATAGGGGTTTCAGGATGGTCAGATTTGTATCTTCGGACGTGGCAATTGATTCAAACATGCTCTTAAAAACTTTCCTGAGTGGCCATTCGGGTTGCACATTTTGGGGAATATTCAGAGGTGGAAACTTTCCGTGGGAATTAACGGAAATATATGCAAATGAATATTAATACCATTTAAATGTAGATGTTTTTTGCACTGGATATATTTACCATATCATATGGAGAACGAAACATAGACCTTTTTACCTTATCATAGGTAGACTTAATTGCAAATGATTAAATCCTTCCAATAGAAATAAAAAACTATTTAGTTACAAATTGAACTTTAATTAAATTATTTCACTCTTCACATGGGCTGATTTCACTGAAAACAAAATAACGGGAATATTGAATGATCCCTAATGATCCATCGCATCTCCTAAAAACATTTTCATCATACATCTGTAAAATGATAGTCTAGAAACTAAAGATTTGGTTGTCTTCCTCTCAGGCTTCCATGTCTTCTCCCTGGACCTCCTCAATGTCCACCTCTTGAACATTAGACTGAGGCCTCATCTTCACTGTCACTTTCCAATGTTGAGGATGGCTCATTGTCAGGCTCAAAAAGACAAAAATTTGCCCGGATGGCCACCAAGTTTTCAACCCTTGTATTGGTCAGCCTGTTGCGTGCTTTGGTGTGTGTGTTCCCAAACAAGGACCAGTTGTGCTCTGAGGTGGCTGATGTTGGTGGGATTCGGAGGATGATGGAGGCAACAGGGGAAAGAGTCTCAGATCCACAAAGTCCCTTCCACCAGGTGGCTGATGAGATATGTTGGCACGACTGCCATATTGCATCTCCATCCCAAAGCCCTTGCTTGAAAGTGTACTTCGCCAGACTGCCAAGAACCTTGCCCTCATCCAGGCTAAGGTGGCGAGACATGGTAGTGATGACACCATAGGCCTTGTTGATCTCTGCACCAGACAGGATGCTCTTGCCAGCATACTTGGGGTCCAACATGTACACTGCGGCGTGTATGGGTTTCAGGCAGAAGTCTTCACACTTTATGATGTATTTCAGAACTGCAGTTTCCTCTGCTTGGAGCAACAGTGAAGTGGGCAGGGCAGTAAGGATTTATTATCTTACATCTGCAAGCATAGTCTGAACATCAGACAGGATGGCATTGTATCCCTCAATCCATGCAATGGCTACTGCTATACTGTAGGTTTCAGGATCTTCAGACTGCTTACCACTCTCTCCCAAAATACATCTTCCAGGAGGATCCTCTTGATGGGGCTGTCCATATCAGCAGACTGTGATATGGCCATTTATTGGAGAGACTCCTTCCCCTCCAGGAGACTGTCAAACATGATGACAACACCACCCCAACGGGTGTTGCTGGGCAGCTTCAATGTGGTGCTCTTATTCTTCTCACGTTGCTTGGTGAGGTAGATTGCTGCTATAACTTGATGACCCTTCACATACCTAACCATTTTCTTTGCTCTCTTGTAGAGTGTATCCATTGTTTTCAGTGCCATGATGTCTTTTGAGGAGCTTATCCAATGCGTCAGCAAGCACAGCCAATGGGTGTGATGTGAGGGTAGGACTCCTACACTTTAGACCAAGTTCGCAGTATTGTCTGTCACCAGTGCAAATACCTTCTGTGGTCCAAGGTCATTGATGACTGCCTTCAGTTCATCTGCAATGTAGAGACCGGTGTGCCTGTTATCCCTTGTGTCTGTGCTCTTGTAGAATACTGGTTGAGGAGTGGAGATGTAGTTAACCTCAGAGCGGAAATCCCGTTACCGGGATCAAATTCGACAACATCCAGTGAAATCGGACCACAACAAATTCAAAATACAAAATCGTAATATTAAACATTCATGTAAATACAAGTGTCTTACATCGTTTAAAAGCTTAACTTCTTGTTAAGCTGTTTAGTTGGAGCGCTTGATTCAGTAATCCACCGGTTTCCCTTGTTCAAAATGCATACACATGAACACCAAAGGTTACCAATAAACTTCGTCCAAACAAGTCAAACAACGTTTCTAATCAATCCTCAGGTACCCTAATATGTAAATAAACTATACAATTTAAGACGGAGAATAGTATGTTCATTACCGGAGATAACGAAGTGCGCGCCCTCACCGACGCGCGCCACAACACTACAGCCAAAATGGGAGCCACTTAGAAAAACTACAAATTCTAGCAAATTTTTCAAAAAACAAGCCTGAAACTCTTTCTAAAGACTGTTGACATCTACTGGAAGCCCTAGGAACTGCAATCTGGGAGGTATTCCTTTGATATACGCATAGACAGCCATTATAATGAATGGTGAGCTCAATTTTTTTTCCCCAGGATGGATTCTATTCGGGTTTTCGCCTGCTATGTCAGTTCTGTTATACTCACAGACATTATTTTAACAGTGTTGGAAACTTCTGAGTGTTTTCTATCCAATACTACAAATTATGTGCATATCCAGGCTTCTGGGCCTGAGTAACAGGCAGTTTACTTTGGGCACATCAGTCATCTGAAATATCGAATACTGCCACCGGCCCACAAGAAGTTAATTATTCCTTCCCCACGAACATTCAACCACCCATTAGAGATGATTGCAATACAGTCTGCTTTCTCTGTGATTTGCTTGACCTTCACTTGAACGCTGTTGAACTCTGCATCCAGCAAATGAGCATGTCTGGTTGGAGGGGTATGTGCTGGGCGAAGAACATTCAGAAATCTCTTCCAATACACATTGCCTGTGAGCATCAGAGTTGAACCAGTTGCATACACAGCTCAAGCAAGACATTCATCAGCATTTCTCTGACTACGTTCCTCGATTGAGTCAAAAAAACTTCTGATTCCAGGAGAACAATGAGCTGTTGCTATCGATAAGGTGTCGGATTCATCATTTTTACCTCAAATAGAAGTAGAGGGACTTTTGTCAGAGGTTGCTTGTTGTGAGCGAGCGCTGGGGGAACTTTATGCACTTGGCCAGATGATTCTGCATCTTTGTTGCATTCTTCACATATGATTTGGCACAGTATTTGCAAATGTACACAGCTTTTTCTCCTACATTAGCTGCAGTGAAATGTCTCCAGACATCAGATAGTGCCCCTGGCATTTTCCTGGAAAGATTAGGGAAAAAAAGAGTAAAAAAACAAACATATACAATTCCATGTACAGATAAATAGTTAAGCAGTCAGATTAAACAACTCCCTTGTAAGATAAATGTTTTAAGATGAAACATGTATGGAAACAGATGAAATAACCCTCAGTTAGCAGGCTCAATCAAGCTAGAACCCACATGGTAGCAAAAACTAACTAGCAGAAATTGTTAACAAGTTAGAATGATTTAAACACACTTTGCTGTAGGCTACTATTTACTAGTTAACACAAATCATGTTTGTCATATAACATATATTCACCCCACCCAGTATTGTAATTAAAACTTACCAGAAGGCATGTAGTCCTTGGCTCAGACAGTGTAGTAGTGTAGGCTCAATAGCATCTCATTATTGTGTAAGATCTTGAGAATCAGCTGTACATGTGATGGAAGAGTACACTGGACATGTGATGAAAGAATGCACTGTGCATGCAGAGGGTTGCAACTCCATTGAACAGTTTAACCAAAATATGCCACAAGACCGAGAATTGCCTTGTGTATCCCACAGAAAAGGTTCACTGTTATAAGCCAACTTTTTTGATGAATTTAAGCAAAATTCCCAAAATTCCCGGGCTTAACTTCCCATGGAAAAATTCCAGAAATTTACCAGAAAGTTTCAGACTCTTTGCAACCCTACTGGCCATAGAGGACACCTAACTGATGGACCCAAGAAAGGGAATCCCGGATCAGTGGGGAGGCTGAGCAGCCAGCCTGTGTAATCAGATTTACACAGTGTGCTCCACAATGCACATAGAGGGCTAATGGCTGCTGCTTCCGCACAATTGCATGTGCACTGTCATGGAAATATTCAATCAATAATATTTATTAAATACCGGAGCCTGTGAGTTCAAATATACTTTTATTACAAAGTAATATAAGCCAAGCTGGTTCATGAAAACAACTAACTTTCCAGTCTTGCCACACACTCTTTATACAGGTTACATCATTACGTCACACACACAGTAACTCCTCTTTATGATTCATCCCCTCTGGCATTTGGCCACCGTTATCCTTTTTACCTTGCACTAATTTTAGTTTGGTTTCACATTAGGGCATGGAAACTTTAGAGCCATAGCAATGATAAAAAAATAAACAGTCATGTCCACTCCCCAGACAGGTGCATGTCTAATGGTGTCTAATGACCCAGACGCACATATAGAGTGCACTATTCTTGCTGGCTCCTCTGAAAGGAGCACACATGTTCTGGAAAATTCCCAATAGGCGTAACCAACCACAGCAACAGTAAATATTAGGCCATAGCACTGGTACAGAAATTATAAGGGCACAAGGCAAGACGCAGATGGTTAGAGTCTTTGTAGTTTATTTATAATCCAAAAGGAGTAGGCAAGAGAATGGTCGTGGGCAGGCAAAGGGTCAAAACTAGATTCTGAGTCTAAGAGGTAAAGAGTGGCAGCCAGGCTCAATGTCAGGGCAGACAGAAGGGTAAGGCTGTCACGCCCTGGCCTTAGTTATCTTTATTTTCTGTAATATTTTGGTTAGGTCAGGGTGTGACAGGGGGGATGTTTGTGTTTTTGTCTTGTCTTGGGTGGTTGTAGTGTCTAGGGGGTTTTGTTAGAGTGTATGGGTTAGTGTTGAGTGTAGGTTTCTAGGTATGTCTATGGTTGCCTGAATGGTTCTCAATCAGAGAGAGCTGTCATTCATTTGTCTCTGATTGGGAGCCATATTTAAGGCAGCCATAGGCATTGGGCTGTTGTGGGTAATTGTCTATTTCATTGTGTAGTGTTTAGTGTCAGCACGATTTGTTTAAATAGCTTCACGATCGTCAGTTTGTTGTTTTTGTTTCGTCGTTATAATTAAAAAGAATGTATTTTTCACACGCTGCGTTTTGGTCCTCTCTTCCACGTCAAGACGATCGTGACAAAGGCAGGTGGGTACGGAGTCCAGAAAAAACAGGTAAGGGTCAAAACCGGGAAGACTAGAAAAAGGGAATAGAGAACAGGAGCACGGGAAAAACACGCTGGTTGACTTGAAAACATACAAGACGAACTGGCACAGAGAGACAGGAAACAGGGATAAATACACTGGGGAAAATAAGCGACAACTGGAGGAGGTGGAGACAATCACAAGAACAGGTGAAACAGATCAGGGTGTGACAGAAATGAACAGTCATGTCCACTCCCCAGACAGGTGCATGTCTAATGGTGTCTAATGACACAGATGCACATATAGAGTGCACTATTCTTGCTGACTCCTCTGAAATAAATACACATGTTCTGGAAGAATCCCAATAGCCCCTGTGTATTTTCCTGCCATGTTTGAGGCACCATCGTAACTCTGCCCACATAAGCCAGACATGGGCAAATTGAGCCTCAACAACACATCAGTTGCCACTTTCGCAATGCCCTCGCCTGTTGTCTCCGACGCCCTGTATAGCCCAATAAACTCCTCGTGAGGGACAAGGCCATGGTCAACATAACGCAGGCAGACACTCTCCTGTTCAGCAACAGAGACATCTTGAGTACCATCAACAATTACTGAAAATTGTACAATCGAAAGAGACCTAAAATAAGCTGCAATGCCTCGAATGACTGTATTGGCCATGATGTTCAGAATTTCATTCTGTGCCTTGGGGCCTGTATACATTGTGGTACGCTCTGTTAACCATTTCAGTAAAATGAGATCATCCTCTTCTGCCCTAAGTTTCAAAAGCTGGTATAAATTCCCACTGTCATCTGTGTGGCCTCTAAAGGCTTGTCCCTGTCTTGCTTCATGCCGCACTGAACTAACAATTTTCATCAAGCAATGCCTTGCGTCTTCCTGCTGTTTACCCCACGTGCTGGATAACTGGGCACTGATTGGATTTAGCTGGTGTGCTGTTACAGCTACAAAGTGGCGATGGGTTTGGCAGTTTTGATGTGCTGTGAATTTTACAATGGCTTTCCTCCAGTTCCTGCATTCTGAACTAATGAAGGCAGAATCCGCTCTTTGGCCAAAATATGGCCAGCTTGAAAACCCTTGGCTACAGTGAAAATACAACACTCCTTTTATTGATGGATTATAATATAGCCAGGGGAAATCGCGAAACCATTTCTCTTGAAACATCAACACTCTGTTGGCAAGAGTTTGTGGTTCTATAAATTGTTGGTGTGGCTGATATGGTTTTCTGCCATCACTGTGGTAACTGGACAATGCTGTGCCACTGTCCCCTATATTGGTGCTGCTGGCAACAAGGTTGACACCACGTGGCTGTGACACTGTCATCTGAAGTCTCTCTCCCTGGCTCTTTCCCTTTCACCACCCTCACTGACTCAGTTTGTATCCTAGAAAATAAATAAGTTGTTTGCCATACTCCTAACTACCGGTACCCCAAACTACACAATTAATCACAGCAGCAATACCATTGCCTTAAACGAATCTTGGTTCAGTCACCAGTTTAAATTGAGAGAGGGTGTATCCATGGCATTGTCCAATTATGTTCCTATTTTACAGGTCTAAAAGAAAGAGAGGACCTTTCATAATGTTGTCAAACAAAGACTCAACAAACTTACCTGAGACTCCCTGTCTTTGCCAGTGTGTCCCTGCCTATCTGTCCCCAGCTCTGCTGTCTGTGTGCCATCTGTTGCCTGCTCTGCCTAATGACATCATTATGAAACAATTTTATTAGCATTTCACTTCTTTCTTATGAACATTTTATCAACTAGTCTTTGAGATATTAGGCTACTAGGGTTCTTTCTTTGCGTTTTGGTGTACTGAAAAATGCTCTGATGTCTGTCTTTTCTCTGCCATTTTTCTACCTGGCTGGTTGGCTACACACACACAGTGTGCAGGCTATTTACAGTAGGAGATGGGCTTCTATCGTCTACAAGGGTAGCTGTATGAGTTCACCATTTACACAACATATGCTGCAACCTTTTGTATTTTGAATATAGTTTATGTTTTTGTTTTATATTGGCTGGCTTCCCACAATAGCTGAATTTGCAGAGCTAGCGAGCACCAATTTTGTTTCTGTGGTGTTTGCTATAATCTTTGCTATCGTCAGTTTACTCCAAGATCGGCACATAGGTGCTTCAAAGTACCCTAGCAGCAATTTAGCTTTTGCAACGAGACGATTAAAGATATTTAAGACAATGGTAGAAGAGAGTGTAGTTCTGTTCAGTTTGGAGTTCAGTGTATCGCTAACCTTTTCACAGGGACTTCGAAGCACTACAGCTGCATGCTGATCTTGGAATAAACTGACGATAGCAAAGATTCCATCTTTGATGACGCCACATAAATGGAATAGGTGCTAGCTAGCTTGCTTGCTAATGTTTGCTTTAGTTTGCTCCATCGGTTTGCTCGCTAGCTCTGCAAATTCAGCTATTGTGTGTGTGTGAACCCTGCTAACATAAAACAAAATCACTATGTTGCGATTGACTGGATTAACCTCACATTAGCTACGTGCATTGAGTGTCTTTCAGACGGTAGACACGAACACTCTGTCACCTTGCCAGCTAAGGAACACTACATTGCATTGCTAGCTTCTCTCATTGACTCAAATTCAAACAGCTGCAAACACTGGTTGATGTTACTGTAGTTAGCTAACAAATGTCAGCTAACCGCTAGCTAACATAAAGAGCATCCGGGACTGCTGGATAGGAGGGAGGATGTAAATGATGCGTTGAATGTACCATTTACCATGGCAGAGGTGAAAAGGGCAATAGGTAAGGCTGGGTTAACTTCACCTGGGAAAGATGAGGTGTGCTATGTTATGTTGGCCCATCTTAGGGCTGAGGCACTGGATAAGGTATTGGTGTTGTACAACAGAGTGTGGGAGGAGGGGAAACTACCAGGCAGCTGGAAGGAGGCAGTAGTGGTACCAATCCAGAGGCCAGGGAAGGACCCAACGGGGCTAACAAGCTACCGGCCAATAGCCTTAACATCACATGTATGTAAGATTATGGAGCGTATGATAACGGAGGCTAACTTACTTCCTGGAGAGCAGGGGGTTAGTATCGCCACATCAGAGTGGATTCAGGAAGGGTAGGGGCACAATGGTTCCCCTACTCTGCTTCTAAGCAGAGCAACAGTGCTCTGCTTAGAAGCAGAGGTCAGGAAGGCTCAGGTGAACAAGGAGACTGTTGTTAACTGTATTTTTTTGATGTGGAGAAGGCATATGATATGGAAGGAGGGGTTGTTAATCAAGCTTGATTTTATGGGGGTAGGAGGAAGAACGTACAACTACATAAAGGATTTCCTGTTTGGGTGGGGAAGTCTCTCTCAGACAGCTACACGGTGGATAATGGTACACCACAGGGAAGCGTGATTAGTCCTCTGTTGTTCTCAATCATGATCAATGATGTTTACTCTCAAGTACAGCTGGATATTGGGAGGTCATTATTTGCAAATGATGGGGCCTTATGGATGAGAGGAAGAAATGTGCCATATATAGTCAGGAAGGTACAGGAAGCAATTGATGAGGTAGAGCAGTGGGTATTAATGTGGGGATTCAGGTTCTCTGTAGAGAAAACTCAGACAGTGTTCTTTACCAGGAGGAAGGTGGGAGATGAGGTATGCTTGAGGTTATATGGAGATGGTGGGGGACTCCATGTACCTTGGGGATACTTTGATGCTAGAATGACCTGGGCAGAACACATTGAGAGAGTGGTGGGAAAGTGTAAGAAGGTACTAAATGTGATGCGCTGTCTGACAGGGTGTTTATTTACCTTTATTTAACTAGACAAGTCAGTTAAGAACAAATTCTTATTTTCAATGACGGCCTAGGAACAGTGGGTTAACTTCCTTGTTCAGGGGCAGAGCGACAGATTTGTACCTTGTCACCTCGGGGATTCGAACTTGCAAACTTTCGGTTACTAGCCCAATGCTCTAACCACTAGGCTACCCTGCCGCCTGCCTCAGTAGAGACCATATGTTGCATTGATCCGATCTGTAATAGACTATGGCAGTATAGCGTATGGTTCGGCAGCCCGTACATCATTGGAAAGGCTAGATGTCATACAGGGACAAGACTCAGAATATGTAGTGGGGCGTTTCGGATGTCCCCTGTGGCTGCACTACAGGTGGAGATGGGGGAAATGCCATTGCAGATTAGGAGACAGCAGCTGGCAATTAATTATTGGGTCAGCCTACAGGGACATGGGGTATCTCATCCTGCGAAAGGGATTTTACAGGCATGCTGGGAACATGAGTGAAGACAGAACACGAGCTTTGGGTGGGTGGGTAATAACCAGGCGAAGGAGATGGGACTGTATGGAAGGGAGTTTAGTCCAACGGTAGCTATCCCTGTTATTCCATCATGGCTACTCCCGCCTCCAGTAGTAGATCTAGATGTATTGGAGAGACTACAGAAAGATAGGGAGGGTGTTGATCCATCTGATTTGTTTAAGAGACGTCTGGATACTGTGTATCAGAATTTTTTGGCCATATACACAGATGGTTCAAAAGATCCAAGGAGAGGACGTACTGGGTCAGCATTTGTAGTGCAGGAATGTGAGGTGAGAGTCAGGAAACGTATTACAGATCATCTGGCTGTATATATGGCGGAGATGATGGCCATACTGTTGGCCTTGCAGTGGGTGGAGGAAATTAAGCTAGAAAGAGTAGTTATTTACTCTGATTCATGTGCAGTGCTGAGGAGTCTCCAGCCCTTTATATCACATAGCAGACAAAGACCTGCTTTCATGAGGTGCTACAAACCCATGGCAGGAGTAAACAAATGGGTATACAGATAATATTTACATGGATCCGAGCTGTGGGAGTGGAGGTGAACGAGGCAGTTGATGTACTGGCTAAACAAGCACTAAGTAGTGGGGATGTTGATGTGGTAGTATCAATGAGCAAGGTAGAGGCAACAAGTATGATATGGACAGTGATAGTGGAGAAATAGCATGAGCAGTGGAATAGAGATACTAAGAGCAGGCATTTATTTCCAGTACAGAGGAAAGTTGGGGAGTGTAGAACGGCAGGAAAGGACAGAAGAGAGGAGGCTGTATTTCCAAGATTAAGGGTGGGACACAGCCAGTTGAATAAGATCTTACATGTGATAGGAAAGCATCCAACAGGAAAATGTGAGTATTGCCAGGAACCAGAGACTGTGGAGCATGTATTGATACAGTGTGAACATTATTATAGGGAAAGAGAGAGGATGAGATCTAGTTTGAGGGAGAAGGGGATACAAGAAATTCGTTTAAAGAGTATATTGAGTAGAACGTCATTAGATATAGTCTCAAATATTTTTAAATTTTTTAAGAGCAATGGGGCTGGCAGGTAGGATTTAGTCCCTATCTCTGGCCCACACTCCAGTACAGTAAGTGGCGGTAGTGCACCATAACGTTGGATGCCAACCGCCGATAAACCCCACCGAAGAAGAAGCGTCTGTGTTCTACGTCAGGGCAGAGTGCGTTGTTGCAGAGTCACTGTGAAGTGGTTCGTGTGTAAACAAGATGTTCGAGAAAGAAAAGTCTGGAACTAGCCAAGTAAATACTGCTTTTGAAAGTAATAATAGATTAGAATGAAACTGAATTGATTGTAGTGCGATGCTTGTGGAAAGCTAAACCTAATCGAAAAATGCAATAGCTCGCGTCTGTCGCGAAGACAATCGATGAGACATTGCTAACCGAGTTAGCTACTTTAGCTAGCCACCTCACTGTTGCTTAATAGCTTGCTGCATTTGAGGCCCGTTTGTCGCAGCGCCTGATAGACCCTGCATGTCCAGGCCATCCTCAATCTGGACTGTGGACAGGAGATCCTGAGTTGTGAGTACCCCAATTCTCACACGATGTCAAACTCCGATATTGCCTGGCTAGCTAGTATCCACGTTGATTATTATGGAACGGATGCTCAACTTCATCCACAGCGTAGGCTAGCTAGGAGCAATTCCATGATTTTCACTTTTAAATGTACAAAACAAATAGCATTTATTTCAAAGCTTAATTAAACCGTACAACTCTATGCACTAGCAGTACGTTGAACAATTTACAACATTTAAGAAAAACGAATTTACTGGAAGAACTGTGGATGCAAAGTTTGGTGGCTAACGTTAGCTAACATTTAGAATCTTTATGCATAAAATCTTCCTTCGTTTTTTTATGCGACGTTTCCCAAAAACTCTTAAATATCTGTACCGAATTAAGATTAAAATATGTCTACAGAAAGAATGGGGTGTCCGCTATATGACACCTTGAGTTTGAAACAATATATTGTTGTTATTGAACTAGGCTACAGTGAGTGAAGTGTATTTACACCTGGTATCAGATTACGGTAACGGAATTACATAATCCACAAAATCTTGTTAAATGAATTGCTTTACTGCCATTTTTTCTTTAACTATAGACTTAAAGAAATTTAAGCAAAGTTTCTATTCCTCAACAAAGTTATTGGAAGTGTTATTACCTTTTTTTCTTATGAAGAAACGGGGGGAATTAAGAAGAAATGGGTTTCTTGAAAATAATGTTTTAGGATTTCTTCTTGGAAATGTATTTAACTTTAGGACAGCTAAACCCTTGTCTTGATAAGAATGGATACTTTTGTAACCATGAACGTTTTCTTGCGCCACACAGTTGGCTACCGGATATTTAATTACAGCAAGAAAACTAATTAAACACGCATTATCTAGCTAGCTAGTAATTAACAATATAATACAATATTCTAGAAGTGTTAAATAGCTAGCGCTATCTCGTCAATTTGTAAAGAATTTAGCTAACGTTAACCTTCGCTAACTATGTTGCCTATAATGTCGTTACGCGTTAGCTAGCTAACGTAACTACCTAAATTACCGGTCGCGCAGGCCCTCTACTACCGTCTCTCCTATCATGGACGACACCTTCTCCTCCAGCTGGTCAACATGAATGGTCTCTCAGCACCACTTAATTTTACGGCGTCACTGTCCCTTGCCACAGACTCGGCCACTCTCGCCCATCCTCTCTTTTTGGTCTCTGCAGTGAGGCCGCAGTTATCAAGTCCCTCCAACAGGAATCTTTTCCTGGCTGCTATTTCCTCCACCATCACTTCAAGCTCTTGTTTGCTGAAGTTTTTATTGCGCTTTCCTTGGTTATTTATTTTTGGTTTTGATATAGTTAGTCTGATGGCTATAATGTGTGAAATAACCAAATCCTGTCACACAGGCTTATTTATTGGTTTCAAGCACGTCACTAATGTCAATGCCAGATAAGATATTTACGAAGTTCCTAAGAACATTTTGAGGAATTACATTTACAAACTATCTTATGAACTTTTAATTTTTTCCCTTAAACTTCTTTTTTTTGTAAGTAATGTTTTGTGAATCCGGCCCCTGATCTGTACTACACAGAAATGCATAATTATGGATATGAATGTCATTGTCTTCATGGTGTCTTATCCTGAATGGGTACACCATGGAAGAAATATGCAATATCATTCTTTGCATATATGGGTATTATTCTACACACTGACTATTCTAATCAGCTCTGCACCAAAACAAGACCAAATTTGGTTGGACCGGACCACATCTGAACCAATCATAGACCTTTCTGTTTCACAAGTTTGGACTGTATAGCCACAGAACAATGAGCCAGATATTTCACGGATGTATACGTGTAAAGCATCCGGTTGACATTTTCAGATATGGTGATGAGAAGAAGCCCAGTGGCCGGCAGTGGGAGATGGAGTGATATGGCTTTTGGCCGACATTCTTCTTATCAATGGAACATTTGATCTCAATACAGTTTGCTGTTCCAAAACTAAGAGTGGACTAAGTTTTGTACATTGTACCCTTTGCCCCCCAAAAAATACTGTTTAGGAGTGCAAGGGGGGAATTTAGTTATTGGAAACTGGTGTAATTGCGGCCTGCAATTTGGGGTGTTCCCGCATGTGGGCATTCCTACATCTGCAGGAACCCCTCTTTATACTTCTATTGGTAAATGTTTAAGCTAGGACAGGCGGGGGCGCTAATGCACAATAATGTTGGATGCCAGCTGCCAATAAACCCCCCAGAAGAAGGGGCAGGGGCGACAACGATAGCTAGCCGTACAACGGTAGACGGTGTCCTTCGTCCCTGCCTATCGGTACTGTTTTCCCACAGTTATGTTAATGATGGCGAGGGCAGGCGGGAGAGAAGGGCACTGTGCTAGCTTAATCATCTAGTCCGGTGCATAGCAGGTGGGAGGCGGGGGAGACACCACAGATAGAACAATGAAACATTTGATCTCAAAACAGTTTTCTCTTCCCAAAACTAAAATCTGTTATGGACAGAGTGGACAACAGTTTGTAGACTTTACCCTTTGTCAAAGGGTATTTTAAAATTGCGTTGTTAATGAGTGCAAAGGCGAATTGACTTATTCCACACGTGCACTTCAGAGTAGACTGTCCCTAGCATAAATATGCAAATGCATGCTAAAACTCACCAATAGGATCTCGCTAGCTCGTGCTTGGCTCAGCCCCCCCCCTCCCCCCCCATGCTTGTTCTGCCCACTATGACTCATTTGTTCCCATTTTAAACGATGGGCTGTGGTCTCTCGGTTTAGTTATAAAAATCTTTGTTTCAGCACAGTAGAGTGCAGTACCATACAGATATACTGTACTCTGCTCTAGTGTACTGTATTGAACTCTACTGAACTATATTCTACTTTTCTTGACTATACTGTACAGTGATCTACTTTGCTTCACTGTAATGTGCTGTCCAGCCTTGTGAAACACAGACGTCTATGATTGGTTCAGATTTGGTCTGGTCACCAATCATAGATGTCTATTAGGGATGCACCAATATGACATTTTTGGCTGATACTGATATCCTATTTTCCTTGCCAAAAACAAAACGATACCGATATTTGCATTTTTTGCGGCCTTTTATGCATTCTAGTACAGTTAAATAGTTGAAACACACACTGACCAAAAGTAATTTTGTTGCCATTTACGTATATCCGCATTACCAGTAAAACATCATCAACTTTTTTTTTTCACTTGCTGTGCCGTTTCATTGTTAATTTTTTCAGTCTCAACCAGGATTTTGTTACACATGTTAAGCAGTGAAGTTTCAGCTCTGTCCGTGGCCTCTTCCTCGGTGCGCTCTGTCCGTTTCCATCTTGTCCAGCTGTGTCTAACATTTCGTGTAAACCCTGTTTCTTGTCTGCATCAAAGTAGCGGTCCTTGTACCTAGCATCGAGCATGGTGGCGACACAGTAAAGAGACTCAGTGCCACCGAATCGTAGAGTACTTTTGCAAGTTTTAACCCCACGGTATGTGTCGGCAATTTTGTTGAGCAGGTGTTTCAATGCTATTACAGAGGGTATTGCGTCTCCTGCAGACATAGTTGATTAACTTATTTATTGACTCAGTTGTTCGAATGGAGCTAGGAGTGTGTTCATGTTTCCAAGTTTCAAACATGTTCTCACGTGTCATTGAAATGGCAGCAGCGGTATCAGAACCAGCACATTCTTGAGCATGCAATAATGCTTTCCTCAGTACCAAATCCTCATTGACCCACTGTGCTGTCAGTCAGCATGCTCATGGGGCTGACATCGCTTGTCCAAATGTCAGTCGTGAAGCTAATAGCAGTGATGCCCATAACAAGTAGCTCAGGGATGTGCGTTTCAACAATACTGTGTAACTCCGGTAGGGCAACATCTGAAAAATAGCACCTATTTGGTAGTGTGTACCTGGGGCTCGAGGTGCTCGACCAGTCGGCGAAAGCCAACATCATCCACGACAGAGAAAGGTTGATTGTCAAGGGCAATGAATTCCATTATCTTGACGTTATTGGATTTCACCTTTGAGTTGTCTTGCTGAAAGTTTCTTACTTTTTCAAATGACTGCTCGACTTGTTTAGTTGTTGGAAGTGTGCGCTTAGTATTTTTCTGCTTTTGTTCTGTGTAGCGCTGTATTTTCCGTGGCGTCATTACGTCATCTACCTACGTTATATAGGTATGCACGTCAGCTTTGACATTGGTTTTGCACATCGGCGTTAAACCAGACATCGGGCCGATGTTGGCATTTTTAGCTAATATTGGCCGATTCCGATATGCTTACCGATATATTGTGCATTCCTAACGTCTATGTTTGGGCCAAATCAAGGCTGTTTTGGACCGGCCCAAAAATAGACGTTTGTGGATGTTGAAATCGAGGCCAGGGCGGACTGACCAAACTTCAACCACTTCAACGTCCATGTTCAGTGGGTGTGGATGCTGGTTACAGTAAGTGGAAAGAGAGGGGGTCATGGGTAGGTGTCAGTAAGAGCTGGTAGAGGTATCATTAACTAGAGAGAGGGGGTTTGTCCAGACTGTTCACACTAGCTTTGACCACCAGATGACTAAAAGAGAAAGAAAACAGTTATGATCTGAACATATTTTAAACATTTATTTAACCTTTATTTAACTAGGCAAGTCAGTTAAGAGCAAATTCTTATTTACAAAGACGGCTTAACCCGGACGACGTCTGGGCCAATTGTGTGCCCCCTTATGGGACTCCCAATTACGGCCGGTTGTGATATAGTTGTGACGCCTCTAGCACTGAGATGCAGTGCCTTAGACCACTGTGCCACTCGGGAGCCTAACAGTATGCCAGTGGAAGGAAGAACAGTAGAAGGTGACCCAACTGTGGTTTGTGACTACTATGATTTTCCATTGTAGCCAAATCAATTGCAGTATTAGTGTATTTTAAAAAGGGAAAAAATGTATAGGTCATTTTGTTACCGTTTGGTAACAATTACGAGTTTTAATCACTTAATAAACAAAAAATTATATTAGTAAAAACACAAACTAATTGGTAGGTTTACCTTGTTACTTCTGTTAACTTTCATTGTCCTTCCTCATGAGGTAAAACATTTTGGTAACAGAATTACAAGACACACGTCAATGTTTTTTAAACTTACAGAAGGCAAATAATTTCTACAAAATCAAATATGTGTTGATATTAGTTGGCAGGGGTCTTTACATATATTTCTAATACCTTTTAAGACTTTTTCTGGTAGAGGTTTTGTAAGACCCCTTTTCGTTCAGTTTGACCAGAAATCAAAGCCATTACTTACGCTTAATTTTTAAGGGTCCTTGCTATCCGGAATCCTTGGGACATCCCCACTCTGACGTTACCCCAAGTTTGCATCAAAGGTTAGTGATTAATTTGATCTATATTTCTGCTTTTTGTGAATCCTCTCTTTGGCTGAAAAAATGGCTGTGTTATTCTGTGAATAGGCACTCACCTAACATAATCGTTTGGTTTGCTTTCGTCGTAAAGCCTTTTTGAAATCGGACACTGTGGCTGGATTTACAACAAGTGTATCTTTAAAATGGTGTAAAATACATGTATGTTTGAGGAATTTTAATTATGGGATTTCTGTTTTGAATTTGGCGCCCTGCAGTTTCACTGGCTGTTGAAGAGGTGGGACGCTAACGTCTCACGTACCCTAGAGAGGTTAATCCAACCACAGTGTCCGATTTTTCAAAAAGGCTTTACCACGAAAGCATACCATGCGATTGTTAGGTCAGCGCCTAGTCACAGAAAAACACAGCCATTTTTCCAGCCAAAGAGAGGAGTCACAAAAAGCAGAAATGGAGATAAAATTAATCATAACCTTTGATGATCTTCATTAGATGTCACTCATAGGACTTCATGTTACACAATACATGTATGTTTTGTTCGATAAAGTTCATATTTATATCCAAAAATCTCTGTTTACATTGCTTCCAAAACCGGTGATTTTGCAAAGAGCCACGTCCATTTACAGAAATACTCATCATATATTTTGATGAAAATACAAGTGTTGTGCATGGATTTAAATATATACTTCTCCTTAATGCAACTGCTGTGTCAGATTTCAAAACAGCTTTACAGCGAAAGCACACCATGGAATAATCTGAGTACAGACCAAAACAAGCCATACAGATACCCACCATGTTGGAGTCAACAGAAGTCAGAAATAGCATGATAAATATTCACTTACCATTGATCTTCATCGGAATGCACTCCCAGGAATCCCAGTTCCACAATAAATGTTTGTTTTGTTCGATGAAGTCCATCATTTATGTCCAAATACCTCCTTTTTGTTAGTGCGTTTAGTTCACAAATCCAAATTCACAAGACGCGAGCACTAGGTCTGATGAAAAGTCAAAAAAGTTACATTACAGTTAGTAGAAACATGTCAAACGATGTATATAGTCAATCTTTAGGATGTTTTTATCATAAATCTTCAATAATGTTCCAACCGGACAATTTCTTTGTCTTTAGAAATGAAAGGGAACGCAGCTCGCTCTCACACCTGCACGCGAGACTTAGCTCATGGCATTCTGCCAGACACCTGACTCAAACAGCTCTTATTCGCTCCCCCGTCACAGTAGAAGCCTGAAAAAAGGATCCAAGGACTGTTGACATCTAGTGGAAGCCTTAGGAAGTGCAATCGGACCTGAAAACCTACAAACCTCAGATGTCCTACTTCCTAGTTGGATTTTTTCCCCAGGTTTTTGCCTGCCATATGAGTTCTGTTACACTCACAGACATCATTCAAACAGTTTTAGAAACTTCAGTGTGTTCTATCCAAATCTACTAATTATATGCATATTCTAGCTTCTGGGCCTGAGTAGCAGGCAGTTTACTCTGGGCACCTTATTCATCCATGCTACTCAATACTGCCTCCCAGCCATAAGAAGTTACGGGTTAGGGTAGGGACTTCCCAGATAGCACTAACCAATTTTTAAGATGGAAAATAGTTGGAAAATGTATATATGCCTTCATTTCCCCAAAATATACTCTTCGCTTTCATTTGACACCCAATTTGATATGAACCTATGAACTTCACATGTTGGTGCTCATGGGTTCATTTTAAATAGAAATGAACCTAGCTGACCGCTAGCTGTGGTGATTGTGATAGCTAGCTAATGAAATCATTGTGCATGTTGTGGTGTTTTTCTAAACTGGTCTGTGTTTAAGGTCTGCACGCTGCTGTTTGAAAGGGGTTGCCTGGCTGTAGCAGAGCCTATTTGTAAAGCCTATTCACCATATTATGGCCAGAGATGGTTCATATTATTCCTACAAAATCTCTGATTAGGCTATTGCTACTAGCTACAGGGATGCAAACTCGTCACTTTTCGATGATATTTGCTGTTTTGATCTCAAAATAGGTCATCCACGTGAAAAGTAAACAGACGCAGAGTGCATCACCCATGGAGCTATAAAAGAACGGGGCGATCAGATCTTCTCCCTGTGTGATCACATTACCTTCTCTGTCGGCTGTGTCATCACACACTCCACGCAACATTGTCCCTGACTGGGATATTTGGAATGCAACTCGAGGTAAGCAACCTATGGTCAAAATAATGCAGCGGTTATAGTTGCATGTATGTTTCAATAGAGCAAATTATTACACTCAAAGTTAACTTTAGATAGCTGGCGTTAGCTAGCCACGTTAGCAACTAAGATGGCAAGCTAACATTACCACCCGCCAATGAATAATGGTCTATGTTACTCATATTGAAATTGAGTGAGCACTGAATGCATTCCTACGCGTCCTACAAATAGAATATCAGAGTTCAGATCGTAATATGTAATATCAGAACGAGTCCTCCATCCAATATCACGTGTGACAGCTGAGATGCCAGCCGCATCTCCAGCCATTAGCCTACTCAGCTGCTTCTCCCTGTCTGTTCTTTCTGTGCATCTCCATCCATTTTAAAATGTTTTAAAACAGAGCACCGTGACACGTGCTTGTGCCTTTGTCACAGAAAAACAGAAGTTTCTAGCCCAAACCCTTGGCGCACATGTTTTATAATATATAAGATAAAAAGCTTTTAAAACTTCTTTAGGGATAGGTGTCCCGTCAACGGGACAGTTGTAAATCATGCAGCGCCTTGTGTCACGATCGCAGATTTTAGAGAAACAACAAATGTTGGTACATATAAGTGTCTTATATCGTCTGAAAGCTTAAATGATTGTTAATATAACTGCACTGTCCAATTTACAGTAGCTATTACTAAGAATGAACTATTCGTGGGCTGAGTTTTTGGTTTGATATCAAACAACCTTGTTTAGTCATGTTACCTGGCTAGCTAGCTAACAACTTGTTAACTTGGCTATGCACACATTTGAATAGCACAGGGAAACGGGATAGATAGCCTACTCAAAGAGATACTTCAAAGGGTAGGATGCATATGCAAATGTAATTCTAAACTTAATCTGAATCAAAAGTCAATGTATTTTACTGGTGTTAATTAATTTCTGTTTGGTGCCTAACTTTTAGGAGCTGTGTGTGAGAGAGTAGTGTGTGTGTGTGGGGGAGGGAGAGTATGTATGCTATGTGTGTAAAGGTGTCTGAAGAGTAAGCGAAAAATGGTTTCATGTAGAACCTAGTGTGTTTTCCCCTTATTGCCAAAATGAAAATGCAGATTATGCGTTTTATATTCCTTGCTATGTCTGTCCTGCCCAATCACAGGTAGACCTTTTGGATATGCGCAAATCAGCTATTTTCTGCAGTAGCCTTTTCTATTATACAGTAAATAGTGTGGAGTTAAATTCAATGTGTTGTATTGAGGAGAGGTGTGAATATCAGGGACAGGTTTTTCTGCGCAGCACGTACGTGCAGAACGTATACAGGGTTCGATACTGCGACAAAAACAGTAGCTTTTGAAGCTATTTGACTTGGCAGTGCGACACACATTTAAAATTGGCCAGTGAAAATAAATGACCTGGTCACATTCGTTTTTGGTTCCCAATCTGCAATTTTTTTTGTCATTATGATGTGCAATTGACCATAAATAAACCAACTTTATGAAGCGGCAACAACGGCACGGGAGTGCCCCTGTCTGGTTGTCAGGGCTCAACATACAGGGGAGGTTTTGGAAACCCTTCGGTCATCCCCATCAGTGACCCGCTTGGGCCAGTGAACAAAATATTGTAATAATGGTCTTTTTAATCTAGGCTATATAATTTTTAAGCTGTTCGTTATTTCGATTTATTTATCACACGCGCTGCTCACATATAGATAATCTGTCTTGCAGAGAGAGCGCACAACTCTCAAACAGCTGGTCGTTGCATTTTGCGATTTTTCTTTGGTCTCTGGGGAGATAAATCTAGCTAGCTAAATCAGCCATTGGCTAGGCCATCAGAAGCTAGATAGAAGGCATCTGCTGTTCAACGGTATTAGAGCAGAATTTTGGAGTGACAGTGGAATCAACCAATTACATTTTAACCTGTAATGGGTGGGACCGTCTTTACCAAAATGGTTCAATTTTAAGGATGTAGCTATTCTGTTGCGGTAAAACCATGTCCATTTATTATGACCAAGACCAATGTTGAATGTTTGCCTCAACTTGGTTTTCCATACAATGCGTTCCATTAGAAAGGGAACCCAGTTTTTGGTCGCTTTCTCATTTTAGGACATGATACAATAACTCATCAATAACTCTTTAAACATCTCAAATGGCAAGACTGACTAGCTACCACATGTACATACTTCATTAGTGTGTTTGTGTCGGGAGCATGCTTTCTATTTTGTCAGGTAATGCCCACGTTATTGTGACATATTTTATAATGTAATTTTGCTGTGCGGTAGCAGAGAGAACAGTCTATGACTAGCGTGGCTGGAGTCTTTGACAATTTTGAGGGCCTTCCTCTGACACCGCCTGGTATAGGAGTCCTGGATGGCAGGAAGCTTGGCCCTAATGTAATGGGCCGTACGCACTACCCTCTCCTCGTAGTGCCTTGTGGTCGGAGGCCAAGCAGTTGCCATACCAGGCAGTGATGCAATCAGTCAGGATGCTCTCAATGGTGCAGCTGTAGAATCTTTTGAGGATCTGAGGACACATACCAAATCTTTTCAGTCTCCTGCGGGGGAATAGGCTTTGTCTTGTCTTCTTTACGACTGTCGTAGTGTGTTTGGACCGTGATAGTTTGTTGGTAATGTGGACACCAAGGAACTTGAAGCTCTCAACCTGCTCCCGAGAATGGGGGCATGCTCGGTCCTCCTTTTCCTGTAGTCCACAATCATCTCCTTTGTCTTGATCATGTTGTGGGAGAGGTTGTTGTCCTTGCACCACACGGTCAGGTGTCTGACCTCCTCCCTATAGGCTGTCTCATCGTTGTCGGTGACCAGGCCTTGCACTGTTGTCATTGGCTAACTTTTTTTATTTATTTCACCTTTATTTAACCAGGTAGGCAAGTTGAGAACAAGTTCTCATTTACAATTGCGACCTGGCCAAGATAAAGCAAAGCAGTTCGACACATACAACAACACAGAGTTACACATGGAGTAAAACAAACATAGTCAATAATACAATAGAAAAAAATAAGTATATACAATGTGAGCAAATGAGGTGAGATAAGGGAGGTAAAGGCAAAAAAAAGGCCATGGTGGCGAAGTAAATACAATATAGCAAGTAAAACACTGGAATGGTAGATTTGCAGTGGGAGAATGTGCAAAGTAAAGATAGAAATAAATGGGGTGCAAAGGAGCAAAATAAATAAATAAATACAGTAGGGGGAGAGGTAGTTGTTTGGGCTAAACAGGGAGTACAGGAGGGGACTGAGCACGCACCCGACGGCCCACGTGTTGAGGATCAGCGTGGTGGATGTGTTGTTACCTACCCTTGCCACATGGGTGGTATGGGTGGCCCGTCATGAAGTCCAGGATCCAGTTGGAGGGATGTGTTTAGTGATGAGCTTTGAGGGCACTATGGTGTTGAACGCTGAGCTGTAGTCAATGAATACCATTCTCACATAGGTGTTACTTTTGTTCAGGTGGGAAATGGCAGTGTGGAGTGCAGTAGAGATTGCATCATCTGTTGGGGCGGTATGCAAATTGGAGTGGGTCTAGGGTTTCTGGGATAATGGTGTTGTGAGCCATGACCAGCCTTTCAAAGCACTTTATGGCTACAGACGTGAGGGCTGTGGGTCGGTAGTCATTTAGGCAGGTAACCTTTGTGTTCTTGGGCACAGGGACTATGGTGGTCTGCTTGAAACATGTTGGTGTTACAGTCAGGGACAGGTTGAAAATGTCAGTGAGACACTTGCCAGTTGGTCAGCGCAGTACACGTCCTGGTAATCCGTCTGGCCCTGCGGCCTTGTGTATGTTGACCTGTTTAAAGGTCTTACACACATCGGCTGCGGAGAGCGTGATCACTCAGTCGTCCGGAACAGCTGGTGCTCTTGTGCATGTTTCAGTGTTACTTGCCTCGAAGCGAGCATAGAAGAAATTTAGTTTGTCTGGTAGGCTTGTGTCACTGGGCAGCTCGCTTCCCTTTTGTAGTCTAATAGTTTGCAAGCCGTGCCACATCCGACGAGTGTCAGAGCCGGTGTAGTACGATTCAATCTTAGTCTTGTATTGAAGCTTTGCCTGTTTGATGGTTCGTATGAGGGTGTAACGGGATTTCTTATAAGCTTCCGGGTTAGATTCCCGCTCCTTGAAAGCGGCAGCTCTACCCTTTAGCTCAGTGAGGATGTTGCCTGTAATCCATGGCGGCTTCTGGTTGGGGTATGGTCACTATGGTCACGTATGGTCCGTGACGGATGACGTAATCGAGGCACTTATTGATGAAGCCAGTGACTGATGTGGTGTACTCCTCAATGCCATCGGAAGAATCCCAGAACATATTCCAGTATGCTAGCAAAACAGTCCTATAGCTTAGCATCTGCTTCATCTGACCACTTTCTTATTGACTGAGTCACTGGTGCTTCCTGCTTACATTTTTTGCTTGTAAGCAGGAATCAGGAGGATAGATTTATGGTCAGATTTGCCAAATGGAGGGAGAGCTTTGTATGTGACTGTGTGTGTGGAGTAAAGGGGGTCTGGAGTTTAAAAAAAATCTCCCTCTAGTTGCACATTTAACATGCTGTTAGAAATTAGGTTAAACAGAATTAAGTTGCATTGAAGTCCCCGGCCACTAGGAGCGCCACCTCTGGATGAGCGTTTTCCTGTTTGCTTATGGCCGTATACAGCTCACTGAGTGCGGTCTTAGTACCAGCATCGGTTTGTGGTGGTAAATAGACAGCTACGAAGAATATAGATGAAATGCTCTACCTCAGGTGAGCATAACCTCGAGACTTCCTTAGATTTCGTGCACCAGCTGTTGTTTACAAATATCAAATCAAATGTATTTACATAGCCCTTCTTACATCAGCTGATATCTCAAAGTGCTGTACAAATATACATAGACCGCTACCCCTTGTCTTACCAGAGGCCGCTGTTCTATCCTGAAATTGCAGGGCGCCAAATTCAATCAACAGAAATCTCACAATTCAAATTTCTCAAACATACAAGTATTAGACACCATTTTAAAGATAAAATTCTCGTTAATCCAACCACAGTGTCCGGTTTCAAAAAGGCTTTTCGGCGAAAGCAGAACATATCATTATGTTAGGTCAGCAACTAGTCACAGAAAGCATATAGCGATTTTCCAACCAAAGAGAGGAGTCACAAAAAGCAGAAATAGAGATAAAATGAATCACTAACCTATTCTTCATCAGATGACACACCCGGAACAGCATGTTACACAGTACATGTATGTTTTGTTCGATCAAGTTCATATTTATATCCAAAAACCTCAGTTTACATTTGGCTTTGCCTCCAAAACATCCCGTGAATTTGCACAGAGCCACATCAATTTACAGAAATACTCATAATAAACATTGATAAAAGATACAAGTGTTATTCACAGAATTAAAGATATACTTCTCCTTAATGCAACCGCTGTGTCAGATTTCAAAAAAACTTTATGGAAAAAGTAAACCATTCAATAATCTGAGTACGGTGCTCAGACAACAAATCAAGCCAAACAGATATCCGCCATGTTGGAGTCAACAGAAGTCAGAAATAGCATTATAAATATTCACTTACCTTTGATGATCTTCATCAGAATGCACTCCCAGGAATCCCAGTTCCACAATAAATGTTTAATTTGTTCGATAAAGTTCATCTTTATGTCCAAATACCTCCTTTTTGTTAGCGCGTTCAGCCCAGTATTCTAAATTAATGCCGCGCGATCACTAGGAGCAGACAGTCAAAAAGTTCCGTTACAGTCCGTAGAAACATGTCAAACGAAGTATAGAATCAATCTTTCGGATGTTTTTAACATAAATCTTCAATAATGTTCCAACCGGAGAATTCCAATGGAACTCAAGCTAACTCTCACGTGAACGCGCATGGTCAGCTCATGGCACTCTGGGAGAGACCTTACTCAATCCCCTCTCATTCGCCCCCACTTCACAGTAGAAGCATCAAACAAGGTTCTAAAGACTGTTGACATATAGTGGAAGCCTTAGGAAGTGCAATATGACCAATATCCCACTGTATATTCGATAGGCCAAGAGTTGAAAAACGACAAACCTCAGATTTACCACTTCCTGGTTGGATTTTTCTCAGGTTTTCGCCTGCCATATGAGTTCTGTTATACTCACAGACATTTTCAAATAGTTTTAGAAACTTCAGAGTGTTTTCTATCCAAATCTACTAATAATATGCATTTATTAGCAACTGGGACTGAATAGCAGGCAGTTTACTCTGGGCACGCTTTTCATCCAAAGTGAAAATGCTGCCCCCTAGCCCAAACAGGTTAAAACCAGCCAGCTGTATGTTATGCATGTCGTTATTCAGCTACGACTCGGTGAAACATAAGATATTACCGTTTTTAATGTCCCGTTGGTAAGATATACGTGCTCGTAGCACGTCTATTTTATTATCCAATGATTGTACGTTGGCTAATAGGGCTGATGGTAAAGGCAGATTACCCACTCGTCGTCGGATCCTTACAAGGCATCCAGACCTTCGTCCCCGATATCTCTGTCTCTTTGTCCAGCGAATGAGGTGGATGAGGGCCTTGTCGGGCGTCTGAAATAAATCCTTCCCGTCCGACTCGTTAAAGAAAGAGTATTCCTCCAGTACGGGGTGAGTAATCACTGTCCTGATATCTAGAAGCTCTTTTCGGTCATAAGATACAGTGGCAGAAACATTATGTCCAAAATAAGTTACAAATAAGGCGAAAAAACACACAATAGCATAATTGGTTAGGGGATCGTAAAATAGCAGCCATCTCCAAACGGCATTACAAATGTGTTTGATTTAAAGGGATAGTGCGAGATTCAGTCAGGTGAAGGTAGTTTAGCGAGTGATTGCAATGAATGGATGCTAATTGACCTCATAGACTTAGTTAGCAAACCTAGTTAGCAACTTCCTTCAAACTGCTCGCAGAACATAAAAATGGTATCAATGAGTTCATCTGACTTTGGGTAAGTAGAAAAATTGCTTAGTTTCCAACATCTCGCACTATCCCTTTAAGTCTGTACCTGTTTAGCGACACATCCCACTTCGGAAGGTATATCCGTAGTCGGTAGATAGTTTTTATTAAATCTGCATCCCTTACATCACCGAGCAGTTCATAAGAAAGTATTTAAGCCAGTTGTTAGATGCTATAGTGTGGGAACATGACAACTTTAGCCAGCATGTCTACCCCTATAACCAACCTTACGCTAGCGAGTCAGTCACTCACATCTTGAGTCAGCAGTAATACCTCTCTAATGAAGTGTTCTTGTTTTATAGCTGGGTGGCTGGTCACTACAACCTCCTCCCACTATGGAGGCAGGAGGAAAAGACTGTGAGGACGAGACCCTACAAACTGCCTTTAAAAAGCTCCGGGTAGATGCTGAAAGGTTCGTAGTACTGTTAATGGCTATTACATTTTCAATTCTTTCACGTTTTAGGTCCTTCCTTACTGGTTGATCTAGGGTCAGTTTCCAGGACTAATGTAATATTTCTTGAAAATGTGAAGTCTCACTTAAGCTCTTCTGCTGTTCAGTATATTGTGGTCTGAGTTTTTGTTGGTTTCTCTAGCTTGCCTGCCACGCTGCACGTCTGTGAGACCATCACTCCAAGAGTGGTTAGCCGAGCCTTTCTAGAGGGTGCCAAGCCCAAACTAAGCTGCCCCAAGGAGAACTGGCATGGGTAAGGAAAGGCCCTCTTACAATCATTGTCCACTGTTTTATAAGTATCTTCTTGCTATGCTTCTCTATTGTCTGTTCCTTTTTATTATTTAAGTATAATAACTTGTAGAACCCCTAGTGCCAGATTCAGTTTTATAAATTCTATATTTGTAAAGTGTACACATTTTGTAATACAATGTAACACATTGTGTTTAAAATGAGTGCAAAAAAGGCTGTATAAAATAAATTACACAAATACTGAGCTATATTGTATGCAAAAATGAAATTATATTATTTTATACTAATACAATTGCTCAGAGAAAGAGATTTTGTCTAGCAAGTAATACAAAAAAGAGCCAGCACCCTATTTTACAGTAGGTTAGGGGTTATTTTCTGCTTATAAATCTTTGTTTCAATGCTAAACCCACCACTGGTGTGTGTGTGTGGCCAAAGAGCTCTATTTTCATGTCATCCAACAAATGCTTGGAGTTTGCTAAACGGCATTGGCACTTGGATTGGAACCATTGCTAAGGTCAGATGACATGAAAATAGAGCTCTTTGGCCATGCACACCAGTGGTGGGTTTAGTGTCGAAATAATAAGGATTCGTAAGCAGAAAAGAACCCCATACCTACTGTATAATATGGTGGTGGATCTTTGGATATTGGATATTGGGCAATTTTGCTTCCACTGGTCCTGGTGGAAGGTCAATCCAGTATGAGGACATTTTAGCCAAAAACCTGGTTGCAATAGGATCTTCCAACAAGACAATAACCCCAAGCACACATCAAAATCCACAAAGAAATGGTTAATTGACCATCAACATTTTGCAATGGCCATCTCAGTCTCCGGACTTGAACCCTACTGAAAACCTGTGGTTTGAATTGAAAAGGGCACGCCATAAGATCTGGAAAGATTCTGTATGATGGAATGGTCTAAGATCCCTCCCAATGTGTTCTCCAATAAAACATTTTAGAAAATGGCTCAGTGCTGTTATCCTTGCAAGGTGATGTATTGATAACGGGTGGCAATAATTTTGACCCCTATCTTTTTGAGAGGAAAAAACGTATTGACTGTTAAAATCGCCATCTGAGCAATTTATTGGTATAAAATAATAATATAATTTTTAAATGTTGGCATATAACAGCTCAGAATTGGTATTATTTATTGTATACAATATTTTTCCCCCCAGTTGTCTTTATCAAGGTGTGCCAATAACTTTGGTCCTGACTGTAACCGTCGCAGAGTCATGTCTCAATTGTCTCAAGGCTTAAAAATACATCTTTAACCTGTCTCGTCCCCTTTATCTACAGTGATTTGAAGTGGATTTAACAAGTGACCTCAATAGGGGATCATGGCTTTCACCTGGTCAGTCTGTCATGGAAAGAGCAGGTGTTCCTTATGTTTTGTACAGTCAGTGTATGTCAGGTTTTCTGTTAGGAAACTGTGGCACCGGACAACTTGACCAGTAAGATTTTAACGGTGCTCAAAATCACATTTAGATGTAATTCATCTTAACAGAATAGAATTATGCCTGTAAAGTTGTAATAAAGTAGAATGATGTTCTTATACCAACATGACAGGTTCTTATAGAAAAGCAAAACATTGCCCGTTGTGTGTTCATCCCTGCTATAAATCACTTTATAGTAGCAGGTTAGGATAATTCATGTAGCAGGTTAGGAAAATTAGGTTAAGGTTAGCTAAAAGGCCATTTAAATGTATTTATTTTCTAAACTTTTGACGTTAATTTGACAAAAGCTGGGATCCCTTCTAGCCATTACGGCAGTCCCACTCTCCATTCCATCTGCGATTCAGCACCACAAGCAGTTGAAGACACTCTAGGCAGCCACAAAATTAATACGTTATTAAACTGATGTTGCGCAATCAAATTCAATATGTACATAAACGAAATTCGTTAAGGCTGGTTCATTGAGAGAAAGCTTATTTTACAATGCTCCTATGAAACAAGGCCCATGCCATGCATTTATGAAATCACTAGTTTGCAAAGCTCAAATTCTGTCACTCTTTTTACAGCTCTACTGGATGATATTAATAAATTGTATATTTACTGTAATTTGAACTATCGTGGGGTTGTGTAGTCTACCACGGTATGAATCATAATACCCATAAAACCTATCGGTCAAACACGGAAATGGTTCCAATTTTTTTTCCACCATTCAATTTATCCATTGTGGATTTTAGAAACACCTCAAATAAGGGCTATGTTTCGTGGAGACTTACCCTGGCGTGGCGTTTTGATAACCATTTAAGTCTCCAGGACAAGGTGACTTTTTTTATCAACATATTTGCCTGTATTCAATGTGGCTGTAATAGAGAACTACAAATTCCTGTCTCAAGCTTCAAGTCACTCACCAGGGCCATGATGATCTAGACGAGACTGCCGAATCGAGGCAAAGGTAAGAATCTCTGGATTAACTATCTAATGTTAGCTACATTTAGTAATTAATACATTGGCTAAAATTGTTTCAGTTCACAGAATTGCCAAATGTCTTGGGCAAGTTTTACATTGAAAATGCCTGTTTATCTAGCTAGCTCATGGTTAGCTAGTTAGCAACATTAGCCTGGCTAGATGGCTACATTAGCCGTCTATTTGTCTAGCCATTAAAATGCATGAGAAATTCAAAAAAACAAGTTTAGCTTTCTTTTGGTTTCTATAAACCAACAATAGCTCACTAGTCAGCAGTTTAGCTCGCTAATTAACTAACAAGCTAGCTTAGATGATGAAGCTCTAGGGCTAGGAGTTCTTGATCATGTTTGTTTGCGTCTGTGGGTAGCCTACTTCAAGTACTACTTCTAGCTACCCTAGCTAGCTGTATTATTTTAGTCTGGCATTTTGAGAGGCTTCATAGATGGACTGATTAGCATTCTCTCGAGTCAACAGTGTGCTTACTGTACTGCGGGAAAACATTGATATGTGTGCTGTTACCCTCTGGACAGCAGATCATTAGTATAGGTAGTAGGCAAGGTTATGTAACCGTATTTGGTCCTATCTGCTATGGTGGGCTTTAAGTTCATTGATATTCACACATTTGTTTTTTGAGGTAGAATTACTGTAATGTTAATGATTCCAAATTGTTAACCTTATTTGCACCTATAACACATGCTCCACTCTCAAGTTGAAGTTGAACTTGTTGGAAATGCTGTGATCACTCATCGTCTTTAATGTTGCGATCCACAGACACAAGATGACCATGATTTGAATGCTGCAACTGAGACGTAATGATGTCGAGGGACATACGCAGAGACCCCGAGTATGACTGGACATGGGCCGGATATTTGTGACCACTACCTACAAGTGGTGCAGAAGCACACCAGCACCCCATTTTATTTTTATTCCATGGCCAACCAGCTCTCTAGCTACCCCTTATTCCACACTGTCTTTTATACCCCATGGTCCTTCAACTTCAGACACTTTATAACTCTCTACCCTACCTTCACCCATTCCCCCTATGCTGCTTCCTTCACTTGTTCTTCTCCTGATTTGATAACATCTAGACTCAGTAACACATTTAAAAGTGTTGTGGTGTACTGTTTTTGCTACTGTTTTTTTTCACCTGTGTAATGCTGCTTATTCTTGGGTTCAGACTGAATGCAGTGGTAAATGTGCTGCTCACAATTGACAGAAGCAACATTGACAAGAAGGGTGTTGATATGGCTGCTAACTTGTTTTGAGTCTTAAGTGCTTATCTCATTTTATATTTTTACATTTTAGTAATTTAGCTGACGATCTTACCCAGAGCGACTTAGTAGTGAGTGCATACATAGTAATTTATATAACACCTACCTTACGCATCTAGTTTTTCCAATTGTAACCCACCCACCAAAATCACAATATGCTGCTTTACATGTTGTATTATTTGTGCTGGCCTAATTCCTAAAATGGGAAACATAGAAGAATCTGTTCGCTCTCAGATAGTAATAATAGTTAATATGGTGCTCTTGGATGTCCCAGGTGTGTGGCATTGATGAATAAATCATTTCATGTTTACTTAACATAACATATACAAATATGAATGTATGTATGAAAGGAATATGTATGCATTGTTTACTATTTTGATTTATTTAAAACAATGTGATTGTTGGAGTTTAGGTGTCTGTGATTCATGGGTGACACTATGCATTTTTGTCAAATAAATATGTTTATTCATTCATGATTATGGCTATATTCTGCAATGAGTTAATTGGGCTTTGAATCTGCAAACAGAACATGTCAAGTTAGATCTGAACTGCTTTAATACAGCATTAATTTAAGTAGATTTGACCTTGTTCATATAGTTGGCAGAAATTATAATGGATCAAATAAAGACTTCTGTCTGAAGGAGAAGAGGATCTGGTAAAATAAAGGTATGTTGCTAATATCATCTAGCTAGCTAGATATATAGCTTATTTGCAAAAACCGTGTGTAGTATTCATGGAACATTATAAATATCTGACTGCTACTAGGATACTATTCTGTACAAGACCAAATGCATAAATAAAATAAGGAACTGTAAATTAAAATATTCAATATCTTTGATTTTGGATCAAGGTAGCGCGTCTTCTATGCTCGGACACGCCTACCCGTGATATATTTCCCCCTCTTTTCCCGTGACGATTTAAACCCCCCCCCCCCCCCCGGGCAAATAAAAAGTAGGTCTCATACTTAACATATTCAAGAGTACAATACAAATTTTCACGACTCTACGTGCATATTTAGTGATATAAAGACGGCCTCATTTCTACATTTGACCAAATGTACAGTTTAAGCTCTTAAATAATTGAGGCGGCAGGTAGCCTAGTGGTTAGACCATTCGGCCAGTAACCGAAAAGTTGCTGGATTGAATGGATTAGCTGACAAGGTAAACATCTGTCGTTCCTGAACAACGCAGTTAACCCACTGATCCCCGGTAGGCTGTCATTGTAAATAAGAATTTGTTCTTAACTGACTTGCCTAGTTAAATAAAACATTTTAAAAAACTTGCGGTTGCGTGCCGGTTCCTCACTCGTCGCCTCAAATCTCTCATTTTAGGTCATGGATGCTAGCGTTTGTTGATTTAGTTGCCATACCTACGAGGATCAAATAAAGAAATGTGTTTTCCTGCTGGTAGACGGAGATCCTTAGTGGAATGAGAAAATGCGTTTATCAGCTGATAAATGTCTGATAAATGCGTTTATCAGACATTCGCCCTTGTAACCAGGAACACGTTTTGTTAGTAAAACATAACTAGAGACCGCTGCAAGGGTTAGATAACTTTGTGTCCAGCAGCCGACCACGCGTCATATGTTTATACAGAAAGAAAATACCACAACAGAGAAAATTAGCAGTTTTTATAGGACACCTACACGAAACACTGTGTTTTTAAAATCCATGGTGGAAAAACAATTGGAACCATTTTTGTGTTTGACCGCTAGGTTTTATGGGTGTTATGACTCCTCCACTGTGGGGCTCAATTGATAACAACTCTGTTTCCTACTATAGGCAGTTGACTGCCTTGTGATTGCAACATTGTCACTCTCTGATGTGAATAGTTGGCAACGATGTTTCGTTTCCAAGTTCTGCTGAACTGAAAGTCACCAATTGCACATGCTACATATCATTACTCTCTCTACTCTAGTGTAGCAATCAATTCCAAATCTTTATACTATACATGAGACGGGCGGCATATGTTGGTCTTGCCTAGGGCAGCAGCAGAAGTGCTAGAACCAGGCCTGACGAACACAATAAATGGCCTCTAATTTATTTCCAAGCAGCTGGAGGATTTATTAGCCTATGAAGTATATTTGCCTTTGAAATTGGAGCACAGCGACTGGTATTTCCATCAATTAATAAAAAGCATTCTTTTGCTATGGATATTTTTTTTTTCTGCCGTGGACAATTTGACCAGCAATTATACTTTTTTTAGCGGCCAAAAGTAGTTTTTCCATCTAACGGAAAACCTGGTGTGTGTGTATGTGTATATATGGGTATGTGTGTATATTTTGTGTGTGTGTATGTGTGTATATTTTGTGTGTGTGTGTATATATGTGTATGTGTGTATATTTTGTGTGTGTGTATATATGTGTGTATATACACACACACTCACTCACTCATTCACCGGTCGAAAGTTTTAGAACACCTACTCATTCAAGGGTTTTTCTTTTTTTCATTTTCATTTTTAAAATGTTCTACATTGTAGAATAATAGTGAAGACAAACTATTAAATAACACATATGGAATCATTTAGTAAACAAAAAAGTGTTAAACAGATTAGATTGCAGATTCTTCAAAGTAGCCACCCTTTGCCTTGATGACAGCTTTGTACACTCTTGGCATTCTCTAACAGCTTCATGAGGAATGTTTTTCCAACTGTCTTGAAGGAGTTCCCACATATGCTGAGCACTTGTTGGCTGCTTTTCCTTTACTCTGCGGTCCAACTCATCCCAAACCATCTCATTTGGGTTGATTGTGGGTGATTGTGGAGGCCAGGTCATCTGATGCAGCACTCCATTTCTCTCCTTGGTCAATTAGCTCTTACACAACCTGGAGGTGTGTTTTGGGTCATTTTCCTGTTGAAAAACAAATGATCGTCCCACTAAGTGCAAACCAGATGGAATGGCGTATCGCTGCAGAATGCAGTGGTAGCCATGCTGGTTAAGTGTGCCTTGAATTGTAAATAAATCACTGACAGTGTCACCAGCAAAGCACCATTGCACCTCTTCCTCCATGCTTCACGGTGTGAACCACACATGCGGAGATCATTCATTCACCTACTCTGCGTCTCACAAAGACACGGTGGCTGGAACCAAAAATCTAAAATTTGGACTCATCAGAACAAAGGACAGATTTCCACCGGTAAAATGTCCATTGCTTGTGTTTGTTGGCCCAAATAAGTCTCTTATTATTGGTGTCCTTTAGTAGTGGTTTCTTTGCAGCAATTTGACCATGAAGGCCTGATTCACGCAGTTCCCCATGAACAGTTGATGTTGAGATGTGTCTGTTACTTGAACTCTGTGTGATTCATTTATTTGGGCTGCAATCTGCGGTGCAGTTAACTGAAATGATCTAATCCTCTGCAGCAGAGGTAACAGAGTCTTCCTTTCCTGTGGCGGTCCTCATGAGAGCCAGTTTCATCATAGTGCTTGATGGTTTTTGCGACTGCACTTGAAGAAACATTCTTAACATTTTCTGGATTGACTGACATATCTTAAAGTAATGATGGACTGTTGTTTCTCTTTGCTTATTTGAGCAGTTCTTGACATAATATGGACTTGGTCTTTTGCCAAATAGGGCTATCTTCTGTACAACACAACTGATTGGCTCAAACGCATTAAAAAGGAAAGAAATTCCACAAATTAACTTTTAACAAGGCACACCTGTTAATTGAAAAGCATTCCAGGTGACTACCTCATGAAGCTGGTTGAGAGAATGCCACGGGTGTGCAAAGCTGTCATCAAGGGAAAAGGGTGGCTACTTTGAAGAATCTCAAATATATTTTGATTTGTTTAACACTTTTTTGGTTACTACATGATTCCATATGTGTTATTTCATAGTTTTGATGTCTTCACTATTATTCTACAATGTAGAAAATAGTAAAAATAAAGGGAAACCCTGGTATTAGGTGTGTCCAAACTTTTTACTGGTTCCGTATACAGTTGAAGTCGGAAGTTTACATACACCTTAGCCAAATACATTTCAACTCAGTTATTCACAATTCCTGACCTTTAATCCTAGTAAAAATTCCCTGTCTTAGGTCAGTTAGGATCACCACTTTATTTTAAGAATGTGAAATGTCAGAATAATAGTAGAGAGAATGATTTACTTCAGCTTGTATTTCTTTTATCACATTCCCAGTGTGTCAGAAGTTAACATACACTCAATTAGTATTTGGTAGCATTGCCTTGAAATTGTTTAACTTGGGTCAAACGTTTCAGGTAGCCTTCCACAAGCTCACCACAATAAATTGGGTGAATGTTGGCCCATTCCTCGTGACAGAGCTGGTGTAACTGAGTCAGGTTTGTAGGCCTCCTTGCTCGCACACGCTTTTTCAGTTCTGCCCACAAATTTTCTATGGGATCGAGGTCAGGGCTTTTTGATGGCCACTCCAATAGCTTGACTTTGTCGTCCTTAAGTCATTTTGCCACAACTTTGGAAGTATGCTTGTGGTCATTGTCCATTTGGAAGACCCATTTGCGACCAAGCTTTAACTTCCTGCCTGTCATGTCTTGAGATGTTGCTTCAATATATCCACATAATTTTCTCTCTCACAATGCCATCTATTTTGTGAGGTGCACCAATCCCTCCTGCAGCAAAGCACCCCACAACATGTTACCACCCCCGTGCTTCACGGTTGGGATGGGGTTCTTCGGCTGGCAAGCCTCCCCCTTTTTCCTCCAAACATAACAATGGTCATTATGGCCAAAACAGTTCTATTTTTGTTTCATCAGACCAGAGGACATTTCTCCAAAAAGTATGATCTTTGTCCCCATGTGCAGTTGCCAACCGTAGTCTGGCTTTTTTATGGCGGTTTTGGAGCAGTGGCTTCTACCTTGCTCAGCGGCCTTTCGGGTTATGTCGATGTAGGACTCGTTTTACTGTGGATATAGATACTTTTGTACCTGTTTCCTCCAGCATCTTCACAAGGTCCTTTGCTGTTGTTCTGAGATTGATTTGCACTTTTCGCACCAAAGTACGTTCATCTATAGGAGACAGAACGCGTCTCCTTCCTGAGCGGTATGACGGCTGCGTTGTCACATGGTCTTTATACTTGCGTACTATTGTTTGTACAGATGAACGTGGTACCGTCAGGCGTTTGGAAATGCCTCAAGGATGAACCAGACTTGTGGAGATCTACAATAATTTTTCTGAAGTCTTGGCAGATTTCTTTTGATTTACCCATGATGTCAAGCAAAGAGGCACTGTGTTTAAGGTAGGCCTTGAAGTACATCCACAGGTACACCTCCAGTTGACTCAAATTATATCAATTAGCCTATCAGAAGCTTCTAAAGCCATGACTTAGCTTAGAATTTTCCAAGCTGTTTAAAGGAACAGTCAACTTAGTGTTTGTTAAACTTCTGACCAACTGGAATTATGATACAGTGAATTATAAGTGAAATAATCTGTCTGTAAACAATTGGAAAGATTACTTGCGTCATGCACAAAGTAGATGTTCTAACCGACTTGCCGAAACTATAGTTTGTTAACAAGAAATTTGGGGAGGGGTTGAAAAATGAGTTTTAATGACACAAACTTCCGACTTCAACTGTATGTACATTTTTTATTTTTGCCGAGACGCGCTTTTAAAGGGATTGTGCGATATTCTGGCAACAAAGCCCTTTTTCTACTTACCCAAAGTACGATGAACTCATGGATACCATTTGATATTAATTAGCTTAAGTTCAATTGCTAACTAGCGTTATTCGCTAATGCTAGTTAGCAATGGCTTACGAAACTACCTTCAACATCCTTCAAACTGCACGCAGATCCCTTCAAAAGGTAACCATGAGTTCATCTGACTATGAGTAGTAAAAAATCTATCACTATCCCTTAACATCAGAGTGACAAGTTACAATGTATATTTGTAGAAAACGGAGCGAGCATTAGCATAAATGAGAACCACGAGCACACAATCACCGCTTGCTCCTCATCTCCGTACAGTACAGTGGCGCTCATCAGTTATATTTCAGATGGTGTCAACACAATATGTATTTTCATGCATTTTGTTTTTGTTGCCATGTAGAATGTCCTTTCAAAAAGTCACCAGAAGTGACCTACAAAAAAATGATCTTGGCTGGGCATGCCCCTGGGCCCCCAAGCTTCCTTTGTTACCACTGCTGAAAAGAATCCTAGGGAAAACACTAAAACTCTATTTTTTCAGCTGAAACAATAACTGATTTAACACACAGCAGCGGCTAACATCTCACACATACTGTATTCTGGAATACCAAAAGGAACGTAACGCTGCTGTGTTACAGTGAAATCTGTCAACTTGTCAATTTATAACTTCATTGTTTATCAATGTCATTTATGGCTAACCCCAAAGATGCAAATATATTCTGATTCCATTCCTTCACTCTGATTCAAATAATTTTGGCTGATTTGAATATTCGCAAAATAATATTTTGCCACGAGCAACGGGTGCAAATCTTTGACAAATATTCGTAAGAAATGACTAATCTGATTCGAATCTCAAAATTGTGATACATGGACAGCCCTAATGTCATTACACAAGTAAACAATGTCTCATACCAAACAATAGATTCAGTTTATAAACTCAGTTAATAAGACATGACCACCAGTGGCAGTGTGAACCAAAGATATTGCAGAGTGAGAGCAATGCAAAAGGCAGCATTTTAAAGCAACCACACAGAGCATCTGCGCATGTGCAGGGACGTATGGTCCACTCTTCTGCAACTTGATAGCTGCATGACAAGAACTGCAAAGGAGATTAGCATCTTGCTACGTGCTCTTTGTTGCTGCGGAAGTCAACCAAGTACAGTTAATGTTTAATTTGTACCATTTTAAAGACTCATCAACATTCAAAATCATGTTTTTCATGAAATGTTATGATATTTAGATGACAACAAATCACACTATGATGACCAAAGTGTGAAAAATGACTGTTGCTTCTATATTGATAACGTTTGATCATAAAGTTACTGTTCCACCCCCAATGTCAAACACTTGGATTCACAAGGTGGGATTATTAATACACCAATGGTAACATTATCTTATCTAATTTTAGAAGTACTGCCTTGTAACCAACATCCGCGAAGCGTGTTTGCAGAGGGGTGAGGTTTATATAGCAAGATAACTATTCTACTGGTGCCAAAATTTGACTGTAGGGTGTCAGCAAATTATAATTAAAACTTTACACTATTCGGCTAGATACTTATGTTTCCCTTTTCATTTGTGTATGGTGTTAACTAGTTACTGGCTAGCTCGGTATTCAGCCAGCATGGAACAAAAGGGCGAAAGGGTCGTTCTGATGCAGTTGTCAGTGCTGCTATGAACCGCATCACAAGAGACATGCCAAACAAGTGGTGTATAAAAAAATTGACATCATTGATGCAATTTCAGTGTTTGAGTTGCTTTGTGTATCACAAAATTTGCTTGAGATGATTTTACTGCAACTGTTCACTGCATCCACGTTTCTTGACATGGGCATTTCAAAGAGCTGTCACTCAAGGCGAGATCATGAGTGTAAGCTCCCCGCCCACTCAGCCTATCTTTTCAAACTTCCTGGTAGTTAGCCATGAGACAGAGTGCTTTTTCTCATTTTCAGCATTTCTATTCCCCCAAAATATTATGCGTTTTATTTTAGTGACTCAAAAGGCATGGTAATCAGAATGACTGTTTGGGTTCATTTTTATTTTACCATCATAGTTATGTTTGGTTTTGACATTTTTGTTTTTCTATGTAGTAGTTGTATGAGGAAGACGTCAAGAGGAGCCGTGAGAAGCCAAAGACGCCGGAGATCCAAGTCTCCCATTCTCCATCCTCCAAAGTTCACCTACTGTGCTTCCAAGATGTCGCCCTTACCTGGCCACCTGAAACACAAGAGCCTGCCAGAGGCTGAGGGTTGCAGCTCCTCCCTGGAGATCCCCGCCAAGAAGGAACTGCTCTCCTCGGGCCACTCCTCCCCTGTGTTTGGCGGTGCTGGCTATGAGCCCCACACCCCCGCTGCCTCTGGGGAAGGCCCCACAGCCAGGCTGGAGGGCAGCCCCAGACAGCCCCTGTCTGACGACAAGGGTGTCCCAGAGGCAGCTCACTGCGTAGGGGCTGAAGCCAAAACGGGAGCTGTGCCCTCTGACTTCAGGTCCCTGTCAAAGCTCCACGAGGGCGGCCCGTGCCCCTGCGCTCAGAGCGAGTGCCAGTGCCCGGGCTGGCAGGGCGTAGAGGTCTACTCCTTCACGGGCCTCCGTAACATCCTCTCAGAGTGCGAGAGGAACCTGGCGAGCCCAGAGGATACGTCCCAGACCTCCCTGCAACAGAGAACTCAGACCGATGGGTCCACCACATCAACCTCCCCGCGTTCCTGTTCCGAACAGGCTCGGGCCTATGTAGATGACATCACAATAGAGGATCTTTCTGGTTACATGGAGTACTATCTTTATATTCCCAAGAAAATGTCACATATGGCAGAGATGATGTATACTTAAATAAGTAATGGAAAAAATATATACATTTTGGGGGGTGGCTTAAGGAATGGTTAGGCATGAAGTAATTTAAATAAGGTTTAACTGTTTATTTCCGCAGTTTCTCCATTCTCTTCTTTGCAACTCCAGTACCAGAGCTGAAAGACGCCATGTATTTTTCTTATTACTTTTGAATTATTTGTTTTCTTTTAATTTTTCATGATTGTCCTTATTTCTGGTTGACAAATGAAGTTGCCAAAGCTCTATCGCAAAAAGTGCAGGTGGGATTTGTTGGTATATGCAAAGCAAACTTGTAATGCCAAGTGTGATTGTTTTCCACGGCCAAAGAGGTTAATTGTCTGGAGTTTCCATTTCACTCAATAAAACATTTTTGTTGAAAACAGATGTTTGCCTTTGTCACACTTTATTTTTACCACTATTATCCCTTTGTGTTTATTGTTTGATTCATATGCTGTAGTTCCAAGCATATTGTTTATGCTGCAATAATGGAGAAGCTAGAGCAAAGAATTGTGCCCTTTTTGTGATAGAAGCACCACATTTCACCCAACCAGATCCATGGGCTCATATTGGACTGTTTCCACATGTATTTTTTTAGGGAATAGCCAGTAGTTTGATCAGGAGAGCAGCTCCTTCATGGCGGGAGCCCCAGAGGGGAGCTGCAGCCCTCAGCCTCTGGCAGGCTCTTGTTTCAGGTGGCCAGGCGGGGGCGACATCTTGGAACCACAGTAAGAATGTCTTACAAAACACTTAAAACTTTTCATAAATATCACTTGACATTGACTACTAAAGCCTGAACTTTAATGCAAATAAATAATGAAGGGGCTTGAAAAAACCTGGCACACTGAAATGCTAGAGCCCATTAAGACCCTAAATTGGTTCTATTATGTCTACTGTAAATGACTGCGGAAACTATTTCTTGAAATCAATGCAGTAATATGATATTCTGTCAGTAATATTGTAGGCTGGAATTTGAAGTTATTAGGAACCCCATTAACTGATGCCATGGTGCCAGCTAATCTTGTTGTGGTCCAACACATCAATAAAAACGCTTACATTTTACATTGAAGACATTACAAACGTTAACAAATAGATATTAGAGACAGATAAAATACCTGACAGGTAGCAAACACATTTAACATTTAAACCTATGCATTAGGAGTTTTTGTATTATTTTCTTGAAGGTGAATTTACTTTTTGTAGGCTGGAATGAGCCTTCGGTGAGATACAGGGCCAATTGCAACCATCGAAAGCCACCAGATCATCGCCAGCTGATCTCTCAAACCATCAATATGCTCTAAAATCACCTGCACAGTTGCACACTCCAATAAACGATTTCCTCGTTTACCATGGCAAATCTACTGTGGAAATTTACCAGACACGTTGTGTGAATGGAAAACTTTATGGTGTAGCCAACTGTTATTATTTTATGAAATACAGGACGACTACTTCTATACTTATACTCCAGTAAGTATTTTTACAATCATCAGCCTTACAGTTTCCAATGTTCCTGATAGGTTGATATTTCATTGGGGGAAGGAGAAGAGCACAACGGCTCCCGTTTAAACCTAGATAGTTTGTGTGTATCTATTGATATGTAGGCTACGTGTGCCTTTTTTAAAATTGATGTAGTTCTGTCCTTGGGCTGTTCTTGTCTATTAATGTTCTGTATTATATCATGTTTTGTGTGGACCCCAGAAAGAGTAGCTGCTGCTTTTGCAACAGCTAATGGGGATCCTAATAAAATACCAAAATACCAGGTACCAGGTTCTGGTATCTCAATGACTTGACACATTAACAACGACTGTATTCAGTACGCCGATTCTGTTGCGAAACGTTTCTTAAACCGGAAGCAAACGGAATGAAACGGGGAGGGACCTACCTGAATTTTTCCAATAGAAACTTGTTTTAGTTTGGACTAATGATTACACCCCAGGGGCCTAATTTATAAACCGTGCATACTTACAACATACACCCCAAAATGTGTGTGCGCCAGAAGTTGGCATTTATAAAAAATGTACTCAGCTCCCCGCAAACTTTAGACCATGCGTACGCACATCTAGCCTCGTACGAACCATCCTGATCTAGCGAGCTAACATTCTGTTTCGTTACACGGATACAGTCTGGCTGATGCACAAACCATGTAAATACACGGCGAGCTGTGACCAATGATTTATATATACAGCATTGGCTGTGACTCACTGTTCTGAGGTGCGCTCAGTTCGCTTGAACGTTTGCTACATTGCGGAACGGTTTGTACTGAGCTAAACACTTCCCCAAAACGTTATTGTACGTTATTTAACAGACTTTGAGGTACGTTTGCTCCAGTTTGGTGGGTGTGGCGAGGTGTGGCTTGAAGCAATGAGTGATGTATTTTAATTTTGAGCGAGATTCCAATTGGAGCGAGATTCCCAAAGGCTGGACCGTCGGCCTTTTCGCCCATTCCAATTTCACTGCCGTAGCGCTCACTTCACGGTGCGGCAGGTAGCCTAATGGTTAGAGCGTTGGGAATCCCCGAGCTGACAAGGTAAGAATCTGTCATTCTGCCCCTGAACAAGGCAGGAACAACCCACTGTTCCCCAGTAGGCCGTCATTGTAAATAGGAATTTGTTCTTAACTGACTTGCTTAGTTAAGAAAAAAAATATATATATATATATTCATTTTCATAAAGAAACTGATAAACACACAGGACCAAGAGCAAAAGAGGGAGTGCGGTGATGTAGTGTTCATAACTAAATAATCATTGTGGAATCTGAAAAGACACATACCCGAAAGCATGATGTTGTACTTACTATGTGCACATGATAAAAGAAAGGAACGAGGTGGGTGGAAGTGTGTCATTGTAGCAAAGTATTTAAAAACCAAAAAATCTGATCTCTTAAATGTTTAGTTCATTTTTGTTGTATTAACTTTACAATAGGTCATAATTGAGTTTGGCACAAAACGCCTAGCATATTCCCACGTACAAAGAGTTTTATGTTTTGATTGGGTTATTTTGCCTAATAACCTTTAGGCCTACCTATAGAAAAAAAAAACTCTGCATCTCTGCCTAGTGGCCAAAAGAGTGTTTAGCATCCCCAGTGGCTCTGCAAGTGTGGAGAGGGCATTGCATATTGCATGAGCTCGAAGCCACAGACCAGCCAAATGTGTGTTTCAAAAAATGAATTCAAAGGCACCAGTAAGTAATTTTTCAATTAGTTTGTAAATTACAGCTTATATTTAGCCTAAATAATTCATTTTTGTTCCTTCTTAGGCTCCCTGTCTGGCTACTGACCTGTTTAGAGTGTGTATATGCTGTTTAATATGATGTAGCCTATTTGAAATTATGCTTCTTACATTCACCTTTTCATGTTTATTCAAATACTTTTCATTCAAATCCATATGGTTTGGTTTCAATACTTCAAAACCAAGCGGTCGGTCCAGGTCGTCACAAAAATAGATGTTTGGTTAAATTGTGATTTTAATGAATGGAGGGTATTCTGAATGACTTTTTGATTGGTTGTCATATGCACACTATTTGCAGGCACATGCTTCCTCGTAAATTTGAAACGAACCCACTAGAGAAGTAAACAAGCCAAGCTAAAGTTAGGCTACCTGCCTAGCCAGCCTAGCTAACTAAAACTGGGGAGAAAAACTCAGCGATGGACCTTTCTGAAAAGGAGAGATAACACTGCCACATAGTAATGACCAACTTGAAGCATTTCAAGCCTTTTGTGCGAGGTGAGTATGTATTGGCGGTCTTGCCAACGGGCTTTGGGGAAAACTCTAATTTACCAGTTAGCTAGTTGTAATCTTCAAAAAGCTAGTAAAACAGCCTCCAATTCTGACAGTCGTGTCCCCGTTATAGGCTTTGGTGGACAGATGACCAAATCTGCAAGGCGACAGTCCTTGGTCTCAGAACGGTAGTGATAGTAGCTCGCCTAGCGTAATAGCGACTACTGAATCGGCTCCCTGACTCATCTATTGCTACTCATTGGACCCTATGATCACTCGTCTACACATGCCTGTCTCTAATGTCAATATGCCTTGTCTATTGCTGTTTTGGTTTGTGATTATTGTCTTATTTCACTGTAGAGCCCCCAGCCCTGCCCAATATGCCTTAGATAGCCCTTTTGTTCCACCCCGCACACATGCAGTGACCTCACCTGGCTTAACTGGTGCCTCTAGATACGAAACCTCTCTCAACGTCACTCAATGACTAGGTTTACCTCCACTGTACTCACATCCTACCATACCCTTGTCTGTACAATATGCCTTTAATCTATTCTTCCACACCCATCTGCTCCTTTTACTCTCTGTTCCGAACGCACTAGACGACCAGTTCTTATAGCCTTTAGCCGTACCCTTATCCTACTCATCCTCTGTTCCTCTGGTGATATAGAGGTTAACCCATTCCCTGCAGCCCCCAGCACCAATCCCATTCCCCAGGTGCTCTCATTTGTTGACTTCTGTAACTGTAAAAGCCTTGGTTTCATGCATGTTAACATTAGAAGCCTCCTCCCTAAGTTTGTTTTATTCACTACTTTAGCAGGAGGTGCTCTTATTCTCCATGGACTTTACAGTGTCCCGGAACTTTTTGGAGTTTGTGCTGCAGGATGCAAATTTCTGTTTGAAAAAGTTAGTCTTTGCTTTCCTAATTTCCTAACTTACCTGAAAAGTTGCATATCGCGGGGGCTATCCGATGCTAATGCAGTACGCCACAGGATGTTTTTGTGCATATCAAGGGCAGTCAAGTCTGGAGTGAACCAGGGGCTATATCTGTTCTTAGTTCAACATTTTTTGAATGGGGCATACTTATTTAAGATGGTGAGGAAAGCACTTTTAAAGAATAACCAGGCATCCAAAGTAAAAGGAGCAGATTTCTAGGCGTGGTAGAATAGATTAAAGGCATAATGTACAGACAAGGGTATGGTAGGATGTGAGTACAGTAGAGGTAAACCTAGGCATTGAGTGACGATGAGAGAGGTTTCGTCTCTAGAGGCACCAGTTAAGCCAGGTAAGGTCTCCGCATGTATGTGGGGTGGGACAAAGGAGCTATCTAAGGCATTTTGAGCGGGACTGAGGGCTCTACAGTGAAATAAAAAAGTAAGTACTAGCCTAGACAGCAGTAGACAAGGCATATTGACATTAGAGAGAGGCATAAAGCAAACACAGGTGTTGATCAGGAGAGCTAAGACAACAGCGGGTAAATGGCGATGAATGGGCAGAGCGGGTTAGTTAGGTACATACAGGACCTGAGTTCGAGGCTGAGGCCAACAGGTAAACAAAATGAGGTACCGTGTTATTGAAACAGTCCAGGGGGCATCAGCTGTGTAGCCGAGTGATCATAGGGTCAAAAGAGCAGCAATCGGTGAGTCAGGGTGTCGTTCGGTAATCACTACTACGCTAGGCGAGTAGGGGACACAGCGTTCAGAAAAACTAGCGGGCCAGGGCTAGTAGATGGTTCTTCGGCGACATCGTAACAGAATAGCCTGTTGAGGCCCCACTCGGACGGTTACCTCGGTAGACCAGTCGTGATGGATTGGCGGGGCTCCATCTCGGCAGTAAAAGGGTCCAGGCCAATTGGCAAAATAGCTATTGTAGCCCAAGAATTGGCTAAAGGACCTCTTCGGCTAGCCGGGAGATGGGCCTAGCTCCAGGCTAGCTCCAGGCTAACTGCTGCTTGCTTCGGCACAGAGACGTTAGCCAGGAGTAGCCACTCGGATAGCAGCTAGCTAGCTGTGATGATCCGGTGTAAAGGTTCAGAGCTTGTGGGAGGAATCCGGAGATGTGGTAGAGAAAGCAGTCTGATATGCTCTGGGTTGATATTGCGCTGTGCAGACTGGCAGGAATTGACCAGGCTGAGGCTGGCTGATGCCCGAGTTAACGGTGATGACCGTTTGCAGTGGCCGACTAGTAGCTAGTTAGCTGGCAGATCCGTACCACATTGGGTGAGGCGGGTTGCAGGAGAGTATGTTCAGTACGTAGGTGGAAATTGAGATTAAAAATCCCAAAAATATATACGAAATATATACGAAGAAAACAATATATATATATGGGACGGGACAAGACAAATAGACGTCTGACTGCTACGCCATCTTGGAAAGAATAGAAGGGACCTTGTCATTAATCCACTGTAAGAGGATGTTTTTCCTCGCTGTGAAGGTAAGGATGTTGTAAAGCCTCCTCTTACCCACAGAAGTAATATGCCTACAAGGGAGACCTAACAGCAAAGAAACAGGGTCCAATTCTAGGTTAACTCCTATGATTTTTTCAATTTCTTGAAGAACATTAGACCAGTATCTTTGTCATTTGGAACATGACCATAAACAATGTGTTAGGGTGCATGTATCAGTTTTACATTTAATACACTGAGGAGAGGAGGAGGGGCTAAAAGCATGTCGTGATTTGGGGATATATGCAATCTGTGTATTATTCTTATTTGGATTGCTCTAGTACGATTACGGATATATTTTGTTTTTGCATATCTCCAAATGTCCTCCCACGTCTCCTCATCAATAGAAGATGACAATTCTTTCTCCCACACTCGCTTGACCCTCTATGTCAACAGTAGAAAAGGACCTCAAAGCATCATAAAATAAACGAACAGACATTTTCCTTTGTGAGAAAAAAAGCATTTTTTTCAATGACAGATACATCAGGGTTGCCAATCAAGGTGGTGCTCTTCAAAATATCTTACTTGTCTTACTTGTAGGAAGCGGAAAAAGTCCTGCTTTGGGAGTCGATATTTCTCAACCATCTGCTCAAATGACAATCAAATCTTATCAACAAATAAATAATTGTGTCTGCCTATGCCCTTATCAAGCCAAAATGTTAAAGCCAGCATCCAGCAATCCTGGTACAAAATATGGGTTGTTAAGAATCGAGGTAAGAGCGAAGGTTAGTTTGGACCTTCCCAAAAAATGTTGAACTGATCTCCATGCTTTGTGTTAAGTGTAATGGGATTATTGCAGTGATCCTTTACTGACTTGAAGCTTCGGGAAAATAAAAGATCCTGCAAGGGGTATTTTGAAAAAGAAGTCTCAATATCTAACCAAATAGAGTCATCATCATTTGGGATCCAGTCAGAAATATAACATAGGTGGGCACGCCACTGATAAAGCCTAATATTGGGCAGATCAAGCCTGGCAGCTGCAATATTTACATCTTAAGTCTTGGCTTGCATTTTCTCCATATGAAGGAACTTAACCAGCCATTTAAATATGTTATTACCTTGTTGAAAAGAAAGATTGGGATCATTTGGATTGGGTGAAGTAGTCTAGGTAAAATGTTCATTTTCAAGGGGGATATTCTACCCAATCATGAAATCAGAAGAGAGGTCCAGCGCTCCAGATCCTGTCTTATTGTATCAAATAAGGGAACAAAATTGGCTTTGTACATTTGCTGGAACATAGGAGTTACGAATATACCCTGATACGTAAAACCTGAGGGAGACCATTTAAAAGGAAAGGGGGGAAAGGTAGTAGGTACAGAGGCATAGCCTCTGATTTAGTTAAATTATTATTGTAGGCTATTATTAACAAGATGTGTAATGGAAGTCTCGGGGCTGGAGATGAATATCAAAACATCATTAGCATACAAGCTTATTTTATGATGAACATCACCAAGCAGACACTGTATAGAAGGTGTTACTCAGATTGCCTGGGCCAGTGGTTCCAAAATGGCAGGTAGCCTAGTGGTTAGAGCGTTGGACTTGTAACCGAAAGGTTGCAAGATCAAGTCCTCGAGCTGACAAGGTAGAAATCTGTCGTTCTACCCCTGAACAAGGCAGTTAACCCAATGTTCCTAGGCTGTCATTGACAGTAAGAATTTGTTCTTAACTGACTTGCCTAGTTAAAGAAAGGTAAAAAATATATAAAAAATGAGCGCAAATAGGACAGGGGACAAAAGACAGCCCTGTCTAGTACCTCTGTGTGTGGTGAAGCTATTTGACCTTGGCCCATTAGTAAGGACAGCCGCCTGATGATCATCATTTAAAACCTTAACCCATTTTATAAAGTTGTCACCTAGACCAAATTTAGTTTGAGTAAAGAATAGGTAGGACCACTCCACACGGTCAAATACTTTTTCAGCATCTAGGGAGAGCACAAGACCATCCACAGCACTTCGTTGGTAGACTTGAATAACATTAAGAAACCACCTGACATTACATGAGTTACATCCCTTAATTAAGTCGGTTTGGTACCCTTTCACAATTAATGGCAATAGGTCCTCTAATCATGTGGCTAGGATTTTAGAAGGCAATTTTCTATCAACGTTCAGAAGAGCAATAGGTTTGTACAAGGGCATTTTCCCTTTTTGAGAATAAGTGATATGTTAGCTTCCCTCAGCATTTGAGGGAGGCGGTCATCTGAAAATGAGTGGTTAAACATATCAAGCAATGGCTCAAGGATCAGTCCATGGAACTCCTTATAGAACACACTACTAAACCTGTCTGGTCCCTGGGGCCCTACCATTTTGCAGATTCTCAATTGCAAACATTATCTCTTCCTTTGTAATAGGGGCATTAAGGAGATACCTCTGTTCTTCGGAAATAGTTTGGAGCTCAATCTTAGAAAATAAGTCCTCTATCAGTTTGGGTGCATCATTTGTCAGTTCTGAGGCATAAAGATTTGCATATAATTTCTTAAATGACTCATTTATCCATTTATGTTCATATAAATGGTTGCCATCAGAATCAGTTATAGTAGCAATTGACTGTGAGTCTGCTCTCTTTTTAGCTAGGTACACCAAATATTTTCCTGGTTTATCGCCATGTTCATAAAGCTTGTGTCTGACAAATCTAATTTTCTTTTCAGCGTCCTGTGTTAGGAGAGAGTCCAACATTGATCTAAGGACTGATACTTGCTTTATAAGGGCAGGAGTGGGAATTTGAATGTAGTCCTTCTCTTTAGTTGCCAATTCACCCTTTAACTTTTTTTGCTTTACATGTTTTTTCCCACCTCCTAGTGGCTGAGTATGACATAATCAGAACCATGGCGTACACTTTACACGTGTCCCATAGGAGCGAGGGGTTATCTGTTGTTTGAGAGTTAGAGAAAAATGCTTTGAACTCTGTAATAAAATATGATGCAAGTGTATGGTCTTTAAGAATGGTTGTATTCCATCTCCAATGTCTTGATGGATTGGGTGCCCCTTTGAGTTGTAGTTCCAGGATCACCTCAGCATGATCAGATATGACTATGTTTTATCTGCTAATATAGGAAGCAGTCTGCAAACACGTCCTGGGCATAAAATGTAATCTATTTTAGTCCGACATCCATGAGGTGCAGAGAAAAAGCTGTATGTTCTCCAGACATCAGCATACCCCAGATCATCACAAATAGCTTTAAGTGACCTAGCTGGAGGAGAGGGTGAAGCTAGGCTCCTGGGAAACTTGTCGATAAGGGGGTTCAACAAACAATTCAAATTCAGTTAATTTGTGGAATTTCTTTCCTTCTTGATGTGTTTGAGCCAATCAGTTGTGTTGTGACAAGGTAGGGGGTATACAGAAGATAGCCGTTTTTGGTAAAAGTCCATATTATGGCAAGAACAGCTCAAATAAGCAAAGAGAAACGATAGTCCATCATTACTTTAAATGCTTTGGGGTAGGGGGCAGTATTTTCACGTCCGGATGAAAAGCATGCCCAGAGTAAACGGCCTGCTACAAAGCCATAAAAGCTAGAATATGCATATATTTTGTATATTTGGATAGAAAACACTCTGAAGTTTCTAAAACTGTTTGAATGATGTCTGTGAGTATAACAGAACTCATATGGCAGGCAAAAACCTGAGAAAAAATCCAACCAGGAAGTGGGAAATCTGAGGTTGGTCGATTTTCAACTCAGCTCCTATTGAAGATACAGTGGGATGTTGGTAATGTGGCTTCCAGTGGAAGCCTTCCTAAGGCTTCCACTGGATGTCAACAGTCGTTAGAACCTTGTCTGACGCTTCTACTGTGAAGTGGAGCCGAAGGAAAGAGGAATGAGTAAGGTCTATCATGACTTGAACATGCCCTGACCATGCGCGTTCACGTGAGAGCGAGCTCTGTTCCATCGCACTTCTGAAGACAAAGGAATACTCCGGTTGGAACATTATTGAAGAATTATGTTTAAAAAATCCTAAAGATTTATTCAATACTTCGTTTGTTATGTTTTTACGGACTGTAATATAACTTTTTTAACTTTTCGTCCGTACTTTCCGCTGGACTTGCCCGCACGTCGTGAGTTTGAAAAGTGTACTGAACGCTAGAACAACAAGGAGGAATTTGGACATAAATGATGGATATTATCGAACAAAACAAACATTTATTGTGGAACTGGGATTCCTGGGAGTGCATTCTGATGAAGATGAATGAATGTTTATAATGTTACTTCTGACTTCTGTTGACTGCATAATATGGCGGATATATTTGTGTCTTGATTGGGCTCTGAGCACCGACTCAGATTATTGAATGGTTTGCTTTTTCCGTAAAGCTTTTTTGAAATCTGACACAGCGGTTGCATTAAGGAGGTGCATCTAAAATTCCATGAATAACAGTTGTATCTTTTAGCAATGTTTATTATGAGTATTCCTCTAAATCAGAGGATGTTTTGGAACTTCTGAACGTAAGGCGCCAATGTAAACTCAGATTTTTGGATATAAATATGAACTTTACCGAACAAAACATACATGTATTGTGTAACATGAAGTCCTATGAGTGTCATCTGATGAAGATCATCAAAGGTTAGTGATTCATTTTATCTATATTTCTGCTTTTTGTGAATTATCTCTTTGACTGGAAAAATGGCTGTGTTATTCTGTGAATAGGCACTCACCTAACATAATCGTTTGGTTTGCTTTCGTTGTAAAGCATTTTTGAAATCGGACACTGTGGCTGGATTTAAAACAAGTGTATCTTTAAAATGGTGTAAAATACATGTATGTTTGAGGAATTTTAATTATGGGATTTCTGTTGTTTTGAAATTGGCGCCCTGCAGTTTCACTGGCTGTTGAAGAGGTGGGACGCTACCGTCTCACGTACCCTAGAGAGGTTAAGACATGACGGTCAGTCAATCCGGAAAATTACAAGAAGTTTGAATGCTTCAAGTGCAGTCGCAAAAACCGTCAAGCGCTATGATGAAACTGGCTCTCATGAGGACGAACTTACGCCCTGTTGTAAATCAAGGGAGAAGATTCAGTTCTCTCAAGATTCACCAAAGGAATGTACTTTTTCATCTCTTTTTCCAGCTGAAACTCTAACACGTTTGAAAGCAAATACTGGAATAAAATGTCTAACATTGAACATGGGGAATGGTCAGACTTACTAATGTAAGTTTGTTTGTTATTTTGTGGTGTCATAAAAAATGTTAGAAAGGAAATACTGTAACTTGGAAAGTATACACACTACATATACAAAGTTTCCATACTATGCGTTGTGTATGTAATATGAACAATGATGAAAGTGTTTTTGTTAAGAGAGGGATGTGATTTGAGAAGCTATAAGAGATAATTGTTTTCCACAAACTTTGCACAGTGAGTAGCCGGCCGGAGCTGCATCTTTCAAGCAATCTATATAAATTATGGGTTAAGAAAGAAACACAGACCAAAGGCGTGAAGTTGCGCATTTAAAGTGGTTTGAACTTTCAATCTCAACCTCAGGTGGAGATGATAAACTCACTTCCCAGACAATCACTGGTACGGCTGATTAGCTGTCCTGAGTAAAGTATCTTCGAAAAAGAATTTAAGTAGGACCATCCTGCTACTTTGCTCCAACCATCGATACGGCTGGCTAGCCTATCTTCAAAGGAGCCTCTTCAAGAGTGAATGAAAGGAAAGTCAACTCTGTAATTCTGTTCAGGACTACATGACAAGTCACTGGATACTAGACAACTACAGGGGCTTGCGAAAGTATTCACCCCCTTGGCATTTTTCCTATTTTGTTGCCTTACAACCTGGAATCAAAATAGATTTTGGGGGGGTTTGTATCATTTAATTTACATAACATGCCCGCAACTTTGAAGATGCAAAATATTTTTTATTGTGAAACAAACAAGAAATAAGACTAAAAAACTGCAAACTTGAGCGTGCATAACTATTTACCCCCCAAATGTCAATACTTTGTAGAGCCACCTTTTACAGCAATTCCAGCTGCAAATCTCTTGGAGTATGTCTCAATAAGCTTGGCACATCTAACCACTGGGATTTTGCCCATTCTTCAAGGCAAAACTGCTCCAGCTCCTTCAAGTTGGATGGGTTCTGCTGGTGTACAGCAATCTTTAAGTCGTACCACATATTCTCAATTGGATTGAGGTCTGGGCTTTGTCTAGGCCATTCCAAGACATTTACATGTTTCCCCTTAATCCACCCGAGTGTTGCTTTAGCAGTATGCTTAGGGTCATTGTCCTGCTGGAAGGTGAACCTCCGTACCAGTCTCAAATCTCGGGAAGACTGAAACAGGTTTCCCTCAAGAATTTCCCTGTATTTAGTGCCATCAATTATTCCTTCAATCCTGACCAGTTTCCCAGTCCCTGCCAATGAAAGTATCCCCACAGCATGATGCAGCCACAACCATGATTCACTATGGGGATTGTGTTCTCGGGGTGATGAGAGGTGTTGGGTTTGCGCCAGACATAGTGTTTCCTTGATTGCCAAAAAGCTAAATTTTACTCTGACCAGAGTACCTTCTTCCATATGTTTGGGGAGTCTCCCACATGCCTTTTGGCAAACACCAAACATGTTTGCTTTTTATTTCTAAAGCAATGTATTTTTCTGGCCACTCTTCTGTAAAGCCCAACTCTGTGGAGTGTACGGCTTAAAGTGGTCCTATGGACAAATACTCCCGCTGGAGCTTTGCTGCTCCTTCAGGGTTATCTTTGGTCTCTTTGTTGCCTGTCTGATTAATGCCCTCCTTGCCTGGTCCGTGGGTTTTGGTGGGCGGCCCTCTCTTGGCAGGTTTGTTGTGGTACCGTATTCTTTACATTTTTTAATAATGGATTAAATGGTGCTCCGTGGGATGTTCAAAGTTTCAGATTTTTTTAAATAATCCACCCCTGATCTGTACTTCTCCACAACTTTGTCCCTGACCTGTTTGGAGAGGTCTTTGGTCTTCATGGTGCCACTTGCTTGGTGGTTCCCCTTGCTTAGTGGTGTTGCAGACTCTGGGGCCATTCAGAACAGGTGAGATCATGTGACAGATCATGTGACACTTAGATTGTACATAGGTGAACTTTATTTAACTAATTTTGTGACTTCTGAAGGTAATTGGTTGCACCAGATCTTATTTAGGGGCTACATAGCAAAGGGGTTGAATACATATGCACGCACCACTTTTCCATTTGTAATTTTTTAAATTTCACTTTACCAATTTGGACTATTTTGTGTATGTCCATTGCATGAAATACAAATAAAAATCTATTTAAATTACAGGCTGTAATGCAACAAGAAGGACAACAATAGAAGACTTGTTGGAACCATTTTGGACAATCAGAGCCTTACAAACGTGCCGCAAAAAAAGCCAGACAGTCTTGTCTCATCGCTGCAATTCCCATACGGACTCAGGGGAGGCAAAGGTCGAGAGCCCTGAGTTCTCCGAAACACAAGCCAACCAAGCTGCACTGCTTCTTGACACAATGCCCACTTAACCCGGAAGCCAGCCGCACCAATGTGTCGGAGGAAACATCGTACACCTGGCGACCGTGTCAGCGTGCACTACACTCGGCCCTCCACAGGAGTCTCTAGTGCGCGATGGGACAAGGACATCACTGCCGGCCAAACCCTTCCCTAACCCGCACGATGCTGGGTCTCCCGGTCGCGGCCGGCTGTGACAGAGCCTGGACTCGAACCCAGAATCTCTAGTGTCACAGCTAGCTCTGCGATGCAGTGCCTTAGACCTCTTTGCCACTCGGGAGGCCCCAACCTCCTTTCCAAGGCTGCACTGTTCACCGAGAGATCCCCAGCGAACCCAGGCATTTCTTACTCAAAGCGGGCAGCGATTTGTGTGCAAAGTATGTGGTTACTGTATGTGAGAGTAGTTTCTGAATGTACCAATGTTAAGTGTCTCTGTGTCTCTCCCATCTCTTCTTTAACAAGCATCAATGTTGTCATTCAAATCAAAATCAAATCAAATTTATTTGTCACATACATGTGGTTAGCAGATGTTAATGCAAGTGTAGCGAATTGCTTGTGCTTCTAGTTCCGACCATGCAGTAATATCTAACAAGTAACATAACCTAACAATTTCACAACAACTACCTTATACACACACAAATGTAAAGGAATGAATACGAATATGTACATAAAAATATACACTGCTCAAAAAAATTAAGGGAACACTTAAACAACACAATGTAACTCCAAGTCAATCACACATCTGTGAAATCAAACTGTCCACTTAGGAAGCAACACTGATTGACAATACATTTCACATGCTGTTGTGCAAATGGAATAGACAACAGGTGGAAATTATAGGCAATTAGCAAGACACCCCCAATAAAGGAGTGGTTCTGCAGGTGGTGACCACAGACCACTTCTCAGTTCCTATGCTTCCTGGCTGATGTTTTGGTCACTTTTGAATGCTGGCGGTGCTTTCACTCTAGTGGTAGCATGAGACGGAGTCTACAACCCACACAAGTGGCTCAGGTAGTGCAGCTCATCCAGGATGGCACATCAATGCGAGCTGTGGCAAGAAGGTTTGCTGTGTCTGTCAGCGTAGTGTCCAGAGCATGGAGGCGCTACCAGGAGACAGGCCAGTACATCAGGAGACGTGGAGGAGGCCGTAGGAGGGCAACAGCCCAGCAGCAGGACCGCTACCTCCGCCTTTGTGCAAGGAGGAGCAGGTGGAGCACTGCCAGAGCCCTGCAAAATGACCTCCAGCAGGCCACAAATGTGCATGTGTCTGCTCAAACGGTCAGAAACAGACTCCATGAGGGTGGTATGAGGGCCCGACGTCCACAGGTGGGGGTTGTGCTTACAGTCCAACACCGTGCAGGACGTCTGGCATTTGCCAGAGAACACCAAAATTGGCAAATTCGCCACTGGCGCCCTGTGCTCTTCACAGATGAAAGCAGGTTCACACTGAGCACATGTGACAGACGTGACAGAGTCTGGAGACGCCGTGGAGAACGTTCTGCCTGCAACATCCTCCAGCATGACCGGTTTGGCGGTGGGTCAGTCATGGTGTGGGGTGGCATTTCTTTGGGGGGCCGCACATGTGCTCGCCAGAGGTAGCCTGACTGCCATTAGGTACCGAGATGAGATCCTCAGACCCCTTGTGAGACCATATGCTGTTGCGGTTGGCCCTGGGTTCCTCCTAATGCAAGACAATGCTAGACCTCATCTGGCTGGAGTGTGTCAGCAGTTCCTGCAAGAGGAAGGCATTGATGCTATGGACTGGCCCGCCCGTTCCCCAGACCTGAATCCAATTGAGCACATCTGGGACATCATGTCTCGCTCCATCCACCAACACCACGTTGCACCACAGACTGTCCAGGAGTTGGCGGATGCTTTAGTCCAGGTCTGGGAGGAGATCCCTCAGGAGACCATCCGCCACCTCATCAGGAGCATGCCCAGGCATTGTAGGGAGGTCATACAGGCACATGGAGGCCACACACACTACTGAGCCTCATTTTGTCTTGTTTTAAGGACATTACATCAAATTGGATCAGCCTGTAGTGTGGTTTTCCACTTTTAATTTTGAGTGTGACTCCAAATCCAGACCTCCATGGGTTGATAAATTTGATTTCCATTGATCATTTTTGTGTGATTTTGTTATCAGCACATTCAACTATGTAAAGAAAAAAGTATTTAATAAGAATATTTCATTCATTCAGATCTAGGATGTGTTATTTTAGTGTTCCCTTTATTTTTTTGAGCAGTGTATAAATGAGTGATGGCCGAACGGCATAGGCAAGATGCAGTAGATGGTATAGAGTACAGTATATACATATGAGATGAGTAATGTAGTGTATTAGAACATTATATAAAGTGGCATTGTTTAAAGTGGCTAGTGATACATTTAATTACATCAAGATGGCAAGATGCAGTAGATGGTATAGCATACAGTATATACATATGAGATGAGTAATGTAGGGTATGTAAACATTATATAAAGTGGCTAGTGATAAATTGATTACATCAATTTTTCCATTATTAAATTGGCTGGAGTTGAGTCAGTATGTTGGCAGCAGCCACTCAATGTTAGTGATGGCTGTTTAACAGTCTGATGGCCTTGAGATAGAAGCTGTTTTTCAGTCTCTCGGTCACCGCTTTGATGCACCTGTACTGACCTCGCCTTCTGGATGATAGCGGGGTGAACAGGCAGTGGCTCGGGTGGTTGTTGTCCTTGATGATCTTTTTGGCCTTCCTGTGACATCGGGTGGTGTAGGTGTCCTGGAGGGCAGGTAGTTTGCACCCAGTGATGCATTGTGCAGACCTCACTACCCTCTGGAGAGCCTTCCGGTTGGGGGCGGAGCAGCTGCCGTACCAGGCTGTGATACAGCCCGACAGGATGCTCTCGATTTTGCATCTGTAAAAGTTTGAGTGTCTTTGGTGACAAGCCAAATTTCTTCAGCCTCCACGCAGTCGTGGGTGAACAGGGTTTACAGGAGAGGGCTGAGAACGCACCCTTATGGGGACCCAGTGTTGAGGATCAGCGGGGTGGAGATGTTGTTACCTACCCTCACCACCTGACCTGGGGGCGGCCCGTCAGGAAGTCCAGGACCCAGTTGCACAGGGCGGGGTCGAGACCCAGGGTCTCGAGCTTAAGGACGAGTTTGGAGGGTACTATGGTGTTAAATGCTGAGCTGTAATCGATGAACAGCATTCTTACATAGGTATTCCTCTTGTCCAGATGGGTTAGGGCAGTGTGCAGTGTGATGGCAATTGCGTCGTCTGTGGACCTATTGGGGCGGTAAACAAATTGGAGTGGGTCTAGGGTGTCAGGTAGGGTGGAGGTGATATGGTCCTTGACTAGTCTCTCAAAGCACTTCATGATGACGGAAGTGAGTGCTACAGGGTGGTAGTCATTTAGCTCAGTTACCCTCGCTTTCTTGGGAACAGGAACAATGGTGGCCCTCTTAAAGCATGTGGGGACAGCAGACTGGGATAAGGATTGATTGAATATGTCTGTAAACACACCAGCCAGCTGGTCTGCGCATGCTCTGAGGACACGGCCGGGGATGCCGTCTGGGCCTGCAGGCTTGCGAGGGTTAACACGTTTAAATTTTTTACTCACGTTGGCTACAGTGAAGGAGAGCCCACAGGTTTTGGTAGCGGGCTGTGTCAGTGGCACTGTATTGTCCT